>NC_058091.1:42212692-42853461 GCF_020171115.1 Neogale vison | reverse complement strand
TTGCTAATTTTTTTCTAATGTTGAGAAAAGGACAAATTAGTTTCACAGATTCCAAAGATATTTATTGAACATTTACCATATTATAAGATACTGAAATTAAAAAAAAATCAAGATATGGCCTCTAAGTCCTTTAATTTATTTATTTTTGTAAAGAGTTATTTATTTATTTGAGAGAGAGAGAGAGGGAAGCAAGCATGGTGGAGGGGAGAGAAGCAGGCTTCCCATTGAGCATGGAGCCTGATGTGGGGCTGGATCCCAGGACCCTGGGATCATGACCTGAGCTGAAGGCAGACACTTAACTGACTAAGCCACCCAGGCATCCCTGATTTATTTATCTATCTATCTCTTTAGATAGATAGATATTTGTTTGTTTCAAGTTTTTAATTAAATTCTAGTTAGCTAACATATAGTGTAATGTTGGATTCAGGAGTAGAATTTAGTGATTCATCATTACATATAACACCCAGTGCTTGGCACAAGTGTCCTCCTTAATCCCCATCACCCATCTAGCCCCTCCCCTGCCCACCTCCCCTCCAGTAAGCCTCAGCTTCTTCTCTATAGCTAACAGTCTCTTAGTCTCTTTCCCTCTTTTCCGCCCTCCCCCTACATTCATTTGGGTATTTCTTTCCCTTAAATTCCACATGTGAGTGAATTCATGGTATTTTTCTTTCTCTGACTGACTTCCTTTATTTATTTATTTATTTACATTATGCTATATTGTCACCTGATTTATTTTTTTAAAGATTTATTTACTGGAGCACCTGGGTGGCTCAGATAGTTAAGCATCTGCCTTCGGTTCAGGTCATGATCCCAGGATCCTGGGATTAAGCCCCACTTTGGACTCCCTGCTCTGTGGGAAGCTTGCTTCTCCCTCTCCCACTCCCCCTGCTTGTGTTCCTGCTCTCACTGTATCTCTCTCTGTCAAATAAATAAATAAAATTTTTAAAAGATTTTATTTATTTATTTGAGAGAGACAACACGCATGCTTGCAGGGGAGGGCAGAAGTAGAGACTCTTCAAGCCAACATACACCACCCCCCACCCCAGTGTCTAAGTGGGGAGCCTGTCACAGGGCTCAGTCTAAGATCATAACCTGATCCAAAACCAAGAATCAGATGCTTGACCTATTGAGCCACTCAGGCACCCCTGGTCTCTTCTTTAATACGATAATGTATTAAATTTGAATGTAAATCTGTCTCCTGGAACTAATTAGTAGAAAAAGTTACACCTTATTAGGATTAATAAGCAGCTAATTTTATAAAGCGCAGCTGCTGTGGTTTCTGAATACAATAGAGTAAGTAGGTATCATATGGCTATTCTGACCCTCAGGAAAGATTCAGTGATCCAAAACTACAGTGATCCAAGACTAAATGAAATAGCTGAAGATAAGAGTTGATCATACATAGGAAAAAAATAGTGCCTGATCTATTCTTATATTTCTTGCTCAGTACTTTCTGGTTTCTGTGATTGTTTTGTGTGTTGTTTTAATATAGGAAAATACAGAGAATCATAAGAAATACGTATAGGTAGTCCACTCCCCAGAATTAACAAGTGTCAACTTTCGGCCATTGTCTTCATCAGCTCAGGGTGCTATAACAAATTGCCATAGATTGGGTGGCTTGAACAACAAACATTTATTTCTCACAGTCCTGGAGGCTGGGAAGTCCAGAATCAAGGCCCCAGCAGATCCAGTGTTTAGTGAGAGCCTGCTTCCTGGCTTGTGGCTAGCTGTCTTCTCATGGTGTCCTCCCATAGCAGGGAGCAGAGGGCGAAAGCAAAGTCTGTGTCTCTTTGCTAAGGGCACCAGCTGCATCCATGAGGGCTCCATCCTCATGACCCTACTACCTGGAACTCCCCACCCCCAGACACCACCACCACACTGGGGATTAGACTCTCAATGTATGAATTTGGGGGAGCACATTCAGTCCGTAAGAAGGTCATGTTTGCATTATTTATTCTAATGACACATATAAAATAGCACAGATAAAATGTGGGTCTTCGTTACTCTCTTTGCAGTCCCATCTTCTCCCTGCCTCAGAGATAACCACTCTCCTGAGTGACGCCCTTCTGGTCCTCATTTTACTACACTTCCGTATTCATACTTAAAAGAGAAGCTTTCAACAAATGCTCTTATTTTGTATATATTCTTTTGACACATTTTCACCTCACATTATGCCTTTCTCCTCTCCCATTATGTTTTTGAGATCTATCCATATTGACACATCACCATTTTATTATCCAGAGAGACATAAAATTATAGCAGGTTTTTTTTCATAAGGAAATGGTATATGAATTGGAATTGGATTATTTGTTAAATGCCCTAAAACAGTAAGACCACATTCCCCAACTGTGTGCCAAGTCACCCTAGGGCACGGTAGCAAACTCACAGGGGTGAAGCAGGTTTTTTTTTTTTTTTAAGATTTTATTTATTTATTTGACAGAGATCACAAGTAGGCAGAAAGGCAGGCAGAGAGAGAAGTGGAAGGAGACTCCGTGCTGAGCAGAGAGCCCAATGCGGGGCTCAATCCCAGGACCCTGAGATCATGACCTGAGCCAGAGGCAGAGGCTTTAACCCACTGAGCCACCCAGATGCCCCGAAGCAGGGTATTTTGGAATTTCAAGGGAAACACAATGACATTTGTCAGCCCCACACAAGCCACTACTGTTGAGTTGTTTAGGTCTCTTAGGTGCTTGTTATGGCCTAGGTCCGGAATAGTTAACCACTTCTTTTGGCCTAGGGATGCCATGAAAAAATTACTGAGACACTAACCTCTTCAGGAACTAAGTTTAAGAACTTCTGCATTAAGAATTAAAAACCCATGGGGGCGCCTGGGTGGCTCAGTGGGTTAAAGCCTCTGCCTTGGACTCCAGTCATGATCCCAGGGTCCTGGGATCGAGCCCCGCATCGGGCTCTCTGCTCAGCGGGAGGCCTGCTTCCTCCTTCCCTCTCTCCCTCTCTCTCTCTCTCTGCCTACTTGTGATCTCTTTCTCTCTCTCTCTCTCTCTCTCTCTGTCAAAGAAAGAAAGAAAGAAAGAAAGAAAGAAAGAAAGAATGAATTAAAAACCCGTGAACCTGTGTTCTCTCTCAGGCTCCACTACCAGGGGTATAACTACAGGAGTTATAGGCAGAGTGCCTCAGAGAAAATGGCCAGCCTTGCAAACCTAAATCTACTTCCTTGGTTAAAAACAGTGAGTGATGATATGGAGCACCTAGAAGGAAGAGTTTAATGTTTTAACTCTCTGGCAAACTGCCTAAGATGAGTTTCTAAATTTCTTCAAATATATGGTTTTCACCCAAAATGCTGCTCTATGATTAAACTTAAATGTGCACTTAGCTATTTACTTGTGCCAGGAGCAGGGGAAGAGTTGAGAGAGAGCTGGGGAGGGCTTAGGGGTGTTACTGAGAGTCTACCCATGAAGATGAGAAGGAAGACCTCTGGCATGGTTTTTAATCAGTACCAAATCAACCAGCTTTTACCCACAAGTCGTATTTCTAGAGATTTAACCTATAGTTCATCCCTTTGGGGGGACCAGGAACTCAGCTTGAGGAATATTATTGAATATTTAGCCCCCATTTCATCTCAAAGGATAACACTAGGGTCCATTTTAGGAATGCTTGCATTCGTACTCCAACAGTCTCTAGGCAAGCTCTCAGGGACCCTGAACTTTTCTGCAGGGAGAGACAGGGATTGAGAAGCCGGGAAAAGTGACGCCATTCTCCTATGTGTCTCCTTATGGACACATCTACACGTATTTCCTTCCATATTCCAAGGGCCAAGCCACCTAGCTTGCTTTCCTGGCTCCAGTTTTATCTAAACTCAATTTAGTATTTGTTTCTATTTAAACATAAAAAGCCTTGGAGCACCTGGCTGGCTCAGTCGGTAGAGCATGTGGCTCTTGATCTCAGGGTTGTAAGTTTGAGCCCCACACTAGGTGTAAAGTTTACTTAAAAAAAATAATAAAACTACATAAACATAAAAAACCTTATAACAGGAAAAAGGGAGTGTCTGTTTATAGAAAGTCATGAGGAATAGTTATATAAACCTTTAAAAGGAAACATGAAAAAGTCTGGGTGTTGGGGGGAATTGCTGAACTTGAAAAGGGAAAAAAAGTAGCTTTTAGAGGAAATGGCTTTTGATTTTAACAAAATTAATACCTCATGTTGCTAAGAAATCTGAGCTGAAAATACACTGTATTTTCTTCCTAAGTGATATCTATCTCCCAAAGGACCATCTGTGGTCATTATGATGTCTCCTTGGCAGAAACTTGAGGACATTAGTGGATCAGATATCTTGAGTCTTAATAAAACACCATTAACATTTTAAAATAAATGATTATATAACCTATTCCTACTTTCTCTGTAGAGGGGACGCTTCCAAAAAATATCATCAAATATATTCTCTTTCAATTATAAATGGATTCAAATGTAATTTTTTCCCAGGATGCTAATGTCATATTTTATGACCCATTGCAAAGAAATAAATAATTCGGAGTGTTTTCTGGATTACTGGAATCTAAAAGTAAAGCTAGGCTTGAGGTCCTGTAACAGTTTTTGCAAAGCCTAAATCCATCCTAAAGGTCATCATCAGATTTATAGTCATGTTTGCCTCGTCCTTGTGTGATTGCCGTGCTTGAATAACTGTCTAGGGCAGATGGTTTGCATTTTTCCCAGAACTCTGATTTTAGATGGAAAAACATCTAGCAGTGGCATAGCGAACTTCATGTCAAAAATGCTGAGGTGAAGTCTGGTACTAAATGAGGAAAGTGATTTCATTACCTACAATGTAATGAAAACCTTAAAAATCGAATTTTTTTCCCATCTTGTGTCGAGAATTTAGGCTGGAGGTGGTAGGTTTGGTCATTCACTAAGCATTTGTGAAAAACCTATTGTATTCAGTCATTGTGCTAAGTTTGCAGGGATTACAGAGATCTATCAGAGAGTAGCAGGACATGATGGGTTGATAAACAATAATAATAACAGCGCAATGCCAGATCGAGGGAGTGCTTCAGGGAAGGCATGAACAAAGGGCTCTGGGAGTTGAGAGAGATGTAAAGGCTCATTGTGATCAGGGCTTTGAAGGACCAGTTCAGTCTCCATTGGCAGATTTGGTGAGAAGAAGGTAGGGTAATCTAAGCAGAGAGGAATTTATGAGGAAAGGCACAGTCAGGAAAATGTAAACCATGTGGTACACAGAGAGGAGCGGTCACGGGTAATCAGGGAGGCCCTCCAATTCCATGCTACAGAATTAGTTTACTTGATAGTCAGTATCATAATCATGAATATCTTCAAAATGGATCAGAGAAAGATATTCATAGTAAAATCAGAAAACAAAGAGCTAAATCAACCAAGTGATGCTCCAAACTCATGATGCAGGAAGCTCTTTTGCTCAGTCAAGAGACACTTCCAAAAAAAAAAAAAAAAAAGAGACACTTCCCTGTTTAGGGAAAAAAAAAAAAAAAATAGATGAAAGCTTTTTGCTCTCATTATGTGTTTTTTAAATTTGGAGATTGTTTTCTAGTGGGGTTTTGAGATGACCCAAGGATTAACAAAGTAATGCATGTGACAGAACTTTGTAAACAATAAAGTCCTGTATTATATGCTTATTTTCAAAATTCCAGTAGTTACCATACAGTGTTCTATTAGTTTCAGATGTGCCATATGATGATCTGTAGATCACCAGTGCTCATCTTGGCAAGCGGAATAAAGTCCTATTTCTCTCTTTCACCTCAAGTAACATGAAACAACAATTTACATGAGCAGAAGAATAATATAACATTAAGGACATGGAATAGAAGTATTTTATCGTATAAAAACTGGTGACATTATTGAGGACAAAGTAAGAGAGGAGGAGAGACAGAATGGCACACAGGGATGGAGATAGAAGGGAGCAGGAAAGACAGAAGGAGAAAGGAAGATGGGGGAGAAAGGAAGGCAGAGGGATGGAGGTAGACAGGGTCCATTGAGAGAGACACGGGATGGGTAGTAGTTAGGTGCACAGCCGGCAGGGACTTCAGAAGATCCCTCATTGTTCACTTTCCTCTGCTGACAACTTCTCTTCTTCCATCACTGGCACTCCCTCCGAGCTTCTGAGCTAAGTACTTCTTGCTCCTCTCCAAGTCAAGGAGTAAAGAGGACCTCGGGGTGCAATTAAGGTTATAGTTCACCTGATGACCAGACTCTCAATAGACTATGAACAGAATGCAGGCTTAGGAATCGCCTCCTTTTGCAAAAGGCTTTGTCAACGTACGATTTTACTGCAAAGACATTTCAGTTTTCAAAGCACCTTCATGTCTGTTTCCTGCTGTGAGCTTCCAGTTATGCACAAGGAGCATCCTTATTTTCCCTGGACAGATCGGAAGAGGAGAAATGGTCATAAGGCCTTCCTGAGTAAGTGGTATTCACCTCCCCAAAGACCATCTGTGGCCATTATGATGTCACACTGGTGGAAACTCGAGGATATGAGAGGGTCAGATGTCTGGAGAGTGAGTGGAAACTATCTCAAGTCTTGATAAAACAATCAATGATTATAGAACCTATTTCTGTTTTTTCTTTGGGGGGTATCCAGTTTATTATAGTGAAAAGGGTACTGGGTTAAGTTAGAAGATCTGAATTTTAATAATATTAATGATATTATTAGCTAATAAAAATAGCTATGTTTAGTCAACCCTTCCACCAGCCACAGCGTTAGACCCCTGGCACATGTCATTTCCTCTCCCCATCACCACGAATGTGTGAGGTCAGCATACTTTTTAGTAAGTGATGTAACTAAGGTTTGGAGAGCTTCCATGACTTGGTCAAGGGTTTTAGTTCAGGCTCTCTAGGGCCTCTTTGGTTCTCTTATTTCCTTATCTGTAAAATCGCTACAACGATTTGAAAAAGAATGAAGATAGAGCTTATGCACCAAAGACAGTAGTCTGTTACACAATGTCAGGGTTACTGAACGTCTTCTGTAAAGGACCAGATACAAAATATTTTTGACTTTTCAGGCCACACCATCTCTGCTGTGACAACTCAGGTCGGCCACTGTAGAGCGAAGTCAGCCAAGACCACAGGGACAATGAGCACTGCTGTGTTCCAGTCCCACTTTATTACGGACACGGAGAACGGACTTTCATATCACTTTCACATGTCACAAAATATTATTGTTCTTTGTGGGTTTTTTTCCCAACTACTTAAGAATATAAAAATTATTCTTAGCTTGCAAGTCATTCAAAAACATACAGGGGGATAAATTTGGCTGGCTGGCCAAATTTGCAGATCTTTACTTCATGTAAAGATATCACAGGTATTATGTCTGCAGAAGATCTTCTTGGAAAACAGGTGCATCTATAAATTAGGCGTGATGGATAACATTATTTGTAAATGACCGGAAAGAAGTATTTTTTGAGTGGAAGAAACTTTTTCATCTGTTTTCATCAATAACCGCGGACTCTACAGGGTCTTATACTTGTGACGGGTGCTATGTTAGAAGGACCTGCTGGAACACACAAGAGTCCGTATCTTAGAAGCTAAGACCAAATCGATCCCAATGGCAAGCCCAGGGGGGAAAAACACTTCTGGACAAAGAAAGCAGTGTCGCTAAGTTCAGAAAGACTTGGTTTTTAAAAATCAAAGCATTAAACAGGTATTTAATAAAATTATGGATAGCTTTTTAAACATCTACAATTATGAGTCTGGGATTCTCAAGGTCATCAGGCTCCTGGCAAGAAGGACAGATTTGGAGGCAGCCTCAGTAGAAATGATTGTGAATGTCCCATCCTTGATTTTATCTCCCCATGTCGTCTTCTGGGCCATCTCCCAGTCATTAGCACCTCAAATTGCAGTATCTAGAAACAATGTCCACCACCACCCCCAATCCATGCACATGGGAAAACTCATGTGCACAGGCAAGTGCTGTTTTCTCAGATGTATTCCTGGCTGGAGGGCATATATTACTGTTGCTTTCTTTAATCTCTCAAGCGTTCTGTTGGGAGACTTCTCTTCACTGTTTGATACCCTGAAGAAAAGAGTTGGTTTGTGGCCCCCTACAACTGTACTTATAAATATCTTATACAGACATTAGATTTAGGATGTCCTGTTGAGGTTTAAGAACAGGTCTGAAAAATAAATAGATAAAAATTTAAAAATTAAAAGGGAGCCTGGGTGGCTCAGTTGTTAAGTGTCTGCCTTTGGCTCAGGTCATGGTCCCAGGGTCCTAGGATTGAGCCCCATGTGGGGCTCCCTGCTCAGCAGAGAGCCTGCTTCTCCATCTCCCACTCCCCCGTTTGTGTTCCCTCTCTCGCTGTCTCTTTGTTAAATAAATAAATAAAATGTTTAAAAAAATTTTTTAATTAAAAATTAAAATTAAAACACAGGTCTCATTCCTAGAGGGAGTGGCTAGACAGAAATCATCTCCCCAAGAGAGCGCTCAATGCCAGTGTCCATCATCTGTGGAAGAAACAGGAATCTGAGTTCTGTGTCGCCCCATGGAAAAGTCTGACTTGTCCTGGACCCAGCCCTCTAAGGGCCTGACTTAGAGGAGAGGTGCCAGGTGAGTGCTTCTGTGGGGTAAACACAAGAACAGAGCCTCAGCCAGAAGGCAGGTCAAGAACCCATTTTGTTTAAGCCTTGGAGAGCTGGACACATCTTGTAAGCACATTATGGTCTTTGCTCTGCTCTTTCTTTCTTTGTTTTATTACTCTGGGCTTTAGTAAATTCTAACCAAAATGTTCCAACCTTGGTTTAGGATCACTGTGAGTTTTAAAAGGAAACGTGTAGGGGGGGTGGGGACAAAAAAAAAATAAAAATAAAAATAAAAGGAAACGTGTAGAAGCAAGGTGTTGAAAGGAGAGCAGTGCCCCCCTGAGGCCAGCTCAGGCTGGCCGCAGTAACCAGTGATCCCCTCGGGAATGTGCAATGCCTATGTGGAGAGCCTCCTTCCTGCACCGTTCCTGCATACCGGGAGTTGGGATTCTATGGGGAAGTCCATCTTCCTCATTGGATAGTCTTCAGTATTTCTAAACTCCTTTGCAGATGAGCATTCTTCCATAGTAAATGCGAGATGATAGGGTGGGGAGTAGGCAATGGGCTGGCTTAGTGACCTCAACCAAGTTACTTGACCTCTCTGTGCTTCAGCTTCCTCAGTAATCAAATCTATATAACTCTACCACTCTGAAATGACATATACAGAGGTGAAATAGGTTAATATATAAACATACCTGCCACAGCACCGGGCTTATAGCTCATTCTCGGTACAAGTTTCTGTTGTTACTATAGTATCTTGCCAGACTAGTTTTTTGATCAGCATGACTAATGGAACAAAATGGTCTTCTTTCCTGGATCTTCTGACTTCCTGTAAAATTAGTAAACTGTAGTAAAACTCTGGACATCAGCCCGTAAGATCCCAGCGCTAGGTTAGGCACTGTGAGAATTCCCAAACCATTTTACATGGTTCTTGTCCTCTGGGTGCTTACAAACACATCCGAAAAGCTGATGTGGGTTTAATGGTGGCCACACTGTAATAGACTTGATGATGTTGGGCAAAATTTTTTTAGCCTTACTAGACCTCAATTTCTTCTTTTGCAAAATGGAGATTGTAATAGTAACCACCTCTTAGGGTTATTATAAGAACTAAGTAAAATAAAGAACAGTGCAAACATGTGGTAACTGCTGGCTGTTAGCGTATGTTATCGTAAGGCAGTGTGTGGATGATGAAGTGTGGACAGGAGTGGGGACCTGGAGACAGAGCAGAGGTCCCAGGAGAGGCCACCATGTGCTGGAACAATAACAGAGCCTTCATGAAAGAAGTAAGACAGGAGCTAAGGTTGTCGGTTGGGTAGGGTGGGGACAAAGATAAGTCCAGGAAGGAATAGTATTACTAAAAACACTAAGAAGGAAATTGGCAGGGACATTTGTTATTACAGACTACCTTATTAATTTCAGCATGACAGAACCCTTTTGAGAATTACAATGTGTCCTAAAAGGATTTAAGCACTTACTGAATATTTTCGGACTTGCAAAAGAGACAGGGGACTGTGAGTGACTTCTCCCTGACAGTGATCTCATGTCAGTTTCTTGAATTCTACAGAATTCAAGCTAGCAGGGAGCTAGCTTACCCGGTTACGTAGCTGGAGGGGGAAATGGAAGAATTTGTATCTGAAGGACCCTATTCTGACAGCAGATGTCTCCCTTACATACAGGTAAGGAAAGAAGCACTGTTGTCGGAGTCATTTCAATCCTTCTTGTGGCTGCCACATATCGCGTATCATGGGGGCTAAGCTGGGAAATAATCCTTTGCATTGATTTTAATGCAGCAGAGGAGCCTCCTTCTTAGGATCTATGCTCACCTCTGAGGGTCACACCCTGGTTATTGTTCTTTCTGGGAATGAGAGTCACACACTTGGCAGGACTTATTCCCTTAATTCCCTCAGAGAGGTTGCTGTTCAGCCTTAACAGTGCCTCACTTATACACGCTGCAGACAGCACAAATTGGGGCTTCCAACCATTCCAACATGGGAGTACGGTTTTAGTGACAGCACTGGTCAGACATCAGGAAGCTTTCATTTCACTCTTTTTTGATATTTAGACTCCACAGACTTCAGCTGCATCTCACTCTGTAGCAGAAGTAATAGGACTAGTCTCTTTTTCCGCCCAGTGGACCTCCTGAAATCCATGCTTGGTAAACTCCGCTCCAACCTGGTCAGCTTGGCACATTTTCCCTGTACCATTTCTCTGCATCAGTCTGACCTTTGCTAGTGTCCTCTGCTCGGGGTACTGCTGGAGAAGGTATGCAAACGGAGCACATGTTGGTCTGGTCGTTGCAGATTTAAAGTTAACAGGATTAGTGTTGGGAGATTACCTAGGACTTCTCTGCTTCCAACTCCTCCTTTTATGGTTTTCTAAAACACGGAAACAAGAAAGGTTACCTGGTCTTTCAATTCCACCTTTGCCTCCGTAGGCCAGCTTAAGTCTCCCTTTCTGGCACATGCACTGTTGACTATCTTATTTATTCCGATGGCTGCACCCAGAATGTTCTGTGTAAGGTAGGCCGGGGAAGCAACACACTGGAAGGAGCTGAGGGCTTGTCTTGAAGCTGTATCCACATAGCACACTACTCTGTCTACTTAGATGTATTTTGGGGGGGAAGTAAGGTGAATCTAGTGCTATTGTCCCCAAGCCAGTCCTTGGTTCCACTACCGTGCTGTGCTGCTCGGCCTTCCTGCCCAACATGATAATTGTGAAGTTTGTTTCGATGAGAAGATGGAGAGAGTGAGGCTGGAGTGTCGGGAAGCAGGCGTGTCCTCACCACGGCATGCTCTGTTCTCACCCTTCCAGCCTTTTCAGTCCTTAGCCTTTATGGAATCATAAAACTCTTTGAAGATCTGGTATAACCGTTACCCTCTCTCAAAAAAAAAAAATGCCCATGGGCACAACACTTTGAAGATAGTATCAGGTTCACACAGCCTTAGAAGCTCCCTATGTGCCTCTGATTAAAACTCTGTCTTAGAAAAAGAGATACTTCTCCTCAAAAACACCCACCACACTACCTGCTATATCACATTCTTTCTCTTTATGAGTTTTTTCCCTACAATAACTGTTTAGCACTTCCTCTTTTCTTTTTTTTTAAAGATTTATTTATTTGAGAGAATGCACAAGTGAGCATGTGCATATGAGGGGAGGGATGGAGAGAGAGAATCCTCAAGCAGACTCCCCACTGAGTGCAGAGCCCGAAGTGGGGCTCTACCCCACGACCCTGATATCATGATCTGAGCCAAAAGCAAGAGTGAGATGCTTAACCAACTGAGCTACCCAGACACCCCACTGTTCACACTTCTTAACTTCTACAGCCTTGTTCCACAATCTCTCCCAAGGGGTTTCTGTACGTTAAATAATTTAATCATCACAAGAAACATACAGTGGGTAGGCATTATTGCCCAGATTAGAAAAGTAAGACTCGTGGAGTTTAAGTAACTTTTCCAAGATCACACAGCTGTTCATGTCCAAAGCCTCAATCAATTTATTCAGTCAATTTATATGTTTCTTTTTGGAAATACTCAATGAGTGTAGGTTTAGAAGAGCAGATGTTATCTGAAAAGGCTGTGTATTGATTTCCTTAGGGGTAGAGTAACAACTTAACATGAATGAAGTGACTTAAAACAATAGAAATTGATTCTCTCACAGCTAAAAAACTTATCAGGCCACATTCCCTCTGGACGCTTTGGGGAAAATCTGTTCCTTGCCTGTTCCAGCTTCTGGAGGTCATTGGCATCCATTGGCTTGTAGCTACCTCTCCCTCTTCACAGTTGTCTTCTGTGTGTGTCTGTTATCTTCCTTTGCCTCTCTCTCTTATAAGGACGCTTGGAATGGTGTTTAGGGTCCATCTGGATAATCCAGGGTAATCTCCTCATCTGAAGATCCTTAACTTCATTACACCTGCAAAGACTCTTTCCAGATAAGATAACATTGATAGGTCCTAGAGATAAAGGGCCAAGGCTGGATGATAACATACGTAAACAATTTTTAAGCGGATGAGTGACAACACCTCAAGAATACTGATGATAGATTAATGTCAGCTTTGAGAGAGGTTTCTGAAGCAGTGCTTCTGAACTGTGGCTGCACACTTTAACACCTGGGCATCTTGGAGAAGTATCAATGCCCAGACCCTACACCAGTCCAACTGATTCAGAATCTCTGGGAGAGGGGCTTGAGCACCAGTACTTTTCCAATGGTCCTCAAATTAACAAAAGATATACCACACGTATACACAGGAAACGACAAAATATTATTGAGAGCAATTAAAGAACTAAGAAAATAGAAAAATACACCATGTTCATGGATTGAAAGACCCACTATTACAAAGATGTTAAAAATTAATCTATAGACTCTAATTGATCTGTAGACACCAACAAAAATCGGAAAAATACTTTTGTGAAAATCAAAATGATTTTAAGTTTTATATGGAAGGACTTATTTTTACCACATTAAAAACTTGGATTTACTAATGATAAGAAAATTGTGGTCTATCCATACAATGAAATACTAGTCAGTAATTAATGGGAATGAACCATTGATATGCACAACATGGATGAATCACAAAACAGTTATGCGATCCAAAAGAAGCGAGACAAGCAAACAATACATGTTGTCTAATTCCCTTCATATAAAAATCTAGAAAATGCAAACTAATCTGTTGAGACAAAAAGCAGATGAGTGGGTTGCCTAAGACAGGAGCATAAGGGAGGAATTATGAGAAGAGACTATCCTGGGATGGTAGGGGTCATTATCTTGATTGTGTTCATATGCAGTTATATGCAGTTTATTATACAAGAAGTCTTCAGCAATTCTAATACTGATTAAAAAAAATCGTAAGTATCAATAAATTATGACAACATTTTTGGTATTTTAAGTCATGTTTCTTATTCAGTCATCAACATAGCTAATCTCTTTTTTAAAGTGTCTAATATACAAGTGTATCATGACCCATCATAGTCAAAGATGGAATTTGTGGGCGCCTGGGTGGCTCAGTGGGTTAAGCCGCTGCCTTCGGCTCAGGTCATGATCTCAGGGTCCTGGGATCGAGTCCCGCATCGGGCTCTCTGCTCAGCAGGGAGCCTGCTTCCCTCTCTCTCTCTCTCTGCCTGCCTCTCCATCTACTTGTGATTTCTCTCTGTCAAATAAATAAATAAAATCTTTAAAAAAAAAAAAGATGGAATTTGTATATGGTGCTGAAAAAATGGGCAATTCCTTGCCAGACATGGTATTTCTTTCACATTAATTTTTTTTTCAAAGTGTGTGTCTCTGGACCACTTGAACTAGAATAACCTGGAATATTTGTTAAAATGTGGAATTTAAGAAACAAAACAGGATCATAGGGGAGGAGAGAAAAAAATAAAACAAGACAAAACCAGAGAGGGGGACAAATCATAAGAGACTCTCAATAATGGGAAACAAACTGAGGGTTACTGAAGGGGCAGGGGGGTGGAGGGATGGGGTAACTAGGTGATGGACACTAAGGAGGACATGTGATGTAAAGAACACTGGGTATTATATAAGACTGATGAATCACAGACCTGTACATCTGAAACCAATAATACATTATGTGTTAATTAATTGAATTTAGATTTTAAAGTGTTAAAAAATTAAAATGTATTTAAGAACACAATTTTGTTAATAACAATGCATTGCAAATATTTTCTACAAAACTAAGTAGTTTTATTACTTTCCAAAAAAAAAAAAAGCAAATCCCCATTAAGGAATAGCAGGGAACTTTCTTAAGCCCTTCCCCTCCCCCCCAGAAAAGGTATTTATTTTCAGGAAGTACTATTATTAATGTCATAATAAAGCATTTCTCTGAAAATAATGGAGCTCGCTATTACCGTTACTACTATTCAACATCTAACCAGAAGTCCAAATTTGCATAGCAAGAGATGAAAAGACATGAAAAGTAAATGGACCAACTGACAGTCACTGACTTTTGGACTTGCTACAGGGCTACTGCAGACAAGATAGTGTGGTACTGGTCACAGAATAAACAAGCAGAGCAGTGGAATAGAACAGAGAGACCACACAGTTACAGGAAACTGATCTTTGACCAAAGGAGCCAAGGCAATTCGAAGGAGAAAGGATAATATTTTCAAAAAATATTCTGGGATTCTGATGGATTCCTGTCTTACGTTGAGGTCTTTTATCCATTTTGAGTTTATCTTTGTGTACGGTGTAAGAGAATGGTCAAGTTTCATTCTTCTACATATAGCTGTCCAGTTTTCCCAGTACCATTTATTGAAGAGACTGTCTTTTTTCCACTGTATATTTTCTCCTGTTTTGTCGAAGATTAATTGACCATAGAGTTGAGGGTCCATATCTGGGCTCTCTACTCTTTTCCACTGGTCTATGTGTCTGTTTTTATGCCAATACCATACTGTCTCGGTGATCACAGCTTTGTAATAAAGCTTGAAATCAGGTAATGTAATGCCCCCAGTTTTATTTTTGTTTTTCAACATTTCCTTAGCTATTCGGGGTCGCTTCTGATTCCATACAAATTTTTGGATTATTTGCTCCATTTCTTTGAAGAATACCAGTGGAATTTTATTGGAATGGCATTAAAAGACCTCAACATGAGACAGGAATCCATCAGAATCCTAGAGGAGAACATAGGCAGTAATCTCTTCGATATCAGCCACAGCAACTTCTTTCAAGATAAGTCTCCAGGCGCCTGGGTGGCTCAGTGGGTTAAGCCGCTGCCTTCGGCTCAGGTCATGATCCCAGGGTCCTGGGATCGAGTCCCGCATCGGGCTCCCTGCTCAGCGGGGAGCCTGCTTCCTCCTCTCTATGCCTGCCTCTCTGCCTACTTGTGATCTCTCTCTCTGTCAAATAAATAAATAAAAAATATTAAAAAAAAAAAAAAGATAAGTCTCCAAAGGCAAAGGAAACAAAAGCAAAAATAAATTTTTGGGACTTCATCAAAATCAAAAGCTTCTGCACAGCAAAGGAAACAGTCAAAAAAAAAACAAAGAGGCAGGCAACCCACGGAATGGGAGAAGATATTTGCAAATGACAGTACAGACAAAAGGTTGATATCCAGGATCTATAATGAACTCCTCAAACTCAACACACACAAAACAGACAATCATACCAAAAAATTGGCAGAAGATATGAACAGACACTTCTCCAATGAAGACATACAAATGGCTATCATACACATGAAAAAATGTTCATCATCACTAGCCATCAGGGAGATTCAAATTAAAACTACATTGAGATATCACCTTACACCAGTTAGAATGGCCAAAATTAACAAGACAGGAAACGACATGTGTTGGAGGGGTTTTGGAGAAAGAGGAACCCTCTTACACTATTGGTGGGAATGCAAGTTGGTGCAACCTCTTTGGAGAACAGTGTGGAGATTCCTCAAGAAATTAAAAATAGAACTTCCCTATGACCCTGCAATTGAACTCCTAGGTATTTACCCCAAAGATACAGATGTCGTGAAAAGAAGGGCCATCTGTACCCCAATGTTTATAGCAGCAATGGCCACAGTCACCAAACTGTGGAAAGAGCCAAGATGCCCTTCAATGGATGAATGGATAAATATATATAGATATATATATATACACAATATATTCATATATATATACAATATAAAAAAATATAAAAAAACCTAAGTGCCCTTGATTTGGCGATAACTTTTTTTTTTTTAATTTAACTTTGTCTTTCACGTAGACGCCACTCCCAATGTGGGGCTTAAACTCATGAACCCGAGATTGGGAGAGTCGCACGCTCTACTGACTGACCAGCCAGGTGCTCTGTGTTTGGCAATAGCTTTTTAAATAAAGCACCAAAAGCACAACCATGAAAGAAAAATATTGGTTAAGTTGGACTTCATTAAAATTAAAAACTCTGTTCTCAAAAGAGCTGCTTAAGAGAATGAAAAGACAAACAAGAGACCGGAAGAATCTTGGCAAAACACATATCTGATAAGGGACTATTTCTCAAAATAACCAAAGAACTCTTGAAACCCAACAGCAAGAAAACAAACAACTTGATTTTTTAAATGGGCAAAAAATACAAACAGACTCCTCACCAAAACAGATACACAGATAACAACCAGCATTTGAAAAGATGTTTAACATCACATGTCGTTAGGGAGTTGCAAAATTAAAGCAATGAGATACTACTACACACCTATTAGAATGGCAAAGATCCAAAATACTGACAATATCAAATGCAGATAAGGGTTTGAAGCACATGGAACTCTCACTGTTGCTGGAGAGAATGCAAAATGAGGTAGCCACCTTGGAAGATAGTTGAACAGTGTTTTAGAAAGTTAAACCTACTCTTATAATATGACTCGGTAATTGCACTCTTTAGTATTTATCCGTAGGAGTGGGAAACTTATGTGCACACAAAAACCTGCACCCTGTGTTTATAGCAGCTTTAGTCACAATTGCCAAAACATGGAAGCAACAAAGATGTCCTTCAATGGATGAAAAAATAAACTGTGACACATCCAAGCAATGAAATTTTATTCAATACTAAAAAGAAATCAAGCTATCAAACCAGGAAAAGACATGGGGGAAACTCAAATGCATATTGTTAAATGAAAGAAGCCTGTCTGAAAAAACCTGCATTCTTGTAAAGCTAATACTAGGGAGACAGAAAAAGGTCAGTGGTTGCTAAGGGTTGGGGGGGAGGAGGAAGGAACTGGGGAAGGAGGAGGAGAAGTATGTATAGGTGGAACACTTGGGAGTTTAAGAGCAGTCAAACTATTCTATATGATACTGTAATGGTGGATACCTATCATTATATATTTGTCAAAAACAGAATATACTACACAATAAACCCTAATATAAACTATGGACTTTAATTAATAATATTGTATCATGTGGACTCATCAGGTGTAACAAATGTACCACACTAATGCAAGGGTAGAAGAAACTGGGGAGAAGGGTAAGAGGATAAATGAGAACTCTGTGCTAAATTTTTCTGTAAACCTAATACTGTTCTTTTCAAAAGATCTACCTTCCTGGGGCACCGTGGTGGCTCAGTTGGTTAAGTGTTTGCCTTCAGTTTAGGTCATGATCCATAGGTCTTGGGATCAAGTCCCGACTCAGTCTCCATGCTCAGTAGGGGAGGCTGACTTTTCTTCTCCATCTGCCTCTCCCCCACCTCATTCTCTCTCTCACTGTTTCTCAAATATATAAATAAAATCTTTAAAACAAATGTAAATAGACTCTTGTGGTTGGTGGCTACCATACTGAAAAGTGCAGGTCTAGTGATAAAGAGGCAAGATCAAGGAGGAACTTGCATCCCATGCAAGGGGAGTTGAATTTTCTTCTGTAAGTAATGGGAAGTCTTCAAGGGAATATACGTAGGGATTTTATCTAGGGGTTTATATGATCAGCTTTGCCTCTGGGAGTGGAGTAGGCTGGAAGAAGAGGAAACCTTTGAGAGATTCTAGTAACAGGCCTCAGTTAGAACATAGTAGTAGAGTGAATATGAGATGTGCTGCTAAAAAGGGAAAAAGAAAAGGTGAATGGATTGGCTTAGGACAGATCTGAGTGTGAAGCACTAGGGGGAGGGAGAAGCAGGGTTACCCAAAGCAGGTTTGGGGCTGCTTAAATCTTTGGGCCTGCTATTAAGTCAAAGACAATTCATCCCAATAAAGAATGCAGAAAGAGGGGCTGGTTTGGAGAGCAGATTGGTGTCAGAGCTAATGAGCTTGGTGTGGAGTGAGAAGTACAGGTGATACATGACTACTTGCAGTGTGCCCAGAGGAACTGGCAGGCCAGCCTTCCCCATCAGAGAGACTAATGAAGTGAAATAATCTGATGGCTCTTAGCCCTTTATTTGGTCATAAGAAGACAGCTGCTTAAAGTGGAATGTAGCTCTTTTATAATTTCAGCAATCCTGGAAGGGGGTCCAAAAGATTCCCTCCTCACAAAAATGAGAACTTATGGTCTACTGTAAGAAAGAACCATGGATGGCCTCCACTTATTGTATAGAGGCTTTAATTTGATTATAATAGAATTCACTGACTTAATTTTTATTCATTTTATGTTTTTATAATATTGATTCTTTTGTAATACATGAAAGCACAGAACCTCATGTTTGGGTGTCTGCAGTAAAAATTTCAAATTCTCCCTGGGTTTTTTTTACATATCTTAATTTAATTTTTTTTTCAGTGTTCTAAAATTCATTGTTTATGCACCACACCCAGTGCTCCATGCAATATGTGCCCTCCTTAATACCCACCACCAGGCTCACCTAACCACTCATCCCCCTCCCTTCCAAAACCCTCAGTTTGTTTCTCAGAGTCCACAGTCTCTCATGTTTCATCCCCCGCACCACCATTTCCCTCAGTTCACTTTTCCTTTCCTTCTCCTAATGTCCTCCATGTTATTCCTCATACTTCACAAGTAAGTGAAACCATAAGATACTTGACCCTCTCTGCTTGACTTATTTCACTCAGCATAATCTCCTCCAGTCCCATCCATGTTGATGCAAAAGGGGGGGTATTCATCCTTTCTGATGGAGGCATAATACTCCATTGTATATGTGGACCACATCTTCTTTATCCATCTGTCTGTTGAAGGGTATCTTGGTTCTTTCCACAGTTTGGCGACTGTGCCCATTGCTGCTATGAACATTGGGGTACAGATGGCCCTTCTTTTCACTACATCTGTATCTTTGGGGTAAGCACCCAGTAGTGCAATTGCAGGGTCATAGGGTATCTCTATTTTTAATTTTTTGAGGAATCTCCACACTGTTTTCCAAAGTGGCTGCATCAACTTGCATTCCCAACAGTGTAAGAGATTCTCCACATCCTCTCTAACACTTGTTGTTTGCTATCCTGTTGGTTTTGGCCATTCTAACTGGTGTAAGGTAGTATCTCAGAGTGGTTTTGATTTGAATTTCCCTGATGGCTAGTGATGATGAACATTTTCTCATGTGTCTGTTAGCTATTTTTATGTCTTCTTTGGAGAAGTGTCTGTTCATATCTTCTGCCCATTTTCTGACGTGATTATCTGTTTTTTAGGTGTTGAGTTTGAGGAGTTCTTTATAGGTCTTGGATATCAGCCCTTTGTCTGTACTGTCATTTCTGAATATCTTCTCCCATTCCATGGGTTGCCTTTTAGTTTTGTTGACTGTTTCCATTGGTCTATGTGTCTGTTCCATTGGTCTATGTGTCTGTTTTTGTGCCAGTACCATGCTGTCTTGGTGATTACAGATTTGTAGTAAAGCTTGAAATCAGGGAATATGATGCCCCCAGCTTTGTTTTTTCTTTTTGAACATATCCTTAGTGATTTGGGGTCTTTTCTGATTCCGTACAAATTTTGGGATTGTTTGTTCTAGCGCTTTGAGAAATGTCACTGGAATTTTGATTGGGATGGCATTGAAAGTATAAATTGCTCTGGGCAGTATAGACATTCTAACAATGTTTATTCTTCTTATCCATGAGCATAGAATGGTCTTCCATATTTTTACGTCTTCTTCCATATCTTTCATGTACCAATGTGGCTTCATTCTCATTGGTTTCCATGAATTGTTTAAGTTCTTCTCTGATTTTCTGGTTGATCCAAACATTCTTGAGCAGGATGGTCTTTAGCTTCCAAGTGTTCAAATTCTTTCCAAACTTTTTCTTGTGATTGAATCCCAGTTTAAAGCATTGTGGTCTGAGCATATACAGGGAATAATCTCAGTATTTTGGTATAGGTTGAGTCCTGATTTGTGACCCAGTGATCTATTCTGGAGAAAGTTCTATGTGTGCTCAAGAAGAATGAGTATTCTGTTGTTTTAGGGTGGAATGTTCTTTATATATCTATGAGGTACATTTGGTCCAATGTGTCATTCAAAGCTCTAGTTTCTTTATTGATTTTCTGCTTGGATGATCTATTACTGAGAGTGGCATGTTCAGATCTCCTACAACTAATGTATTCATATCAATATGACTCTTCATTTTGTCTAACAGTTGGTTTATGTAGTTGGTTGCTCCCATGTTGGGGGCACAAATATTTACAATTGTTAGATCTTCTTGGTGGATAGACCCTTTAAGGATGATGTAGTGTCCTTCTTCATCTTTGACTACACTCTTTAGCTTAAAATCTAATTTATCTGATATGAGAATTGCTAACCCAGCTTTCTTTTGAGGCCCATTTGCATGTAAGATGGCTCTCCATCCCGTCACTTTCGGTCTGGATGTATCTTTAGGTTCAAAGTGTGTTTCTTGTAGACAGCATGTGGACGGATCCTGTCGTTTTATCCAGTCTGCAACCCTGTGCCTTTTTATGGGAGCATTTAGGCCATTCATGCTGAGAGTTCAATTTCTCCTTGATTTAAGGAGGTGAAAATCTGATCCTAAGGTTTGTTGTTTCTCTACTGGCTGCTTCATATGGTGGAGAAAACGAGGGGAAACAAAGAATAAATGTTTTTGCCCATCATTTTTTACCTTTAGAGATAGTTAATAATCATAAAGAAATGTAGATTTTTAAAAATAATTTTATTTGTTTGTTGGATGTGTAGTTGACATGCAATATTAGTTTCATGTGTATGACATAATGATTAGACATTGATATACCTCATGAAATGCTTACCAAGCTACATGCAGTTATCATCTGTCATCATTCATCATCATGTATTATTGGCTATATTTCCATATATTTATACTTTGCATACCTGCATACTTGTGACTTATTTATTTTCTAACTGGAAATTTGTACCTCTTAGTTCCCTTTACCCACTCCACCCATCCCTCTACCAATCTCCCCTATAACATCCACCAGTTTGTTCTCTGTATCTATGAGTCTATTTATATTTTGTTTTTTTTTCAATTATTGTTTTTTAGAATCCACATGGAAGTGAAATCATATAGTATTTATCTTTCTCTGTTGGACTTTTTTCACTTAGTGTAATACCATCTAGGTTGATCTATATGATTGCAAATGCCAAGATTTCATTCTTTTTTATGGATGAGTAATAGTCTATTGTATATATATATAACATCTTCATCCGTTCATCTATCCATGGATTCTTGTGTTACTTCCCTATCTTGCTTTTGTAAATAAGGCTGCAATAAACATAGGCATGCATAGATCTTTTTAAATTAGTGTTTTCACTTTTTTTTTTAAGATTTTTTTATTTTATATTCGACAGACAGAGATCACAAGTAGGCAGAGAGGCAGGCAGAGAGAGAGAGGGAAGCAGGCTCCCTACTGAGCAGACAGCCCGATGTGGGGCTTGGTCCCAGGACCCTGGGATCATGACCTGAGCTGAAGGCAGAGGCTTTAACCCACTGAGCAACTCAGGTGCCCCAGTGTTTTCACTTTCTTTGAGTAAATACTCACGAGTAGCATTACATGATCATATGGTATTTCTCTTTTTAATTTTCAAAGAAGCCTGTATACAATTTTCCACAGGAGGCGTATCAATTTACATTCCCACCAACAACGCACAAGTGTTGCCTTTTCTTCCAATCCTTATATACATGTTTTTTCTTGTCTTTTTGAAACTAGCTGTTCTGACAGGAATGATGTAATATCTCATTGTGATTTTGATTTGCTTTCCCCTGATGATTAGTGAGGTTGGGTATCTTTTCATGTGTCTGTTGGCCATCTTTACATCCTCTTTGGAAAACTGTCTGTTCAGGTTCTCTGTCCATTTCTTTTTTTTTTAATTTATTTTTAATTTATTTTCAGCATAACAGTATTCATTGTTTTTGTACCACACCAAGTGCTCCATGCAATCCGTGCCCTCTCTAATACCCACCACCTGATTTCCACAACCTCCCACCCCACCACCACTTAAAACCCCTCAGATTGTTTTTCAGGTGAACCATGAGAGACTATGGACTCTGAAAAACAATCTCTGTCTATTTCTTAATCAGATTGTTTGTCTTTTTGGCGTTCTGTTGTATATTTTGGATAATAATCCTTTCTCAAGCATATCATTTGCAAATATCTTCTCCCATTCAATAGCTTCTCTTTTTGTTTTATTGATAGTTTCCTTCACTGTGCAAAAGGCTTCTAGTTTGATGTAGTTCCATTTGCAGTCCCATTGTTAATTTGAAGTCTGGGAGTGTGATACCTCCAGTTTTGTTCTTCTTTCTCAAGATTGCTTTGGCTTTTTGGAATCTTTAGTAGTTCTACCCAAATTTTAGGATTTTCTGTTCTTGTTCTTGAAAAATAATATTGATATTTTGATAGGGATTACACTGACTCTGTAGATTGTTTTGGGCAGTACAGATATTTTAATCACACCAAATTCTTTCAGTCCATAAGCATCATGTATATTCCCATTTATTAGTGTTGTCTCTGGTTTCTTGCATCAATGTCCTATGGTTTTCAGAGTACAGATATTTCACCTACTAGGTTAAATTTATTTCTAGGTATTTTTTTTTCGATACAATTGTAAATGGAATTGTTTTCTTAATTTGTCTTTCTGCTAGTCTGTTATTAGTGTATAGGTATGTAACATATTTTTGAATATTAGTTTTGTATATTGCAAATTTACTAAATGTGATTATTATTATTATTTTTTTTAAAGATTTTATTTTTATTTATTTGTCAGAGAGAGGGAGAGAGAGTGAGCACAGGCAGACAGAGAGGCAGGCAGAGGCAGAGGGAGAAGCAGGCTCCCTGCCGAGCAAGGAGCCCGATGTGGGACTCGATCCCAGGACGCTGGGATCATGACCTGAGCCGAAGGCAGCTGCTTAACCAACTGAGCCACCCAGGCGTCCCGATTATTATTTTTTTTAAAGATTTTATTTATTCACTTGACAGAGAGAGATTACAAGTAGGCAGAGAGAGAGAGGAGGAAGCAGGCTCCCTGCTGAGCAGAGAGCCCAATGCGGGACTCGATCCCAGGACCCCGAGATCATGACCTGAGCTGAAGGCAGCGGCTTAACTGAGCCACCCAGGCACCCCCTAAATGTGATTATTAATTCAAATAGTTTTTAGGTAGAGTCTTTAGGGTTTTCTGCATAAGTATCATGTTATCTGCAAAAAGTGACAGTTTTACTTCTTTCTTACCAATTTGAAAGCATTTTATTCTTGTCTGATTGCTATGGCTAGTGGTGAGAGTGGGTGCTCTTGTCTTGTTTCTAATGTTAGAGAAAAAGCTTTCAGCTTTTCACCATAGAGAATGACATTAGCTGTGGGTTTGTCATATATGGCTTTTATTATGTTGAATTATGTTCCCTCAATACCCACTTCACTGAGAGTTTTATCATGAATGGATGCTGAATTTTGTCAAATGTTTTTTCTGATCTATTGAGATGATCATATGATTTCTTTTGGATGAACAAAATAAAACTTTATTTCTGCTTCAGTGGTTGTGCAATAAGGGGCAGAGGGTAGAATGAGGAAAAGAATATCCTGGGATCACATTTTTCAGCACAAGCTTTATAAGAGAAAAAAAAGAACGTATTTTCCTACATTGTACTCAGTACAGCAAAGCTCAGGCTGTGATGCCATTATACTTAACCCTTAGTGGAGGCCTCAGACTTTGCAACTTAGCACATTCTCCAGGGCTCTGATTACCTGAGCAGCATGGAAGTTGTTCAAAGAGACATTCTTCTCTTGACCACATGCATTGTGGCTCCAGAACTTGTGCTGCATCTTGTGTATTAGGATGGGCAGGTCTGGGTTTGCCTTCTTCAGCTCCATATTGTGTTTCTTGGTAAACTCCCTGACACCCTGACTGCCAACAAAGCACTGGCAAAGTGGACACCAATCTCTTGCAGGCCCAGCTTGGCCTGGATCCCTTGACTTGCTGCAGCTACCAATATCTCTGCTGGGACCCAACCCCTGATCATATGATTTTTACCCTTTATTTTAATAATGGAATGTATCAAATTGGTGATTTCCAGATATTAAACCATCCTTGCATCTCTGGAATAAATTTCACTTGATCATGGTGAATCATCCTTTTAACGTATGGATGGATTTGATATGCTAATATTTTCTTGAGATCTTTTGCATCTATGTTTATCAGAGATACTAGCCTGTAATTTTCTCTCTTCTTTCTTTCTCTCTCTTTCTTTCTTTTCTTCTTCTTTTTGGTAGTGTCTTTATCTGGCTTTGGTATCTGAGTAATGCTGGCCTTGTAGCATAAATTTGGAACTTTTCCTTCCTCTTCAATTTTTTGGAATAGTTTGGGAAGGATAGGTATTAACTCTTCTTTAAATGTTTGGTTGAATTCACCTGTGAAACTATCTGGTCCTGAACCTTTGTGTGTTTCTTGATTACTGGTTCAATTTCATTACTAGCAATTGGTTTGTTTTAATTTCTCCCTAACTCAATCTTAAAAGATTATGTATTTATAAGAATTTATCATTTGGGGGCATGGTGCCTGGGTGGTTCAGTCAGTTAAGTGTCCAACTCTTGATTCCAGATCGGTCATGATCTTGCATTCATGGAATCAAGCCCCATGTTGGCTCTTCCTCAGCATGGAGTCTGCCTCAGTTTCTCTGTTCCTCTCCCTCTCACTCATTCTCTATCTCATAGGTAAATTTAAAAATATATAATAAATAAATAAATAAATAAATAAAATCTTAAGAAAAAATAATTTATCCATTTTTTTCCTAGGTGGTCCTCTTTGTTGGCATATAATTTTTCATAGTAGTTTTTAATAATCTTTTATATTTCTGTGTTGTTGGTTGTGAATTCTCTTTCATTTTCGATTTTATTTATTTGAATTCTCCCTTCTTTTCTTGATGAGTGTGGTAAAGAGTTATTGATATTGTTTATCTTTCCAAAGAAACAACTCTAGGTGTCTTTTTTTTTTTTTCAGTCTCTATTTATTTCCACTCTGATCCTTATTATTTCTTTTCTTCTATGAATTTGGAGCTTTGTTCTTCTTTTTCTAGTTTCTTTAATTGTAAGGTTAGATTGTTTGAGATTTTCTCTTGTTTCTTGACATAAAGCCTATGTAACTATAAGCTTTACTCTTTGATATATTTACTGTGTCTCAAAGCTTTTTTTTTTAATATTTTATTCATTTATTTGACAGAGAGACAGAGGTCACAAGTAGGCAGAGAGACGGGCAGACAGAGGGGGAGAAGCAGGCTCCGTGCCTGCAGAGAGCCCAAAGCAGGCCTCAATCCCAGGACCCCGAGATCATGACCCAAGGTGAAGGCAGAGGCTCAACCCACTGAGCCACCCAGGTGCCTGTCTCAGAGCTTTTAAACATCTTCAGCTGTCTTGAGGTATTTTTTAGTTTCCTCTTTGATTTCTTTGTTGACCCATCAGTTGTTTAGTAGCATGTTATTTAGCTTCTTTGTGTGTGTGTTTTCTTTAGTTTTTTTCCTTGTAATTGATTTCTAGTTTTATATCATTGTGGTTGGAAAAGATGCATGATAGGATTACAGTCTTAAATTTATTGAAACTTGTTTTTATCTTAACATGTGATCTATTCTGGAGAATACTCTATGTACACTTGGAAAGAATATATATTCTGTTTTGGGATGAAATGCTCTGTGTATTTGTTAAGTCCACCTGGTCTAATGTGTCATTCGAAGTCACTGTTTCTTATTTTTTTATTTACTTAAGATTTTATTTATTTGAGAGAGAAAGAGCAAGCATGAGCAGGGGAAGGGGCAAAGGGAGAAGCCCAATTTGAGACTCAATTCCAGGACCCTGAGATCATGACCTGAGCTGAAGGCAGACTAACTAACTGAGCCACCCCGGTGCCCAAAGCCACTCTTTCCTTACTGATTTTCTGTATGAATGATCTATCCATTGATCTACATTCAGTAGTAGATTTAACTTAACATAAATAAATAAACCATTTTGAACAAAAGTGATTAGAGTGGACATCCTTGTCTTGTTCCTGATCTAAGGGGGAAACTCATTTTTTTCCCCTTTCAGTATGATGTTAGCTGTGGATTTTTAAGTCTACAACATTCTTGAAGGTAATCCTTTAACTTTGAGATAAAAACATTTCATAAAATGGAGCTTACTTCGTCTAGTATGACTTCCATCACAACTAGACAGCTCTATTTATTTATGTTAAGTTAAATCCACTCCAGAATGTAGGTTTGTGCTCTGGTATTCTGAAACTTAAAGTCCTTTGTTTCTAAACAAAACTGATAACAGTTCTCATGCTATCTTTTTCTCAAGGTAAATACATCCGATTCCTACCTTTTTTTTTTTTCTAACAAGATTCTCTGGAAGCACTCTAGGTCTTGCATGTTTCTTTCTAAGTTGCTGCTATGTTAAAACTAGGAAAAATTAGTTCTATAAGGACTAGAAGTCCAGTGAGTCATGGGAATACAAACTATATTTTCACACTTGATTTTTTCAATAATAACAGTGATAAGGTAATAATAATAATATCAAAAATTTAATGATCTTTTTATTTATATCAGACATGCTAAATGTTTTATAAGTATTACCTCATTTTATGCTCAACTCTGTGAGATAGATGCTATTATTATCTATATTTTATAAATGAGAAATCTGGACTGTTGAGATGTTTACAGATGAACTGCGACCACTATAATACAATCTGAGGGGTTTGAAGTGGCGGGGGGGTGGGAGGTTGGGGTACCAGGTGGTGGGTATTATAGAGGGCACAGCTTGCATGGAGCACTGGGTGTGGTGAAAAAATAATGAATAATGTTTTTCTGAAAATAAATAAATTGAAAAAAAAATAGTGTATAATAAACTACCAAAAATCTTGGTGGTTGAAGACAATGTTAATTTATTATCACACATCTACAGGTTGTCTGGAGTTGGGCTGATCTAGGTCAATCCAAGTGGATAGCTGGATATCCCACTGAAAGACTGGTTCAGGTAATTTTGCTCCATTTGCCTCTCATTATTCTCCTGGGACGGAAGAGTTAGTCAAGGTGTGTTCTTCTCATGGCAGTGACACAGGTTCAAGAGGGAAAGAAGAAATGTGGGGTCTCTAAAGGCCTTGGCTTTGAACTTGGCACAGTTGTCACTTCCACATATCTCATGGGGCAAAGCAAGTCCTATAGCTAAGCTCAAAGTCAAAGAGGGAGGAAGAATGCAAGTCCATAGTAAGGGTATGCATGCCAGGGGGCGTGAGGAATTAGAATCACTGATTCGGTGTAGCACAAAAGGCTAAATAATGTTTCCAAAAGCATATCTGTTGTAGGTAGCAGTTAGGGTTTGAATTTGGCTGAATGTAGCAGAAAACCTAAATAACAATGGCTTAATGAGGTAAAGGTTTATTTTCTCTGATGTAAGGGGAAGTCCAGAGGTAGCTAGTCAAGGAGACTGATACGGATGCTTTTTAATATGGGAAGAAACCCAGGCTCCTTTGTGGATTTTTGTTCCACCCTCCTTAAGGTGTGGTCCTCATCTTCTTGTTCACCATAAGGCTGGAATTTTAGCCACTACATTCTCATTTCAAGCACAAAGAAAAGGGAAGGAGACAGACATAACATGAATGGGGCTTTCTCTGCCACCTTATCCAGTGACTCACTTGTATTTCACTGGCCAGTATCCTATCACATGCCACCACCCCTAGCTGAAAGGGGGATGCGATACCTTTTCTTTTCTTTTCTGCACAGAACACTGTCATTCACAATGCAATCGCACAATCAGGTTTAGTAAGAAAGAAAAGAAAATTGATATTAAATGGGCAGTTAGCAGCATCAGACACATTCAGGAAATATTTGTGCCAGGATTTGCCTCTTCATCTAAAATTATACTTAACATGATGACATTATTCTTAACATCTTAAAAATATTTAATATTCTAATTTATAAGTAATATATGCTCATGAAAGACATTTTGGCAGATATCTTAAACAATAAAGAAGATAACAGCCATGATCTCATTGCCTAGATATCACCACTTAAAATTTTGCTGTTTCACTTTTTTTTTTGATTGTTTTACCTTGTGTATTCAGAATTTCCAGATTGGGCGCAGTCTCTACAAATAGTTATCCCCTCCCCCCATTATTTTTTCCTTCATTTTGTTTTATAGATAATATATACTCATTATAGAAAATCTAGAAATACTAGAAAGGTATAAAGACATAAAAATAATCACTTAGCCATACTCAATTAGTAAATAAAATCAAATAGTAAAATCAAAAAACTCAAATAGTAAATAAAATCAAAATTCCTATAACATACCCTTACTCAGATCCAAATACTGTTAATTATACTAGTAAATGATTAATACACTATATATATATATTACATATGCATATATATGAATATAATTGAGGTCATACTGGATATACCTTTTGCATTTGGCTCTTAAAATCTTAAGACAAACTCCTAAGGTTTTTGTTCACATTATTTTTAATATCTGCCTAATATTTTCCTTTATCGACATTCCTTAAATATCAGGTGTTTAGATTTCTAATGTTTTGCTATTATGCATCTGGCTACTCCACATATCTGTTTTTGCACAAGCTTCATCTACCTTGTAGGAAAATTTTCTAGAAGGGGAAAAATAACTTAAGATCCTTTTATACTATGACTTGTGCATTTTTGTGTTTATTCATTTCCTAGTAACCTGAGGACGTCCTTAAGCAAGGTATATTCTGTACAGTTCACACTTGAACACAATAGGTTTGAACTGTGGAGGTCCACTTATATTCAGATTCTTTTGATAAATATACTACAGCTCTGTAAAGGTATTTTCCTTATGATTTTCTTAATATTTTTTGCTCTAGCTTACTTTATTATAAGAATGTAGTATATAATATATACATCATGTAAGATGTGTTAATTGATTGTTTATGCTATCAGTAAGCTTCTGGTTAACAGTAGGCTATTAGTAATTAAGTTTTGGGGGAGTCAAAGTTGTATACCATTTTTCCATGCAGGGGTAGGGGGTTGGGGGTGGGGACAGGCAGGCAGGTGTCAGGGCGTCTAACCCCCAGGATGTTCAAAGGTCAATTGTATTCCTCTGCTGTTTGAGAAAATTTACTGGCAGTAGCTGGTTTAAAAAAGAACTTTGTTGATACTTTGGGCCCAGCCACGCCTCCCCATGTTGGCCCCGCCCATGCCGGCCCCACCCATTCCGTCCCTGGTTTCTGGTGCAGGTTTAATCCCCTGTTACTTGAGGTCAGTAGGTGGACCTAATGAACCTTACTGTTAAGGAATAAAACCTCATTATCTCAACTCCAGTCAGGGTGTGGTCCTTATCGTGTACTTCTGAATGTACGGTTTTCTCTACCAGCATCTTACACCATCTTGTTACAGATTTCTTGGAATGGGAGATGAAATTAAATAGTGATCCTCTTTGCTTTTTTAAAAATACAGTTTATTTTTTTAAAGATTATTTATTTATTTGAGAGAGAGCCGCCCTCTGGAGAGCACAGGCATACAGAGCAGCAGGCACAGGAAGAGGGAGAAGCGTGGGGGAGGGGCAGGGAGTCCAATACATATCCATCCCAGGATCGCAGCTGAAGGCAGACACTTAGCCGACTGAGTCACCCAGGTGCCCCTTGCTTTTGTTTTTAAAAACAAGATAGTTTTATATAAACTCCATTCAACAATACAATCTCTCAATTTTCCCATTCTCTCCAAACTGGCTCGTGCCTCCCCCGGCTCCCTTTTAAAGACTGTGTAGGTTCCCCCACTAGCAAGTGTTAACCTTAAAAATAAAGCTGCCAGTTGGTTTACTAGCAAACAAAAATTTTTTTAAGTATAACAGACAACTGCAGGGGCACCTGGGTGGCTCAGTGGGTTAAGCCGCTGCCTTCGGCTCAGGTCATGATCTCAGGGTCCTGGGATCAAGTCCCGCATCAGGCTCTCTGCTCAGCAGGGAGCCTGCTTCCTCCTCTCTCTGCCTGCCTCTCTGCCTACTTGTGATCTCTCTCTGTCAAATAAATAAATAAAATCTTTAAGAAAAAAACAAAACAGACAACTGCAATTCGGAACAAGAGAGTTACACAAAACCATAGGCAAATCCAACAAAGGAAAGGAACGTTACTTTGTTGAGAAGAAAGACAAAGTTGGAAGGGGTTGTTTTCAATAAAAGTCCATTGGAGAAAAGGAAGAGTTCAGGGGGATGAAGGTTTCTCATTGGCGGAGTTGCAGGGGTAGTCAATTTCTTATAGGCTATCTGTGTATTTCCCTGTTCAGACCTGTAATTGATGATTCTTTCCTTTTGGGGATTCTTTTGTTGGGGTGTGTAATTGACAATTCTTCCTATAATTTAATGTGGAGTGGTAGGGGCTCCCCCTTCCAGGCTCCCCTTCCAGCCTCCCAAGTCTGCTTTTAGTGAAGCTCCTCTTTATTAATTTTCTCACAAGTCAATATCATTAAGAAATCTTGTGTTTGACACCCTTAACCACTAACCGGTAGTGAACCTGTCTTTCTCTACCTGGGGTTTGGGACCTTCCATATTTTTGTTTGTTTCTGTTTTTTTTTTTTTTTTCAATTTATTTATTTTCAGAAAAACAGTATTCATTATTTTTTCACCACACCCAGTGCTCCATGCAAGCCGTGCCCTCTATAATACCCACCACCTGGTACCCCAACCTCCCACCCCCCCCCGCCACTTCAAACCCCTCAGATTGTTTTTCAGAGTCCATAGTCTCTCATGGTTCACCTCCCCTTCCAATTTACCCAAATTCCCTACTCCTCTCTAACACCCCTTGTCCTCCATGCTATTTGTTATGCTCCACAAATAAGTGAAACCATATGATAATTGACTCTCTCTGCTTGACTTATTTCACTCAGCATAATCTCTTCAGTTCCATCCATGTTGATACAAAAGTTGGGTATTCATCCTTTCTGATGGAGGCATAATACTCCATAATGTATATGGACCACATCTTCCTTATCCATTCATCCGTTGAAGGGCATCTTGGTTCTTTCCATAGTTTGGCGACCGTGGCCATTGCTGCTATAAACATTGGGGTACAGATGGCCCTTCTTTTCACGACATCTGTGTCTTTGGGGTAAATACCCAGGAGTGCAATGGCAGGGTCATAGGGAAGCTCTATTTTTAATTTCTTGAGGAATCTCCACACTGTTCTCCAAAGAGGCTGCACCAACTTGCATTCCCACCAACAGTGTAAGAGGGTTCCCCTTTCTCCACATCCTCTCCAACACATATTGTTTCCCGTTTTGTTAATTTTGGCCATTCTAACTGGTGTAAGGTGATATCTCAATGTGGTTTTAATTTGAATCTCCCTGAGGGCTAATGATGATGAGCATTTTTTCATGTGTCTGATAGCCATTTGTATGTCTTGATTGGAGAAGTGGATGGAGTTTGTGCCCGGCCACGCCTCCCCATGTTGGCCCCGCCCATGCCGGCCCCACCCATTCCGTCCCCAGCGTCCTATCTCCATGGTTACTGGGCCCACGCGGAGAAACAAGGCAGAAACAAGGAGAAACAAGGCAGCGCAAAGCCAGAGGAGGGAAAGAATCGGAGAGACTGGGCTCTCGCTCTCCAAGCCAAGGTGAGCCCATTCGGGGCTCTGCGCCCTTCCGCCGGAGGTGTACCGCGAGAGGAGGGAGCGTGGGGAGAAGGCAGAGCCCCGTGGCTGGAGACCCCGTGCAGCCTCGGTTGAGACTTAACTGTCGGTCAGAATTCCTTTCTCGGCGCCCACACTGGGCGGAAACAGAGGTGGTTTCCGCCCAGGGTCGCCCAGGTCCGCAGATCTGACCTCCGACTCAATGCTGGGCGCCGCTCGCACCGCAAAGGCCAGAAATCCGGAGAGGGGGAGAAGTGGGGGGGAGAAGGGTCCCCAGGGGAGTCAGTAGCGACCCCCTGCGCGGTGCCTGGCCGCGCTCACGAACGCGCACACACGGACGCGCACCCGCGCGGCTAACACTGAGTACGTGGTGCAAGCTGCCGTTTTAAGCCCTTCCTTTTTGCCAAGCACTGTTTTAACCACTAAGTATGTAGAACTCACTTAGGTCTTGGGACAACTCTGGGGAGACCGAAGTAGTCATATTCAGTTTTTCAGAGGAAACCGGCTCACAGAGACGGGATCAAAATACCCAGGGTCTCAGCTAGAAAATGATCAGGTCACCACGAATCCCAGGCAGTTGGTTCTACTGGACAAAATGCCAGGTGCTACCTTACCTGAACGCTAATAATGCTGAGTTCGCTCTATCTACCCGGATTGCCTTTGTTATTCTCTACATGCAGGGACTTCCTGTGCTCAGTTACTGATGCTTTGAAAGATCGGGAAACTATCCTTAAGACGTACCACCCTTTACTGATTTGTAGTAGATGGATTTAATAACTACGAGTTCATCTTTCAGAATTTTCATATTTCACATAATATGCTTAATTATTATAATATTTTAAATTTATTTTTTAGTTAGAAATCCAGACTCCAACTTGGTTGTGCAGGAATGAGAATTTAGATGATCTCAGCAAGAATTCTTTTCCAAGAGTCCCATATTCCAAGAGTCCCATTAAATCTACCTCCCCAATACGGTTTAGTCATTACATTAAAAAAAAAAATTCACGATATAAATGTGCTTTTGGTGACCACTATCATTTAAAATCTCAACCTAAAAACCAGAAACCACTTCAAGAGGCAAAGTGGTTATTTTCTATAAAAGGACTGCAGTTGGGAATGTACAGATTTAAGTAGAAACCCAAATAATGTGCCAATTCAAGGAGGTGGACTCATGGGTTTTATGGAAGAAAAAAGTTTAAGTTGTTTTTAAGAAGAGCTCGTTGGTGCTCACAAGCAGGGCTAGATTTGTATTACAGTTATTGGTCAGGTAAAGTAGTCGCAAGTCAAAAAGTTCCCATTTATCATGCTTTTCAACCAGGATTATCTTGCTCTTGCTGACTTATTGGGATGTTGGCAGTTTAGGTTAGTTCAAAGATTTAGAAAAGAGGACAATGCCCAGCTCTCTTTTCAAAATGGCTCTACTTAGGTCATTTTCACAAAATAGGAAATATTTCAGTCCCGATGTGAAGTCCTGGTTGCTCTTTCTGTCATCAACAAACTCCTTCATTTTAATAAATATAGAACAGTTTTTTAATTTTTCTAAGTGCTAATAAATACTAATTCGTTCATAATAGTATGACTCTTTACAAATATAATGAGAAGTCTAACAAGGAAAAAATAACATATAAATACAATTTTTTAAAAAAAAATCATTGTTTTATTTAGCCAGGATGCCTCCCACTCAGGCAGAATGTGTTATAAAGAATATCATTCGAGAAATAGGACAAGAATGTGCAGGCCATGGAGAGATTGTTTCCGAAACTCTGGCTGCTTTTGTGGTAAGAATGAGTATTTTTTTGAACTACTGCTTTATTAAGAAATAGGTTTAAGCGGTGCCCATTTCCCTCTTAAAATTTTTTGAAGCTTTCCTAAATGTTATTCAGTTGAAAACATATTGAGACGGTTGGACGAATTAGTGAAAAATACTTTTTCTATGAAGCATATCATTCTAGATTTATAGAGACTGGTTTAGAAGATCCTGATTTGTTTTAGAAGTTTCGATAATGTTGTTGTAACATGTATTTTTGCTCACTGTTATAAAAATTACTCACTGCCTTGGTCTCTCTATTCTTGCTTTTGGTTTAACAGTACATAATAAAAATATGATAAAATATTCAAATAGTTTCCCAATTTAAAATCTAGTCACTGCTTTCAATTTATTTCTCCATATAATTTTTTGAACACCATAATCAAATTTGATGGTTATTGCTCCCTTCAACCTCTAATGAAGGTGCTGATGAATTGGATAATAAGAAAATCAGCTGAATAGTCGACCTCTTATGAGTAATCAGGAGACAGGTTAAAAAATGGAAACAAACTAGTTTCATAATTATGTGAAATAAAATTATTTAATAGGTTCTTTCCTATTCTTAGGTGAAAGCTGTTGTCTTAGACCCAAGTAATGGCTTTAACATGGATAGACCCCTCGTGAAAAGTGATGTACAGAAACTTGTTAAGGTGATTATCCAACAATTCTCAAATGTTAAATTATTTATTTGCAATTCTGAATACAATATTTGTATGAGCCATTATTGCCTTCAGCCTCATGATAGAAAATCCTATGAACCAGTGGTGCAGGCGAATGTGAGATTTATTGTTTCTCATAAAGCCTAGAGATGCAGAAGTGGTTTTTCTTGGCTTCCTGGGTCACTTTTGTGCCTAAGGCTCTCCTCTCATGGTTATAAGATAGCTACTCCACCTCTCCATAGGTATGAGGGGGAAAGAACATAGGGCAAAATGTGTGTGCCAGTTGGGTCTGTCACTTTCTAGATAGTAATACCTTTCTCAGAAGTTTTCTCATCTCCCTACGTTTATGGATCAGAATGATACTGCAAGCAGTCCTGGGCCGTTGATTTCTTTTTCTTTTTTCAGCTGAACAAATCTTCTCCCCAGTCCAGGTTGGGGCTGTTCTTAAGGAAAGATGGGTATGGATACTGGCAGGGAGCAGTGTCTGTCCCTGTAGTTTCAAGACATCTTGTTATTAATCTAATGTTACATTGAGAACATTAACTGACTCATCATATGCTATAAAATTACATAGCACTAGATTAAGATTCAGATAATTACTGATTCAATGTCATTTGTATTTTTCAATTCTAAAGGAAACACTGAAGCCACCGCCAATAATTCAGTAAGAAATCAAGGATTTGTGTCTGAAAACCAATTTTAAGACCCCAAAAAAGCAGTAATTTTAGACGACATTAGTTTTTTCGCTTTTTTTCCCCCGAAGATTTCATTTATTTATTTGAGAGAGAGCATGAGCAGGGAGAAGAGCGGAGGGACTAGTGCCCAACACAGGACTTGATCCCAGGACCCTGAGATCATGACCTGAGCTGGAAGTCAGAGGCTTAACGGGGAAACTGCTTCTCCTTCGCCACTCCACCCTGCTCCTGCTCTGTCGCTCAATCTCACTCTCAAATAAAAAAAATCTTTTTAAAAAAATCATGTGGACGACTAATTTTTTATTTGTAAAGTCTGTGTTTAGAACAGTCCCTGTGCACGAACGGGCTCCGTAAAGGCGCAGTGTCCCAGGCCTCACTCTTGCGTTCCATCCCCCTCCTCCAGGAAACGCCGGGTTGGTGCTCAGGGAGGTGCATTGAGGGTTGGGTGCTGTTGTGCCTGCAGCTATAGATACAAAGCCTAAGGGGTGAGACGGGAAAGGGAGGGCATGAGGGCATGAGAGGAAAGAAAAGAAAAATTCAGGTTGTTCGTCTAATCTGAAGGGACACAGCGGAGAAGTGGAATGAGCCTGCTATGTGGGAGGAAAAGTGGGAGAAAACAAGACCAGAGGACGACTGTTTGAAATAAGGCAGAGCTAGAGAAATTTTGTGAGCAGAACAACAGCTTCTCATAAAATGCAAGTAACTCTCCGAATCAGCAAAGAAGTGTTGTTCAAGGCACAAATCGTAGTGAGGAGCTCTTGGTAAGCTCTAGACAGGAGCGTAAGCTTCATGGAGCACTTACCCACATTGAAGTGGCCTAGACTAACCAAGATGTCAAGTTCCCTGCCTTTGGCTAGGCTGTTAGCCACCTGTGTCTGGTGATCTTACTGATCTCCAGGAAATAACTTATTACTCAATAAATGTTGTCTGTTGGGTAACTATGAAGTATGAAGTCCTCAAAGAGAAAATAATAATAAAAGGGATTATTGGTGGATAAATAACAGAAACCATTGCTTTGATGTTTCTCTTAATTCTTTTTTAAAAATAACGTTAAAAAATACTATAGTATTTCAGAAAATATGACTAGAAACATTCATGGGTATTCTCTTCTAGCTTTGTGTGTCTCGGCTGTTGGATAGTAAAAATCCATCCCTGGACACCATTAAGATGCAAGTCTACTTTGATATGAATTATACAAGTCGAGGTAACATATATCTACCCATTTTGATACCCTTTTTGAAAGATTCCTATTGTATTTCAGGGAATAAAGGCTTTACTTTGTTAAGAATGAACAATTTAATTTTTTAATCTATCTTTTGAAATTTTTTTCCAACTTTAAAGAAGACAGTGAAGGTGAACATGCTACATGAGAAAACACCAATGGTTTTTATGAATGTTCAAAGTAAATTCTAAATACTATGCCTATGATAGTTATGTTTCAAGTCTATTATGTTTTAAATGCTACATCATTAATAATACACAATAATTAGAAATTAAAACAACAAGCCGATTGAAGTAAAAAGTTTCTATCTTGTTGGTATCTTTTGGTTTTGGTTTATATTATTATTTTATAATGCTTACCTAAATAGATAAATATACCAAAATGAAAAGAATGATGGAAAATTTCAGATTAGAACATATTTCCTTAGGTAAATAGTTTAATACATACATCAAAGACACACTGGCAACAAGAAGAAAAGGAAAATAAATTCCTCTATTGCCTAGACAGCCTTGGCCCCTTTAAGGCAATCATTACTAACCATTTGGTGATTTTTGTTGTCCTTTTTTCCCCTCCATGAACTGAACTTCCAGTTATGCTCCATACACACATTCCATGTCTTGCTTTTTTGCTTAATACTAATGAAATGTTAAAGTGGTAAGTAATCATGGAATTGATGAAATTGTAATTTAGATTTTTAAAATTTGCATAAAGTTCTCAGCTGCTTTTGTTGTAAGAGTATAGGTGTGATTGGTGCATGGTTGAAACGTGAATTATTGCCCTTGAAATAGTAAAATGGGGTGTCTTACTGAATTAGCTGCAAGAATTGTACTACTGGTGGATTGTGGTTCCTCCCACACCTGCGGCCAGACCTTGTGATATCATGCAGAGGGGAGAGGGAAACAGTTCTTGATGCCATGTCGTATCACCAATAATGCTATTCAAAGGAAATTTACCTAGAACTAAAATAAAAATACCCATAATTGAACAGGAAGAGTTACACTACATACATGTGTATTTCTACTGTATGTGCTTGCATACCACCTGTGCTTGGAACATTATGTGTAAATATCTGTATACTACGTATATTTTTACTGTATGTGTTTATAATACATATATTATAAATTGCTCTCTATACTTTCTGCTTCATTAAGAGGTTTCAGCCTTTTTAGATACAACTGTTTGGTTCATATGTTGAAAGTCTTAGGTACTTTGACAAAGTATGCCATTTAAAGGGCCACAGTCAATCTTTCCTACTAGATTGTTGCCTTGAAGTTCCTTGCTGGCCACTGTGTGTTTTTTATTTTGATTAGTACACCTTAAGAAAATACTTGTCTTTATGTTATAGAATTGCCATACCCAAGACATTTTCTTCTCTGGTCCTACTTTCTTATGTGAGGTTTGTAAATCAAATATATGGAACATTGTCTTTTGCCAAATTTAGAGGAATTTCTTGAAGAACACCACCGAGTCTTGGAGTCTAGGTTAGGCTCCGTCATGAGAGAAATTACAGACAACAGAGCATGTGCCAGAGAAGAACTGGAAAGCCTCTACCGAAAGATTGTCAGCTACGTGTTACTGCGCTCCGGGCTGGGATCTCCTACCGATATCAAGATTGTCAGAGAGGCAACAGGTAAAAAATCTAGATAATTTCCATTCCACATATTAAAAAGGTGTGAACATTGTGTCTTATAAAAGATGTTAAATTCAAAGTATTGAAGACCAAGGTTCCCTTTTTATCTGGAAAAAAAACAGCCCGAGTAAGAAGTTCGAACTTAGACTCCTTTTCCACCATGTATTAGCTCTAAAACCCAAGCAGCAGCTCTGGAAGGTGTGTGTTGTTAGTTTTCTTAGACCTGCACATATCTAGGGACCCATCACTGCTTATGAGAGAAAAACTGAAAATGCGGTTAAGAGTACCAGGCCAGGGGCGCCTGGGTGGCTCAGTGGGTTAAACCTCTGCCTTAAGCTCAGGTCATGATCTCAAGATCTCATGATCCTCAGGGTCCAGGGTTCAAGCCCCAGGTCAGACTCTCTGTTCAGCAGGGAGTGTGTCCCTCTTGCACACCCCCCGGCCCCGCCTTCCTGTCTGCCTACTTGTGATATCTCATTCTCTCTGCCAGTTAAATAAATAAATAAATATCTTTAAGAGTACCAGGCCGGCTGGGGAATGGGGACCCCTGGAAAGGGAGATTTGTATTGATGAAAGGAGTCGCATCTGTCACCTAAAACAGATGATGGAAAGGGACACTGTTGCATTCTCAGGAAGTATTTGCCCACTTTATTAATTTAAGGTAAGGAATAGGCAAGATTTCTAGCCTTTTAATGACTTTCCTCCACAATTATTTTAAAACAGTGATTTTTCTCATCAGAATCCTAATTAGAAAACTTATTTTAATGCCCATCATCAAAACATTACTGATGGGTGCTTAATTATTGAAAAGAGACCAAAGGCAGTGGCATTATTTTCCATAGCCCAGCTTTGATATGTGATAAATTTTGCTATGTATTCTGTAACGAGGTATCAACAATTTAAAGAATCAGGTAAGTAGCTGATTCTTTCTGCTGAAAACAACCTGTGATTTAAGTTCTGGTATCTTTATTCTAACATTTTGTTATGCTTTTTGTGGTTTGTTTCAGCTGCCCTGCAGAGCATTTTTCCTCAGGCTGAGCTTGGGACGTTTCTAACACTTTCTAAGAAGGACAAAGAACGCCAGCTGAAAGAATTCACCATGATTGTTACAGGGATTCGCTTATTTAACCGAGACTGTGGAAAGGGAGGAGAAGGCATTGATGACTGTAGGTATATCATTAGGTTAAGTCTGCAGGTTATGTAGGTTTAAAATCTAACTTGTACAGTGAGGAAAATAATGCACAGTATTTCACTGGCATTCTTAGATTTAAGGTATGCAGGGTCTCTAAATTATAACAAATTTTTTTTTTTTTTAGAGAGGGAGAGAGAGTGCATTTGAGCAGGGGGAGGCAGAGGGAGAGGGAGTGGGAGAGGGAGCGAATCCTATGCAGGCTCCACACTCAGCACAGAGCCCAACATGGGATTCAACCTCATGACCCTGAGATCATGACCTGAGCTGAGGTCAAGAGTTGGAAGCTTAACTGACTGAGTGGCCCAGGTACTCCTCAGGTATACAGTTTTGACTCTACCTTAGGTACAGTTACTGTTCATAATGGATAGGAATTTTTAATTCTGTGGGGCAAGGCTTGCAGAATTATAACACCAGGAAGGTAGTATGGGAGAGTGGAATCAGTGGAAGGAATGAGGGGCCTGCCTGAAGGCCAGCCCCTCCAGTTCATTGGGCTCTGTGTTCTTTATTCGAAGTCATAAAACCCAAAGGGAGTAAAACCCAGTGATCTAAAAATAAAAATCAGGGGCGCCTGGCTAGCTCAGTGGGTTAAAGCCTCTTTCTTAGGCTCAGGTCCTGATCTCAGGGTCCTGGGATTGAGTCCCGCATTGGGCTCTCTGCTCAGCAGGGAGCCTGCTTCCCTTCCTCTCTCTCTGCCTGCCTCCCTGCCTACTTTATTTGTGATCAAATAAATAAATAAAATCTTTAAAAATAAAAATCACCCTGAGAAGAGAAGAGTGGTTGAGGCAGCTAATGGAATTGAAAGGTTCAAGAGGAGATATTTGCAAATCTGCAAATGCAGGAGCATTTGCATTAATGCATTCATCATCTAGGAGTTTGGAAGCACTCATGAAGTATTTGATCAGGGGCTCAGAAGGGACTTCCTTACATAGGCCCACTGATAAGGTGTTAAGGTCTGTTATTAGATCACTTATCTAGTATAATAGGGTCAGTTTTTCTATTTTTAAAACAGTTCTAGAAAGTCAAGTTCCCATTCTTTATAAAGTTCCCTATCTTGCTAGACTATTCTGTTATTTTTCAGTATCCTGATCACAAAATACTTCTTTTCTACAGACCCAAGGTCAGTAGCAGATAATACCAAAGCCTGTCTGTTCTTTATATTCTTCTGTATTTTAGTGGCAAAAGCTGATCCTGCTAACTTTTGGTTATCATTCTGACAATAGCTTTTGTTCAGACAGGTGTTCCCCCTCCCCTGCCACAATTCTTTCCTTCATGGTGTGGGAAGAAACACATGAAATACACGTCTTGTTATTATTCATTTGGTTGAGGAAAAAAAAACCGAACTCAATGTAATGCTCAAGTTATGATCACTTTCTAGGCTTCTTTTTGTAGATTCTTTCACATCTCTTGATTTCCTTTTAAAACCAGTGCCAGCCATTCTGCGCGAAGCAATTCCAGCTACCACGCAGCACATCGACTCCCAACTTCAGACTGCCCAGGACCAGGCATATCGCTACACGGCCATCCTCGAGAAGGCGGCCAGCAACCCACTCCTGAGCATGGAGCTTCAGCCGTCCATGTTAAAAGAAGCACTGTACAATGTGCGGCAGTATGAGATCTTCCTTCAGATCATTCTGGTGAGTGAGTGTCAGGATTTGGCCTTTTCCATGCATGGCAACCACTTTACAGGTTACGGACCTACACGAAAGGCAGAATCAGGTCATTGCTAAAGGAGGTAGCCTTCGTAACTGCTCAGTTTATAATGCTTCTGTAGGGCAAGGAGCAGAATTAGAAATGGGGAAGTTGGATTTTTATTTTAATGGAAAATGCTGGTAGGAATTGATTTCTAGTTGTTGATTTTCTTCGGTGCCCAGTGGAATGACTGCTCACACGCTGGGGTTAAGCAGTTGTGTGTGCGCATCTAAGTAATACTGCATCGCTTTCACACAGAGCAAGTGTCTAATGTATTTTGGGGCTGATAGTTGGCACCCAAATAATTTTTATGTAATTATTTGTTGTTGTAAAAGTTGGTTGAAAAGATTTTTATTGCTGATATTTTTAGATCTAAGGAGCAAGCCAAACAGTATCCCCAAATAGTTGGAGAATTTGGTAAAGTGATGATTTTTAAACTTTTTAAAAAAGTGGCAGAGCACTTTCTTTCAGAAGGAAACTTGCACAGAATCCCAAAAATACAAAACAGGTATCTAGATGAAAGGATTGAGGGAACTTTTCATCAAGGAACAACCCCATTCCACCCTAGGGTTCTAGGGGACACGGTCTATTAACTACCTCTTGGCAGCAAGCTCTGTTCCTGTCAGTCAACTTTTTTGTTATTTGGTGTTTCATTTGTTTGTTTGTTTGTTTCTAGTTTATTGAAGTGTAATTGACACACTGTAAGATATTCAAAGTGTACAATGTACAATGTATGTCTACCTTGTGAAAGCAATTTCTCCCATCAGGTTAATTAACACATTCATCCCATTGGTCACTGTTTACCTTTACACAACCTCTAACCTTCCAGTAACTGTGAGATTCAGGGTCAGTGGACTGACTTTATATGAGTGAATACTAATGTCTTGAAGGATAGAGCAGGATGTGTTTTTAACTTGCATCTTTATGACTTGTTACTTTTAGATGCACTTGATTTGTCTCCTTCCCTTCACTGTAAAGAATAGAAAGATAAAAATCCAGGTGACATGACTTCATTGCAACAAACTAGGAGGTGGTCCTCAGAGCTGTCCCACTATCCAGTTGCCTTCAAAAATGAGGACCCTACATCAGCTGTTCTAAACTAAATCATTCTTTTGGGAAAGTGTTCCTCTACCACTGAGTTGTGGCCATCAACCTTGTATAACTAGTCAGATACTAAGAGGATTTTACAGTCAGTTTTTTTTTTAAAAGATCTTATTCATTTATTTGAGAGAGAGAAAGAGATAGTGACATAGTGAGAGAGAACAAGCAGGAATGTAGGCTCCCTGCTGAGTGGGCAGCCTGATGCGGGGCTCAATCTCAGGACCCTGGGATCAGGACCTAAGCTGAGGGCAGATGCTTAACCAACTGAGCCACCCAGATGCCCAAGGGTTTTACAATCAGTTTATCTTGAAGTGCATGCAGATCCACAGGAGTACGAGTCTCACATTTACTTTGTCGTCTGTGTTGGGAAGGGATATCAGAAAAAGGAACCTTTGGAGACCGTCACTCATAACATAAGGACGTTAAATTATATTGTCTCAGAGCTTTCAATCATGTGGTATATTCAGCTAACTTCCAGTCTGAAAGTCTCATTGGAGTTCTCATTCTCAGCTAGAGGAACAGTGAGTGTAGGGTATAAGTGACAAGTGTGAGCTCTGCAACCAGAATGCATGGGTCCTCATCCTGACTTTGCTGCTTACTAAATCTATGTCCTTGATGAAATCGCGTAACTTCTCTGTGTCTTGGTTTCCACATCTGTAAAATGGAGTTATTGATAGTTGACACTATCTAAGTAAGGTAGACCAGTTTCTGGCACATAGTTAAGGGCCCAATAAATTGTTGATCATGCTGATGCTGATAATGGTTATTAATGCCACCAGCATCATCATGAGGGCCTTAGCAGAGCAGCCCTGATTTTATCTCTGTAGGAGTACGAACTGGAGAGCTCTTATTTTTCTAGACAGTGTCTTATTTCTAAGCCCTTTGCTGCTTATACTGTTGAGAAAGTTGTTTCTGATCTCTCCACTCTTCATGACAATTTCTTGCTAACATCTTTTAGGGTCAGAATGAGTTCTCTTCATCATCTGACTCTTTTTGGCTTAATCAGTGTTTCTTCTGTTTTGTTTTTTTTTTTTAAGTATTTAATCTTCTCCCATCAATCCTCCTTAGTTACAGTTAAGGTTACAGTTACAGGATGGATGTTGGTTTAATCAGTATTATCTCTCGGTTATAAAATATGTCAGTTTATGTTGCACTGAGAATTTTTCGTGTCTGTGAATATTCTTTTTTTAAAAGTCACATTATTTGAACAAATATATTAATATACTTTTTGAAGGGTTGACTTTGATTTAAAAATTTTCTTTGGCCAATATTACATGCAGCTTATGTAAACATTTTTTAAAATTTTAATTATGGCCTGTATAGGGTAGTTAGTTATTTTATTTTCTTTCAATTAGGACTTTGCTGCAGTGAACAAATTAAGATATTGTGAAAGAGAAGAGGGAGGGGGGATCAGTCTTGTTGACTTAGCTGAGAGAATAGAATTCCATCCTCTGTGGGCTTTTAAAGTGCAAGGCAGTCACCAAAGACAGAAAAAGCTGCTTATTGTGATGGTGCAAGTAAATGCTGTATTTGCCACATAACATTTCTTAAAACCTGTAAGTCAAGACTTTTGTAGACTTCTCCCTAAGCTTTGTCTGCAGGGCCTATTCACAGAATAGACAACCCTGGACTTTCTTGCTTTTTTTTCTGAGAATTCAAGTAAGAAAAAAAAATCAGGTGGAATTGGTACTTATTTTAGACTTGTTGAAATTGTCTATGGAACAAAGCATCAGAAATTTATTAATTAAAAGGGAACAGGGAGGGACCAGGGTGACATCACATGCTTTTTTTCCTCAAGCATTTTTTTTTTTACCACATTATGAAAAAAAATGTTTTTATGAAAAAGTTTATTTTTAAAAAAGTGATAGCATTCCTAGAGGACTAATTTCATTCTTATAATTGTTATAATTTTTTTTTTTTTACAAACGATCTCATTAGCAATATGTGTTAGGATGTTGTCAATTTCAAGGTAGCAGATTTAAGTTTTTCAAAATACAAATTTTATCTTTGGCAACAAAAGTCGTTGTTTCCCTGAAGTGACAGACTCATTTCATTTACTTTCAAGAAAATATCTGCCAAATTTCTCAGAGTCAAAAGTCAGAGTTTGTTGGTCATTTGCTCTTTGAAGTAAAAATGATGTTCTGCTGGGGGAAAAATGCTGGTTTGGCTCAAAATTCAGTCCCTCAACAGAACTATGCATTTTAATATGCAACAGAAGTGTTTTATATGTACTTTCATCTCATTGCACTGATTATTAAAAAGCTTGTACTTAGGATAAAGATTTGATAAAATTAATACTTTTACTGCATCATCAAAGACATTCTTAAGTGAAACTGGCTTTTTTATTGAGATATTGACACATAACATTGGTTTCAGTTGTACAATGTACTCATTCAGTATATGCATATATTGCAAAAAAATTCTTCACCACACAGTTACAAAATTTTGTGTGTGTGATAAGAACTCTTAAGATTTACTCTTTTAGCAATTTTCAAATATACAATGCAGAATTATTAACTGTATTCACCATCCTGTTACGTTATATCCCCAGGACATATTTATCTCATAACTGGACGTTTGTACTTTTCATCCCTCTCACCCATTTCACCCACCCCCACCTCATGCCTATGGCAACTACCAGTCTGTTTTCTGTATTTATGAGATTGGATTTTTTTCTTTTTTCTTTTTTTTAAATATTTTATTTATTTATTTGACAGAGAGAGATCACAGGTAAGCAGAGAGGCTGGCAGAGAGAAAGAGAGAGAGAGAGAGAGAAGCAGGCTCCCTGCTGAGCAGAGAGCCCGATGTGGGACTCGATCCCAGGACCCTGAGATCATGACCTGAGCCGAAGGCAGCGGCCTAACCCACTGAGCCACCCAGGCGCCCCTGGATTTTTTTCTTATTTTTAGTTTTTTAGATCCCACATATAAGAAAGATCATTCAATATTTATCTTTCTCTGACCTATTTCACTTAGCATAACATCCTCAAGTTCTAGCCATGTTGTCGCAAGTGGCAGTGTTTCCTTCTTTTTTATGGCTGAATAACATTCCATTATATATGTGTATTTCATACACACACACACACACACACACACACATTTCAATACCTAGTTGTGAATGAGTTCTTTTTTTTAATTTTTAAATTTTTTATTAACCTATAATGTATTATTAGCCCCAGGGGTACAGGTCTGTGAAGCGCCAGGTTTACATACTTCACAACAAAAAACTCACCATAGCACATACCTTCCCCAATGTCCATAACACAACCACCCTCTCCCTACCTGCCTCCCCCCAGCAACCCTCAGTTTGTTTTGTGAGATTAAGAGTCTCTTATGGTTTGGTTTGTCTCCTCCTGATCTGATCTTGTTTCATTTATTCCTTTCCTACCCGCCAGGCCCCCTATGTTGCCTCTCACCTTCCTCATATCAGGGAGATCATATGATAATGGTCTTTCTCCAATTGACCTATTTCGCTAAGCATAATACCCTCTAGTTCCATCCACGTCATCACAAATGCCAAGATTTCATTTCTTTTGATGACTGCGTAGTATTCCATTATATATATTGCTGCTATAAATACTGGAGTACAGGTGTCCCTTTGGATCACTTCATTTGTATTTTGGGGGTAAATACCCAGTAGTGTGATTACTGGGTTGTAGGGTAGCTCTATTTTCAACTTTTTGAGGAACCTCCATGCTGTTTTCCAGAGTGGCTGCACCAGCTTGCATTCCCACCAACAGTGTGAAAGGGTTTCCCTTTCTCTGCATCCTTGCCAGCATCTCTCATTCCCTCATTTGTTAATTTTAGCCATTCTGACTGGTGTGAGGTGGTATCTCATTGTGGTTTTGATTTGTATTTTCCTGATGCCAAGTGATGTGGAGCCCTTTTTCATGTGTCTGTTGGTCATCTGGATGTGTTCTTTGCAGAAATGTCTGTTCATGTCCTCTGCCCATTTCTTGATTGGATTATTTGCTCTTTGGGTGTTGAGTTTGATAAGTTCTTTATAGATTTTGGATACTAACCCTTTATCTGATATGTTGTTTGCAAACATCTTCGCCCAGTGAATGAGTTCTTGATAAATGTAAACAGAGTGATTGTTTTAGTTCATTATCAGCAAAAGTAAAAAACAAAAACAAAAACAAAAAACCTTCCTTGTGCTTCCTCTCTGAGCACTTGAAAACATAGCTCCAGCGACACCTGGGTGGCTTAGTGGGTTTAGCCTCTGCCTTTGGCTCAGGTCATGGTCTCAGGGTCCTGGGATTGGGCCCTGCATTGGGCTGTCTGCTCAGCAGGGAGCATGCTTCCCCCTCTTTCTCTGCCTGCCTTTTTGCCTATTTGTGATCTCTGTCAAATAAATAAATAAAATGTTTTAAAAAAAAGAAAACATAGCTCCAGGGAGGAAGTACCTTTAGTTATAGGCTTAAGGAAGTTATGTGTTGAATATAATTTTACTTTGAAGAGCTTATGCAGATTTATTTCTGTTTCTTGTTGCTGTTACACATATCTAAAGAGACTTTAAGGGCATCATTTTCATATTTGATTTCTAAAACAAAACTAACAAAGAAGGGGAAAAACTCAATGGGGTAGATGAGAAACTTATTAGATGGAATAGACAGAATTACATGGAGCCTGAAGCAAGGGGAAGGGAGATGCTTAAAGAATAGTATGGGTAAAATTAAAACAGGATGCATGTTACATTGGTGAATAAAAAATTTTGTTAGTTGAAATACAATAATATTTGATATTTTTATGAAGTAATTACTTGTCGCTTGAAAATAGTCTAGTAAATGATGTGGTTTGACTACAAGTGTCTGAAGACTCAAATGCATTTTTTTTCTCTTCGAGTAATTGTCACTCTTTTGCACTGTACTGATAAGCCCATACCACTGCCATTTCTGGTCATGTCTCAGACAGCACAGAATAAGGGGTAGGAGCTGGCCTCTGGCTTCCGACGGTCTGGGACAGAACCATGATTCCACCCCTTATTCTACTGTGTCCTAGGGCAATTTATTCACCCTTCAATATCTTGGTTTTCCTATTTATACTCACCCTTTTTTTTTATAAATACTTATAAAATACTTATAAGTATACTTATTATATGATGCTTAGCACACAGTAAGAATACATGTGACTAATTATTTCAGAGTCAGCATTTAATGCCTTAATTTCAGATTACTATTGTCACATTAGAAATACATTATTTTTCTTTCATTGATGTGATTTTTAAGATTTTTCTGCACTCTTAGATGTAATTTTTAAAAATCCTAGTATCAAAATAGTTTTCAGAGGAACACTTTATTCATTTTGTTATTGAGGAATGGGAAAATAACACCTGAGCAAAAGCTGGGTCAGAGGATCTGCTTCTCAGGAATGCAATTATACTGTGTATCGGGGAATACGTGGAGAAAAAGAATTCCTTTTGAAGAATTGTAGCCGTGGTATTTCAAAAGATTCATCCATCCAGCAGATGTTTCTGGAGCACCATCCATAAGCACCTACTGTTCTTGCTTTCGGGATACGAGGGAGAAGAGAATTTCTGCTCTCATTGTGCTTACCTTCAGGACATGGAGGGCTTAAAACACATGATTTTTATAGTAAAATTATAAAAACAATGTAAATTATGTTGTCTTTGCAGTCAGATATAATTACCTGTGCTCAAGAGGTAGAACTGATGATAAAGCAGTTAGGAGCCCAACTGGAACAATTAAAAATGATTGTAAAATCAAAGACAGCTGTCCCAACATCACAAGTCTTTGTAAGTATTTGCCATCAAATCCTTGTTTAAAGGTGAGTATACCTTTGAATCTTATACAAGTGAATCAGAGGTAATTATAATTAGATTTAATTACTAAAAATAGAATATTTGTTTTCTACATGTTGACCCCATTCTTTATGGTTGTTTTGTAGTAGTAGTGTAAGTCAGATAAGAGAATCCCCCTTGCAGGAAATTGCTACTAAGAGATGCAGATATGTATTAAAGTAGCCATAGTATCAGTAAAGGCTGTGGTAACAGAATGGATCCATAACGCAGTGTTGAAAACATGTTCACAGTGGCTGGTTACAAATTGCCTCCAGGGGCGCCTGGGTGGCTCAGTGGGTTAAAGCCTCTGCCTTCTGCTCAGGTCATGTTCCCAGGGTCCTGGGGTCGAGCCCCACATCGGGCTCTCTGCTCAACCGGGAGCCTGCTTCCCCCTCTCTCTGCCTGCCTCTCTGCCTACTTGTGATCTCTGTCAAGTAAATAAATAAAATCTTTTTTAAAAAATTGCCTTCAGCAAAGAGGTGGTGTAACTTGTGACTTTTATGAAGAGACAGAGGATAATCACTGTGTTTACCAGGCCTATATGTATACTGACTTTCTGATTATCTGTACCATCTTATGGGCAAATCCTGTAGCCCTAGGGAGGTGTAAGGTACAGTATTTTATAGAGATGCAGTATTTTATAGAGCATTTTGAGGCTATGATAATTTTCTGTAGTCAGTTCTAATATTAGGTTTTAAAATCCAAGAAACAAAGGCTAAGTTGTTTCACTTATTAGTAGGGCCCGACTAATATCCTTATGTTTGTTCTGTAAGTCAGTGGCCTTTAATATTAATGAAAAACTTTATCTCACCGACCTAAAGTCTTTGACTTGCAGCTCACAAGATATGCCCTAAGATGTATCTCTAAATTTTCCAGGTTCTTTTGAATCACGATTAAGCCAGAGAAATCTAAGAATAATGAGTCATATTTAGCCTTTTTTTTTTTTTTAAAGAAGCTATTTCCCCTTGACTCTTCGAGGTCAAGCATCCATAAATATTTGGCTTTTTTGGGTAAATTAACTTTATGATGAACACTCCAAGATAAAATGCTTTGAAATAAAATACAAGATTTTTTTCTCTCATAATTTAGGAGTCCAGTTGCTATGTAGATTTTATTATTTAACCTCAGGAGACTTTGACTTCTCTTCAGGAAGAATTATTTCTTTACAAACACAAATTTGTTATGAGTACAGTGATTTATAATTTTATGAGACGATTACATTTTGAACATTGCTTCCTCTTCCGCAGCCCATCTTCATTGCACTTTCCAACCTGTGGACTAGCTTCCAGGATGAAATTGTTTTGATTAGTGTCCTCAGTAATTTAACAACTCACCTTGAACCATTCCTGGGTACTCATGAACTACTCTTTCCTGAGAAAGTCATGCAGAATCTTCTTGATGGGCTGACTGTGAAAACTGATGTGTCTAGAGTGAAAGAACACCTGGGTAATAGAAATCTTCAAATTGTCTCTAGAATGAAATCACTCTTTTGTTTTAAAATTTTCATGATTTGGGCACTTGGTGACCTCAGTCCGATGAGCATGGGACCCTGAATCTCAAGGTCATAAGTTCAAGCTTCACGTTGGGTGCAGTTTATTTAAAAAAAAAAAAGTAAAATTATTGTGCTCTATCTTTCTGATAAGGTATTAAGCATCTTTCTTGATTAAAAGAATACTAATGTTCATCATAGAAAATGCAAAAGCAAAAAATATATGAACTGAGTAACTTACTATCCCATAGTAACCATTCTTAATGTTATTGTCAGTGTTTTAGTTGATAGTGATGTTCCTTGCCTATGCATTTCTATTTTAGTCTTAATGATTTTATTATTGATTGATTCAAAATAGGAAAGGATATTAATCCTTGCCATATTTGTTGCAAGTAAAGCTCTATTTCTTTGGAGTGCTATTTCCCATATATCTTCCTCAGAGTCAGGCTGAAACTTATATATCAGTGAATTTTATCCCTGTAAATTTGAGCTTATTTTAGACCCTTTAAGAGATGCACTGATTCTTATGGAAAGGCTGTCTTTATTAACAAACTGCTTTTTACTCTTTTGGTGTCTTCTGTCTTACTTACAGGTAACTTGAAGTTCATGAGAAATGCCAAAATAGAGTCTAGAAGTTGTTGCCTAGAAAGGTTTTCCCAGAAAATGAAACTAGATAATTTACTCCCTAAATTTCCTTTTCAAATTCAAATTTTGTAAAAGTGGAAAATAAAAATGACGTGCTTATTTCCATTCTTAAACTATTAGAATTTAAAAAAAAACCTGAAAACTGAATTAGAGAGACTCAAAGGCATTCTTCCAGTTCAAGTTTTTCTACTCCTTTTATTTTATTAAAATAACATATCTACACAGATACAACATGAAATTGAAAAGTTCAAGTCACTTCAACAGTAGGTATTAAACTCAACCACATTGGCAAAACAATCTTGGAGTTAATATGTCATTTCCCCCATATGCTGCAACTTTATATTCAAAAGGACACTATCACGTTACTGATCCCAGTGAATTGAGAGACCTAATATTCTTCTAAAAGAATTAACACTTGCCACATCTCATCACTGTTTTGAGGATTTCAGTCATATCAGGAAAAAAGAAGGTTTATCTTCTCCCAATGTTGGCATTTACTTCTAGTTGTGCCACAAAGACATCTGTGGTATCGCTGTTTTGATACAGAGCCCCGCCCAGAAGCGTAGTAGGATTGCAAGAACAAAGACCCTTGAAGATCAGTTTTATAAGTACGTGTTTTTGTTTGGAGAAAAATATTTTGACAATGTGTTTATCACATGTAAATAGGTAAGCTAACGACCATTAGGAAGAATTTTGTAAAGTGTAAAGAATAAAAATTGATACCTTGCTATCAAAAGTAAGTTACTGAGAGATATTTCCTTGAGTCTTTCTGCTCAGAACATTCTCTGTTGTTTCAAGAAGCAATAGTCCTAGTATTATATGAGCACCACATTCAAAGTATTTGGCCACCTCATATATTATGAGAGCTCTGCTGTCTTGAATGAAGTTGATCCCTCTCTATTTTAGTCACATGGCAGCCAGTCTTTTCTGCTCATTTCCTTGGGCTGTTTACTCTTCTTGTTGATTAAAGTTGTTCTTGTCCTCTTTCATTTTAGAAGATAGAGTACATCTGGTAGATTTCAGAAAACAAGAATGGCTTTTCCCAGAAACAACGGCAAATTTTGATAAGTTGTTAATTCAGTGTCGCGGATTTTGTCCTTATACATTTGCTACAACAGATGGTCTTCTCCTTCCAGGTATATTGTTGGAAATAATGTTATTTTCACTTCCGCATTTCTTCTTTGAATAAAGTGCTATTCTTGTCACTTTTTCTTTTTTTTACTTACTCACTTTTTAAAAGTTTGTGGGATCTGATGATGAACTAAGAAAGGAGCTGCAAAGATGATCCAGACCATCTTCATCTTTGAGGTACTCACAGAATGATCTGGTAGACTGATATAACCAAGAAATGGGGCTACAAATGATAAGTGATGGAATGTGTGTATAATGAAATATGGATGCGACAGTATCATAAAAGGACTGATGACTCATAAGTCCAATGAAGGATTCCAGAAATTCACGTGGCATTGCTAAAGTAGATCATCTTCCAAAGTAATTACTTGAAAGAGCAACACTAATTTGGCTTGTTATGTTTATTAAATAATACACTGTCACTTTATGGTTACAGTCCATTGACATAAATCAGGATTTCTGCATAAGTCAGATCTAAGGAAATGGCAAGTATTTTATCAAATAAAATCTCTCTGTAATGTATATATTATGAGAGCTTCCTCAAAACAAAGAATAAGCCAGAAATTATTACCCAAAAGTGCTCTATGAATTGGAAATAAAAAGTCAGCTAGGGCTAGAGTGAAAAGAGTTTGACAAAATTATTTATTTATGTATTTATGTATTTATTTATTTGAGAGAGAGTGAAAGAAAGCATAAACAGGGGGAGGAGCAGAGGGAGAAGCAGACTCTCTGCTGAGCAGGGAGCCCGATGCGGGGCTCAGTCCGAGGACCCGAGGATCATGACCTGAGCAGAAGGCAGACACTTAACCGACTGAGTCACCCAGCCATCCCTGACAAAATTACTTCTAATTTACCTTACATCATTAACCTTTTCCTTTTCTCTGTTCTTTGTTATTTCTTTTGTTATATTTCATAATTGTTTGTTGCTTTTTTATGAGAAAGATTTCTTGGAATTGTGTGTATACATAGGCTAGAGAACACACATACTGGCTCATTTTTTATGTTATTAGATTTTTCGTAATGGCAATAACAGAAGGTTTACCATAGGGAGCTGAGAGAAAAGTATTTGGAGGCCCCATGAGGATCACTGATACTGGGGAGGAAACAGTCAAGAGCCATGAAGGAGTAAAACAGGACCAATATAGATGATTTCTCCCCTCCCCTCCCCTCCCCTCCTGTTCAGTCCCCTCCCCCCTCCCCTCCCGTCCTCTTCCCTTTCGTTCCCTTCCCTTCCTTTCCCTTTCCCCCTCCATCCATGCATCCAGCCCAGATAAGAAGGGAAGGGAGTCATGAGAGAGACAAACACAGAGAAACATGGCTGTAGGGCCATGACAGTCAGCATGACGTGGTTGGAAAATCTATGGACTAAGATTCAGGAGAGCCTGGTTTCTAGTCTAGGTCTGTTTAGACCCTTCTAGCTTACTAACTAGGCTTCTAATAAAAAGAGAGAAATAAGAAAGTAGAAGGGCTTGTGAGTGTCAGAATCCTCTCTGAGTCCTGATAACTTTGTTTACTACATTATTTATATTTACTACATTATTTTCTGGGCAGCAGCAATCTGCACTACCTCAAAGGAATTCTGTAGGACATCCGTCCTGTTCAGGACTGCAGACCATGTGGCTTAAAACCCCAAGGTGACACTGTGGCTTACCAGTTGGGGTCCTTTGCACATGACATCACTGATTTCATTGCCAACCAATCTCCCTTGCTCACTATTCCAGCCCCACTGGCCTTCTGGCTATTCTTGAACATTCCAGACACATTTTCACCTCAGAGCCTTTGCCTTGCTATTCCCTCAACCTGGAAAACTCTGTCCCCCATACAGCTACCTACCTTGATCCTTCATTTTATTCAGCCTTCCTAGATCACCCGATCTAAAATATCAACCTCACCCTCTTCCTTTTACCATGTGTTTAGCTGGCTTGATGCTTAATTTTTTTAATCTACAGTACTCTCTGGCTATGGTATATTTGTTGATTTACTGAGAGCAGGAACTTTGTTTTCTTTTAAATCCTTAGTGCCAGGAATAGGGCCAATACATTTTGTTGAACACATGAAAAAATAAGTAAGACAGTATTACTATCTCTTACCAATTATGTGGATATTTAATAATTCCTATTTTATGTAGTTATCTGTTCATAGTGGGAAATACTTCTTTTTTTTTGTTTTAAAGATTTTACTTATTTATTTGACAGACAGAAATCACAAGTAGGCAGGCAGAGAGAGAGAGGAGGAAGCAGGCTCCCCGCCGAGCAGAGAGCCCGATGCGGGGCTCGATCCCAGAACCCTGGGATCATGACCCGAGCCGAAGGCAGAGGCTTTAATCCACTGAGCCACCCAGGTGCCCCGGGAAATACTTCTTAACATAGAAAGTTGTATTGGAGGGGCACCTGGGTGGCTCAGTGGGTTAAGCCGCTGCCTTCGGCTCAGGTCATGATCTCAGGGTCCTGGGATCCAGTCTCGCATCGGGCTCTCTGCTCAGCAGGGAGCCTGCTTCCCTCTCTCTCTCTGCCTGCCTCTTCATCTACTTGTGATTTCTCTCTGTCAAATAAATAAATAAAATCTAAAAAAAGAGAAAGTTGTATTGGAGGCACCTGGCTGGCTTGATTGGTGGAGCATGGGACTCCTGATCTTGGGGCTGTGTGTTCAAGCCTCTCATTAGATGTAGAGATTACTTAAAAATAAAAAAAAAATCTTAAATAAAAACAGAAAAAGAAGAAACCTGTATTTTGAAAAAGATGTCCTGTCTTTCTAGTTTTTATAGAATTACTTTTAAAACAATGCTTGTAGTAGTTTAGTTAAAGGAGATTTGAAAAAACCGTCAAATGTCTAAGTGGTTCTCATAAAAGATTTTCAAACACCTTATATCTGGATAGCAAATTTTTATATAAACCATAGTTTAAGATTAATTTAAATGAATTTCACATAAAATATCATTTAATAAAATGTATCATTTAAAATTGCAAATTGTACCATTTTAGCAAAATGAAAAGTGTAAGTCATATGTTAAATATGCAATATGTGGGGATGGTTTTATGGATGTATTACAAACATAGAATCACTTAATATTTTATGCCTAATTCATTTCCTTTTCTTAATTTTCAGGAAATCCAGCAATTGGGATTTTGAAATATAAAGAAAAGTATTACACTTTCAATACCAGAGATGCTGCATACTTATTTGCAGAAAATCCTGAAAACTATATTGGTTTAATTAAAGAAAAGGCCAAAAAAAATGCAGAATTAATTCAGCTCCTGGAACTTCATCAACAGTTTGAAAGCCTCATTCCATATTCTCAGGTTAGCATAGTTGGTATTTTAAGAATTTATGACTTTTAAAAGTACAGTTAACTTAAAGTTAGACTTTGTTGTAGAATGGTTCCTAAGTCCAGGCAGAGACAGGCTCCGAAGAGGGCCTCTAACACTGTCAGAAAGAGATTCATCCCAGAAGAGGGACACTAATGAAATCCATAGAAAATAAGGCAAACAAGTGAAGGAGCCAAATTGATGAATTAGACTGGAAAACTCGGAAAGAGAAATACTACATTTAGATAAATAATTGAAACTATAGTGTTTTCTTATCTAAAATTAAAGAAGCTTAGCACAGATAACACAGGTGATAACTTAGGGCTGTAAGAGAGCAGGTCTGTGTGTCTGTCTCTGCACTCCACACTCTGTACCATGCTGCTTTCCTCACTATTGCTTCCTAGTATATCTTACTAGGAAGGTTACCTGAGAGGGTAACCTCTTTCCTTTCCCTTTTACTTTTTCAAAATTGTCATAGATAGTGAGGCATAAATCTTTATATATCCATGTAATTTTCTTAATAAATTTGCCCAGTCCCCCCCCCCAAAATCTTCCTGAGATTTTAATTGGAATTGCATTAAAATAAACAAGTGAAATAATCAATAATTTTTCGTGTTTATTATATTGGGTTTTCCCATCCATAAGAAGTACCTGTTGGGGCGCCTGGGTGGCTCAGTGGGTTAAGCCGCTGCCTTCGGCTCAGGTCATGATCGCAGAGTCCTGGGATCGAGCCCCGCATCAGGCTCTCTGCTCGGCCGGGAGCCTGCTTCCTTCTCTCTCTCTCTGCCTGCCTCTCTGCCTGCTTGTGATCTCTGTCAAATAAATAAATAAAATCTTTAAAAAAAAAAAAAGTACCTGTTACTTAGTTTTTTTTTTAAAGTAATTAGTAGTTCATTATGTCTTAATAAAACATAATGGTTTTTGTTACATTTTTTACTCTGCCTACTTCTAAAACTGTACATGATCCCAGCAGTGACTGGTAATGATAATAATAATATATGCTTTTCAGTACGATTCCACTCAGTGTGACGACACCTCCATTGAATGAACAATTCTCCTACAGAAAGGGTTTTGTTTCTAGGCTCTTGACTGTGTTCCACTGGCCTAGGCTTTTCCAGTTTTATATTTTTTATTCTTTTGTGGTGTCTTTTCACAAATGAAAGTTATGTATTTTATTAATCTTTTTTCTCTCATGTCTTTAACTTTTCTGTCTTGTTTAAGAAATCCTCAAGTACCTTAGATCATAAAATTATTCTCCTACATTGTCTTGCAATGAATCTGGATTTACCTTTCACACCCAAGTTTTTAATTGACTTGGATTTGATTTTTATGTTTAGGGGAAGGTGAAGATCTAATTTTAATTTTTTTTCCATTTGAGTAGTGAATTGTCCCAGATTATTTGTTCAATACTCTGTCCTTTCCCTACATCTACAGTGTCTTATATGCACAGATGTAATTTTTAGGTTCTCTATTCAATTTTTCAGTTAAAAAGGATCCCTACCTATATCTTATTAGAGCTTTATTATAAGTTTCAATACCTGTTGACTAAGTTCTGCCACTATTTCCTCTCTCAAGAATCTTGGCTATACTTGACTCTTGACTTTCCATTATAAATTTGAAAATTACATTGCCAAGTTCTATAAAAAAAACTTGAAGGAATTATGAATTTGTGTGTCTATAGACAAGAATTATTTGGCTTTGCTACCACTTATATATAACTTACAGACTTGTAAGATTCCTCGAAGACAGTGAAAGGCTAGAATCAGTTCATCAGAAAGGTATGCTATAAGTAGATAATGCACAATTTTCCATTAAAGAACAATTCCTCCCCTCCCCCGGCCATTTAATTGGTCTTGTTTTTCCTTTTCTATATATTTAAGTCCCAGCTTTTCCTCAGTGACTTTCATATTTCAGAGCTGTAGTTCTTATAATTATTTATTAGTCATTTACTTGAATTGTATTATATTGCTAGTCATCTTGCATCATGTTTTTATCTCTCTAATTATATCATAACATCATTTTGAAGGCAAAAATGATATGTTAAATGATAGGGCAATCAATGATTATCTGTTGCTTGATTTGGAGTAAGAATTTTTTTTTAAGTTCTTCTTCATTGAGAAAGTGAGAGAAAGAGCGTGAGTGGGGGCGGGGGAGGGGGAGGCGAATGGGGAACAAGAGGCAGACTTCCTGCTGGGCAGGGAACCCAGTGAGGTTTGATCCCAGGCCTCTGAGATCATGACTCAAACTGAAGGCAGATGCTTACCCAGCTGAGCCACCCAGGTGCCCCTTGGAGTAAGAAGTTAATCTTGAATGGATGGATACAGGAGATATGGCACATATATATATACAGCAATATTACTGAGCCATAGAAAAGAATAAAATCTTGCCATTTGCTGCAACATGGTTGAATCAAGAGGATATTAGGCTAAGTGAAACAGCTCAGTCAGAGAAAGATAAATACCATATGATTTCATTCATGTATGGAGTTTAAGAGACAAAAACAATGGGAAAAGAGAAAAAAGGACAGACTCTTAAATATAGAGAACAATCTGGTGGTTGTCAGAGCAGAGGTGGGTGGGGGGATGGGCAAAATAGGTGAAGGGGATCAAGAGTAAGCTTATCGTGAGGAGCACTGAGTAATGTTTAGAATTGTTGAGTCACTGCATTCTACAGCTAAACTAATATATAACACTGTTATACCAGAATAAAAAAAAAAATCCAGTCTTCTCTCCCTTCTCTTTACTGTGATCTGAGTTCTTTGGACATCTACCACCCCCTCCAGCAATTTCGTATACAGTATAATCATATCTTATTTAGCCTGGAGTTAATATTTAATATTTTAATAGTGAGGTTGTGAATGACATAGCAGAAAATCGAAATATCCAGCTAAAACAAAACCACCTTGGATAATATGCTGAGTATGCATAGTTTGGGTTCAAGATATATCCTAGGGGCTCCTGCCTGGCTTAGTCAGTAGAGCAAGGGATTCTCTTCTTGGGGTCATGAGTTCGAACCCCACATTAGGTGTAGAGACTATAAATAAATAAACTTTTAAAATCTCATCATCAACTGTCATTAAAAAAAGATATATCCTAAAGATGTTTTGATACTTCAAACAAATATGATTCATATTTAATATTTAATGGCTATTTTAAACTGTCAGTTTTTAACAAACTATTTGCTTATGCTACCAATTTTGAGAGGGGCATTTGACTTAGGAAAGAGTGACATTTGGTTTTCCCCTTCCAAATTATACCTCCCATATTAACTTCACAAAGTCAGGTACAAAGAAATCCATAATGCCCAGGAAAGTTATCTCATTTAGTTCACTACTACAGGCTTATTTTCTCTGCTGTCTTTATGAGTATATTCCATGTTTAAAAATTCTTGTTTTTCTAATATTTTTGTCATAGCTAAATATTTTTAGTTATCCCTAAATAATGCTTATTTTAAAAATAAGTACTAATTATAAAACTTCATTTTTTAGATGAAGGATGTTGACAAACATATAAAACCAATTACAATGTCTGAAAGTAGCACCCAGACGGATACGCACATATTGCCACCAACAATCGTGAGATCATATGAGTGGAATGAATGGGAATTAAGAAGAAAAGCTATAAAATTGGTTTGTAACAATATTTTCTAAAATTATTTATAGGTTGGGGATTTTTTTTTTTCTTTAAGACAGTGGAAGAGATGATTTATTGTATATATGTTATATTCAGCCACATATGAAAACAGAATTAATCTTAAAAGTCACAGGTCCAGGATATAGGACCAAAAGGGACACTTTTGGTATGAGCTAGGTGGGTCTCTTGAAGGTGGTGGTTGTGATCAAATGGCAATGGATAGTCTAGATCGATGGAATCAAGTTCTAGAAAGTACCAGCGTCCCGGGCCTCTGGCTTTCCTTATGTCTATTCCTGTGGCCTCCATGGGTGTACAAGCTAGCTGTTTACTTGGACCTCTGCCTCATCTTTCTCACTTCAGCCTCCACATTGCTTCTTCCTCCACTTGCTTGGTGCAGGGTTTTCCAAGATGGCACTAAGGCCGAGAGCTAGAGGTTGGGGAACTCTAATGTATCATTACTCATAGAGCTAGTAATTTATTTATATAAACTAGTGAGTTGTATACAGAGTTCTTTGCATATTAATTTGCCAGCTTTACCTTGTAAGATTGTCTTCTAATTTTTAAGCATATAGAGAAGGATGAAACTATTCTCAAATTATACCATCCAGTAACTACAACAATGGTAGTTGCTCACTCTCTCTTTCTATACCCATATATTGTGCTAATCTATGAGTGTCTAGTATTTAAAGCACTCTCAGCTTCCTCTAATCATGGAAGTATATCCTTGTCTTTTGTTTTCGTTTTTGTTTTTTGAGGAGCAGAATGTTACCTCTATTATATCCCAGATAGTGTCCTCTCTTGTTGTCAACATCTTCTCTACACACACTGAGCTCTCTTATCCTTCTGATTCTCAGTCACTTTAATTATAAGAGGTGCCTGCTCTCAAAGCATGGATTTGAAACTCTCATCCATGTCTGACTCCATGGAATTCCTCCCATTAACTTTTTCTATAGTACCTCATCATTTTAAACAACAAGTTTTTAGAGTATGAAGGAAACTCTTATATCTGTAGCCTTTTCTTAGTATATTTTGCCCATCTCTTTGATTGAAATCAGGTGTGGAAATAAACAAAGGCTTACCCAAATGGGAACAGAGGCAATTTATTCAAAGTTTGCTATAGCAAGGGAGTCAAGCACCATCACCTGTAGTTGGCAGAAGCTCCAAAGCAGGCGGAAGAAGACCATGATGGTGAAAAAAAGGGGAAGGGTTTAAAGAGTTTTCTGATTAGAAGTTGTTGACATGGGGAAACTGGAGGTGGGCTAACACAAAATGGGGGATCTTATGTGATTAGTTTGGTGGGTATCATGAGCTTTCTCTGGTCGGTCCTTAATTGAAAGGTGGAGGCAGCAAAAAAATAGGGAAGCTGGCCAAATCCTGCCTGTTCTGTGCTGATAGCTATGGCTACAGAGGTTGTGGGGGAGAGTTCTATCGTTTTACAAGGTATAGCCTTTGTCCGTTTGTATACGCAGTGTTTTATAGGCTTTTCACCAACCTTGACATTTTTCTTGCCCCCCTTTCTGGTGGCAGCTTTTCAGTCCCTTGATTTCCTGGGATGAGGAAGGACTAGCTTCCTAGTATATCTTCTAGATCTTTTTGTTCCATTAATATTGCTATCAGTTACTCTTCTGTAGTTCATGAAGCTCCATCCCCATGTTCTTTTATGTTATTTACTAAACTCACTTGAGCCCATCAGACATATGCAATGTAACATAGATACCTCTACTTTGTTCTTCAGAAGCTAATCTTCTAGCAAGTGCATAGATACACTAAAAATATTTCAGTACCTCTTAGTAAGTAGTATAACAGAAGTGAAATAAAAGTTGACTTCCAGGGGCGCCTGGGTGGCTCAGTGGGTTAAAGCCTCTGCCTTTGGCTCAGGTCATGATTCCAGGGTCCTGGGATCGAGCCCCGCATCGGGCTTTCTGCTCAGTGGGGAGCCTGCTTCTCCCTCTCTCTCTGTCTGCTTCTCTGCCTACTTGTGATCTCTGTCTGTCAAAGAAATAAAATCTTTAAAGAAAAAAAAAGTTGACTTCCAGCTCTTTGAAAAATACTGGTGGAATTTTTATTGGGATGGCATTGAAAGTATAGGCAGTATAGACAGTATAGAAAGTATAGGCAATATAAACATTGTAACAGTGTTTATTCTTCTGATCCATGAGCATGGCATGCTCTTCCATCTTTTTGTGTCTTCTTCAATTCCTTTCTTGAGTGTTCTATAGTTCCTCAAGTACAGATCCTTTACCTCTTTGGTTACGTTTACTCCCAGGTATCTTATAGTTCTTGGTGCTATAGTAAATGGAATCAGTTTTCCAATTTCCCTTTCTATATTTTCATTGCTAGTGTGTAAGAAAGCAAATGATTTCTGTACATTGATTTTGTATCCTGCCACATTACTGAATTGCTGTATGAGTTCTAGTAGTTTGGGGGTAGAGTCTTCAGGGTTTTCCATACAAAGTATCACTCATCTGCGAAGAGAGAGAGTTTGACTTCTTCTTTGCCAAGTTGAATACCCTTTATTTCTTTTGGTTGTCTGATTGCTGTTGCTAGGACTTCTAGTACTATGTTGAACAACAGTGGTAAGAGTGGGCATCCTTGTTGTTTTCTTGATCTCAAAGGGAAGGCCATCAGCTTTTCTGCATTGAGGATGATATTCACTGTGGGTTTTTCATAGATAGATTTTATGAAGTTCAGGAATGTTCCCTCTATCCCTATACTTTGAAGGGTTTTAATCAGGAACGGATGCTGTATCTTGTCAAATGTTTTTTCTGGATCAATTGAGAGTGCCATGTGGTTCTTCTCTCTTCTCTTATTGATTTGTTCTATTAATTGTTTGATTTGCAAATGTTGCGCCACCCTTGCATCCCATGGATAAATCCCACCTGGTCATGGTGGATAATCTTTTTAATGTACTGTTGGATCCTGTTAGCTAGGATCTTGTTGAGAATCTTCGCATCCATATTCATCAGAGATATTGGTCTAAAGTTCTCCTTTTCGGTGGGGTCTTTGCCTGGTTTGGGATTAGGGTGATGCTGGCTTCATAAAGAGTCTGGAAGTGTTCTTTCTGTTTCTGTTTTTTGAAATAGCTTCAGGAGAATAGGTATTATTTCTTCTTTGAATGGTTGATAGAATTCCCCAGGGAATCCATCAGGTCCTGGGGTCTTGTGTTTTGGGAGGTTTTTTTTTTTTTTTTTTTAAGGTTTTATTTATTCATTTAACAGAGAGGGAGAGTACGAACAGGGGGAGGAGCAGGTAGAGTAGGAGGGAGAAGCAAGCTCTCTGCTGAGCCAGCAGCCAGATGTGGGACTTGATCCCAGGACCCTGGGATCATGACCTGAACCAAAGGGAGATGCTTAACGACTGAGCCATCCAGGCGCCCTTGTTTTTTGGGAGGCTTTTGATCACTGCTTCAATCTCGTTACTATATATTGGTCTATTCAGGTTGCCAATTTTTTCCTGATTCAGTTTTGGAAGTTTATAGGTTTCTAGGAATGCATCCATTTTATCTAGGTTGCTTAACTTACTGGCATATAACTGTTGATAATAATTTCTGATGATTGTTTCTATTTCCATAGTGTTAGTCATGTTTGCTCCCTTTTCATTCATCATTTTATGAATTTGGGTCCTCTCTCTTTTCTTTTGGATTAGTTTGGCCAGTGGTTTATCAATCCTATTGATTCTTTCAAAAAACCAGCTTCTAGTTTCGTTGATGTGTTCTACTGTATCTGTAGTTTCTATCTCAATGATCTCTGCTCTAATATTGATTATTTCCTTTCTTGTATGTGGGGTTGGCTTAATTTGTTGTTGATTCTCCAGTTCTTTAAAGCGTAAAGAGAGTTGGTGTATTTAGGATTTTTCCATTTTTTTGAGGGAGGCTTGGATGGCTATATATTTCACCCTTAGGACCACCTTTGATGTATCCCGTAGATTTTGGAGCAATATGCCTTCATCCTCATTGGTTTCCATGAATTGTTTTAAGTACTTTGATTTCCCAGTTGATCCAAACATTCTTAAGCAGGATGATCTTTTGCTTCCAAGTGTTTGCATTCCTTCCATACTTTTTTCTTGTGATTGAGTTCCAGTTTCAAAGCATTGTGGTCTGAGAATATGCAGGGAATAATCTCAGTCTTTTGGTATTGGTTGAGCCCTGATTTGTGACCAAGTATGTGATCTATTCTGGAGAAAGGTCCATATACACTCAAGAAGAATGAGTATTCTGTTGTTTTAGGGTGGGATGTTCTGTATATATGAGGTCCATCTAGTCCAATGTGTCATTGAATGCTCTTGTTTCTTTATTGATTTTCTGCTTGGATCAACTGTCTATTACTGAGACTGAAGTGTTAAGATCCCCTACAATAATGAGTTGGAACAAACAATCCTAAAATTTGTATGGAACCAAAAGAGACCGTGAATTGCTAAGGAAATGTTGAAAAAGAAAAAGCTGGGGGCATCACATTGCCTGATATCAAGCTTTACTACAAAGCTATGATCACCAAGACAGCATGGTACTGGCACAAAAACGGACACATAGACCAGTGGAACAGAGTAGAGAGCCCAGATATGGACCCTCACCTCTATGGTCAAATAATCTTCGACAAAGCACGAAAAAAAATCCACTGGGAAAAAAACAGTCTCTTTAACAAATGGTGCTGGAAAAACTGGACAGCTATGTATAGAAGAATGAAACTCAACCATTCTCTCACACCATACACAAAGATAAACTCAAAATGGATAAAAGACCTCAATATGAGGCAGGAATCTATCAAAATCCTAGAGGAAAACATAGGCAGTAACCTCTTCGACATCGGCCACAGCAACTTCTTTCAAGGCATGTCCCCAAAGGTAAAGGAAACAAAAGCGAAAATGAACTTTTGGGACTTCATCAAAATCAAAAGTTTCTGCACAGCAAGGGTAACAGTCAACAAAACCAAGAGGCAACCCACGGAATGGGAGAAGATATTTGGAAATGACAGTACAGACAAAGGGTTAATATCTAAAATTTATAAAGAACTCCTCAAACTCAACACCCCCAAAACAGATAATCATGTCAGAAAATGGGCAGAAGACATGAACAGATGCTTCTCCAAAGAAGACATACAAATGCTAACAGATTTGATTTGGTTCAAATCAAAACCACATTGAGATACCACCTTACACCAGTTAGAATGGCCAAAATCAACAAGACAGGAAACAACAAGTGTTGAAAAGGATGTGGAGAAAGGGGAACTTTGTTACACCGTTGGTGGGAATGCAAGTTGGTGCAGCCACTTTGGAAAACAGTGTGGGGATTCCTCAAAAAATTAAAAATAGAGCTACCCTATGACCCTGCAGTTGCACTACTGGGTATTTACCCCAAGATACAGATGTAGTGAAAAGAAGGGCCATATGTACCCCAATGTTCATAGCAGCAATGGGCACAGTCGCCAAACTGTGGAAAGAACCAAGATGTCCTTCAGCAGATGAATGGATAAAGAAGATGTGGTCCATATATACAATGGAGTATTATGCCTCCATCAGAAAGGATGAATACCCAACTTTTGTATCAACATGGATGGGACTGGAGGAGATTATGCTGAGTGAAATAAGTCAAGCAGAGAGAGTCAATTATTATATGGTTTCACTTACTTGTGGAGCATAAGAAATAACACGGAGGACATTGGGAGATGGAGAGAAGTAAGATGGGGGAAATCAGAGGGGAAGACAAACCGTGACAGACTGTGGACTCTGAGAAACAAACTGAGGGTTTTGAGGGGAGAAGGGTGGGGGATTGGGTGAGCCTGGTGGTGGTGTTAAGGAGGGTATGTAGTGCATGGAGCACTGGGTGTGGTGCTTAAACAATGAATTTTGGAAAACACAAAAGGTTAAATTAAAAAAAGTTGACTTCAGTGACATTTGAAGTTGGTCTGAGGTATGAATAGGCAAAGGGGAAGGGGGAGTGATGGCTGGATAGAATATGAGAGGTAGAGGTGCCAACATAAGTCTGCACTAGAAATGGCAAGAGATTGGGGTGTTCAGTGGGGCTGCACTGCATACTAATTAAGCCCTCTCTTCCCATTCCTCAGCCTCCACTTCACTCTGTTTCCCATTGGAGACCTAGTAATTACCCTGTAGAACTGCATCACGTTGAATGCCAGCTCCCCATATATTACTGGTACAACCTGCTGATAGAACAAAACTGAGTGTATTTCTTAAAGCTGTAGTAGAAACCACCACCTCAGGAGAGCCTTGGAAGTGTCTTGAGGGGGAAGAGGAAGGTCAGAATTTATTGAGAATGGGGAGTGTTGTGTGGAAGGCAGGTCTTTCAATGCCAAGGGTAAGGTCAGGGGATGGGATGAAGGCTTGAATTGGATTGGGTAAAGATCATGAAAAAGGAGCTCAGCACTGATGGGAATTGAGGGTGAAGATTTATAGGGCAGGGGTGCAAAGAATGTTAGGGCATAATATCTGTATTGATGCTTAGGACTGAAGGTGTGTCTTTCAGGATGTTTTGTAGTCAGACAAGTTATTTGCTTTGGCAGGGGTCTCTTGGAATGGTAAAATCCTGCTAATGAGGACAATGGAATAGTGAAGTCATATTAATGTAGACAGAAAACTCAGTGTGGGGGGGGAAATGGTTTCAGTTCTCACGTACCCACAGTGTCTCAAAATCTGAAATGTTTCCTCTCATTCCAGGTCTTTACTTTTTAACTCACAGGCTCTAATGCTTCTGAGTTTTAGTCTAGGACTTCCTCATTGCTTCAGCAAATCCTAGTCTCCTCTTTCTAAACTCCTCTTTGCTTCCCAGCCTGAGTAATCTGTTTAACTTCATGTTTACTAGTAATCCATGAAAAGAGTAAGCAAGATGTAGAATACTGTAAAATATAACCTAAACACATTAGAACTTTTTATATTAAAAGTTTTGGGTGAGATCCATTTAAAAAAGGCAAAGGAAATCTTAAATTTTTGTCTTTTAAAACAATAAACCAAGCATGACAGGAAAATCCAAGTGGTATGAATCTCAAAGTATAATAGTGAAGGAATTAGAAGATTATACTAACAAATAATTGAGCTCACTGTTAAGTTTGAATCTGCATGTTCTTTCTTTGGGCCCATTTTCAACCTTTCATGTATTTTTCTATATCTTGGCAGAGGATTTTATAATTCTCTAGTTTTTCTAATGCTTTAATGTTTTGTAGAAAAATGAATTTCTTTGCAGATTGAGAAAAAAGATTAGGCTGATATTATTTGCTTTTTTAGAGATGGGCTAATTCCTGTATATTCTCTTTCTTTTTAGGCCAATTTGCGTCAGAAAGCTACTCACTCAGTACAAACTGATCTCAGTCACATGAGAAGAGAAAATTGTTCACAGGTGTACCCACCCAAGGATGTTGGCATGCAGTCTAAGAGAGAAGGCAGTAGTCGAGTGCCCAGGCCCCAGATTTATATAGCTGGTCTCCGTGGAGGACAGGGTAAAGTCACCTCTGGGGTTAAGGTGAACTTAACTAGAGCTGTTGATGAAACATAGTTACAGAGTGAATTTTCAAAGGAGATCTCACCAAGTTATGAGTGGAGGCCAATATTGACAAGTATCTTTGCGTCCCTGAAAATTAGTTAATTTTGTGGGTCTGGCACATTCATCAGTTGTGTGAGTGCTTTCTGGATTCTCATGTGTATTCACTGTCAACCTACTACAGAAAACTAGAAGTTGTTTCCTGTAACACATTTTGCATTGTATTAAAATTGAAAAGTAAAACTCTGTCCACTCAGCTTTTATTTGCCAGAAAAAGTTTGGCGACATTGAGGATTGAAATTATTATTATACTTATTATTATAAATATTAATATATTTATAAGATTATGACTGAGATAGAAGTTTATTTATTTCTAAAATCCTATTGAACGTTAAACATTACAATTTTAAAGTCTAGTCAATATTTGCAGCCTCCTTAGTTATTAAATGTTAACATGGATTAAATTGAGGTGTAATAAGACCTTGCTAATTTGGAATAATTAGAGCAGAGGGCCACATGAATTTTAAAAATCTGGAAATTTTACATAAAATCTGGATTTCTGACCACTGGAAAAAAAAATCAGAATATTTGACAGTACTTGGCTAACATTCCTATGAGCAACAGCTGTGCTCTTTCATAGGCCAGGCATGTCCAGTCCCCGTTACTGCTGCATTGCCTTATTGGCCTGAGCCCATTGGCAGTTGTGTTTAGGGCCCATGTGCTTTACTTGTAGCTGAATTTTAGAGTTATTGTTTTATTACTGTCTTACATACTTCTAATACCAACTCCTGGACAATAAAGACTCCCAGGTGGAGGGACCATTAAACATGCTTTAATGACAAGGGGATTGTTTGTATTTAATATATTTTTTCCTGCTTTGGTGACTTTTTAAGGTGCTTTCATAATTCATTTTCTATGTAGGTTAAATGTTATTTATAATATGAATATGTTTCAAAATCCCTTTTCCACATATATCATGAAGGTAAACTTCGAAGAGACCTACTTCTCAATGTTCATGATTTTCATATCTGTAGTTTAAAAATGATGTTAAAGATAGGCTGGCTGGCTGTTGAGGCAAGGCCTGGGGTGGGGTGCGGGAGGTGGGGGGCAGGGATCTGGCCTTGTAGGTGGTGGGAGGATGAGAGACAACATTGAACTTTACAACATCAGGTGTTTTATTTTATCTGTTTTGTCCACCCTCATTCGATTCTGCAAGATTCCTAAATGCAGAAAAGGATGGCTGGAAAGTGATAATTCTGGGTTATCATAATTCTGGGTCATCAAGTTAAGGCTGAAAATAAAATTTCCAAATAATAAAAATACCAAACCCAGTTTGAAAACTCAATTTAGTATCAGAAGTTTGCCTGGTAAGTACAACAGAACCAGAATGAAGGGAGCTAGACCAAATGGCCCTCCGCTGGGATCTTGACCATTCTCCCAAGCTCTGGTGCTCTCTGAAGATCCCGCCACATGCTGGAACCCTCCTCAGATGGTCCCATTTCAGCAGATTGCAGGCCAAACTTATTTTCTCAGACAGACTTGTTTCTCCCTTTGTACAAAGGCCTCACTGTCTATTCAGTAGCAGACATTTAAAACTTCTTGACAGCCTGTGTCCTAATGCCCCTGCATTTAAGAATTCATCAAGCTCTGTTGATTTGGTTTGAATTGTCTGTGTCTTTCTGTTTTCACCACCACTGCTATTGTTTAGGACTTAGTCCTATTACCTGATTCATTGGCATGTCTCTAACATAGAAATCTGATCACTGTCACCCTGTCTCCGCCCCCCAAGTTTTGCTTCCCTCACTTAAACACCTACCAAGACTCATTTCTATTGCAGAGGTGATCATGGAAAAACTCCCTTACATATGATGTAAGACTTTTCAGAATATATCCATTTATTTTCCGGTTTCCTTTGCTGCTCCTCTCTTGCTATCTCCCTACACTGTGTATATGAGGGAAGTTGAACCAAACTCTTCAACTATGTCATTGTCTTTAATACCGTCATCCTCTGCTCTTGCTTTTCACTGTTGCCTGGAATGTATTCCACAGGCACCCCTACGAGATTATGTTTGTCCTCAAACAGGCTGATTGGATTTTACCTTTAAAGTGAAGGTTTTCTCCCCTCACCTTGGGGAGAATGAATTGCTTTTTCCCTTGGATTTTCGCTAGGTTTTACTTATGCACTTGGTATTGTACTTAAAGTCAATAGGTATACATGTGGTCATCTGTATTCTCTCTGTTAGATTGTAAATTTCTTGAGATTTGAACTGTATTCTAGCCATTTTTATACCCTGGCATTTGCATAGTATGTTGTTCAGTGAATGAAGGAAGAAAAAGGGAATAAATGAAAACACAAACTGGATGCATGATATTGGTCGAGTGATTATTTTAATAGTCAAGGTGGAAATTGATAAGGAGCTCAGCAGCAGAGTAGTCATTGGAAAAGAAGAGAGAGAGGAACAGAGGGAAAAGATTATTTTTTGAGAAGTGGTGAGAAATAAATTTGGATAAGTCATGTTGGTATAGTTTTTGGAGAACGTTGAAAGCCGGACAGAGGAATATGTTGCCTGTCTGTAGTCAGACATTAGGAAACCATTGCAGATTCTTGAACAGAATATTGATTGTGGGAGGGAGATGCTATGTTTGGGGAGATGACTAGGAAGCTGTTGCAAGAATTAGGGCCTGGGATTATGGATGACATGAAGGGCAAATGTGAGATTTAATGAATAGGATAGAACATCTCAGGAAAAGGAAGAACAAATCACAGTATGATCTCAGGGTGTCTACCCTAGGGGACAGGAGATAATTGGGAAGAGGAGCTGGTTGATAAAGAGAACACATTCAGTACTAGAAAAATTGTGTCTAAGGGATGACAAAAATAATAAAGCAGAGGTGACTGGAATTTGAACCAGACAAAGGTAATTTGGGGCGTTATCCCCAAGGGAATGGGAATAGAATGAGGAGGAAGAGACAAAATGAGAGCAACGAGCAGTCAGAGTAGTAGAAAAAGACTTAAAGGAACCTCTGTGGTCAAGGAAGTAAGGTCAAGGTCTACTACTTATTAGCTGTGTTACTTAATATTTCTCTGCTACAGTTTTTCCCTCATGAAAACTGGGATACTAACAGTTCCTAACCCATTGGGCTGTCAAGAGGATTGAATGAGTTAACCCATGCAAAGCATTTACATGGTTAAGTGCTTGGTAAATGTTGGCCAAGAAAGGAGGGGGTCTCCAGTGTCTCATTCTACCACATTGCCATCCTCACTCTGCCCACTTTCTGGTTTCAAGTTCTCAGTCAGTGCCTTGAATAATGCTTGGCACATTATGGCTTTCAGTCAATGTCTGATGGATAAACAGAAGAGGATGAGAAACGAGAAAAGGTCAATGGAGTAGGCAACTGCTGAGCTCCGTTTTAATAGAGTTGGCTTGAGTAGAAGTAAAATTGTAGGAAGCAGAAAATGGTATAAATAAGTACAGCCTACAAATCAGTACTGCTTGGCAGGAAAAGAAAAACGAGATTATGGTGCTAAAAAAAGAAGCAGAGGCAAGGGAGCGTTAAGCTCCAATAAGAAATGTTTAGATGTGTTACTCATGTTTTGCTCTTTAAGTCTAGACACTGAATTTTATATTGTCTCCTTGTATTTTTTAACTTTCTCAAATGCAGCAGTTCTTTTTGGCGTGTCTTTAGTAATATTACACCATAGGAAAGAATTGTTTTAAAATACTAACCTAGCAAATTGGGATGTAATTTTCTTAATAGCAGAATGAGAAACATATGCTTAAATTGTCATGGAAACAATTATGTTTAGGTGTCTGCATTTGCTTAAATGTTCTTTATGGTTAATGATTTACTGTACTTGAAACTTCACTACTTTTAATTATCTGTTATGTAGCTACATCCTTGAATTTAACTATAATTTCCTTAAGCCTTTTGGTATTGCATACTGCACAGGCTACAGTTGTACTTTAGTACCAATGGATAGAGAAATGGCTTCCTTTTATATAATTCATTGAGACTAGGGTAGCTTTGATCAGATATAGAAGTGAGCAGGATTTCAAGGCAAATATTGCAGCGTGGTAATGACAATCAGGAACATCAGGGTTTCAGGTGGCGATAGCAGTAGCTGTTTGAGACATGTCAGGTTAGCTCACCATCGGGTAAAAATGACCCTGTTGTTCACATGTTGAAGATGACTGCTTCTTGCAATAACCACAGCTGTAGAGAAGGCCATACATAAGAGAAGCACACTAAGTCACTAGATTTTCCTCCAAGACTGAGGAAAATTCAGAATGAATAGTAAAATTTAGCTCAAATGTAGAGTGCAAATATCTGCTTGGCCATTCATTGGGCTGGGATAATAAACAGAAATGCCAGCTGGAAAGGTAGCAGGAAATAATATTTCTCTGAAGGGTCTGCTCAGTACAGTATAATAACCACAACCTCTTCTGAGTGTCTACTTTCTAACGCAGTGAAACATTTTGTTCTCTGAAAGCATCCGCTGTTAGGAACCTTGTTATTGAAATTGTTGTCAGTAGGAATGACACGGCCCGTTTTTGCTTTGACACAAAGAAGTGGCCTCAGTTTCCAACGTAGAAGCAAAGCCTTCATTTCAGGGGCTCCTGAACACAATAGTCCACGTCCTGTAACTTTGTTGTTTTCGAGAAACAGGATCCTGATACTGTTCTTCAGTCCAGATCTGATAATTGACTTCTTTATAAACAGCTCTGCTGGGCGCCTGGGTGGCTCAGTTGGTTGGGCAACTGCCTTAGGCTCAGGTCACGGTCCCGGAGTCCCGGGATCGAGTCCCGCGCATCAGGCTCCCAGCCCCATGGGGAGTCTGTTTCTCCCTCTGACCTTCTCGCCTCTCATGCTCTTTCTCAAATAAATAAAATATTTAAAAAAGAAACAGTTCTGCTTCAAATCTATCAAAACTCTGCTTCCTTTAAATTTCACCTAAGTCTAGCCCGGCTAGCTCAGTCGGTAGAGCATGAGACTCTTAAATTTCACCTAAGTCTAACCATCTCCCAGATTTTATAACTCTTCGTTCCTGAGACATACCACACAATTTCTCTGGTGTGAGATTTCCCTCATTGGAATGGATCGATCCTCTCTAAATATAGGTTTGTCCCTAGTGGTCTTGGGATGAACAGGTTAGGACAGGAGACATCAAAATCTAGTCAAGTTTCATGCCAGTGGAGTAGGAAGTCTTTTGGGCAATTAAAATTTATTAAGAAAAGTAGGATTCAGTAGCATATGTTATGTGAACCAGAAATGTCACAAAAAATAGCCCAACAGTCTTAAAATCACCTTAATTATAATCAGTGTATGTGTGTGTGTGTCTGTGTGTGTGTGTGTGTGTGTGAGAGAGAGAGAGAGAGAGAGAGAGAGAGACTATTCTCTACCAGAAAGAACCATAGTTCCTTGAAGTGTAGTTGATTCTATGACCTAGGACAGGGAAATATTAAGATTGACTGGAACCTCTTGTTGCCAGAAATAAAGAATGCTTTAAAAACATTGTGCAGAGGTAAAGAAAGAAGTAGGCTTACAAGGGCCATATTGGCACAACTTGAGCATCAAAAGGAGAATAATTATATTTAATTGAGACCATAATGATACTCCATTTTTTAAAAAAGATTTTATTTATTTATTTGACAGAGATCACAAGTAGGCAGAGAGGCAGGCAGAGAAAGAGGAGGAAGCAGACACCCCGCTGAGCAGAGAGCCCAGTGAGGGGCTCAATCCCAGGACCCTGGGATCATGACCTGAGCCGAGGGCAGAGGCTTTAACCCACTGAGCCACCCAGGCACCCCCATAATGATACTCCAAAATGGGAAGAGAGAAACTGTACAAAACTGTAGTTATAAAAGAAGGAATTTATGTTGGGATGTTTTCTATTATTAAAATTAATTTCAGAGAAGGCCGTGAGTTTTTTGTTCAAGTGTATGTGTAAGAACATATGCAATAGTGAATGTACCAATTACAAGAGGAGGTAAGAAGGACCAGTGAGCACACATACAACCCCATAGAGGGAAAGTCCAACAGTGTTCCAAAATGAGATTAATCAAATGTCTGCCTCTACAAAGCTTTTTCTTTTCTTTCTTTTTTTTTTAAGATTTTATTTTATTTATTTGAGAGAGAGCATGAGCGAGGAGAAGGTCAGAGAGCGAAGCAGACTCCCCATGGAGCTGGGAGCCTGATGTGGGACTCGATCCTGGGACTCCAGGATCACGCCCTGAGCCAGAGGCAGTCGTCCAACCAACTGCGCCACCCAGGCGTCCCTACAAAGCTTTTTCTAATAGTAATGTGATGCTAATAAGATGCAAATTTTTCCAATAATTTTAGTAGACTAGATTTATTTACGTGTATGCATATCTAATGATAAGGCAATTGTGTACAACAATCACTCAAACTTCTAAAAAGTGATTTTAGAGAAAGATGGTGCTACAGGAGGAGTACGCTTCTGGGTCTCTCAGATTCTTGTATCCCTGTTCCTATAAGGGCTGATGTACCTTTATAGTATTTTTAACCAATCCACGTGATATGCGGAAAGCCTTTCATTTTGCCAATGAATTATTTCTAGCATCGCTTATGCTAATATCTACAGTGAAAGTGAAGATTATAGCTGTTGAAGTAATTGCCTGTTGCCACGTCTGACATTTTTGAAGCCTTTTTGTTGTGAGAAGATCATGTATTTAGAATGTCTGGCCAAGTAAATATAATCAATGACAATGCTGACAGTTAAGGACACAGCCGCAAGACTTCTGAAAGATAACATAAATCATGTCAAGTTTAAGTAAGAGGTAACAATACAAGGTAATGAGCAAGGTGGAAGTTACAAAAGTTGCCGACAGTAGTTTCTATTACTTTACGGGTTCTGAGGGTTTCTAAACAGCCTGGGCAGGCGTAAATCACTAACTTAACCCAAGTCCTATTTGCGGCCAAATCTCCTTGGTGAGGACTACAATTCCCAGAAGGCAACGCTCTGCTCCCTTGACTCGGCTTCTTTAGCCGGCCGGGAGATGTAGTTTACAGAATGACACCTTCGACTTGAGTTTTATGCACCTGTCAGCACAGACTAGGCCGTAAAGGCCTCTCTTCCATCCGGGTCTTCCCATTTTCGGGGGTAGCTCGGATTGCTGAGCCTAATCTTAGTGCCGGGCTGGGCAGGAAGTCGGCTGACTGTCGGCCGACGGGGCGCTCTAGGCCGAATGATTTTCGTCTCTATGACCACAAGGAGGCGGTCTCGGGTGTCCCGAGGACGGCGCGCGGAGGGGGCGTGCGTCAGTTCCGCGCGGGGCTGTCGGGGAACCATGGCTGCCCCAAGAGGTGAGGTTGGGGGCCGCCGGGACGGGGGAGCCCGCGGGGGGCGGTGGCGCACGAGCGTCACTACCTGTCCGCGCCCGCGGGGCTCCGGGGCCAGGCGGAGGCGTCGGGCAGGAGGAGTTTGTTTGGAGCCGCTCTGTGGCGTGAGCCGGCGCGGCCGCCTGCTAGGGCGGCGCGGGGCAGTCAGCCTCCTGCCGCGGCTGTCTTGCTCTAGCCGGACTCCGCTCAGGGCCGTTTGGCTGCCCGAGACCGCTCCTGCCCCGACGAGCTTGCAGTGGGTGGGAACCAAATTCCGAGGCCCGGGCTGCGGCGGACCGGGAGAGGGGCCGGAGCGCAGGTCCGGGGCTGGACCCGCATCACCCCGCGACTGGCAGGACTGTGCTCTGTCCCGGCCGGGGCCGTCGCGGCTGCAGTCTCTTCTGCGCCTTCTGCCCTACGGATGCTCAGAGGCTTAAGGGCATGCTCCGGGCGCGGAGCCCAAGCAGCGGCTGGTCCCTGTAACAGCCACAAAAAACATCACTGGGGCATTGAAACAGCGCTGAAACCTTAACGAGATGGCGAAAGCAGTCGTTAACAGAGTTCTTCCCTGGAGAATGTTGTATGTGGTTAGAAGGAACACAGTGATATTTTGGGTGGAGGGCGAGATCCACCGCTTTCCCCCCAGGGATGGCACATTAGAGTAATCATATCTGATGACTAATTGCCTTTTCTTGAGATTGCTTCTGATTAACCCCGAAGCACTTTGTTTTGCTGAGTGGGGTGTGTAAGTTAGGAACAGACCTGAATTTCTGGACCTCAGAGCTGTAGCTAGGACAGGTTGGGCGACACCCGGATTCCTTCTCCACCCTCTTGCACAGAACATTTGGCTTCAGCTCTGAATAAATGTTAAACAAATATTAAAGGATGTTTTTCTGCATGGGTGCCAAGTTATTTTCCTGGTTGGGGAACCCACGTTTATTATAAAGCCCTGCCTAGGGGCATTGTAGGCATTCTCCCATTTCAAGTAAGTCCAACCTTAAGAGTCCTTTTGTAGCAACACAGGAAATAAGAGGAAAAAATAGAACTGTTTTGATAAATAACATAGGATGGGGACAGCAAGATTAATGATGGACAAAACTTCAAAATAGTAGAATTCATCTGAAATAAATACTGTAAATTGCAGTAATTTACAGGTTTAGGCTTAATGTCAATAAATATTTGTTGTGCCTTAGCCAAAAGTCTTATATGCCCACTATAAATGTATCATGCTAACATTATATTATAAAGATATATTGAAATATATCTTCTCTTTTATATGAAAGAAATCTATGTAATTTATTATATCCCAAACTAGTGTCAGTATGCTACATAATCTTGCAGTTGTGGCATTCTCAGGAACAAAATCTTTGCTTACCTGGTTGATATTTAAAGTCAGCTGTGTTTTGTGTATGCGTGTTTATGTTCATGTATTTGGAAAGTATTGTTTTGACATAAATTTTTAAATTCCATGGGTTTTAGAAAGTATTTTGTGCTTGAAATTGGGAAGCATTTCGAGGTATGACATTAGATTAACTTCTATATACATAATGCTGTTTACTAAATAATATCTTTGTTGCACATATTTTCCAGAAAATGTCAGTTTATTATTCAAGTTATACTGCTTGGCAGTGATGACCCTGGTGGCCGCAGCTTATACCATAGCTTTAAGATACACAAGGACATCAGACAGAGAACTCTACTTTTCAACCACAGCCGTGTGTATCACAGAAGTTATAAAGTTACTGCTAAGTGTGGGCATTTTAGCTAAGTGAGTATAAATATTTTTTAGTATGTTACATTGTTAACTTTCCACTTAGTTAAGGTATTCCTTTATTAGAAAATTCAGGCTACATTTAATTGTTCTAGAGCTGTTTTCTCAACGTGGGCAGTTTTGCTCCACAGGAGATCTTTTTTGGTTGTGTCCACTTGGGTGATGCTACTGGCATCTGCTGGGTGGCGGCCGAGGATGCTGCCGAACTTTCTACAGTGCACAGAACAGCCCTCTGCAACAGAGAATCAACCAGCCTCACGTGTTAGTAGTGCTGAGGTTGCAGAACCCTGCTCTAAACCAGGGGCTGACAAATTATGACCTTTCGGCCATACCCTGTTTTCTTCCTCTTTTTGTTGCAGCAGAGACTGTGTGGCTCACAAAGCCTAAACTATTTACCATTGACCCTCACAGAAAAGAATGACTGACTTCTGTTTTAGAGGCATATATGATAATAATAGTTTCTTGTATGTTTTGCATTGTAAGTGCTAGTCATGGTGCTAAGTGCTTTTCATATAAATCATGTAATTTAATCTGTATACATTTTTAAGGTAACTATACCCCCGTTTTACCTGTACAGCATCTGAGGTTCCTCAATATTAGTACTCACTCATTATTATTATTGCTCACTCTTCTTAGTATGTGGCAGCACTGGGCTTTGAATGCGTAACATCGTATGAGACTCATTTTAGCTAAGGATGCAGGGTAAGAGAGGTTCAGGAATAGGGGCTTTGGAATGACACAGACTTAATTTTAATTAAGATGCACTGGGATTATGAGTTTGCACACATCTCTTAACCTCTCTAAGCTTTAGTTTCTTTATTTTTTAATTGCAGAAAATAATACAGGGTTGTGAGAACTAAGTAAAATTCCGTAGGAAATAGCATTGGGGAGGGGCGCCTGGGTGGCTCAGTGGGTTAAGCCGCTGCCTTCGGCTCAGGTCATGAGCTCAGGGTCCTGGGATCGAGTCCCGCATCGGGCTCTCTGCTCAGCGGGGAGCCTGCTTCTTCCTCTCTCTCTGCCTGCCTCTCTGCCTACTTGTAATCTCTCTCTGTCAAATAAATAAATAAAATCTTTTAAAAAAATAGCATTGGGGAAAGATTTATGAGATGCAGACCCTTTTGGGTCATATGGCAGGTGAGAATTAATATAGGTTTCAAGATGTGAGTTCTTGAGAGCAGGGTACCAGTGAGGAATAGTGTGTGTGTAAGCTTTTAGACCGAAACAAATTTCATATAAGCACTTTTAAATTTCATTTAACAAATACTTATTGATTTCTGTGTTATGGTTTTATAAAAGGTTTGAATATACGAGTCTGAATGAAAGAGATATGGTTTCTCCTTGCTTGGAGCTTAGGCTTAGAAGAGAGAAAATAAGCCAGTAAATACACACATGATGACATAAATCATGTGAAAAAATACTCTAAAAGTGGTTTGTGGAGGGAGAAAGGAAGAGAAAATTAACTTGAGGCCACATGGTGGCAAGCTTTAATATATTTTGAGTTTTGGGGCACCTGGGTGGCTCAGTCAGTTTAGTGTGCCTTATGCTCAGGTCACCAGCTCACAGCAGGGAGTCTGCTTCTCCCTCTCAGACTGTCCCTCTCCTCTGCTGGTGTGCATGCGTGCTCTCTGTGTCTCTAGGGCACACATGCTCTCTCAATAAAATAAACCCTCAACTAAATAAAATCTTTAAAAAATTAATTCTTTGGGCTGAGATACTGTGGCAGCTTAACTTGTTAGGTTGCAAGTAGGGTGAAATCTCAGACCTTTCACAGTTTCTTAACAAGATTCCTTTTTATGGAAATTAGGCTTTCTTCATTCTGGATAATGCCAGGTAAATGGGAGGTCTTATTGTACCTTTAAAAGGCAGCGTTCCAGAGGCAAAAAAATCTGTTTAAAACTCGACAACAACTTCTACATAACAACCTAAGAGTTTAATAAAATCCTAAGGCTTGGCTTCTTTTAAGACAAATATACAGATATTGGAAGAAGAGGGATAAGGGAACCCATCTCTTCTTTTTAATCCCCCAAACTCCCTGGGGAGAAAAAAATTGTGACTCAAGAATGAAATAGGACTGTTAGGCGTGACATCAGCCCTTTTAAACTGTAGGGTCAAATCATGATTCAGTTGTTTTGTAACTGGCAGGAGTTTTTAAAAACCAATGTGCAAAAAACCCACAACAAAACAAAACAGTGAGGCCTTTGGTGTAACTCCGCCATTGAGCTGTGTTCTGTCAATCCAACTGTAATGGCTTTGTTTTACTTCGATGCTTTTCCAACCTTGGAAAGCTTGGTGTGTAGTGTTTCTTATTCTTCAGTTATTCAGTATTATGGGTACGGTCAGTTGTAGTTTACTTTGTGGAAACTTTTTTGGAAGTTACATAAAAATCACAGAAATTTCTAAGAATTCACCAGGCAAGTCAAATAATGGTGCTAAAATAACAACAGTGTGGAAAACCAAATGTAAAGGCTTACAAGAGAGGGTCGTTTATGAACCCGTATCTGAATAGTACACAAGACCAGGGACAACAAAGAAAAGTAAAGAATTATGACATGCATAGTTTTAGTAGTTGGCATTTGACATTCTATGGCTAACAAGAATTTGGGAGTCAAGAATAATCATTTAGAGCATACAGAGTTTCTAAGTGGAAAAAGCACTGGAAAAATTTACAAAGCATGAAGCTAAATGCATTTGAAATTATTGGATTTTATTTTATTTTATTTTTTATTATTTTTTAAGATTTTATTTATTTATTTGACAGACAGAGATCGCAAGCAGGCAGAGAGGCAGGCAGAGAGAAAGGGAAGCAGGCTCCCTGCTGAGCAGAGAGCCCGGTGTGGGGCTTGATCCCAGGACTCTGGGATCATGACCTGAGCTGAAGGCAAGAGGCTTTAACCCACTGAGCTACCCAGGCACCCCGAAATTGCTGGATTTTAAAGTGAATATAATTTTTATGGAGAGTATGTTAATACATTTTCATGTGCTTATTCAAAACACATTGGGAGAAACTAAATACCTGCTATTCATAACAAGAACATATTTTATTTTTTGGAATAAAGAATTTACTTAGAATAGTAAGAATGCCCATTTCTTAGAATGGTAAAAAAGTGAAAGAGAAAGGAGAATAATTTCAATGTAGGAAGTCACAGATTGATCTTTACAAAATGAAAGGACCCTGCTGGTGCTTCTTTAGCAGTATGTGGTGAGACCCTTGGTAATGAAACTAAAGCCCAGCTATCTGGGAAAGAAACCCAGAGAAAATGTTCAAAGTTGGTTCTAGATCTTGAATAAGATCTAGATCTTAATAAGCTGTTAATAACTGTTCCCGGTTGGAAACAGTTTGGAATATGGAGAAGACGAATAAAATACATGGCCAGACTCTGGGCTGCTAAAAATGAATTGAGCAGTTAAGAGTTGCAGCAAATGAAAGACCCAATAACTTTTTATTTGTCTTTTTTATTTAATCATGTGAGGTTTGCAAAGAAGTAAAAGATTTTCTAGATACTCTTCACTCTGTCATTTTTTTGTTCACTTACTAAAATTGGTAACTTAAAAAAGTGGTTCAGAGGCAAATAGGATGTTATATAGTTTGTCAGAAGTACAGGTTGGATATTACTGCTTTATTTTCTATCCAGGTTTCTTTCTGTGATGGAGAAACTTAAAATATCAGAAAATATTTGTGGTAAGAGATTAGATTTTGTTTTCAAATTAGAAGCAATACTTTATCACTTCAGAGAGGATAACAATTTCAGGACATTGTGGGAGAATGTGAAAGAATTATATTAGAAGTAACTAAAAGTTTATATCTTAAAAATCTTCTCTTCAGAGAAGAAAAAGTAAGAAAAAATTAGATCCTGGTGATAAAGTAAAATTTCTCCCATATTGTGAAAATAAAGTTAATGTAAAAAGTAGGCATGTTACCAAATTCTGATTTGAAAATTTTGGAGGGCAGGAAAAGGAAGAAAAAACCCTGGAACTACTATTTAAATGGAAAATAATAAAAAAAAATTATTAAAGGAAGTACAGCCTTCTTCCCTTCTTCCCAGTCTTTATCCCTATGATAAAGTGTAATGATTTTATAGAGTTGACATAAATATTATTTCTGAACTTCAGTTTTATCTGAACTATGCAGAGCTTTACCTCATAGACCAATCTTCAGCTGTTTGTTTATTTAGTATGGTCTCTACAGTAATGCTCTTTGCTTAATAATAAATTTAGTCATGGCTAATTGTTAAAGTACATATCTTTTTATACTATGTAGAGATAGGGACAGAGACTAAGAAATTTCTCGAAGTTCTTAGTGTCTTGCTCATAATTAAGGTTCACTTACAGAGAAACAGATCACTGCCATATCCAAACAATATGTTTCCCTTCAAACATTTTAAACATGGTCATGCTTATGTCTGTTTCAGTGTGTTATTAAAAGATGTAATGAGACAGTCAGGTGCATTCATTTATTCATTCAGTCATTTATCAAGCCCTAGTTATATGCTCAACACTATTTCAGATGTAAGAAGTATAGTTGCAAACTACAGAGGCATCGTTCTGTCCCCATGGAGCTTATAGTCTAGTAAAAAACCAGATATTAAGCAAATAAGTAATAAATTTGTGGTGTTAAGGATAAATAGAGGATACTGTAAATAAGTATAATAGAGGGTTTCCATTTGGGTTGGAAGGCTTTCTCTCTGAGAAAGTTACATTTAAACCTAGACCTGAAGAGTGAGTAGAGAAGTTGTGTAGGAAAAGAGAATAGAGAAGGCAGAGAAAACAGTGTATCAAGTCCCCAAGGCAGAAAAATTCTTGACTCTTAAGTAACAACAGCAGCAAATCAGTATGTCTGCAGTGTTGTGAGAAGGGAGTGGTGCTAAGATGAAGCAGGCGAGGTCTGCAAGGTGTCAAGAGGAAGTCCATGCATGGTCTGTGAAGAATTGTGGATTTAGATGCATTTGGAAATAATAGAATGGTTTAATTCAGGGACTAACCATGGCAATCCATTTAGCTTTAAGAGTCACATTGATCTTTGAGAGAATGGATTAGCAGAGTGCCAAGAGTTGGAAGTAAGGAAGCTTATTAGAGGCTAGACATAGTGGCCTACTATGACAACCCAGAATGAAGAGAAGCTAATGGATCTGAGTTGTGTTCTGGAAGAAGAATCTGTAGGACGTGGTGGTGGGTTTGGATACACAGTCGATCTGTATTTTTCATAGTAGTTCTGTTCTGTGAAGTCACCATAGACACTGAAGTAGTGAATATTGATCTAGTGCTCCTAGGGGAGAACAGTGTTAGGTTCCTGGGAGCCTCACGTCACTACATTTTCATCAGCCAGTCAGTATATAACCTTGTTTTATGTGTGCTCCTGTTTAAAGACACCTTATTTAATATATGTTAATCTATTAGCTTTGAGCTCAGAGCCAATAGCACTGTAAGTCATGCCTAAAGAAATCTAACATCTGTTTTCTCCTTAAGGCACATTACAGCTGTCTTGGATTTGGATAGTATGTTTGGGGGCCATTTTAAACAGCAGAATTACCACCAGAAAGCCCCAAAATGTGGAAAATGTGGCACTAAATAGACTATATTTGCTTACAGTAGAAAAGCCGAAACAAAAAGGCAGAACGTTGTCTTTTTTTTTTTTTTTTTTTTACCGTAACTGGGAATGTGTGTATTAGGCAACTCGCATTTTTGGCCTCTGTATTTGTCTGCCTGTGATTGTAAGAGCGGCAAGAATATTGATTTGGGGGTTGCAAATACACTTTAGCAAATAGGCAGATTCACACATACAGAACTCACGCATAATGAGGATCAAGTACAGTAGGTGAGGAAGGGAGGAGATAAGAACCCTATCCAGGTTTCTTCATACGAAAAAACTGGGTAAATAGAGTTACTTTTTTCTGAGGCAGGAAGAAAAGCAGATTTTAGGGAAGGGGATATCAATAATTTAATTTTGGGTAGATACAATATAAAGTTTTTAGTGCCTCTGAGACATCCAAGTGGGCTATGGAGAATAGGAGGTTGCATGGATGAGTCTGGAACACAGAAGAGAGGTCTGGGCTGGAGAAATAAATATGGATGTCTTTATCACATTAAGTATTTAATCTCATGGGATTAGAAGAGATTGTCAGAAGAGAGTAATCTCATAGAAGTATTCTCATTTTCATTGCCCTTTAACTCCGTATACGTTAAGGATTCCTATTTCTTGGACCAAACAACCAGAAACACAGAACCTGCATAAAGAGGAACACAATACTGGGTGCAGTATGTTTAGACGAACGGAAGTCAGTTTATTTTAAAAATAACAAGAGTGGTTTGAGGCAGTGTCCTATAGTTTTATGAGTTAAGTGAAGCAGACTAAAAGCTTAACTTCAACCAAGTGCCCAAAATTAGGTAAATTAGAATATTTAGGTCCTAACAATTTAAGCAGAGGCAGTTGCTCCAGAGATGGTTCCTGGTGAGCTTTGGAGATCTAAAGTCTAGTCACTCATCACTTTGTCAGAACTTTGAGACTGATAAGGGACTAATTAATATAATCTCTGTCTAATAAATTTGACCTTACCAAATGGATCAGCAAGGTTCCAGACTCATGTTTTTTGTTTTTTGTTTTTTATAATAGGTTCATGTATTTTTTTTCCCAATTTATTTATTTTCAGAAAAACAGTATTCATTATTTTTTCACCACACCCAGTGCTCCATGCAAGCCGTGCCCTCTATAATACCCACCACCTGGTACCCCAACCTCCCACCCCCCCGCCACTTCAAACCCCTCAGACTGTTTTTCAGAGTCCATAGTCTCTCATGGTTCACCTCCCCTTCCAATTTACCCAAATTCCCTACTCCTCTCTAACGCCCCTTGTCCTCCATGCTATTGGTTATGCTCCACAAATGAGTGAAACCATATGATAATTGACTCTCTCTGCTTGACTTATTTCACTCAGCATAATCTCTTCCAGTCCCGTCCATGTTGCTACAAAAGTTGGATATTCGTCCTTTCTGATGGAGGCATAATACTCCATAGTGTATATGGATGGCGGGGTACTAGGAACAGACTCATGTTTTAAATGTATGGGCAGTTTCTCAGGATTTGAGGTGGTAGGGAGTTTGTATACCTAGGGAATCCTATTGGGATAGAAGTCATGTTGGCAATGCAGGTCACATGGCAGAGACCCCATTCTCTCTGGTTCTTTCTCTTCCTTTTCCCCTTTCCTGGGGTAGTAGTATTGAGGTTGCTTCCTCTGAAGCATGGGTATTATTTGATAAAAACTTTTGTAGTCTGGAGGGTATGGCTGACTTGCTGAAACACTGGAAGACAACAGCTTAATTTTAATCTCAAATCTTTTCTTTGCCCAATTTATATATAGTAAAAAATAAATTATAAGTGAAATTCACTTGAAACTTTCTGTGTGATATGTTTAGGATATTTAAATTTTTAAAGGAAACATAGATTTGCTTTGGTAAGGAGTGCAGTGTGTATTGGGGCGGCAACAACTATGGGTTAAATTTATATTTCTTCAGGAAAATAGTAAAAACACATCTTTCAGATTGTAGTAAGAGAACAGGAGGCAGAGAAATGCATACTTTGGTGTGGTCTCCAAGAAAACTGGGCATTAAATGTGGAATATATTTACTGCTATAATATATAATGTTGTAAGCTAAAATGCCTAAGAAAAACCAAGAATAGTGCTTCTTTTTGGCACTGTTGTGAAAAATGAGTTATTGAAAACACAATGAGCCGATATCTAACTTCTTTAGAAAGCAAGAAACTACACTCTAGAATACAATCTGTTAATCACTGTCAAAATGTGTTATGTAAAAGGCCAAACATCTTTTAAAATTGCAGCAACTAAATTTGCTGCATTCAGACATTCAGGGTTGTTCTGTTGAGTGGCAGGCTGCCAGAGCCATGGTGTTACGGAAGCATTCTTTCCTGTCTCCCCTCAGAGGGAAACATGCAGGTAAATATAGCCAGTTTTCATTTTCAGTCTTGTACCTCTCTTTTAGTTGTAGGTATAATTTCATCTTCTGTGATGAGAAATCTTAGGCTGAGGAAAGATTTATTTGCCAAAGATACCTAGAAAGTGATTGGCAGTGATAGGATTAGAAGATGTTCCCTGATTTCTAAGACTCTATGAGTCTTCCAGAACAGTGAAATAATTGAGTAGTTTTTGATTAGCTATGTCAAAGATAAGAATATGGTAGCATTGTTAGACATTTCAGTAATTTTCAATTTTATTTTTTGCTTTTTCTCTTATTTTTTATTTCTGAATGCCAACGTTTTGCCCATGCATATTTTATATTCTTTCTTTGTATATATTTGTGCATTTTTCCCCAAACTACTTGAGAGGGAGTTTTAAATCAGATGCCCCTTTGTCCCTAAATTTTAGCGTGTATTTCCTGAAAACAATGACATTCTGTTACCTAATCATAAGATACCCAAATTGGGACATCAGTATTTATACAAGACTGTTATTTAATTGACAGACCCAAGGTAATTTTGCCAATTGTCCTAATGTCCTTTAGTAGTGAAAGAATTACATTTTTAAAAAAATTTTTTTTAAAGAATTACATTTAGTTATGATATCTCTAGCTTCCTTTAATTGGGGCAGTTCTTCCATATTTCTTTTTTTCATGTCTTTGACATTGTTGAAGAGCATACTCTGTATGTCCTTCAGTTTATGTTTATTGAAAGCTTTTTATGATTAAATTTAGTTGTATTTTTTGTTTTTGTGGTCAGAAAGATCACAGAAATGATGTGTCCTCAGTGCATTGTATCATCAGGCATGCAATCTATTTGCCCATCACTGGTAATTTAATTTTGATTTGATTAAAGTGCCTTCTAGCTTTCTCCACATAAAGTTGTCAATTTTCTCTTTGTAATTAATGAATATCTTGTGGAGAGATACTTCATAGCTAAGTCAATACCATTTTTCCTATCAGTTTCACTTAGATTATTACCCATTGATGTTGCCAAATGGTAATTTCTTAATTCCGTCACTCCTTGTACTTTTATTAGTTGACCTTCTACTCTAAGAAACTTTCCCTTTCTTTCTGTTTCTTTCACACACACAGAACATAGATTCATGGATTCATTGTATGGGCTGGAATACATTATCATTATTTATTTTGATGCTAAAATTATCTCAGGGCAGTGGGATCTTCTTAAACTGCTTCCTGTTTTTTTTTTTTTCTTCATATTTTCATCAATCTTTGAGGAGTTTATTTAGCATAGGAAGATATTTAAGGCTTATCTTCTACTTTACCTGCCCCAATCCTGAAATCATACATTTCTCAAAGAAGCCTTGTTCCTTTTTTTTCTTTTTTTGGAGAGTGATATTTAGAATCACTAAATCACATAATCTAGACACTAGGTGTGCCCGTTGCTTCTGGGGTATTGTTGCTTCTTGGCCCCTTCAGTAGAGGCAGGAAATATATGTATGTGTGTCCATATACACCTATTTCTGTACTTTTGTATGTATATGCATATGTCTGGGGATATAACATGAGTTATAGATTTTTTGATACCTATAATTCTGATCTAATACCATAGTTTATTTTAAATTTTCCTTTTCATATTTGTGTACTTCCTTAATGGTGACAAGTCTAGCTTCCATTATCCTTAAGATATTTATTTGCTCAATATTCAAGTACATACATAGATTCAGTTTCTAACATACAGCTGTAAAAAAAATTAAAGTTCAGTATTTGTATATAGTTCTTTTTGCCTTTAGTTTTATTTATTTATTTATTTATTTATTTATTTATTTTTTAAGATTTTATTTATTTATTTGAGAGAGACAGTGAGAGAGAGCATGAGCGAGGAGAAGGTCAGAGAGCGAAGCAGACTCCCCATGGAGCTGGGAGCCTGATGTGGGACTCGATCCCCGGACTCCAGGATCACGCCCTGAGCCGAAGGCAGTTGTTCAACCAACTGAGCCACCCAGGTGTCCCTTTTTTGCCTTTAGTTTTAGAGCACATAGTAAAAAAGATTTTCTTAAAATACTTGGGTTACTTCTCTTCTTTGTGTAATTTTGTTATTCATTTAAAAAACTGACAGGTTTTATTTATAATTAATTTTAGGTCTTCCCATCCTTGTTGATTTTACTTATAATTTACAGTAATTTTTGGAATATGAAATTATACTTATTGCAGTGAGCTAGAACCAAAAGAAAAGGAGTGCAGGGAGGAATTAATGAATGGCTGCTTCAGTAAGATTTAAAGTTTACATGGTCTAATTGGTGAATTTTAATTACATGTACTTTGCATACATACCTGATATACGCTGTGCTCCACTTAACTTTTCCCCCCTGCTTAAATATTTTTTCTTCGAGATTGTTCCATGCCAGTTCATAGAAGTGTCTCATTCTTCGTAAGAGCAGCATGGTGTTCTATTATATGGATGTATTGTATGTACTAAGCTCTGCTGATGGGCATTTTGGATTTTTGCAGTTCATATTAATTTATCTTTTTAAAGATTCTATTTATTTGACAGAGACATTTATTTGAGCAAGAGAGGGAACACGGGCAGTCTTCCTGCTGAGCAGGGACCCCGATGCGGGGCTAGGGGGTTCATCCCAGGACCCAACGGCAGCTGCTTGATGACTGGGCCACCCACGTGCCCCAAGGTTGTTTGCGTCTTTCTACATATACTGTTGTGCATCCGTATGATTACATCAGATCACTTTTAAATTGAAGAGGAAATTACTAAATCCTGTTTTGGGGGGTTGGGGACAGATTTGCAGTTTGATGTTGCAAAAGTTCTATATGTGATTAAGTTGATTTTAAAAATTCTTTGAGTTATAAATTACCAGTTTCTAAGTCATAATCTGATTGAAACATAAAACAGTATAACATTTAAAATATTTTGGTTTTTCAAACCAGTTACTACAGCAGTTCACAGGAAAATTACCAGTTAGCTGTATGCATTACTAAATGCTGTCATAGCTATTAAAGTAGGGAATTTGGGTAAATTGGAAGGGGAGGTGAACCATGAGAGACTATGGACTCTGAAAAACAGTCTGAGGGGTTTGAAGTGGCGGGGGGGTGGGGGGTTGGGGTACCAGGTGGTGGGTATTATAGAGGGCACAGCTTGCATGGAGCACTGGGTGTGGTGAAAAAATAATGAATACTGTTTTTCTGAAAATAAATAAATTGGGAAAAAAAAATAAATAAATAATTAAAAAAAAAAAACTGGTAGTTTTTATTTAAATTTGTCACTTGTGGGATGAAGAAAAGGAAGTGCAAAGCTTTTACATTGTCTTAGAACAAAGTCAACTTTTTATTGTTTGCTATTCACCAGTCTATAAAGACTGAGTAAACCTAGAAGGATGTGTAAATGTACTATAGTTTGGGTGTGGATAGTAATAAAGCAAATGCACTATGTAAGACTGGAGAAAATATTTTACTTCAGAAAAATTATTATTTTAATTATTTTTTATTATTACCTAGAATAATATAGCCGTCAAATACTTACCACATTATAGATTATCCAGTCCTATTCTGTTTCTCCTGCTGGGTTTACATTTTCTTTTTATTGCTAAAATTTGGTTTATATTTTTTCATAACTTATTACTACATGTAATGTTAGATCCAAATATTTACTTAACCTTTTAGACTTCCTTTTGTTTGTTTCCTTTCAAACTTTCCTACTGTTTGCAGTCACTTTTCCAAAAGACCAGAAATACTGTTCTTCTAATACAGTCTGTAACACTGGGTTTTACATTTTTGACTGCCTCTTTGTACCCATGTTGTAATGGGTTTAGGGTTATAGGAAGGAAAAAAAAGTCATGTACCTTGTATGATGGGTATTTTGTCCTCAAATAGCCTCATTATTGTTTATATCTAGGCCTCAAAGTCCTTTATGTGAGTTAATCATATTTAACTTTACAGATGATAAGAAATTTATAAATAAGATTGAACTTTAAGCTCATGAGTAACTTCTGTGTTCCTTTTTGCACAGTGCCTTGGTAACTAGCCAAAGAATTGATTATACCTACTAGTAGTTTTTGTCACATCAGGAGCTGGAAGAATGAGGCCTACTTTTTGACCAAACATAGGTCAGAAAGAATTGGTTTCAGCGGTTGTTAGGAAATTTTAGGGTGGGGGCGGTGGTGGGGGAGGCAGCAGCAGAATTTCTTTGGGTAACAAAAGGTTGCACATAGATTCTATAACAGTGATAAAAATCAAAACAAATTGTTCAAATATGAAATTTAATGGGAGACTGTATCTAAAGAAATTTTGTAGTGATTTTTGATTATACCTGCTCGTTTTCTTATCTAGCAATGTCATTTATAGAATTGAATTTAATATATTTAGTTTTGTGGGTTTTTTAAAAAAGATTTTATTTATTCATTTGAGAGAGAATGAGAGAGCACAAGCAAGGGGAGCTGCAGAGGGAGAGGGAGTAGCAGGTTCCCCGCTGAGCAGGGAGCCTGATGTGGGGCTTGATTCCAGGACCCTGAGATGAAGGCAGTCACTTGACTGAGCAACCCAGGCATCACAATACATTTGCTTTTAACAAAAGGTACTTAGTAAAAGATTTGATTTCTAAGCAAACATCAGAGCAGGAAAATGGTAGGGAAAATCGCCTTTGGTTTTTGTGTGTTCCTTTTTATAGTATATTCAAGGCTGTAGTATATTTAGAATTATTTTTGTTTAATAGTAGAACAGTAAATGACTACTAGTGTTTCTGGAAGATGTGTTATTGTTATTTTTCTCAGTAGTGCTCTTTTTGGGATTCTCTCCTTGTTCTGGGAAGAGTTTGTAGTCTCCCCCCAGGTGGTGTGCGTTTCTTTTCATATAGATGCACCACTGTGGTGCAGAGCGTGTTGAATTTGGCAACAGAGGAAGACCTGTAACGAAGAAGGAGGTCTTTTGTTTTCATGACCTAGGCCAAATTTCCTGTCATACTTAAGCATTTTCTTGGGGGGTGTACTACAGTGGCTAGGCATGGGTAATGAGTTTGACATTGTGGACTCTCTGCTCTCCTTCAGAATATGTGTAATTATTCTTGCAGTATTTAAATATGACAAAATTCAGTTAATAACTGTTGATTCTGTTAACATAGTAGAGGTTCACTGTGACTGTTATTAGCTTTGAGTTGAAACAGATCTTTCTCCCCACAGAAATATCATGGTCCTGTCTCTTAAGGATGTTGTGAACTACAGTTAGGACCCTTTTGTTAAAGACCCTTTTTTGCTGCTGATGCTTATTACAAAACTTTTTTTTTTCTTTTCCAGGAAATTTTCAAGAGGGGAAATAACCACATTAGCTTGTTCCTCCTGAGGAACAAATAAGAATAGTTAAGAGCATGTATAATCACTCTGCATCAAGTAGCAAACTTTCTGTATATTAAATATAGTTTACTTTTGTTGGTATTAGTAAATTATTTCCTGCAAATTTATAGTTACTTCAGTTTTATGGGAATATGCTTCTATTTATTGTCTGTTTCATAAGCACTGATCTAATTTACAAAGAATATAGACCTGAATTGCTTAGCTCCTATTTCAAGTGACTTCCCTAAGTACAAAACCCTTTTTCTTGTTTGTAATTTAGATCTATTATAATTTTTAAAAAACCTTTAAAAATAGATATGCAACCTAATTAAAATAACAAGGGTGAACTTGATATAATGGCAGTTAAAGTGGGAGGGTTTAATATTTTTTTCATTTTTTAATTTATTTTTTATAAACATGTATTTTTTATCCCCAGGGGTACAGGTCTGTGAATCACCAGGTTTACACACTTCACAGCACTCACCATAGCACATACCCTCCCCAGTGTCTATAACCCACCCCCCCTTCTCCCAACCCCCGCTCCTCCCAGCAACCCTGTTTGTTTTGTGAGATTAAGAGTCACTTATGGTTTGTCTCCCTCCCAATCCCATCTTGTTTCATTTATTCTTCTCCTACCTCCTTAGCCCGCCATGTTGCATCTCTACTTCCTCATATCAGGGAGATCATATGATAGTTGTCTTTCTCTGATTGACTTATTTCGCTAAGCATGATACCCTCTAGTTCCATCCACGTTGTCGCAAATACCAAGATTTCATTTCTTTTGATGGCTGCATAGTATTCCATTGCGTATATATACCACATCTTCTTTATCCATTCATCTCAAAATGTTGAAAATAGAACTACCCTATGACCCAGCAATTGCACTACTGGGAATTTACTCTAAAGATACAAACATAGTGATCTGAAGGGGCACGTGCACCCGAATGTTTATAGCAGCAATGTCTACAATAGCCAAACTATGGAAAGAACCTAGATGTCCATCAACAGATGAATGGGTTTAAATTTTTATAGGTAATATCAGCAATTCTGGATTCTTGTCTTATTTAATATGCTTAAAAACTCCTGGAGCTTTGGGGCGCCTGGGTGGCTCAGTGGGTTAAAGCCTCTGCCTTCGGCTCAGGTCATGATCTCAGGGTACTGGGATGGAGCCCCACATTGGGCTCTCTGCTCAGCGGGGAGCCTGCTTCTCTTCCTCTCTCTGCCTGCCTCTCTACTTGTAATCTCTGTCTGTCAAATAAAATAAAATCGTTAAAACAACAACAACAAAAAAGTCCTGGAGCTTTGACCAGAGGTTGATGATGGTAAACCTAATTGTCATATTCCCAAATCAAACTTGTAATTGTTTTCCTTTTATGCAGTTGTTGGCATGTTTCTTTGAATCTAACATTAGTTGAAAATTATAAACAACAAAATAAATTTGCTAAATTACATCAATGGACCTAACATAATACAGCTATTCTGTGTGTGAAGGAATCTTATCAAAAGGACACTGTTGGGGCACCTGGTTGGCTCAGTTGGTAGAGCAGGTGACTCTTGATCTCAGGATTGTGAATTTGAGCCCCATATTGGGTGTAGAGATTATTTAAGAATAAATTCTTAGGGGTGCCTGGGTGGCTCAGTGGGGTAAGCCTCTGCCTTCAGCTCAGGTCATGATCCCAGGGTGCTGGGACCGAGCCCCACATCGGGCTGTCTGCTCAGTGGGGAGCCTGCTTCCTCCTCTCGCCCCACATCGGACTGTCTGCTCAGTGGGGAGCCTGCTTCCTCCTCTCTCTCTGCCTGCCTCTCTGCCTACTTGTGATCTCTCTCTCTGTCCAATAAATAAAATCTTTAAAAAAATAAAAAATTTAAAAAAAAAGAACAAAATCTTAAAAAAAAAGAAGTAGATGCTCTTTAATTTTCTTTCTCACCCTTTTGTTTTCAAAGAGAAACTGGTAGTCCTGGTAGATTCAAGGCATCTATAAGAGAAAATGTCTTGGGGAGCCCCAAGGAACTGATGAAGTTAAGTGTGCCATCATTAGTGTATGCTGTTCAGAACAATATGGCTTTCCTAGCTCTTAGCAATCTGGATGCAGCAGTATACCAGGTAAGTGGAGGTAAAGGACAACGAAAAGTGTAGAATCTTGAAAAATTTTTACGGTTAAAATATTTTTATTAATGCTTTATCACTTTATATTTTTTCTCCATAATTCTGTTAATATCAAGTTTTTGTGTCAGAGACTGTTACGCATTCATCAATTCATTGTTTTGTTTCTTAGGTGACCTATCAGTTGAAGATTCCCTGCACTGCTTTATGTACTGTTTTAATGTTAAACCGGACACTCAGCAAATTACAGTGGATTTCAGTTTTTATGCTGTGTGGTGGAGTCATACTTGTACAGTGGGAACCAGCCCAGGCTACAAAAGTTGTGGTAAGAAACAAAATGCTCCCCAGAACTAAACTAGAAGACTTCTTTAATAAGTCTTGTAACGCTTTAGACAGTCACATTGATGAATGTAGCACAATTACATTTCTTTGACTGAAAATAACCTTTGCCTTACAGATAGGCTTTTCTTGTTTTTACTCCCTTATGGTAATGAAAGATAATATGACTCATTGGTCTTCTCTGCCCCCTTTAGTCTTCTGGAGGGGAATATGCCTAAAATATGTTAGAGATGGAAGGTACCTTAATATAACCAACCCCCTTTGTTTTATGGGGACAAAATTGAAGTCCAGAGAGGTAAAGTAACTTGTCCAAAGTTACACACTGAACAGCTAACCTGTGACTAGACTTGTGCCACTTTCCATAGTTTGTATGTTCAGAACTCACAGGCCTCTTTTAGACATCTTGTAAAGAATGCTGAGCAAGGTTTTCTCCATCTAATTTTCATCTCTTCCCTCAACTCAAGTTTTTGTTTGTTTTTTTAATCTTTTTGTACATACTCCCACTGTCAGTGGTAGGGATTATGGGGTAGTAGAGTTTTATCAGTAACTAAAATAAGGCCAAAAGTGCCTTCCTAATTTTCAGTTTGAGTTAAATGTTAAGTTACATACCTGATCTCTTTAAAGTGTAACATACTTTATAGATTATTTTCCCAGAGAAAATTAGGAAGTGGAAGTCCAGTGAATGACCTTTTTGGAGTTTCCCTCTACAGCCAAATACTCTTTACCTTTTAGCAAATAAAAGACCACAGTTCTCCTGTACATATGAGGAGACTGGGGAGGAACAGAGAGCTTGTGCAAGTAGGAAGTCTAAAGCCTAAAACTAGGTGCAGGTCCCCCTCCCACCCTAGAAAATGAGGTTTAGATGAACATTTATTATTTTGACATGATATTTAAACATGCATATATTCTTGGTGGCATTTCAAGTTAGTGACCAAATATTCACTGCACATTTAATTCAGTTTTAGGCCCTCAGAGAAATAATTTATTGGGAAGTAAGGCAAACAGAAGTTTAATATGAACTTTTAACACTTCACACCGTTAGAAAAGATGTTAGGTCTATGTCATACAGCTAACACATGTGAAAAGCTCAGTAAGCTAAAGCAGAGTATAGGGCAGCTTTCCTACTTTTGGGCCACTATAGAAAGTTCTTTCATATTTTAAGTGAAGTGTAGTTTCTTGTAACTGCCTTGTTTTTTATTCTTTTCAGAATAACTCAAATCCCTTTTAGCTGCATATGATGATCCTTTGAATGTTTGAGGACATTGTCATATCACCAGTGTCCAAGTCTTTTTTTTCTTCCCATGGAGGCAGCTTTGCTTTTTTGCTTAAGATTTTATTTATTTGAGAGAGAGAGAGCATGAGGAGAGGCAGAGGGAGTAGACAACTCCTCACTGAGCAGGGAGTCCGACACTCAACCGACTGAGCCACCCAGTTGCCCGTTTCTTTCTGTAATAGAGTTTCTAAAGATTTCTTGATCTTTGGCTTGCCTCAGTACTTACCTTGTATTTCTCTTCTAGGTGCATTCATTTGTTTTTGTTCCTCGGGAGTCTTAAAACTTCCCACTGTCTCTAGATGTTGACTGAACAGTGTGAGGTATAACTTGTGAAGTCCCTCCTTTGTTCTGAATACTAGAGACTTGTTAAATTAGCCTGTGGGTTTTGCGGAGAGGATAGCCATTCTGTAACTGACTATACACAAAGTTGTTTCACACACATATATTTTATTGCTAATGTATTATGTGCAGTGGGCTTCTAAATCAAAATGCAGGATACTTTTAACTTATTAAGCATATCTTGTTAGTTTTGGTTCATTGTTCAGGTCTTTGAGGTCTTTCCAGACTTAATAATTATCCATTATTAGGTTTTTTGCATGTTAATGTGTTCTACAGATTTGAGAAATGTGTCTAGGTCTTCCCTGAAAATTTAGGACAGGACAAGAGTTCTGTGGCTATACTTTTAGATCTCTCTTTAGCTGGACTTTTTTCCCTCTTGCTTAATAAACCTTCCCTCTCATAGTTTTTAAAGGGCCTTCCAGGAATTTGAGGGTGCATTAGTTGAGGCTGTTCTGGCTTGAGGTCTCTTAAAGGTTGTAATCAGGATACTGGCTAGAGGTGCAGTCAACTAAGACCTGAGTGTGCCTGGTGGATATTTCTAAGGGAGCTCATTCATAGACCTTGGTAAGCTGGTATTAGTTGTTGGTCTAGCTTGATTTTATTCTGTTAGCACTTTGCTGTATGAGAATTCACTCAGCTCTGAAGAGACTTGTACTGCTACTCTCACTGCATTGGTCTTGTTCACAAAAATACTGTGTAAACCTGTCAGATTTCTTGCAAAACACTGTCTCTATGGAATCCCCTCATCACTTACACTAACCAGGAATCCCTTCATAAGGAAATTCGGTATGTCTCAGTTTAGGGAAGCCATATTGTGTTCCAGTGGTGGCCATTAAACTTTTTTTTAGGGAGAGCGCGTGTGTGCAGTGGGAGAGAGAGAGTCTTAAGCAGGTTCCACACGGGGTTCAATCTCACCACACTAAGATCATGATCTAAGCCGAAATCAAGAGTCAGACACTTAACTGACTGGGCCCCAGGCATCCCCATTAAACTTTTTAAGTTAAGTCATCTGTTCTAGCATTTTGCTGGTAATCTACAGTAGCAGTAACAGCTGCAGTCACTTATTACCAAGCTTTCTCTCTCATTTAACATAAAGCGATATTCTGAATAAGGTATGTTCTTGTCATAGTATAGTCATGTATCTCAACTCTTTAACGTGTTACTATTGAGATAGTATTTATTTCTGAGGAAAGACTGATGAAAGCCCGAAGATTAGTTTAGGGAAGAAAGAGGAAATAAACTTGAAATAAGTTAGGGCACATACACCTGTATCTTTTAGCACAAAATTATGATTATATTCACTTGTCAATTTCTCCTATCCATGAACTACAAGAACCAGAACTGTGTCTCTTCATTTTTTTCTTTCTTTTTTTTTTTTTAGAGAGAGAGAACACAAGTAGAGGGAGCTACAGGCAGAAGGAAGAGCAGGCTTCCTGCTGATGGGGGAACTCCAGCCTAGGACCCTGGGATCACGACCCAAGCCAAAGGCAGACACTTAACCAACTGGGTCACCCAGATGTCCCTATCATTTTCCTTTTTTTTTTTTTTAAGTTTTTTTATTTATTTGTTTGACAGAAATCACAAGCAGGCAGAGAGGTAGGTAGAGAGAGAGAAGGGGAAGCAGGCTCCCTGCTGAGCAGAGAGCCCAATGTGGGGCTCGATCCTAGGACCCTGGGATCATAATCTGAGCCGAAGGCAGAGGCTTTAAACCACTGAGCTGCTCAGGTGCCCCTATCATCTTCCTTTTTATTCATTTAGTATATAAGAAGTATATCTAGTACATAGCAAGTAAGGTGTTAGCATTTGATAAAAATTCAGTAAAGTAGGAAAACTTAAAAGTCGTTATGTCATCCTGTTACAGATATAATGTGTTAGGGAATAAATGAGGTAAACTGTTATCATTTTCCATGGTTGATGCTATCAGGGCCCTGAGTTAGGGTGGTGGCAGAAGTTAAAATTAAGAGGCAGGCTGACTATGCAAAATGCTGTGCTAGCTTACCTCTTGCTGATAGAAAACAGGCACACGTGTTCTGGTAAGTATTCACCATGGCTACAGTTTGGGGGACACATTTTGTATCTTAAGTGCTTTGGTTAATCTCTGGGATAGCCTTTTGTTTGTTTCTGTTTTATTCTATAGGATACTGTGTCTGATGTGGCATATCCTTTCCAGAGAAACATAACACAGATTTTTGGATTTTTGTAGTCATTTGTTTACTCTCTTAGATGAATTCTATTTGTTAGTCACTAATAACTTTCAAAACATTATTATTGCAGGTGGAACAGAATCCCTTATTAGGGTTTGGTGCTGTAGCTATTGCTGTATTGTGCTCAGGATTTGCAGGTAAATCATAAATGTATTGTTTTAGTCTGTTAAAATTTTTAAAAAACATTAAACTCTAAATAGGGATCTAGTTTATCTTATTTCATTGTAACAACTTTATTCCCATAGGCTTATTCTCCTACTTATGGAGTTTTGTGCCAGTTGTTACTTACTTTCAGGAAATATGTGGAATGGCAGTGTTTCAGTTCAGACCTCAGTCCGTATTCATACTTAGTTACCTAAGAATATACATCCTGCTTACCATCCTCGGTCCAGCTAAGAACCCAAAAGTAAATGAACAGAGACCTCTGAAAATGGAGGAAGTTGGCAGTGAGAAAGCTTAAGTACCTCTTTCCATTTTCCTGGAAGTGGTACTTTCTTCAGGCAAGATTCCTTAAAGGGTATATGTTGCCAGCTCAGTATCTGACTTTCCCTGTTAACCTCAAGTTCTTCCTCTGCTTTAACAGATTAGGAATTATGGAGTAGGGAGAAAAGGGGGGGGGTGGAGAACACCTCAGAAAGATTAACACATGCAAGTAACAGCCAAAAAGGGAGGGAGGAGAACCAGAGTCACTAACATCAAAGTGTAGTATGTGTTTTAGAAATAGTTCCAACAGAGAAAAGCCTGAAAGTTTTTTTTTTTTTTAAATTTTTAAGAAGATTTTATTTAGTTGACACAGAGAGAGGGAATACAAGCAGGGAAGTGGGAGAGGGAGAAGCAGGCTTTCCACTGAGCAGGGAGCCCAATACAATGGAGGGCTCGATCCCAGGACCCTGGGATCATGACCTGAGCTGAAGGCTGCCATTCAACTGACTGAGCCATTCAGGTGCCCCTGAAAGTTCTTTTTAATAAAGAGTGTATTAGTTATAGCTGTGTTTTTATTATTAATCTTTATTTGTGCTATTTCAAGAATTAGGATTCTTTTTACTTTTGACTAGGAAAGTAGGCGGGATATGGAAGTGAAATATTGCTCTATGTGTGATAAGGGAAAAAAATCCAAGTTCAAGAATATACTTAATGATAGCATCATGCTAAATTTGTATTCTAGGAACCAGCAAATTAGAAACAAAAACTGAGTTACCCAAAAAGTAATACGCTACTAGACTTTTGGCACTACTCTGAATAAATAAATGTTTGTGTCCAGCATTCTATTTAGTTCAACCTTTCAATACACAACTTAGGAAATGGTGGGTGGTTTAATATCCCTTTATGCTTGGAGTAACTGAGCATGTAATAATTAAGTGGGTTTCCCAGATAGAATATTAAAACATGGGAATAGGAATAGCCATTATGTTTGTTCCCATTTTCTGACTTTAACACATATTTATCAAAAAACAATCTTGTTTTTCATTAGAATTTTTAGTTGATTATTATTTGGCAGTTTTTAAGTCTGTAATTAACATGGTATTTTTAATGAAAATCTTTGATGTCCCCATATACCCCCTAAGTATAAAGCTTAGAGCAGTGGTATGTGATTTGGGATATATGTGGTGAGGAGTCATTTGTTCTTTTGGAGTATCTGGAAAACATATGGACCTCATCCCCAAGAAAATGTATGGAGACACAAAATGTATTACTTAGGGAGTTTATGGTCCTTCTGACATTGTGTATGAACTTGGCTTGTGGAACCATACTTTAAAGGAAAATGGCTTCCCTCAGCAAGTTTTATTTAAATTTCACTTTGGTTGTGTTACTCTGAAAAAATCCCAAGTGGTGATTATATAGGTTATTTTGCAGAGCTGGGAGTTTTCATTACTGGGCAGATATTACAGGGATATGATTAAGAAAACTGACTCTAATAGTATAGTTTTCCAGCTGACCAGACCAAGTCCATTATTGGCATTAACAGAGAGCTGTTGTGATCTAAAAATCTTACTGCTAAAATAAAGGCAGAAACTGTTCTTAATAATTTGAGTCTCCTGTTAAATGTGGGTTGGAAAGTTTCTTTAGTTATTAAATTTAATAGCTGTATAAAAATACACATTGCTAATGTTTTATATGCCACGTCAAAACCAACAAAATAAATAGGCTTTTGAAGTTTGTTCCCTGAATCATATACTTTATATTATCATACCTGTGTTATTGTTATTGTTCTAAATGAGAGGCATTTTAAATTAATTTTTAGTAATTATCTTTAATATTTGCCTATCTTTTTTTTTCAGGAGTATATTTTGAAAAAGTATTAAAGAGTTCAGATACTTCCCTTTGGGTGAGAAACATTCAGATGTATCTGTCAGGGATTGTTGTGACATTAGTTGGCGTCTACTTGTCAGATGGAGCTGAAATAAAAGAAAAAGGATTTTTCTATGGTTACACATATTATGTCTGGTTTGTCATTTGTAAGTATCCAGGAATTAAAAGTTCTGGGTAGTCCTTTTTTCAGAAAAAGTTGTGTCTTAAGCCTTTATAGCATTTTGAAATTATTCCTCTGATACTGTGAACACCGGTTTGAAAATGTAATTTTGGTTTTATTGACTGACTTTTGTGGCATAGCTATCCCAAAGCAATTTTGCTTTCACAATCAAAAGTATCTAATGTGTTAGCAATAAATGTGTACAATTTAGTAGTAGACCACATAGCCCTCTGGGCATGTGAAAAACAATGTTATTTTGTAGGAACTATTACTCGATTTTAGTACAAACTCTCTCAGATGGCTACTTACAAGGAAAATAGTATTTTCCTAGGTAAATTAGTATGACATCTCTGGGGGTGAAAACTGCCTCACAATCATAGAATGTTTCATTATTTGAGTGTTAAGATTTTATTTCTTTGTGTATACAAGTTCTTGCAAGTGTTGGAGGCCTCTACACTTCTGTTGTGGTCAAGTACACAGACAACATCATGAAGGGCTTTTCTGCAGCAGCCGCCATTGTCCTTTCTACTATCGCTTCAGTGATGCTGTTTGGGTTACAGATAAGTATGTCTTCGTTTGTATTTGAAGTTTTTAACGTAGAAGAGCTTCCTACTTGTTGATTCACTTCATCTATTCTTAAATATGGCAGTTGGTCATTAGTGTTTACCAAAATTCTTTGTTTAGTTTTTAGTTGTATGGGACATGGATCAGCAGTACTGAGGTAGTTGCAGCAGTCCGCGAGCTTATGCTGGGGCAGGTGCTGGTTCTACTAAAGTGAGAGGGCTACGGAGGAGTTCTTTCGTAGTCAGGAGCTCCCCATTTCCCAGGTTTGAGATCCAAGACAACTTGAGTACTTCTTACTTCTGGGTGAACACAGTGTGGTTAGGTATGCAGGGAAATGAGTACAAGGACTTCACTGTAACTGCACTACTGTGAGGAATCATTCCCCAAACAAGGCTCTCCATGATGAAGAAAGAACAGAAAATTCTTTCATTTCCCTGAGTTTGTACCTTCCTAACTTTTGGACGTGGGTATAAATTAGTTTGAAGCAAATTCCAAATCTTAATTAAAAATCTGTTTCATTTAATATGTAATTAATACAGATTTCATTACTGTAGCTGGCATTCTGGCACCCTCACTGCGCTATTCCTTCTAGTATATATTCCTGTAGCCTGCACCCAGCATTAAGTTGGCTTCTGAATTGTTTAGGCAGTGATGTTGATTTAACATTCCATGGTGCCGTAATAATCATTTTCTTTACTGATCAGTTATACTCAGTCTGTTAAATATTGATGTTAAAAGAAACCTGACCTATATTTATGTTTGATTTTAAAATTCATTCTTGATATAAATGCAAATAGAGGAATGCCAAGCTTGTAATCTTAAAAAACTATCTTATAGTATGGTTTACATCCTGCCTATACCATTTTTTAGTTGTGCAGCCTTGAGGAAGTTACTTAACCTGTGGCTTAGTTTCTTCATCTGTACAATGGGACTGGCAGTATCACCCATCTGCTAGGGTTGTTTCAGGTGAAGTGTTTAGAATGGTGCGTGGCACATGGTAAGTATTCTGTAGAAGGCCAACCACTTACCATTCCAGTATCAGTATTCATAGTTCCTTTCATAGATGTATTTCTTACCTGACTTGGGTGAACTTTTAATTGTAGTTCTGATCCTTCCTTAGCTCAACAAATCCTTATGCTTTCAGTCAGTGTCCTTATTGATGGTCAAGGAAATTAACTAGAACATCTTAGCAGTCTTCCTTTTTTTTTTTTTTTTTTTTTTTTTAATTTTATTTATTCTGGGTGCTAGGTGGCTCAGTCATTCAGCCTTTACCTTATGGCTCAGGTCATGATCCCAGAGTCCTGGGATCAAGCCTGCATCAGGCTCCCTGCTCAGCAGGAAGCCTGCTCCTCCCTCCCCTACTCCCCTTGTGTTCCCTCTCTGGCTGTGTTTCTGTCAAATAAATAAAATCTTTTTTTATTTTTTTTTGGAAGATTTTATTTAACTGGACAGAGAGCAAGCACAAGCAGGCAGAGTGGCAGGCAGAGGGAGAGGGAGAAGCAGGCTCTCCGGTGAGCAGTGTCCGACATTTTATACATAAAATGCTTACTTGTCAAGTTTTAGACAAGCTGTAATTTCTTATCCTGATTTTCAGGATTAGGAATTTTTTTAAAAAAAGCTAACAAAAAATGGAATTGTACTTAATAAATCACCACCTCATCTCTTATTCAGAGATCTTCACTGGTTTGAGTCATTGGTCATTTAACCTGGAATTCTGCTCAACCACCTTTAACTCTAAACTTCCGCAGATTTTTAGTACCATGGAAAAGCCATATTCCATTGCTTTTCTTTAAATTAGCATATAGAGAAGTTAGTATAGTCTTTGTCAGTGGTCCAGGACAGGCATACCTGTGTTCTTGAAAAGTATGTAGTCAGTCCCTTGATTATACCTTTTTTGGGGGGTACGTAGGGGTGAGGGGGAGGAAGGATGGCTTGAGGGATGGGTAGCTAGAGTTGATTATCTTTCTAAATCTTACCATCATAAAAATAGAACACTTAGATCTATTACCATATGCTCTAATGCTACAGACCTATAACTGCAAGATTTCAAAATTTAAAATTGATTATTGTTATATAATTTTAAGGACACAAATACATATTAAGCCTTTTTTTTTTTTTCCCCATTCTTTTCAGCACTCACCTTTGCCCTGGGCACTCTTCTTGTATGTGTTTCTATATATCTCTATGGATTACCCAGACAAGACACTACATCCATCCAACAAGGAGAAACAGCTTCAAAAGAGAGAGTTGGTGGTACGTGATTTCAGCCTCAAAAGAGATTCCTACCAAGACTAAAGAAACTATCTGCATTAAACTAGAGCCTTAAGTCAATCCCAGAAGATAGCTTAAACAAAAAAACAATATGTTAACTGTGTCATAAGAATTAAGAGGAAAACTATCTGAGTGAATTGCTACAAAGATTTAATGTGGCCTGTTTTGGGTCAAGCTGTTTTGTTTTAGAATGAAAGAATTTTATTATTGTACATATAATGTATATAAAAAGTATGGAGAGGTGTGGTGTTTAAAAAAAAAAAATCACGTGAGGATAACAATATTCAAGTAACAAGGTTTGGGACAAGGTTAAAGGTTCAAGTGCCAAAGCCATTTCTGTACGAACTGTTTTCTTGTTCTGGTACCAGGGGAGAAGGACCATTCCCTCCTTGTTCTCCAATTCATGTACAGTATTTCATCCCAGCAGCAGTAATGACCTAGCTCTTTTCTTACAAAAGACAGGCAAAACCAAGATAGGCTAGTTCAGAAGCAAACTGAATGTGTAACTTCTCAAACTGAATCTATTTCATAATGCAGACAATGACTTCTAGGTGGTGAATGAGTACTCCTGTAAGTGCTGTATTTGTGCCATTCATTGTCTGGATTCATGTTTCTTTGCGGTAGATGATCTACTTTTCTTCAAAAAATATTTCTAATGTCACTTTTGTACTTTTTTTTATACAGTATGTTTAAAACTATTGGGCTGTCAATAATTTGTGAAATTTCAGTGTTTTTAAAAAAATTTTCTATAATGTTAATGGGAAAATTCAGCAATAAACTTAATTTATTTATATGAAATCTGTATCACTTTTTGTATTGTGATTATAACCATTAAGATAATGCAAATGTAAAACAACCAAAAATATTAATTTTTTTTTTTCTGTGTTGGAATTTTAGGGTTCTTTGGTTGCATATAAACCAACTCTGGGCTGGCCTTTGTCAGCAAAAACCGGAGTTTATAACGACGGCAATCAGAGCAGTAGGACTCTAGACTGCAGGAGATAATGTACAGTCTTTTCAGGGAGCTGCTTTTGGAAACGGTAGGCCCTAATCTTCACTGTCCCTATGTCATTTCACTCAAGATTCAGAGAAGTGAATTCAAATGAGGGGGCTACCACAGATATGGGATATGATCTCCAAACAGGGGAGAAGGATACAGGACATGAAAAACATGTCCCAATTGTACACTTTTATTCCATGGCTGGTTTGTGCTAAGGAAATAATGATACTTTGAGTAAAAATTAGTAATCTGGAAGCTAACATATTTAAAATTGAGACTGCGTGGATGAGTCTTTTCTAGGACTAAGAAGGTGTACCACTTGCCAATATAAAACTATCTTCATTCAACTACAGAAGTGTTGGTTCATGCTAATTTCCTTCTCTATTCGTAAAAGTAGATTGTCACTAGTATTCAGAATACTTCTAGCAGCAGCATTTACAATAAATGATAGCAGTCTGAATGGAAATACTGGCAGATGAGGATGGCCATACTGACTGAACAGACCACATCAACTTATGTTACCTGAACAAATCACACAAAATTTCCTTGACCAATATGCAGGTACATGAAAGAAATGACTTAAGAAACTCCATTTCAAATTATGGTTTAACTGATGGGACAAATTTTTATAAAAAGATCCTAGTACAATATGTGTACAAGTAATTCCTTGTCATTCAAATCTATTCGGTTTCCAAGTTCATGCAGTAAGAGTTACCTGTACAGATCAATGAAAGAAAAGTATGTGATCTGTGCTCTGGGAGTGGCTGTCAGCTGTATAGGCAAAAAGGCTTAATTCTGGTCTCCCTAAATTGATTCAGAGCCAGCCATTATTATAAGAAAACTGAAATTGCTTTTATCAATTTTATCTGATGCAAATATGAGATAATCTCAAATCTCACTTATAAGAACAGTTTCTGGAAGAATGATGCTGTGAAAACCTCAAGCTGGAGCTCAAAATCTAATCTTTTATCCCCAATAGACTGCAATAAATTTTAAAAGTTTTGTGTTAGTTTTATAAAACTGTTTCATGCTTACTGATCAGGAGGGAACTCAAATGATTTTTTTTTAGATAAAAGTTATTAAATTGATAAATCACTTAGGCTTACTAAAATATAGATTCTGATACAGAATAACAGTTTAAATTCTAAACAAGGCATATAAGAATAGATAACTAGAATTCACTTCATATTTAGAAAGCTATTTTAATTAGAAATTACATCCTACATACAGGTATTATTCCAAGAAGTTTCATTCCATTGGCTAGGACAGAACGCACAGCTCTGAAAAGATGAAGTCTAGCCTAAGAAATAAAACAAAGAATGATTAAATTCAGTAACAGGCTAATTATAAGTGAATAAAGAACATTTTCAAAAGTAATTTTAACTTTCTACTAATTTAAAGTAGGAACAGTATCTCAGAGTGCTTCAGGGTTTGCTGTTGGCGAGGAAAGACAAATTCCTAGCATCCCTTATAATATGACTGGTACCCAAGAGCTGGGGAGTGAGAGTGACAGGATCATTCATTATCTTATTCAAAGTATAACTTCAGATAAGATGAACTCTGCACTTGAACACCTGACCTAGTAAGATGTGTTTTAGTCCAGTGTTGGAAAGTATATAAACTGATTGTTTCAGTCCAATTCTAATTACCACTGAGTAGAACACTACTGTAGCCGAACCACAAGATGCTATTTTAGGAACACTTACAAAATTGACTCAGTAATATTAAGAGGATGTAGAGATTACACAGAAAACATTTAACATACCCCAGCCACATCGGGAGGACTGTCCTTTATAAGCAGTGTCTTGTGTGCCATAGCTGCAAGATGACTGAAATGGAAGACAGACCAGAGAAGATGAAGGTGAAAATGAAGACCAGTAGTAATTTCCTGTTTTAACACATAAGCTTGGTATCTTACTCCCTCAACTTAAGGAAATCAAAGCCCAGGGCCAATAAAGGATGTGTGCAACACTGAAAGTTGGGACTTGAATTCACCTGCTTTTCTATAACAGGAAAAGTAAAACACATTAAACTACTAAACTACAACTTTAGATTTTGGTCGTAATACCTCAAGTACTTAAGATTATGATTTTACTCCTTCATAAAGATAAGGGATTCCTTTCTAAAAATTAGTTTTTCTCATTTAGGCATCTTTTAGGATGAAAGCTATAACATGGCATGGACATTCCCTCTCTGTACAGTGAGGAGGAAGGGTAAAGATTAGTTATTGGGCAGCTGCACACACACTGGCCCCTCTTCTCTAAAGTATCTTTTCTGTTTAGGTGGAAGCAGCAAATAGAATAATGTGCCAGAGAAATGATTCCAACATTCATTTCAATGATTAACAGACATTTAATTAGACTTTCTGGCTTCTTTATTTCTCTGTGACTATAGAGTTTAAAGGAAAAAAAAATATTTAAATCTGGGGAAGACAGGTAAAAAGGATAATCAAGAAAACAGTACCAATAAATCTGATTTCAGTAAATCTTGAGTAAAAGCAAGTATTTCCTTAAATAGGTTTATGGAAAGATACAAACATTGCTCTGGAAAATACCTTATAGTCAGAGCTTCTAAAACAGCTAGTATGAAATTCCTATTAAACTGATTTGCCCTCCAATTCATCCTCTTACCCTTCTAGCTCACCAACTTTTCTGAGTGTCTATTCAAAGTCTTTTTATGGACTCCAATGCCCTGAAAATAAGCTGAAATGCCTTAATACATGCAAAAAGGCCTTTATACACTCGTTTCTCACCCCTCCCAGGACCATGTGTCTAGTTCCATTAATGTAGCGTGAGCAAATCTGGGTTTTTTCTTCCTTTTCTGCCACCTTGCTTCTCCTGATTAATACTGACACCTCTTCTCCGAGAAGCCCCTTCTCCTCCATCAAGGCTGCACTGAGTGCCCGAACATAGTCTCGTAGGTCCACTCTATCCTAACACATATGTGCTGTTATGTAATGACCTGTGGCAAAGCTGTTGGTTCCACCAGACTGTAGTGACTCCACCTTGTATCACTGAATGAATAAATATTAACTGCCGATTTGCAAAGATGAAGCAAGAATTCCTGTAACTTAAGGCATTTCACTTTTTAGGCCAAGGGGTTTGTTTATAGGAAAACTTTAGAAGAAAGAAAGGTCCTTTGTCAGATCAGGTCTCCCATGTCTTCAATACCTAAAAACAGCAAGGTTATGAAGTACCTTAGAGTTAGAAGGTAACTGACAATGTGCCTGGGTTGAAGGTCCTGAGATGATCTATAAAGCACCTCGTCGAACCTAAAAGAAACACAACAGGAGCAGTGAGCAAGGGAAGACTAAGACTACTAAGCTAAGATGTTAAGATCTTCAGTGTAAGGTTGACTGGACATCAGTAAGAGTAGAAGGTATGGGGTGCCTGGGTGTCTCAGTTGGTTGAGCATCTGACTCTTGGTTTCGGCTCAGGGCATGATCTTTGGGTGGTGAGACTGTGCCCCGTATCAGATTCCGTGCCCAGCATGGAGCCTGTTTAAGTTTCTCTCTCTCTCCCTCTGCCCTTACATGTGCTCTTGCTCTTTCTAAAAGAAGAGTAGAAGGTATATGATAAAAGACCTTGCGTGCATTTGAAGGTAAAGGCACATCTTTCTTACAAATTCCTTGATGGCAGGTACTTTCTAAATCATTTTGGTATCTCTTGGGCCTAGCCTAGATCAATGACTCAGGATATTAAATTGAATGTATAAAGCTTACAGCCATGTTAGGAACATAATCTAGAAACTAGCAAAACAGAGTCTACCTTCAATGCCAAGAAAACCAGGTTGGCTTATTTTCTAACAAATCAGTCAAATATGAGAAAACGGACCCCTCTGATCCCAGGAGGGAGCCGCTGACCACTGTGTGGCGATCAGAGAAAAGTGCCTTGCTAACTACGCATATCCTTTCCAGAGATTAGTAGCTCCTGACAAGTCTAGCTTCACCAACAATGCTTCTAAGAGCTCAAAGGTGTGATCTCTTGCTCAGTGTCGGGGCACCAAGTAAGTATCTATTTGAGACTGAACGGAAACCATGAGGCAGATGAGGAACTCAACAGTTTCATGGAAGCTGCATGCAGGCAGAGGTTTTCCTTCACTTGTCCAAGAGGGGGAGGAGAAGATGATCCTTCCCAAAACTAAAAGTTGATGCTTTTATCAGGTTTCCATTCTTATACCATGACCTAGAGGATGTCAGGCACCTGCAGTGATTCAGCAGTGATATTTTTAAGTCCCAAGGACTGACCTTGATGGTGTCCTCCTTTGTCTTCCCTCAAAGGGCAGGTACTGGTGGCAGGGGGGCAGGAGCTAGCTACCGGCTTGTTCACGTCAGTGGTCAGCAAACCATCAACAGTCACTTCACTAAGCAGGTGCAGACTCAGTAAGACTAGAAAATCATACCTGAGAAGATGCTGGAGAATGGAAACAGACTGTGGCTCTTGTAAACAAGCCGTGTTGAAATCATTTAGATAACCACATCCAAAAGTCTCTTCCAAACTGTTTTCAAAAGTTTAAAAACAACAAAGGATTAAACAGGTCATCCAAGGACACATAACTGCATGTTTGTCACAATGCCTCAATTTTTCCTAACTCTGTTTCTCCTCCTGAAAATGGGAGCATATTCTCTGGCAGCGTTATTCTGAGTACTAAACAAGGCAACATACATAAAAGCACTTCTGACAGAGATGCTCAATAAGTATTTTAAAAACCAAACCTAACAGGTGGTCCACTATACTGCTAACTAGTTTTGGATGTGAGATATTGGAGAAGCCCAGCAAACAGGACCTTGAATCTTCGAAGCACACCAGCCCAGCCCCACCCTGGCAAGGCTCAGCATTTCCCAGCAGATGCCCCTCACCTGTGGAGGCGGGCATGCGTGTACTGCAGGAAGACGCCTGTGTCCCCACGACTCTGGAAAACACGATCCCAGCTGAACTGATAGTCAGATAAGAGTAAACCTCTGAAGTCCTAGAATGACAAGAACACATTTTTAGCATTGGGGTTTGTTCTAGCAAACAAAAGGGTCTCACAGGAGGCAATCCTAACAAACCTGAATAATGAGTGCGGCGAGTCCAACCCTCTCTGCAGTCTCCTGTGGGTTCTCCAATTCTCTGGTAGCTGGAACAGACAGAGGCAGCTATCTTTAACTTATACAGAACCGCAGAGAATCAGGGATTCTGATAAAATCTGCCAAAAAATGTATGCTGCCAGTAAGAACAAACAGCTTCATGATAGGCAATTTACTTTCCTAATTTAGGCTAATTTACCTTGGATAAAGGTAAGAAACACAAATTCACATTTCTCATAAATACGCCTTATGAGACATTAGATAAAGCTGGTACTTACTTTTCCAAGGTTAAACAAAGCCATGAGAACTTGTGACCTGTTTCCTATTACATAACATGGGAATTTCACATAACCACCCCAAGAGTGGAATGACAAGGCTGAAGCTGCCCATGAAAAGAGGCCTAGGGTCATTATCAATTCAGATTATCGAACTGAATGACAACAAGTGGCAAGTCTAAAACCTCTGGCACCTCTAATTAGTGCAAGCTATTTTTGACAAGGTTAGGGAAAGTGAAGAGAGGGATGATGGTCAAAATCAACTGCATGGCATCAAAATTCCACAAAACATCCAAAGGGCGTGTAAATTATGACCGCAACAATAAAGTGAATTCACTCTTAATAGAAGCCATGTTCTGTAGCATCCTCGATCGAATCTCATTTAGAACATCTTCCAGAAAAGTAACATTTCCTCTTCGAGTCTTCATTCCCTGCACCACTCCAAAGGGCACGTGCTGGCACCTGACATTGAAGAGAAAAGAACAGATGATCCAAGTGTATAATTACACACTCAGAGAGCAGTCCAAACTTCAATTCTCATACAAGGACTTTTCAAAATTAATAAATAGGATGCAATTTATCATATGCCACAAAAGATGTTAAACACACAGCTTCATTTATAGAGATAATCACTAAGAGGTGATTAAATTACTAGTTGTCTTGGTGGATAAAAAGGAGGGATTAAGAATTTTGGAAATCAAGCCACTGAGAGTAGATGTCTAATAAAGATATTTATTAAATGTTTATAAGTTAGAAATGAATATAACCAGGACATAATTAATGTAAAAAACAAATCTGCTTCTACAGTAATACCCTGAAATAAAGAAGTGAAATCTGAGTGATGACCTTCAACAACTTGGTATATTTTGGGACTTGGCTGACCTACAAATCCTTAACGATCATGAGCAGTTACAAACCATGCGGACATTACCTTTCTGCCCAGTCATATCCCATGATCTGCAGCATCTGGAACACTTGCTGAAAATGCTTTTTTTGCCCTTTATCTGTCTTGGGGAAAAAAAAAATTTAAGTGATAAGTTAACCTACAAAAATAGGTGGGGAATAAATAAAAATATTTGAGTTTTGACACACTAGAGTCATTATCCACTGATGTATTTTAAGTAAGTACACAAAGAAGATGCCAGCAGCATAGGGTCTAAGCTGAGTGCTCTACCTGAGAAGAAAGTAAGATCTGTAGCACTTTACTGAATTATGAGGAAAGATGAACTTTAATCTCGTGAGTATTGTATTTAAATTCTTTCTCCTTCAGCTATCATGACCTTTATCCCCCAGAAGGATGAAGTTCAGCTCTAAGTTATTTAATGGCAACTTTTTTTCTTAGGGGAAAGGGAGGTGGCACCTGGAGAGGAAGGAAAGGGAAGAGACTACAGAGTAACCCTCAGCAATAAAAGAACAAACTACTGGTGCACACAACAGCCTGGGTGGGTCTCAAGGCATTCACTATGCTGAGTGAGAAGAGGCAATCTCAAGATTACCTACTGTGATTCTATTTATGTAACATTTTCATAGTGTCAACACTGTAGTGATGGAGAACAGAGCAATGGTTGCTAGGGGTTACGGTAGGGGGTAAAGGAAAATTATTAAGTGGTTGCCAAGAGGGAACTTATTTCATGATGGAACAGTTGTCTATTCCTAATGTTATGACGGTTACATTATCTACACATGACATAATTTCAAAACCCCCCACCCCAACATATTAGGCCAACACACAAACACATGTAAAAATTGGTGAAATTTTTTTAGAAGATTTTATTTATTTTAAAGTTGGGGAGAGTGTGTGCAAGTGGGGTGAGGGGCAAAGGGAAAAAGAGTGGGAAGGAAGCAGCAGAGCCTGATGTGGGGCTCAATCTCAGGACCCTGAGACAAGACCTGAGCCAAAATCAAGAGTCAGATGCTTAATTGACTGAGTCACCCAGGTGCCCCCGAACTGGTGGAATTTAACTAAAACTCTGTACTATTCTAAAACTCATGAGGCTTAAATATTTAAAATAAAAAGTTGGGGCACCTGGGTGGCTCAGTCCTTAAGTGTATGCCTTTGGCTCAGGTCATGATCCTGGGGTCCTGGGATTGAGCTGTGATTGAGGCTCCCTGCTCAGGTGAAGCCTGTCTCTCCCTCTCCCACTCCCCCTGCCTGTGTCCCTCTTTCGCTGTGTCTGTCAAATAAATAAATAAAATCTTTAAAAAATAAAGTTACTTTTTAAAAAGTACATTATAGTAACCTGTACATATTCATCTCATATAACCATTTTCCTGATTCGGGTAATTTTTTTCTTAATCATGAAGCAATGTGAATGTTTTCACTTTTGTTTTTAACATAGTGGTTTCCACCTTAAACTTAACACTGAATTCCTTTTATATTTTGACAAACTTATTTTCCAAAGTTTTTCAACATAGTATATAATTTCCATCTTTGCAGTTTTCATGAGGTAGAGGTCATAATCTTTTGTTTTTTATTGTGATTACTTACCACATAAATCATTGCATCAAAATTGTACTTGTCCATTCGATCTATAGCAGCAGCAAGATCTCTGAAAAAAAAATGGCCATAGATTAAGAGTTACTAAGCAGATCTGGGTAAAAATTTGCTTTACCTATTTAATATTAATGAGGCTTTTCTAATTAAGAAGTCCTACTATCCCATGCCTAAGGTGTACGACCCATGAATACATAATCCCAATACCATACTTTGATATAAAGTAATAGTAGTAAAAATAGCTTGGGGAAAAGCAATAATAATAAAAGTACTGTGGAAAGATTAAAAAATAAATTAATAAATACAAGCTCTGGGAGTGGTAGTACTAACTAAAATAACTCCAGGCAAAAGTATCTGTAGGTAAATGCTTAATGATTTGTTAATTAAGCCCCTACTGGAAAGAATTACCTAAATGTCACTTTTCTGCAGTACACTTTTTAAAAAAAATTCCATTTCTTTATTCATGAGAAACAGAGAGAGATAGAAAGAGAGACAGAGAGAGGCAGAGGCAGAGGGAGAAGCAGTCTCCTCAAGGAGCAGAGAGCCCGATGCAGGGCTTGATCCCAGGACCCTAGGATCATGACCTGAGCTGAAGGCAGATGCTTAACCATCTGAGCCACCTAGGCGCCCTGCAGCAAAACTTTTTTTTTTTTTTTAATAAAAAAATTTTTTAAGGTTTTATTTATTCATTTAACAGAGAGGGAGAGTTCAAGCAGGGAGAGCAGCAGGCAGAGTGGGAAGGAGAAGCAAGTTCTCTGCTGAGCCAGGAGCCAGATGTGGGACTCGATTCCAGGACCCTAGGATCACAACCTGAGCCGAAGGCAGCCACTCAACAACTGAACCACCCAGGCGTCCCTGCAGTACACTTTCTTAAAGAACATATTCAAGGGACGCCTGGGTGGTTCACTCGTTAAGTGTCTGCCTTCGGCTCAGGTCATGATCTGAGCCAGTGTCCTGGGATCATCGGGCTCTCTGCTCTGCTGGAAGCCTGCTTCTGCCTCTTCCACTCCCCCTGTCTGTGTTCTCTCTCTCGCTATGCCTCTCTCTGTCAAATTAAGAAATAAAATCTTTTAAAAAAAGAACATATTCAGAACACAAATAATGTGGCAACTACACTACTATCTTTTAGCTACTCTTCTATTAATACTATCAAGGACTTTCAAGGTCTCCAATCAGTCATAAGCAATACCTTCTAAAGCAATGTGAAAGACCATAAAGTCCTTTGACAAAAACTCAACCCTTCTTTCTCTAAGTATGAAAGACTCAGTTTGCATCTAGTATGAAATAATGAAAAAACAAGCCATAAACTATGAAATTTCAAGTTGATTATGAGAATACTGAAATTTAAAATGAATAAAACAATATAACATTGGGAAGACTTAAAAAGTTCTCAGATCTTTTGAAATGTTGGGGATCATGAAAATGTCTTTAGTTCCCACCTTGTAGTCCTGATATAACATAGAGCAATGCCTTAGCAACAGAGACAAAAACTGGCTATTGAGGAACAACAAAATCTTACCTTTTTTTTTTTTTAAAGATTTATTTATTTATTTATTTATTTTGAGAGAGAGCGCGCGTGCACGCGGCACGTGGGTGGGCAGAAGGACTGGGAGTGTGTCTCTTGAGCAGACTCCGCATTGACTGCAGAGCCAGTTCAGGACTCAATCTCACAACCCTGAGATCACAACCTGAGCCAAAACCAAGAGTCAAATGCTTAACTGACTGTGCCACCCAGGCACCCCCAAATCTTATTCTTTTTACATATAAAGCACATACATGCATGCAATACCACAGATATATAGGGTATCTGTAATAAAATTTCATGAGGTGGGTAAGTATGAAAATTGGCTAAAACGGCTCCTGAGAGCAGGGCTATAATGAAAAAAAAGGAAAAAAAGGTTGTGAAACACCAGTATAGATTATCTCCCAGATGAAATCACAAATATATACCCCTATTGGATTTTTGGTTTAAGCCAAGGAAAAAACAAAGAGAAGCCTTTTTGATCCAATGAAATAAAAAAAAAGAGAATACACGAAAAAGCTTTAAGCTGAGTCTGTAGAACCTGAATCTGAAAGCAGGAAGGAATGCCAGGTCATTTTGTTCACACCTCTTATTAAAAAGTAGGAACCCATGGCTCAGGGAGGGTAAGTGGTAGTTGTGATCTTAGAACAAAACTCGAGATCTCCAGACTCATCTCGAGCTCTTGTCAATATTCTCCCGCACTTCTGTCTGTTCTAACAAACTCCTTTAATTCACATCCACATATATAGCTGCATTCTATAAGAAACCCACTGGCAAGCACAGAAACTCAAGTTAGAGGTGAAAAATCAAACATTTCAACAAGTGGCAAAAAACACAATTATTTTCCCAAAGAGAAAAGACCGTATAGGTATTAAGATAAATACACAGAAAAATCTAGACCTAATGAAGGCTAGCCCAAAAAAGATAACTAAATCAGGACAGCTATAATCATTATGACATGGAGTGTCTCATCTGAGTGGAAACATTTCTTAAAGCCACTGCTCAAGGATTTCGTTAGGTAATCTGTCCAGCAATAAGTGGTTGGCACAAAATATTATTCTACTATTACTTTTTAATCTACAAAAAGAAATGTACTTCTTACATACATGTGTTCTTCTTACTTCCTAACTCCCAAATGTATGGAACTGATAAAGGGAAATGTAAAAAAGTAACAGAAAGTAAGGGATTTTCTAAGGCAATCAGAGACTTGTATAAAGCTGTCTGGAACAAATGACAGTAGTTAATAAGAGCAGTAGATATCATTTCTTTAACTATGCTATGAAAGCAGGTTTATGATCCAGTATAAAACTCTAGCCTGGAAGACAACACAGCCTTCTGCCAGCAGAGCCTGAGTATGGCCGTGCTGGCTTGTGTGCCTTTTTTGTGGTCCTATCTTCTTCCTATTGGCTTTGTCCCAGATATAAGTGTCCTTGATAAATCCAATCTTACTGATTAACAGAGACTGTTCCTTTCCACAGGGATCAGTCATGGAAAAAGAAGAAGAAGAAACAAAGGTAACATGGCCTACTTCTCCCTTGGCCTGTTTTACCACTGTCAGAATGAGGACTAATATTTAAGATGGTCTTGACAGAGTGAGGACACCACTGAGCCACTATGACTGACCACCTTCTAGTATACATTTCCTGCCAATGTGCAACTAGAAAATATTTATAGTTAATTATGAGGTACCTCAGTTTTACAGTTTGTAGAACAATGTATTCAACTGTGGAAATCCTATGATGTCTAACTAATTGTAAATAGTTTCTTTAGTCACTTTCCTGATGGTATCAAAACTTTCCAGGAACTATAACTGGCAATAAATAGAAATCCAGTAAATATATTTTGAAGTGATGATAGCAAGAGATTTAGAAACTAGGATTTAATAACAACTTTGAGGATAAAATGATTATTTTAGCACTGATGCTACAATAAAGAAAATGAAGTCATATGCATTCTGATGTTGAACTCTACATTAGATACAAACCTGGTTGCATAGAGAGAAGTCCCATCGCTCCGCATTACAGTACAGATTGAGGAGGGGTCACCATTCCCAGAAAGATCCACTATAGCTGTTCCTCGTCTAAAAATACGAAAACGTAACTCTGAAGAAACAATAAATTAAGACCTTTGAAAGTACAGTATCTATAACATTATCTTTGGCAAATCAGAAGCTACTTTTTATAACTTAAGTAACAACAAGCAGTATAACCAACAATGAAGAAAAACAAGAAGGAATCTAACCATAAGACTATTAGGATTGGGTAGGTACGATGTAGTTAATTTTTGGTTTTCCTATCTTTCTAAACTCTATAGTTCTGGGTAGGGCACTTAGGTAAGTCTTTAACATCCTCAGTTGAAAAATGAGATTTCAACCGCAGTTTAACCACGAAACATATTCTTCTAATTCAAATTACAGGGTTTAAATATTGGGTTAATTTTTAACATGCCAAAAAATACTTGCATAATAAACCACAGAATTTTGTTACTGTCATTCCTGTCTTATCAAAAATTAGAATCTGTATATGGCAATCTAAGAATCTGCCTTAACAGACATTACCCAGGGTGTTATGAACCACGTCATCCATTACTTCCTCATAAAAATGATGAGACAAAGTACTCTTTGGTACTATGAAAAACTGGCACTTCTAAGCAACTGGTTTGCTTCTATATTACAGATGCCTGGGCTCCTATGACCAGTACTATTTCTTTGTGTTTGGCTGACAGGAAGCTCAAAGTTAAATTAGGAATTTCCTTCAGTAAGGAAACAGCATCCCAATATGTGTTATATGACATGCCATTATCATTCCTGATTCCCTATTAGTTTTTCTGCCCCTGCTTCCTGATTTCCTCATTTTACTCTCTCAAAAGTTTGTGTTTGGGGCGCCTGGGTGGCTCAGTGGGTTAAAGCCTCTGCCTTCGGCTCAGGTCATGATCCCAGGGTCCTGGGATCGAGCCCCACATTGGGCTCTCTGCTCAGTGGGGAGCCTGCTACCTCCTCTCTCTGAATGCCTCTCTGCCTACTTGTAATCTCTGTCAAATAAATAAATAAAATCTTAAAAAAAAAAAGTTTGTGTTCTACCTATTTAGATAAGGTGCCTTAAATCCATTCTGAACACAGTATTTTTTTTTTTTAATGCAGGGTTGAGTAAGTTCCTTTTTCCAGTTATATCATGATCAGCTTGTGTGACAGTAGGCCAGTAGCTTGTACTTTCTGTGCTTCAGTTTCTGCAGGTAACAGCTTTTCTTCCAGCCTACCAGGATTTTGTCATGGCAGCAGCAGACTATATGTAGAAAAGTACTTTGAACAGCAAAAAGCACTATAAAAAAATGCCAGGAAGGCTGCATGCCACATTCTATTGTTCTGAAAGACTATACCAATACCAATTTTTTTCAGAGAATAACTTTACTAAAGAATAGTAACCCAACCATACACTGTTTTCTGTAGGAGTCCTTTACTGTCCAGCAACTTCAAGACTTCTTGAGATTTTTCACGATAAAACGATTCTCCAGAGTATTCATCAAAGTGTACTCCTAGACGCTAAAAGGGTTCAGAAACAAAAGAAAGTTACTTAAATGTCCTATTACCTTGCCCTCAGATAAAATGGGCTACTCTACAGTCTGTTACACAGATGGGGAAAATAAGAAATTAGATCAAGATCAGGTCACTCTCCTCCATCAAACCTTCTAATAACTCCTCCTACATCAGTCAAGTCCTCACAATAGTAATGGGCTATCTGATATGGCAGTTGCGAGGCCCATGTGGGTATTCAAATTGAATAAAATTGAAAATTTAGTCTCTTAACACTACTCACGCTTCAAGTGACCGACAGCCACCCAAGGCTAGTGGCGTGCTGGACAGCACATCACAGAACATCTCCATCGCAGCAAGAAGCTGGATGGACAGCCCTGGAGAATGTCTCACACACAATGTCCCACACTACAACCTCTTCAAGCTCCTCTTCTTCTGCTCTTTACCCTGCTTCCTTACTCCAGCCATATGGGTTTCTTTAATGAAATTCTTTTCATTCCACCCACAGACAGCATACTCTGCCTCCCCTTCCCTGCTTCATTTTTCTCCATAGCATCATTCCTACCTAACAGACTGAGTATGTTGCTGAATTCCCATTGTCTTTAATTTGGTTAATTTGCTGTCTCCATGCTGGACCGTAAAGTCCATGGCAGAAAGACTTGTATTTTCTCTATTTGCTGTTTATTTTTCCCACCCCCTAAAATGTTTATTAAATGCATCACATACAGCCCTAAGGAAGTGAAAGGGGAAAAAAATGATTAAGAAAAAGTGAGGGAATGAACAGAAGAGAGAAAAGAGAAGCCAGACTGAAACAAATACCAGAAGCCACCTGGTGTTTGCCTGTGAAGGTCACAGGATTTTTTTTTTTTGAGGTTCTAAATTCCAGCCCAAAGAACAGTATTTGAATCCCAATTTGCAACTGAATGACAAATCTAGTTTTAAAACACAAGCTTTAGAAGTAAGTTCATACAGCCCCCGGCTGGCTCAGGAAGTAGAGCAGATGGCTCTTGATCTTAGGGTCCTGAGTTCAAGCCCCATGTTGGCTGTGGAACCTATTTCAAAAAAAAAAAAAAAAAAAGAAAAAAAAGGAAGCAACTTCACTACTCGATAGTACGGTCAAGAGCTGCACCCCATCACAGGAGAGCAGGAGAGCAGGGAGGCACCTTGTAAATCCGCACGTATTCTTCTACGCTGAGGTCCCGAAATTTCTGCCACAGCGCAAGTGCTTGCGTGTCACCCAGTTCTAATCGCTGGAAGAACTCATGTGCAGATTTTGCAATATTTTTATCATCTGCTGCCTCTTTATTAACTTGTACATAAACCTAAAAGCACAATAGTACATTAAATGAAGAACATTAGTCACTGTTACCTTCAATGGAAAAAAACAAAACACAGTGCTGAGAATTTTCATTTAAAGTTTAGCCAACTGCCCTCATCAGATTGTAACCTTTCTTTATTCTTTTGCCATGGTCCTTTACTGAACCCTATAGACCCCTTCTCAAAATGTTCCTAAATGCATAAAGTAAAATATATATGCTTATAAAGGAAATAATACACTGAAATAGTTATCTCATTATTATTTTTTTAAAATTGTGATGAAGTAATGGAAGAAAATGCTAATACGTGATCAAAGTTAGGGAAAATAAAATGCATAATTTTTTTCTTCCCTTCCAAGTTCACAGATGCCTGGGTTAGATTAAGTTAGGATTTCTTCTTTTTTAAACAAAAAGTCAAATTATTATTGCTGCAACTTCTCTGAGAAAAGGTCAAAGAAAGCAGAATTGTTCAATCTGGCTAAGACAAAGCCAAAGATTGATCCAGCAGTTGTTTTAAGAAAGATTTTTAGAACTGTTCTCTAAATCTGCAAGAATAATAAAATAGGTGATCTAGTCAGACCTTTGTATAGTTGGCTTACTTACACTCCCACCCGGGCTCCTGAGCTGTGTGGACCACTTACTTCTGGAGTATTTTTGCATCATCTGTCTTGGCTGGTTTAGTTCTGCCCCCACGCAATGACAGGAATGGAGTTGGACTGCTTATTAAGGGCTCTTGCAATTCTATGATTCTGTGTTCACAATTTAGTTAAAAGTATTCCAGTCTCCAAAATGCAAGTTTATAAATGATAATGAAACATCAACTTTGCACCTCAAGTAGTACTGAAGTTACACAACATACGGACTATAAAGATTTTACTTCTAGGGGTGCCTGGACGGCTCAGTTGGTTAAGGATCCAACTCTTAATTTCGGCTCAGGTGGTGGTCTCAGGAGCCCTGAATTGGGCTCTGCGCTAGGTGTGGAGTCTGCTTAAGATTGTCTCTCCCCTCCCTTCCTCTCTCTCTCCCCCTCTCAAAAAAAAAAAAAAAAAAAAAGATTTTACTTACAGGATAAAACATGAATGACAAATTTACTCTCCTTATATTTTTTTCCAGAAAGCTATTAAAGTAGCACAAAAGTAATAAAAATTGGCAAATAAATTACCAAAGAAACATGAGGCATCTAAACTATTATAGTAATATCAAAATATCAATGGCAGATAAAAATGATCTTATTGCTGGAGAGAACAATGGGACAACTGTAATGTGGTTTATACCCACAAGATACTAACAACAGAAGAACAGGAGATTAAACATTTATGTCAAGGTCAAATGCCTTACTTTTCATTAGATGGCTTGTGTTAATTTCTGGAATGGCAGAGATGAATAAATAGTCTCTCCAAAAGTTAAAACTACCTCATTTTTTTTTCCTCTTTAAAGCACCTTGTGCAGAAAGAGTTAATATATAGCAGACCTGAGATTGCTATCCTTAAAATGTCCTGTTCGCAAGGTTAGCCCTTGGCTGGCATCTGGGAACTTGGATTTGGGAAATGTTCCCACCAAGCGGGTCACTGTGCTTAAACTATGAAAACAATACAGTTTATGCTAAACACTTGCTTTGCTTCTGGGAGTTTGGCATTTTAGAACATGCTAAGCAGAGGGTGCGTACACGATCAAACTCCAACAGAAACTTGGGGCACGGAGCACCTGATAAGCTTCCCTGGCAGACAACATTTCATGCATATTGTCGCAGTCTGTTGCAGAAGGACCTGCGTGTATCCTATGTGACTCCACTAGGAAAAGACTCTCAGATGCTTGGACCTGGTTTCCAACAGACTTCACCACATGTGCCTTTCCCTTTACTGATGTTGCTATGCAACCTTTTGCTGTAATAAATCATAGCTGTGAGTACAACTATACGTGGAATCCTGTGAGTCCTCTTAATGAGTTACCAAACTTGGTGGTGGTCTTAGGAGACCAGACACACATATCATAGGAAATTAATTTCCATGTGCTCCCATGAAATAAGTCCAGAATAAGAACAGAAGATGATTTTGGCAAGGTGTGGAAAAACAGTCACTGTAAGACAGTGAACTGCAAACCTCTTGACTTTTGAATGACCTATCTACCTAGTGACACCAGTTCAACAGTTCAGCCTACAGGAACAAAGGCATACATAGGTCTCTATGATTTGTGGTTCAAAATCTCTCTCACCCACCCACCCACCCACCCACCCACCACACACCCATGTTCATACACCATTTAAAAGCAAACATATATAAAATATCCTTATTTTTAGAAATGGCTTTTTTCCTTTTAAATCTAGGACTCTATACTCATAGCCAACATTTAAAAATTGAATATGCATGTGAACTTCTGATAAGAGTATTTTTAGAAAAAAACTTTACCAGAGTCTCTTCCCTTTCTTAAAACTTAAAATAGAAATCATTAAAACAAAATAAACAAAACCAAACCCTTACTTATACTTGAGGAATCTTGGCATTTCAGCAATTTGCAGTTATAAACCAAACATTACTGAAAATCAACTGACACTATCAAGCAGAACAATAAAAGAGCCTTAATTAGCACTTAACAATCTGCCTGTAAATGTACAATATAAAACTGTAATTATTAACATTCCTCACCATTTTAGAAAGAAAATGCATTTTCCTTCACAAGATAAATTTAATACTACATATTTCTGAAATTACAGACAGTCTTAAATTTAGTTACCATAAGCTTTTCAGGCTTAGAATGTATGCATTTAAAAAAAATGTATGTATTTTCAAGATAGCTTCCTTTTGAGGCTAGGTCTAGACACAAAAGGAATAAAAAGGAAATTTCAAATTTGGATATAATAATAAGAATGTGGCTTAGGCAAAATGTTCTTGAGGATGGAAATAATTTTTTAGTTACCAGAATGCAAAAATGAGTTCTATTTCCTTTACAGAATTAACTGTTTAAGACTAAAGGAATATTACCCTTTTCACTATTTCTAGATGCTGTTATTCCCAAAAAGCACATGACATTTTATTTCTAATTTAACTGATTAAGATAACTACAGTCAGCTCTTGAGAAAATCTGTCCATATGTAAAGATATAAGTGCAAAAAATAAAATAGTATATAATATCCTTTAATCTCTTAAATTTGATTTCAGAATACCATTATCAACACAGACAGTTTATTCTTCGGTACAGGGCTCTAACCCTAACCCTGATTATTTTTGTTTAAAACAAAGAATAACTGCTAAGAATGGTTAGCATTAATTAGACTCTAAACAGGTCTAAAGACACTGTTAACTGTGTATTTGTCCTCTACCTTAAAATGCATTTAATTTCTATCTCATTTTTTAGGAAAAAAAAATTCATGATTATAATTAAAACAAGCTCATTGTTAGTTTAATGCTGCTGCTTGATGAGAAATTTCTTATAGAACTGTGTTAAAATAAATATTAAAGAAATTCAAACAAATAATAGTTATAATTTAAAAGATCAATATATCAGTTAATAATAAAATCAAAACTTGCTAGATTTAAAAAAATAACTTGAAGTGATTACCAAGTTTCTCCTTGTATGTCATTAGTATGTCTCCTTAGTATGTCATTACCAGTATATAATTAGCATTTTACTACCTATTCATCTTCTTTCAATATTTGGAATGTCCTATTTTTATTCTTTGTTTGTATTAATATCCATGATATCTTATCCCTTTATTCAAGGGTGATAACGATTAACTTCTTGTGTTTATTAGGTAATAGTAAACAGTATTACACATTTCTCATGCTGAAAAAAAAAGGGTTTTTGCACATTTCAACGAGGTGTGATAATTTCTGAGCTATTAACATGTACTCTGGCCTTGCTCAGTATTCCCATCCTTGTTCTAACACTCTCAGAGGACAAAGGACACTGTACTAACCCTTAGAAGGGTAGGGTTTAGGGATAAAGGCTAGTAGCTTTGGGGAAGATGGTCAAGAGCAATGGTAGAGCAGAAATGCTGCCAGGAAAGAGGAAAGGAGAATTGCCTAGATTGACGAGTGGATGGGGAAACATCCCCAGGGGAAGGAAAAAAAAAAAAAAAGCTGTTGCCCTCTGAGGGAAATGGTTGCAGTACCCCCACACAGGGAAGCTGATCTCTAGTCCTATGGAACTAGGCCACAGCTAGGATCTCCCAGGTGAAGGTGGTCATATAAGCAGAGCTGTGTGTCTCCAGGTCATTAGATAGCCTTGGATACTGGGTATATCAGTCAAGACCACTGTGAACTGAAGACAAGGAAAGGCCTCCATGCCCATCCTGAGATGCACATGAGAGTCTGGGGAACTCTATGATTTGGGAGATGAGAAACACTCAACAAAGACTTAAGCTGACTCTTAAAACCACTGTCAAAGTGTGGCTGGGTTCAAATTTAATTAGGCTTATAATTTAGGAGCTATTTCTTTCAGGCGTTATAATGAGTAAAATATACACCAACGGTAACAGTCCCTTTCTCTGAAGAAAAGTAACATGACCTGACCAATAGAGAACTCTTGAATTCAAGTCTATAAAAGTTTCTAACTGCATAAATAATTCCCTATGTCTAGAATTGATTTAGTCTTGAATTACTTTCTTAAGTTTGAGAAACTTTTTTTTTTTGAGAATCTAAAGCTAGGTAAAATATGGTGTCTTGACGGACAGATACTATTCCACATTTAAAAAGGTGACAGCAAGTAATTATTATCACTCATGAATTTGGGGTTTTGATCTTGCCCTATTTTCTACTCACTTTTTTTTTTTTTTTTGCTACTGATACGGGGGAAACTCAGGGTCAAACCTCTAATATACTGCTACCTAGTAATATGTTAATATGTTATCCTCTGAATTTCTATTTTTTAAAATTAAATGCCCATCACTGTAATTATCTCAAATCATTTTAAAAAGAAAAAGGGTAAAATAATAAATACTGCCAGGGTCATTATGAACTTAAGAGAAAATTTATACTATTGAGTTAATATATCAGGTTACCTTTATGAATGCCAGTGATAGGATACAGTGCTAATGCATACTTACTGGCATAATATTTTCTCTATGAGAGGCTGCTCATATTTCAGAGTCATTTCTATGGTTATCAAAATCCATTATTAATAAGCAACATGCAATGAGTCAAGTCCTAAAAACTTCTGTAGCAAAAAAAAAAAAAAAGACTGGATTATACCTTCTTAAAACAGTGTTAGATGTTACCAAGGTCCATTCAAGTATGTTTCTTTTTTTTTGAGAGAGAGAGAGAGAGAGGCAGAGGGAGAATCTTTTTTTTTCCCCCCAAAGATTTTATTTATTTATTTGACAGGAGAGAAATCACAAGTAGGCAGAGAGGCAGGCAGAGAGAGTGGGAAGCAGACTCCCCGCTAAGCAGAGAGCCTGATGCCAGGCTCGATCTCAGAACCAGGAGATCATGACCTGAGCCGAAAGCAGAGGCTTAACCCACGGAGACACCTAAGTACCCCCAGAGGGAGAATTTTAAGCAAGCGCCTGATATGGAGTTGGAGCTCACAACTCCGAGATTACGATCTGAGCCAAAATCAAGAGTCAGATGCTTAACCAACTCAGCCACTCTGGTGCCCAGAGGTCCATTTAAGTAGTTTAAACCTAGAAGAAACCTAGAGAAATTATTTCGAAAAGCTTCATTAGAACAGGTAAAAAAGTAAATGGTGATATCCAAATACTCAGGATTTGGATTTAACACTTGCTAACTTTTTACCAGAAGAAATTACTTTTTGAAAGTGGAAAGGCTTTTTGATACATGTTCCAAAGCTTTTATGGTTTTTTGACCAATACTGTGAATTCTGAAGAGTAAATATATTACTTACTTAACTTATTAGCTAATTCAGGGAGGATAAACTATTCTAAAACCCCTTTCTCCATTTCATGACAACAAATCTAAATAAAAGGCTTTACATGTTGATCAACATAAGTCCCAAGTCCACACACAATACAGCCAGACATCATGGGGAAAAAATGACTTTAGCACACAGAAAAACTGTAATGAAGCAAAGCAAAAAAATGGAATTCAGGAGAGAAATGATTATAGGTGTTAAATATTTTCATCATAGAAAGGAAATACTAAAATTATTCTGTAATTTCTATATACAAAAACTGAGAAACTGAACCTGGTGGATACTGATCATGGTGCCACTCAAAGGGAGGCAGGCCACAAACTGCCACTGGATGGCCACGGCCAAATTCAAAACAGATACTCCGGAAGGTTGAAACTGTGACAAGTAAACTATCAATTGTGTTCCTGGTACAGCAATTTGAGGATGGGAAAAAGGGAAATGTTATTTAAGTTATTACAACCAATGGAAATGAAGGGCCGCAAAGGCATTCTATAATGCCAGTGGAGGGCCTGGCAATGCAGTGAGTACTTGGGAGCCAGACCACCTGGCTAGAATCCTGGGTCGAGCCCTTGGGTTCTTCATCAGTACACTACGTAATGAAGTCAGGTACTGAGGAATGGTAAGTACTGTATCCTACAATAGTTAGTTCTTCCCTAGAGCTACACAATAGGTTTTATATTATACAACTTAATGATTACAGCTGAAGTTCAGAACTGTGATGCCATCAGCTTTGGTTTTCTTTGTTAACATTCCTTTGGCTATTTGGGATCTTTTCTGGTTCCATACAAATTTTAGGATTATTTGTTCCAGTTCTGTGAAAAAAGTTGATGGTGTTTTGAGAGGGATTCCACTGAATATGTAAATTGCTCTAGGTAAGCACAGACATTATCACAATATTTGTTCTTCCAATCCATGAACATGGAACATTTTTCCATTTCTTTGTGTCTTCCTCAATTTCTTTCATGAGTGTTCTATGATATTCTGAGTACAGATCCTTTGCCTCTTTGGTTAGGTTTATTCCTAGGTATCTAATGGTTTTGGGTGCAAATATAAATGGGATTGACTCCTTAATTTCTCTTTCTTCTGTCTTGTTGTTGGTGTATAGAAATGCACTGATTTCTGCACACTGATTTTATATCCTGCCACTTTACTGAATTCCTGTATGAATTCTAGCAATTTTTAAGTGGAATCTTTTGGGTTTTCCACATAAAATATCACATCAGTGGCAAAGAGTGGGAGTTCAACATCTTTTCCGATTTGGATGCTTTTCTTTCTTTTGATGTCTGACCACTGAGGCTAGGACTTCCAGTACTATGTTGAACAGCTGTGGTGAGAGTGGACATCCCTGCCATGTTCCTGAACTTAGGGGAAAAACTCTCTGTTTTTCCCCATCTAGAATGATATTCATTGTGGGTTTTTCATAAATGGCTTTTATGATATTGAGGCATGTACTCTCTTTCCCTATACTGTGAAGAGTTTAAATAGAAGATAAAGGGACAAAAAGATCCATAAGATCAAATTCACTCAAAATTTAATGACAAAGCATAATCTATGGGGCTGGCAATAAAATATGAGGAAAACATGGTCCTTCCTCTCAAAAAGCTTACAACTAACTACAATTTCACACGGGAAAAACCAGGGATCCAACCATGGTACAGGTTTTCTTTTAGGAACAGGCTAAAATAATTTATTAATATATGCCTCAAGCTCAAAAAAAGAAAAAAAAAAGAAAAAAAATCCTCATTTATGCTACATGTTTTTGTTGAAGGTAATCTGCAATGACAATTATAGTTTTAAAATGAAAACTGGGTCTGCAAAAATTAGTACAAAGATAAAATAACCTGGTGGCTGCCACTTTAGGCTCTGCATTTTTTTTCCATCCTCCAAAGGAAGGAGGAAGAGAGCCAGTTAGCACCTAATGGATTTCTCTTTTATTACAAACAGCAAGGTGGTTGTATTAGACTTGTTCTCTTTTGTTTATAAATGTTGCTTCCCTATGAAGCTTCTAGGCAAAAGAAGACTTAATGAAAGCAATGCCACTGTTCCTCGAGGTTTCAGTTATTCAGAGAAGTGCCTCTGCCCTTGTTCCTTCCTCATGTGCATCCATCAATTAACAACCTCTATATAGAGGTGCAATCTCCCGCTTTTTATGAGTCTCAAAACCCTGGAGATCTGTAGTACACTGAATACAAAGAAAGATACATTTAAGTTTCTACGGAGTGAAAACAGACTTTACTAAAATATTTAAAATACTATGAGCAACAATGACTTACTATTTTCAGGATTAAATAAAACCTCTGAGGTAGGGTGGGAGAAAGAGGAAAATAGGAACTCTCAAATGTACTCTAAATTCTTAAAAATGTTCTCCTAATGACATAAGATCTCTGAGCAAGTATTTGTATCTTCTGTAGCATCAGTGTCTATGTTGGCTCAGAGCTGAAGAACGGTTCATTAAGCTTGTGGTAAAAAAAATACTTGCCATTTCCAAGTTTTGAAAAGTAATACAATAAAAATTCCAGGCACGAAGGTGGCATGCTTTACTTATGAACAACCATAAAGAATTATTAATTTTAAAACTCTTGCTTATCAATAAAACTCAATGGAAAAGAGAAAAAAAATCTTTTTGATTACTTTTCTAAATCAAAACGTAGACTTTTATAGTGCAGTGCAGGCCTGGACTCAGGAGGAAATTATAAACCCTTAAAGGTCTTTAAGCATTACAATGTGATTTTTGTTAAATTTAACTACAAAGCCACAGGAGAAAAATCACTTATCAAAAAGGAAAATGATGGGGGCGCCGGGGTGGCTCAGTGGGTTTTAAGACTCTGCTTTCAGCTCAGGTCATGATCCCAGGGTCCTGCGATCGAGCCCCGCATCGGGTTCTCTGCTTGGCAAGGAGCCTGCTTACCCCACCCCTCTCTGCCTGCCTCTCTGCCTACTTGTGATGTCTGTCAAATAAATAAATAAAATCTTAAAAAAAAAAAAAAAAAAGGAAAATGATGAAGCATTCTTGGTAGCACTGGCTAGAGAAGTAAAGCATTATTTTGCTAAGTGCTCTTCCTCACACACAGGAAGGAGAGCTTTAGTCGATTCCCCGTACAGCACCAACACAGCTAATGTTGTACTGGTGTTTCTTTTGTGAGGCCCAGAAGCAGCAGAGATAACAACTAGGACGATGAAAAGGAAACACATCTCTGGAGATTAATTGTACAGAAAGACCTTTACTAATGAACTTCAGGAAAAACTGAGGACAGAGAATCAAAGTACCCAAGGACTAAATGAGGCAGAAAAGGAAGGAGTTCACACTGGGAAAAAGTCAGGAGGAGCCCAAAGATAGAAATGAAAAAAAGCACACACAAATTCTGAGAAACTTGTGTACCTTCCAACTACAGCAGACCAAGAGGAAAAAGTATATACTCATGTTTTTCAATTCTAAATGAATTATAGTTATTGCCATGAAGGCAGCTACAATTACATAGCAACTGATGAAAAAATTAAAGAAATCTGTGTTGAAGCTATTGTCTTACGTGTTTATTCTAAGACAACTCTATATCTAGAGAAATACTGTCCCAAATCAACTAAAACAGAAATAAAAGACAAACACTTGGATATGAAAAGGAAAAGAACTCCCTAGTAAACTAAAAACATTTTCAATTGTTTCGGTTCCCTGTTTTAAGGAAGGTTTTTTAAAACCTCTGGGATTAAAAATTAATCTGCATAGTACTCTGAAAAAAATAAGACACTTTCCACTATTCTTTCTTGCCAACTTACTTCAAAGAGATGCTGTAAAGGATTGGACTGAAGTTTTTCTTCATAGCCAAACAGCTGGAAGCCAGTTCCCAGAAGACCTACCACAATAATCCGTAAATGAAAACATTATAAAATGGCACAGTAGAGAACAGACATGGCAGGGAACAGGTTCAGTTGTATCAAAAGATCAAATTCTCATAATTCTATGTCCTGAGAGCGCTGCAAACATAGGCTATCATCTTCAGCTACCCCATAAACTCGTGTAAGTTAAATTCAATGTACCGAACCACAAATTCACTATATTGAACAGATCACTGCAATTAACTTCACAGACACCAACAGATTATGAACTCATAAAAGGTAGGGTCTAGGACTAACTTGTCTTTGTACTAACAGTGCCTAACACTTCCCTAGCAGACATAATAAAACAGCTCTCCTAGGGAAGGACATCATGATTCTAAAAACTGGATGTTTAAAATTTCTGAAAACAAGTTGATAGGAAGTGATTTCAGAACTTTCTTACTAAACTTGAAGGTGTCAAAATAAAACAAAGGTAGAAATTGGCTTGGTGTTCTAATATTAGTTCTTAAACCAATGACTGAAGGAAAATAATAAAAGATAAAACTCAAAACATACCTGATTTACCTCTCCCATTCAAGGTGGCCAATCAACAAAATTCTTTTTTATCTGGCCATGTATTTGTCTCTTATTTGTCAATGGTTTGTTTTTTTTTTTTTTTTTGGGGGGGTCTCTGATGGTAAGTTCAGCATTCTGGGTTAGTGTTAATTTGAACCTCAATTTTTTTAAAAAATAATAATTGAGGTAACAGACAATGAGTACTTATATTCTTAAGATATTCTTGCTAAAAGATGACCACGATTTCAGTTTGAAAGGATATATGCAGCCTGGGGTCAAGAGCAATAAAAGGTTGTTCAATTATTTTAAAAACCAATCTATTTCTACAACTCTATGGAAGAAAAATGTACTAGCCCTATTCAATTTAAGCAGAAACAAATGTGATTATGATTCAGGGTCTTGGGAGCAGAATGTGGAAAGATGCCCAGAGTATCTAAAAAATGGAAATAGGAAAAGTAAAGGCCAATCTCCATTTAACATTCAACCTAATATATTTTCAAAAACTAATTTTGTGCTTAGAAACTATCTGCCAACTTTCAATATGAGATAGCTGAAACAGCCCAAATTAAAACTCTTTAACAATGATGGTTATAATGGAAATGGTGACAGATCATTAACCATAGCAGTCCTTTAGAGAAACACTGCAATAATAAAATCCTGAAGCTAAAATTAAAGAATACTAAAATCACCATATTTGCTAATGCCTGTGAAATGCATAAATCGGTTAAATTAATGTAAAGTGGATACCATCTATTAAATCTGACTGTTGAGCCTCGAGCCTAAACCTCTGACTACCAGCTGTTGTGAACTGCAGGTGGGTCTTTAAAATGCAGGGCATGTTTTCTGATTCCCCCACAATGAATACTAATGGCACTGATAACTGGTTTAAGTTCTACCCTTTTTAGAGTCTAAAAGAGATTTTTATTAACTGAAATGAAAGAGAAGATCATGATAAATCTGTCTTTTGGAAACTTTGATTTCATTTCACTAGATAAGATAGAACATAACAGTATCAGTGAACTTTAGAACTGGCAGTGCATGCCGCACTTTATAGAAGCTTTAAAATATTATCTAGCCTTTCTTTTGGATTAGTACTATAAAATACTTCCCACAACAGATGCATTGATCACTCTTAGTTCTTCTTATGTTCCATGCACTACGGACAAACAAATAATGAAGACACAGTCCATGCCTTCAAGGAATATATCAGCTAGCAGGGGAGAGAAGCATACAAATTAAGAACAGACTACATACAAGCATATCTGAGTACAGCTGGCTACTAGGAACGTCGTGATGTGAGATGGAGGCAAGGGTCTATCTGTGTGACACAAGGGCTGGATCTTAAAACACACACAGTAGTTGCCAAAGGTTTTTAAAAGCTTGCATTTCACATGCAACTACCAGTACTTTACTACCTTAGCAACTTCATTTTATCTTGCCCTTCCTTGATTACTGGTATATTATGAGCAAGGAATGGTTCTGAGTAAAGTCACGACATTACAGATAATTTACAGCATTTAGCTGTTTGGGTCTTACTCCTTCCTGACCTCCTGCCACTGTACAATTTAAGAAGGAGCCGGGGCGCCTGGGTGGCTCAGTGGATTAAGCCGCTGCCTTCGGCTCTGGTCATGATCTCGGTGTCCTGGGATTGAGCCCCGCATCGGGCTCTTTGCTTGGCGGGAGCCTGCTTCTCTCTCTCTCTCTCTGCCTGACTCTTTGCCTACTTGTGATCCCTCTCTCTGTCAAATAAATAAATAAAATCTTAGAAAAAAAAAAAAAAAAGAAGGAGCCAAAGTATTCCACTTTCTTTTTCCTCTATGCCACTGGCTCAGTGTCTAACAGATAACCCTCCATGTATGATGGCCCAGGGAGGCTGGACTTCTTCACTTGTTCTAAAAATGGCAGGGCTGTAGTTGAGAAGGGTATATATAGCTAGACTTACTGCTTTCCTGGTACATTCACTTTTGCATTTGACAAATGTAAGCTACTTTTCTTTATTAAAACCACAAAAGCCTGTATTTTTCAGGTATTTCTCTGAATGTGTGAAATTTCCTCTCTCAAACTTATCTGTGTAGTGAGAATTACTCTAACAAATAGAAAACAAGCTTTATGCAAAAGAGCCATGAAAAAAAAAAAAAGGTAGGAGGCACTATTTTATCTACTTTATCCACTGGATTCTGCCTATACTCTGTCAGGATCAAGTAACATAATATTAAAAGAAATTAAACTTAACAGTGAAATGAAAGATCAAATCTCAGACTTACTTACCAAACTGCATGCCCCAATCCCCAAGGTAATTTATTCTGGTTACTTGATGTCCTAATGCTTCTTCGAGATTTGCTATAAAATTTCCTAGTAATCAACAAAATACAGTTTCTCATTCTTGTTATCCATTTTGGCATAAGAACCATGTGCTTCTCTATTATCAAAGCATAACACAGAAAATTTTTTTTGACAAAATTTGCCAACTCAATTTTTTTTTACTAAAATATTCATTATGGCGTTTTCATCTACATTAGGAAAGGGAGTAGAGAATTATTTTGGGGGCAGTTAGTTATTCCAAAGAATCTCACAATTTTCTCAAGAACAGTATTTTCAGCAACATCCATGGGAGTTGGGAATACAAGTTAGAATAACAATTTCAAAGACAGAAAAGAACAGAATCTCAGTAATTAACAAGAAATAATTTGGCTAAGCCTTAAAGAGCCTGAGCCATACTGTGTCTTTTCTTGATAGCCCACTCTTCCTTCTTTGAATCACTTAAGTCTATTTCCTCATGCCTGCTCCTAAGAGTACCAGGGAGTTCGAGAACTTCATCTTCTTATACTGCTGACACTGGTTTGACATTCAGCATCCACTCCACTCTCCTACTGTGCCCTTATGTTAGGGCATTCAGATACACTGTGCATGAGACTTAGAAGGCAGAAATGAAGTGAAAGGGGAGCTACTTCTATTTTTTCCTGATAAGCTAGCTGTGGAGTGTGGAGGCTTTTTTTTTTTTTTTTTTTTTTTGGTGGCGTCACTAATAGCACAGTATCCTGTCATATGACTTTCACGGGAACTGAAAGGGTATGGGGCTGCCTCTTTTGCTAATATGAATTCTAGAAGGCCTGACAGGTCTAATGGCAGCTTCCTGTGACTGTGGTAGCATGGTTGCCACTGGAAGGGACTGCAGAAAAGGCAGAAGCTCCCTTCATGGCCAAGCTCTATGGTATGATTTTGGGAGTCATTTAGGTTACTTAATCCAAAACTTCTTCAGCACTTCCAACAACTTTGCAAACTATTCAGCATCCTGTAATAAATCCTTGCCTGCTTTTCCAACAGTGGATATAGTTTTCTCCAAATAATCCTTCACCAATATGCATATCTGACTTAAATTACAACAGCTACTTTTCCAGCTTCCCTACTTTTAGACTTTCCCAGTCTAAATACGTAGTTCCAACAGCAATCTTCTTTAGCTGCTACTCAATACTATATTCCTATTTTTAATTAGTTTTTAAATTAGCAACTTATTATCCTGCAAACCAACCAAATAACACAAACCTAGGCTTTTGGAATGATTTTGGAAAATTTACTTTTGGTATATGAGTTTCCATAGACCACAGTTAACAGGTGTAACAAATATGACTGTTGTGAAATTAACTGAATTAATACATGAAAACTTCAGACATGGTAAATGAATTCCCAGTATTATCTCTTCTTGGTCCAAAATTTTCCTTAACAACTTTCAAACAACTTTACTATGCTCTGTCCATCATTTACTTTCGGCCTGAGTAGATAGCTTTTCATATATAGTATGTTTTTTATATTCTTTTTAAAATCAAGTCCTGTCATTTTCTCTCTTAAAATGCCCCACAAGATCTTTCCAACAATGACAGGTGACTCCAGCTCATTAATGATCTATGCCACAAAGTAAGTATTCAAATGACAGGTTAAATGGCTCTCCCTCAAGTATGTAATATATTTGCATACCAGAAGATACACTAGATGAGAAACTTCACAGTCTCTTTCAATTCTAACTGCAATTTCAAACTGGGCTACTGCATCACATCATGTTTAAATAAATGAAAATCTTAGTATATACACCTACACTGAAGCATTACAACTATGAAGTACAATAGCAATCTTTCTTAGAACAGTCTTATTTCAATTTCCACTCTTGAATGCTCCAGTTAGTACTCAAATGATTGAGACTGAGCTTCTTTTTTAATGGAGATATAATTAATATATAACACTATTTCTTTTTTTAAAACAAAGTCTATGAACCAAAAAACTGGGGGGATTATTATCATCCCCATGTAACTATTTTCATTTTGCATCTTTCTTCTTTATATGATCTTCTTTATATGCATACATATTTTTAAAAAGTTAAAAATATTAACAAATCTAACAGTTAAAATCAGTTTGAGTTAACCTTTTGGTTTTGAAACAATTTTTTTTTTTTACTTCTAAACCAATTTTTCCCATTTTATGTAATATTTAATTAGCATCAAGCTCATATAAATTTGAACTTTGTTTTTTGTCTTACTGTTATTTAAGCATTAAACCATTAGAATGCATTATAAAATACTGCCCCAAAGTCGTGTTTCGTATGAAACTAATGACACTTACCTATGATGGTAGAACGCAAATGTCCAACATGAAATTTTTTGGCAACGTTGGGTGAACTGCAAATAATTCCAAAAGTTATATTTCTGTTCTAAGAACAAGAGTTCTAAAATCAACTAGGTCATGCCTCCACAGTTTAATACAATTGGGGATTAAGGCCTTTGGTAATTTAGGGCAAAGATAAGTGAAAAATTAGAAATTTAGAGCAATGATAAATTAGAACTCAGAAAGAATCATCCTTAGTGAAATTGATCCTGTCACTCATGAGGTAGTACCATACACAGAGAATGGCACACTTAGGAAGCAGATACATTTAAGGACTGATAAAAAGGATGAAGAAATTCAGAGATATTTTTCTGACACAAAAACAATGCAGATTATTAGGAATTAAACTTTGTATACTAGATGTAAACCCTTTATCCTCTAAAAAATTACTGACCCCAAAGAAATTTTGTTTACATTGGGTATTATCTATCAAAAGTTGTACTCGATAATTTGACAACAGCAAATATTTCTAGAGCACTCACTACCTGACAGGCACAGTTTCACACACTTTACATACATTAACCCATTTAATACTCATAAGAGTTGTGAGCTAAGGTGCCCTCATCTCTTACTTTACAGATGAGGGGACTAAAGCAACATGGAAAAAGGATAATGAAGCAAATGTGGCAATATCCTGACAACTCTTGAATCTGGGTGAAAGGGTATGGGACTTAATTATACTGTTGTGTTCTGTATATGTCTGAAAATTTCACACAGGTTTCTCAATATTAGAAAATAAGAAGTTAACTTGAACACAGCTGGATAAAAGTGGTAAAATGAGAACTTAATTTTGATCTATTTCTAAAGATTTATATAAAGGATATAATTTAAATACTTGATGCTATATTAATATGTGCACAATTATGAAAATATGACACTACAAGAATGCTCATTTAATCATTATTGAGGAAGTAAGCAAATGTCCTTCTATAGGTTAAAAAACAAGGAATCTTCCACTTCCCACCAAGACAGAATAATAAGGATGGGATTTACCCTTCTGCCTTAAACAACCAGAAAACCAGAAAAATATATGAAACACTAGTTTTATAAACTGGATGGTGAAGGACTGTGATCCCTGACAGAATGAGAACAAACAAGTTTACCCCTAGCAAATTAAATAGCAAATCTGTGAGCTACAGCAGAGAAATCTACAGCATGGAATGTATTAGAAAAGAAGAAAGGTTTCAAACTAGTAAGTAACCTAAGGTTCTCCTTTAAGAAACTAGAAAAGGAGGACCAAAGTAAGCAGAATAAAGTCGATTTTATTTTTTAATTTAAATTATTCATGGTAACAGATGTTTTTATTTAAATTCAATCAGCCAACATATAGTACATCATTAGTCTCAGATGTAGTGTTCAACAATTTATGAGCTGTGTGTAACACCCAGTGCTCATTATTTCACATACCCTCTTTAATGCCCATCACCCAATTACCCCATCCTCTCCATCTACCTCCCCTCCAGCAACCCTCAGTTTGTTCCCTAGTTAAGAGTCCCTTATGGTTTTTCTCTCTCTGTTAACTTCCTGTTCATGTTCAGTTTTCTCCTCTCTTCCCCTATGATCCTCTGTGCTGTTGCCTACAAAGTTGTTTTTTATAAAATGACAATAAAATACTATGAAATAAAAATAGTAAGGCAGCTGAGAGACACTGGGGAGAGAGAGAGATGCCAGGCCAGCCTTCAGGTAAGCTGCCAGACAAGTAAATGAGTCACCTGGATTTCTAGCCCCAGTACAGTTTCCACATGACCAGAACTACAAATGACAACATGCAAGTCAAAGAACCACTGCACTAAGCCATCCATGATTTCAAGATCTACAGGGTCATGAACATTAAAACAGTTGTCTCAAGACACTAGTCATGAGTCGATACACTTTTCCTTAAAGAATCAGATAGTAATATTTTAGGCTTGTGGGCCATCAGATCTCTATCTCAACTGTTCCATTCAATTCTACTCAACTGCCACTGTATTATGAAAGCAGCCACTGTAGTCAACATGTAAATGAAAGTGCAAGCTTATGTTCCAATAAAACTTTAATTACAAAAACATATGGCAGGTTGGATTTTGCCCATGGGCTGAAATTTGCCAATTCCTGTATTAAATGTTAGAGTAGCTTGTTACACAACTTTCATTGAGGGAAAAGAGCAGGCAACTTTCTTTGAGGGATGGCCTTCATGCAATTCTTCTCTGGTGGGAAGATGACCTCATGAAGTCCCTCTCCTCTCTGTGATACAACTAATGTTTAAACTCAACTTAAAATATGATTGGGGTGTAATGGTAGTATAAGATTTATCCATACTATTTGTTTACTCAGTAGGAGCATGAGTTTACTCACCATCAGTCCTTACCATAAACAAGTTTACTGAATCTCAGAGAGTCTGTCTTTTTTGAGAGTGGCAGAGACAGTACAAGTGTAGAATATATAAAACCTTCTCTTGCCTCTGGTTATCTGGGTGCTGACCATAACTAAGTTTGTTACCACAATAAGTCATAATAAAGAATTAGGAAATCTGGGGGCGCCTGGGTGGCTCAATGGGTTAAAGCCTCTGCCTTCAGCTCAGGTCATGATCCCAGGGTCCTGGGATCGAGCCCCACATCGGGCTCTCTGCTCAGTGGGGAGCCTGCTTCCTCCTCTCTCTCTCTGCCTGCCTCTCTGCCTACTTGTGATCTCTGTCTGTCAAATAAATAAATAAAATCTTAAAAAAAAAAAAAGAATTAGGAAATCTGAAATAATTCCCTCATCATTTTTTAAAAAAATTCTCCACAGGAATATATAGTTAAGAAAATAAAAGGGTACAGCAAGTTCTAACTTTCCAAGTGGGAAAACAGTTCATCAAGACTCGTTCACTTTTAGGAAGGCAAATACAATTACAATACAGTATCTCTGATCTTTTCCATGAGCTGTCAACCGGTCAGCTATACTCTGAAAGTGCTCCCTTTCTGTTTTGGTTGCCTAAAAACAGCTCAAAAATTAGATAGATATACTGACAGTGCAACAGAAAGTAATGAGAATTATTTAGAGGCATATTAAAACTTAAAGCTAGTTTTCTGTAATTTAAAAAAATGTTTATATTACAAATACCACAAGGCTTTGTTCTCTGGTAATCACATTACTTTAAAATTCTTAATATGGTAGTAACCATTACCTCAGCTTTAAGAGTCTACGAAGATGGAATAAGTATTTCTTCTAAAAAAAAAAGTTAACTATTAAATACTTAATTAAAAAAAACCATAATCACCAGACTTTTTTTTACTGGAGTCTTTTTTTTTATTATTCGTGGTACAGTGATCAGTTCACTGTAATAATATAATATGTAATATATAATATATATAATAATATGTAATATATATATATATAATATGTAATAATATAATATGTAATAATATAATAATATAATCTCACTGGTTTTCTGTTTTTCCATGTGTTATGTCCTGAGGCCCCAGATGATAATGGTAAAACACTTACCTGCCCAGCTACCTTGACTAACCAACAAACACATGAGTAGGCACTCACCTGAATTCGACCACGATCTTCTTCTGGGGAAGACCAGAGAAAAGCTCGCTTTTTAATCCATATTTTGAGCCATCACTGATGACTTGTTGTAGTACTGTCTGAAAAGTAAAACGCATGGAATTTACTAACAGAAAAAAAAATTGCGATTTTCTTAATTACTTCATTTGCTCATTCTAATTTACAGAACTCTGAATTTCACAGCACTGTCAGCACCACCATGTTCCATTGCTAATGCTAGTCAAAACAGTAATAACCAGAACTAACATCTATGGAGGCTCTTTGCCCTTTTTATACATCACATATATTCATTCTTACAGGAACCAATGATATAGATATTATACAAATAAAGAAACTAAAGTTTAGGGAGGTTAAATAACTGTTGAAAGTCCCACAGAAAATAGTAACCCAAAACCAGAAGGAGCATCTAATACTTAATGAATGCATACTATATGCTGGGCTCTTCTGAGCATTTCCTATGTATTAACTCATTTATTCCTCACAACAACCCTAGGAGATAAGTATTATTTTTTATGAATGAGAAAAGAGAAGCACAGAGAAGTTAAATAACTTTCTCACCATCATACTCTATTAGGCTACATGGCAAAACCTTTTTCACACCATAGCTAATGTGTTAACTACTGCATGCCATTGCTACTTTTGTATTACTAAGGATGACAAGAAATGGTAGAAAACAAATACAAAATTGTAATTCAAATGCCTACTGGCTACATAAACAAAAAACAAGGAAAACTAACAGAAACAACGGAAACATATTCCAGTTTCATTTCTAGAAATGTACATAGGTTATATGGCTCAAAAAATTCATACTTTGTTTTTTGCTAATGGTGTGATGCGTTTATTTATAAATGTATTTATTTTTTAGTTTAGGGATTTGAATTTACTGTAATGGGCTATTTACTCTTACATTGGTTTTGCTTCACAAACTGGATTCTGAGTCCTAAATATGTAATTTATGATGTGAAGAATTTTACTATCTTAAGAGTTTATTAAGATGCTCACTTAATGGAAAAGGCAGACAAAGCAGCAGAAGGTAGCAAAGCAATACTTTTAAGCATACAAAGTGCTAGGTTAAAGACCAGATGCATTTATGTTATCTTTAAGCCTCACAATCTTAAAAATGGACATTTCCCATTTAATAGATGCAAAAACTAAGGTTCAGAAACAGTATATAGTTGTACAAGGACAGAAGAAATAATATTCCTTTCACTCACACTATATAGTAGGACACAGAGAGAAAGGATTAACATATAGAGACATTAAAGAAAACAGTGCCTGTCATACCTCAGGGGACCATTAAATGTTAATTATTTACTCCAAGACAATAGCTGACAAGGCTGCAAATAGGGAGGTAAATATTAGTGAGGAGGAATTCAGAGTCAGATTATTCTAAAGTTAACATTCTACCCATCCATGTCACTTTCCATCCCTTTATATGTAATGGATGGTAGACTCCACAAAAGGCAATCACAGGAAGGTAAGCTCTCCCTGTACAAATGACCCTTAATTCATTGATAATTCTCTAGCACAAACAAAAAAAGCAAGTTTAATGAAGGACTATCTTACATGCCCCACTTCTAAACCTTCCATTGACAATCTGATCCCTCTGCTACCTAGAGCTTCCTTTTCTACTATTCACTCTAAGGGCTCTCAAAATCAGAATTAGAAATGCCATACCTGGGGCCCCTGGGTGGCTCAGTCAGTTAAGTGTCTGCCTTCGAGTCAGGTCATGATATCAGGGTTTTGGGATAGAGCCGCACATCGGGCTCGTGCTAGGCGGGGAGACTGCTTCCCCCTCTCCTCTCCCTTTGACCCTCCTCCCTCATTGTGCTTTTTCTCTCTTAAATGAATAAATAAAATCTTTAAAAAAAATGCCACACCTAACTGAATACTTAAATTGTTTAATGCAGTACTACTTTTATGAGTACATTTTATGTAAAATTTAAAAAATTAACCAAATAAGGCAAAAGTCTAGAGTCCCTTTTGATCATCCACCCTAACCTGCCCTCCCCAGGGCGACTACTTTTCAAACCTCAGCTTAGCTGATGACTACTCTTCTCCTTGCAACCACCAATCCTCCTTGGTTTTAAGGGTATTAAGCTTTACTGACTTCTACTTCTCAGTTTCCTTTGCAGGCTCCTCTTCCACTGCCTGCCACCCTACTCCCTACCATGTGCTTCCTTCTTGCTTCTAGCTCCTTACTTCATACGTCCCCTAGGTATAAAGTCCAAAGTCTTCAACTACTACTTACCTAATAAAATCTTTCCTGTGCCATAGACTGGTATGTCCAACTCGAAGATCTGAAGTGCCTGAGATGTGCAATGGAATATACTCCTTTTCCTTTTGCATTCTCCATCTACATGAACTTTACCTCCTCACCCAGCTAACCAAGTCAAAGACCCGGGAGTACCTAAGTTTTATCCTTTTCCCTCAACCTTCATAATCAACCACCTATTAATCACCAAATCCTGCACCTACCACTGCCTATTGTTATAGTTATCCCTTCTGTCCTGGTTTAGACCCTCATCATCCGTCAGCCATACCACTACAAAACCACAACAAAACAATAATACATAACTAACTCCTTATATAACATGTAAATTTAATTAGATCTATGTTCTACTTAAACCCTTCAATGATTCCAAGACATCTAAAAGATTTTATCAATTTCTGGTTTTTTACTTTACATGCATTTCGCCTTTGTTTCATAATTTTAAGAAAACTGATTTGTTAAATGGCACATTATAACATCCATAAAAACCATAAGGTAGAAGTGTTAGGATCTTATTTTTTTGGTAATAAATATATAATATTAAAATGAGGTGAATTTTGGGGTGCCTGGGTGGCTCAGTGGGTTAAGGCCTCTGCCTTCGGCTCAGGTCATGGTCTCAGGGTCCCGGGATCGAGCCCCGCATCGGGCTCTCTGCTCGGCGGCGAGCCTGCTTCCTCCTCTTCCCTCTCTGACTGCCTCTCTGCCTAGTTGTGATCTCTCTCTGTCAAATAAATAAATAAAATCTTTAAAAAAAAATGAGGTGGATTTTATTAGTGTAATACTAAAAAATTATCAAACATACCAAATGTGGTTCACATAACACACCATGGAAAATGATGATGGAGGAAAAAAGCTGAAATTCTAACGCAGGGCATATAAGGCCCTTCACACTATATAATTTCATACCCTCCCCCATGCCATCCTATGTGTGAACCATACTCTATCACCACTGATTTCCAGACAATGCCATGTTCTTGACCTTCTGTACTCTGGCCCAGGCTATCTTCTCTGCCTGAATGCCTGCATTTATATCTCCCAGATATAGCCGTCTTTTTTTTTTTTTTTTTAAAGATTCAGAAAATTTTTTTTTGTTTTTAAGTAATGTCTGTACCCGGTGTCTGGGTGGCTCAGTCAGTTGAGTGTCTGCCTTCAGCTCAGGTCATGATCCCGGGATCCTGGGATCGCATCCCACGTCAGGCTCCCGGCTCAGTGGGAGTCTGTTTCTCCCTCTCCCTCTCCTACTGTTTCTCTCTCTCTCTGTATCAAATACTAAATAAAATCTTTATTTAAAAAAAAAAAAAGGACTGTCTACACCAAACATGGGGCTTGAATCCACAACCCCAATATTAAGAGTGGCATCCACTTTTGCCCAGCTGAAGATTACCTCTTCACTCCTCAAGTTAGACTTATGTGTACCTTTCTTTACATTGGATTGCAGCTTACACATGCCTCCACTGTATCATGCATCACATTTTCATATCCACTACACATTACATTGATATTTTTTATGCTTTTCTTTTAGATCATAAGCTTCTTGGGGGCAGAACACAAGCCACTTTATCTTTAGATTTTAGTAATATAGTCCCTGGCAAAAAACAAGCAGAAAGTTTATGAAATTAGTGGCAAAAGTTTTAAACTATAGAATGTCAGTGAGCTGGTAAAGTTCCTTGATATTCCGATGAATAAGATGAATAAGCTAGAGGTCCATCTACTCATCATTAAAATGTAAGATGCTCTTATAAGAACCTCTACGGAAGCTACTACCACCTATTTGTTTTTTGGTCAATACTTGAAAAGAGTTTAATCATTCATTCCTTCCATGTGCTCAGCCACTTGGCACTACATGTGACTTGAATGCATCTACTACTGCCTCTGGCTTAAGCTCAGTTAGCAAAATAATGAGCAGAATCAGAACCATTTAAATTAGTATCTCTTTTTCTTTTTTTCCTTAAGTTTTAATAGAGCATGCAAAGTTGAATTTGACAAATGAAAAAATACAGGTATACATGTAAAATAAAAATGATGTTATCCATTGTGTACTTTTAAGGCACAACTAAAAAAAGAGGATTTTGTTTGATTTTTTCCTTTTTAGTTAAACTCATATTTTCTTTTTTTCTCTCCTTAAATGAATTAACTATTATTTTAAATTACTCTTGAAAGTCATCTGTAAGCTACTGACAGGTGGAAGCTTGACACCAAACTGACAGCTCTTCACGATGTATGAATTGGTCATACCACCTTATGGTTTTGAAAAATTCATTATCTAGTTCCAATGATTTGGCAGTTCCTACTGTCTTTAATTTCACATTCTAGTCTCCTATGTTTGAGGATGATTTACACGAAGACATTACACTGCCTCAGTTAGTGATCCAAACTTAAGCTAACATTTAATCATTTCCTGGGGCTGCCAGTGTTAATTCAGTTGCAATGCGTGAACAGATACGTTTTATGCAAGGCTAAGTTTGTACATGTGTAAGCAATGACAAATTCATAATTCCCTGCTTGAAAATTAAGTTTCGGACACAGGTCACTGGCTACATGTCAATCTTGATGACTTTAATATGTAAAAATATGTATTAATAATGGTCCCAAAGGGTTGAATTTTTTTCTTGATGTGATCTGAAAAATTCATTATACATGCAAATGGCCATTCTTTAAAACCTGAAAATAATGGAGCCAGATGTAGAAGAATTTAGGTTTTGAGCAAACAAGGCTTATCATTAAAAAACTGCATCTTTTAACCAGGCACATTCAATATTCCTTTGACTATGGGTGTTCACTAGTTCAGTGTCTCTATGACACTGAGCAGGGCTACCGTGAGCAATCTGCTTGTTCCTTTAATAAAAATCACACTAAGATCCAGGCATTCAAGGCTACAGTGGGGGAGGATTTCCAGGTGATAAAGAGTAGCTGGACCTCAAAGCCCTAGATCTTGTCCCTGTATTGTCAACTGAGAAGGATTTGGGAATACTTTTAATATGCAAGCTAGTGTGCATTCTTAAATTGGAGAAAATCTCATAGTTTGTTCACTGTAATAATAAAGCATGAAAATTTGTGGCCACTGACGTTTTAAAAGAAGTAAACACATGCCTTGCTTGATATATAAAACACATCTCTTTCAGTCAAGCTGGCTGTAAAGGCAACTTCATCTAATAGTACATTTTCCCACCTCAGGGAAAATTAAAAAAGGTAAAATACTGCTGCCTATGAATTAGACTGGAGTTTGGTGGGCACTGTGGTGAGCTGCATTTCTGCTTCTATAAAAATCGAGACTGTTGGGGCGCCTGGGTGGCTCAGTGGGTTAAAGCCTCTGTCTTCAGCTCGAGTCGTGATCCTGGGGTCCTGGAATCGAGCCCCGCATTGGGCTCTCTGCTCAGCGGGGAGCCTGCTTCCCCCTCTCTCTGTCTGCCTCTCTGCCTACTTGTGATCTCTCTCTCTGTGTCAAATAAATAAATAAAATCTTAAAAAAAAAAAAATCGAGACTGTTGGGGCACCTGGGTGTGTCAGTCAGTTAAGTGCCTGATTTTGGTTCAGGTCATGATCTCAGAGTCTTGGGGTCCTCTTCCCACTCATGCCCTCTAACAAACAAATAAAATATTATCTCTAATAAATAAATATTTATCTATCTACCATTTATTTGAGAGAGTGTTCAAGTGCATGGGAGCACAGGGAGGGGGAGGGGCAGAAGGAAAGGGAAAAGCAGGCTCTCCACTGAGTAGGGAGACCAATATGGGGCTTCATCCCTGGGCCCTGGGATCATGACCTGAGCTGAAAGCAGATGCTTAACTGACTGAGCCACCCAGGTGCCCCAGTAAATAAAATCTTAAAAAAATATACTTGTGATCATAATCGGAAGAAAGGGTGCTAATTTAGAAATGGTAAATTAGACTCAATGGTTTACTAAATTGACATGAAACGTTACCAACTAAGAGCCTAACAGGCTGCAATCACTTTTCAACAAGCTCAAAACAAATTTCCTTCTTGTCCTTGTGACTGATTTTGGTTAATTATCTCTCCTTGAAGTACGAAGGATAAAAAGATAAAAGAAAAAAATTCAAGGATCTAGAGGCAAGCATATTAACACTAACTCTCCCTCGGAAGACTGATAGGGCAGATGGGCAAATGTCTATTATCTGTATAATCTTGGTGAGAAATTATATTAGAAATTTTCGTTTTATAGTAATTTTCAATTCAAGACTGCAGCATTACTAAGCCTGACCAACTCAAAACCAGTATTTCAAAGACAAAACAAAACTAAATAACAGCCTACAGCATGCATTATGATAAATTTTCAATTTCAACTGAGATTAAACTCTCAATGAAAGATCTCATACCACTGCCTATCCAGGATTACCTGTCCTCCAGTCTTACACGAGACCCAGTTCCTTTATGTCATTTCTCCAACTCATCCAGGCCATCCTGAGTTTTCTGATCTTTCTTATGCTTATTGTATCAATCCAACTTTTGTTTTATTAAAAGAATAAGCTATCTTATAGTTTCATCTGTATAAATCTCATGCTACCAATAGATTACAGGCTACCAGAGAGCCAAAACCAGCAGTACTCTTTGGGCCTTCAATATAGAGTCCATTAATTCATTCAATAATAGTTATCTCACACCTTCTGCATGCTAGGCACTGTGCTAGGAACTGGGGATCCAACATTCTCAACAGAGAGAAAAACAGATGCTATAAGCTCTAATGGAAATTAAAGGGCAAGAGGCATTAATCAAATAAAAAGATGTATAATAGTAACTATGATAAGTTCTGCAAAGGAGAGATACCCACTGATGGTAGAGCACATAAATGAAGGGGACAGAAAGGCACAGCCCAGGAAACATCAAGAACTGAAGGGTAAGCAGCAGTTAACTTGGGGTGGCACTCCAAGAAGGAGAATCAGAATGTGTAAGGTTTTGAGGCAAGAGGAGGCGACGCTTAAGAACTGGGGGAAAACCACTGTAGCTAAATCAGACTGAGTAAAGGTGCATAGCTGGAACATAATCCATTCTTACCTTTGTTAACAGTTCTCTGTTAATTTTGAAATTTACAGTCCCTCGACCAGTGCTGATTTCGCTCACCACTGTATCACATTTTAGCTGAAAAGATTTAAAAAAAAAAAAAACCCAGGTAAAATAAAATATGTTATAAAACAAGCGTAATGATATTTGTAGTTTTAATACTATCACTTTGGAGTCCAAACACAGCAGGTGCATCATATCTGTCATTATATCCAGACCTGGGCCTTAGCCAATCTGTTCAATTCTATCACTTGACAAGTTTCCTCCTTTTCTAGCCTAGAATACTACTCTATATTCAGAATCTCTTCTTCTTTCCCATTCTCTCACTTCAAATTCTCCGCCTCACATGGAAGGAAGCCAGTATCACTTCACCCCCCAACCTGATGTGCCCTGACAAGCAGTGAACTCTTTTTATCTCACCCACTTTGCACAAGAGCCACAGGACATTTCATTCTGTCAGGCCCTACGCTGCCAGCACTTGTACCCACACAAAAAATAGGTATCATTTAAATACTTGGTCTTCATTGAATATACCTTAAAATTTTAACCAACTAGATTTCTAAGCACCTGATATATCCATGAAACTTGAAGAGATACCTGTTTTCACTGAAGAATCACTAGTCTTTATATTTGAGACTCATAGGATATGGGGGAAGGAACTAAATACCGTAATCAGAAAAATTCTACTCCTCGTGTACTTCCTGATAAAAATCTAGGTTGATTTTCTGATCAAATAAATATTTACTCAGCTACCAAAGCTCTTTGATTATACTCATTCTTTATACATCTTTTTCTACGATAGTGACTTTCATTGTTCCAATCCTTCAGTGTGCCCAGAAGCCTCTGTGTCACATGTAATAACCGTATTTTAAAAACCCTGTTTTTTATGGTATTACATTAATAATTTAGATTTGGTCATTCTCTACAATCCTTTCAATTTCCCTTTTAGATACCAAACCCAACAAAGAAATTAGAAATGAATGAGTTTATTAAATTATCTAGCCACTTCTCTGCAATCATGATTCTATTTACACCTAATCATTTTTCTCATATTTTAATGCTCATCTTCTCAGAAACTCATTTTAAAAATTGCAACCCACTGCTCTAATTTATCAAGCTTGTTCTCTTAAATTCAGAAGTCCATCCAGCTTCAATCTGTAAATTTAATTAACACTTCAGTCCTCCTGTAAGTAGTTAATCAAAAAATTGAACAATGTCAGCTCAAGAGGAATGCTTTATAGCTAATTTGAAAAATCATCTTAACCTTATAGGACATGGCTAAAATGAATTTAAATTGTATTTTCCAAGGTGCCTTGAACAAAAACAACACTATTAAACTCATTATTATGCCTGAGATAGCCTGCAGAGTTTTTTTCTTTTTTTACTTTGTTATAATCTCTAAAAAAGATAATAGTGCTGAAGTACCTTCTCTGCCAGTCTTGTGGCTTGAACTTGAATATCTGGTCTTGAATGGTCATTGTTGTTTTCCAATAGAGAATCCACAGAGAGCTGAAAATCAGCTACTTCTCTAAAGACAGAAAACAAAATAGGAAAAAGCTGTAATATCTTAAAAACATTACTAGTGTAACAACAACAACAACAACAACAACAACTAACCATTATGGATTCTTCAGTACAATTTTATCAGAAGGAAAGGGTTTTGCTTTAAAAATATAAAGCAAAGAAATTAGAAATATCAACTTGTATTTATTTAGAACTTTATCTTCTTAAGTTCTTCTTCTATTCCTCTTCTAATACCTAACTGTACTTTTATTATATCTCTGTGAGATAGGTAGTTCAAAGTGTAATAAAAAATTTAACTGATATACAAACATCTAGGTAATTACCCAGCTAGAACATCCTCTGACATTAATAAGGAACTAGAGGGGGCGCCTGGGTGGCTCAGCTGTTAAGTGGCTGACTTCAGCTCAGGTATGATCCTGGGGTCCTGAGATTGAGTCCCATGTCTGTCTCCCTGCTTGGTGGGAGGCTGCTTCTCCCTCGCCCTCTTCCCCTGCTTGTGGTAATACTTGCTATGTCTGCCCCCCAAAAAAATAAATAAATAAATCTTAAAAAAGAAAAAAAAGGAACTAGAAAATGAGATTCCATGGGCACAATAAGTGATTAAACCATTATTTAATCCACTGTCACTGAAACCAAAGGACCTATTTTAGAGGAGGTACAAATGACTTCATTTTTATCACTCTTGACATTCAGGGATATACTAAAATATCTTATGATCTCTGTTTTACATCACATTAAGCCACCTGGTCAACAAAGACCATTATAAATTTTCTTGATCCTTGAGGCACATGGGTGGCTCAGTCAGCTGGGTGTCTGGCTCTTGATTCTGGCTCAGGTCATGATATCAGGGTTGTGGGACTGAGTCCAGTGTCAGCTCTGTGCTAGACATGGAGACTGCTTGGGATTCTCCTCTCCTTTTCTCTCTGCGCTCTCCCTCACCCCTGCTACCCCACTCATGTATTCACTCTCAAAAAAAAAAAAAAATATATATATATATATATATATATAGAGAGAGAGAGAGAGAGAAGAAAAAAATACTTTTCTTGAGATCCTTCCCAATATTTATTCTCTATAAACCAAAGGTATAGTGAAATATAGTATCATTAAAGTAGAACTGCCCAAAGGAGTTCTAGGCAGGTGAAGAAAATCTTTTTCAAAAGATGGGCCAAGGGGCACCTGGGTGGCTCAGTCGGTTAAGTAGCGGTCTTGGGTTCAGGTCATGATCCCAGGGTCCTGGGATGGAGCCCAATATTGGGCTCCCTGCTCAGTGGAGAGCCCACTTTTCCCTCTCCCTGCTGCTCTATCTATGCTCTCTAGTTCTCTGTCAAATAAATAAATAATATCTTAAAAAAAAAAATGGGCCAAGATTGTTTAGCTTATTAAAGGCCCCTGACTCATAAAATAAAAAGCAGGGATTTTCATTATTATTTTATTATTATGCAAAATGCCATTTACAGATTTTATGAAATAGGCAACTGGCTTCAAATATAACATTAATAGATGTGTAATTAGAAGATCCCCTTGGTCTGTGGTTGCCTTTGTTCTTCGAACTCAATGTAAAGTAAGCTGCAGCAGGACACTTTAAAGATGCTTTCTTTCAACAAGGCCAAGTGTAGCCTTTCTCTTCCTCTTCCACTTACTCTTTGTCTATTGTCTATTCCTGGAACAATAATCTTCATCCTACCCTCTCCTGAAATCCTGACAAAGTTAAGGAGACAAAATATTTGGATATAATGGTAATGATAATTATATCTTCCCAAAGCTTTGGGCTTAAATGCCTACTATGTAGCTAATTTCTTGTCATTATTAATTGACTGAGAGGACATTTTATTTAAGTACATAATTTTTTTTAGCCAAATGGTAAAGAAGCATCAGTCAGAAGGACCAATCTCACAAAAGATATCTTCCTGTATCCAAGAAAGGAACTAAGGGTTTTATGTTTTCTATTACCAGGCGTTCTCAAATGGAATCAAACAAAAAAAACCTGAAAACCACAAAAACCCTAGCAGGTAAATATAGCACTAGACTGTTCAAGCATCAGATAGTGTATAATCTCTAAAATCCCTTCAAAAACCCTGAAAAAAAATTTTTTTTTTTTTTTTTTTGAGAAGTGAGTGAGAGCGAGAGAGAAGCAGGGGGAGGGGCAGAGGAGGGAGAGGGAGAAGCAGACTCTCCGCTGAGCAGGGACTCTGGGATCACGACTGGAGCTGAAGGCAGATGCCCAACTGACTGAGCCACCAAGGCAAAACCCTGAAATTTTAACTGTAATCTTAGTCCTTTTATTTGCTATCACAGAATTAAATTTTGACTTTGTTCCTAATTTCCTTAAAGACTTTGCCATAATTATCATTAATAGCATAAACATCAAACACCGTAAGAGTACTAATTTAATGTGCCATGTCAAAGTAGGTAAAATACAGATTTTATTTCACTATTTAAGTGAATGGGAGTAACAGGTTACAACACATTTTATGGTTTATTTCAAGGTCTATTCTGTAAATTGAAGAACAACTATTTTTTTTTTTTGCATACTGACAAAGTCAGCAACATTTTAAGTTGTTACAAATACTTAACTCTTTTCTGGAAATTGGAACTGCAGATATTGACTTGATCAAGTTTTCTGGTGGAAGATCTAACACTCTGGAAAGCTGAACATTAAAAAAAAAAGGCAAGATTGTTAATAATTTGTACCAGATTCAGTGCAATACTACTCAACAAAAAGAATATTCAGATACTTAAATAAGCCTCAAATGCTAAGTGACAAAAACCCAACTCTGTTAACAGACTATATAGTATATGATTTTATTTATCGGACATTCTGGAAAACCCAAAACTATGAGAAAGAGAGAGAGAGAGAGAGAGAGAATCTTAAGCAGGCTCCAACTTGGTGCAGAGCCCCACACAGGGATGGATCTCACAACCCTAAGATCATGACCTGAGCTGAAATGAAAAGTCAGATGACCTATCAACTAAGCCACCCAGGTGCCCCTTAGTATATGTTGATTTTTGAATTCATGTCTCAGAGTACAGTCTTTATTTTTAAATTCTAGTCATTGGAAACTGCATTACAAAAGCCTCTACAAAAAAGGTTATTTCCTTAGGCCGTTTTCCTAGGAGTGGATAAACATTTCCACCACATTTATAGAATAAAGGCTGTAACAGTTCATGCTTATATTACAAAGAGTTCTTGCCAATATAGGTACACCAATAAGAGAGGTTCTATTATAATTTCTTTTAGAAAAAAGAAAAAAATGATTCAAATTTACTATCTATGAGTCCAAGGGAAAGCCATCTTACATAAATGAGCTTAGGCTTTCACATATGAAAAATGGGGATAAGCTATTAAACTAGGGTTCTCAGACACCTGGTTGACTCAGTTGGTTAAGTGACTGCCTTCCACTCAGATCATGACCCTGGAGTCCCAGGACTGTGTCCCTCATTTGGCTCCATGATCAGCAGGGAGTCTGCTTCTCCCTCCGACCCTCCCCACTCTGATGCTCTCTCTCTCTCATCTCTCTCAGTAAATAAATAAAAACTCTTAAAAAAAATAAACTAGGGTTCTTGTAAGGATTAAGAAAGATGTACCACACAATAAGCATGTAATAAATATTATCTTCTTCCTTTAAAATTAAGGTTTTATTTTGGACATTGTAACGGCCTACTTAGCCAGAGCGATTTCATCTCGGTTAAGCAGGGATTTTGTTGTTTATGCAGTAAAACTTAAACTGACCCTGCCCCCTGCCCCGCCTCCAGGGGAATTTACTTAAAAGCAAGTCCAGGAAACCAGTAAAATATGGTTCACCAGTCCCTGATAACAGAGCCCAAATACAAGGGCGGTTCAGGTCAGGTGGAGATAACAGAGCCCAAATACAAGGGCGGTTCAGGTCAGGTGGAGATAACAGAGCCCAAATACAATAGATGAGTCGGTCCAGGTGGAGACATCCAATCAGTGGAGCAAGCATACTGTCTCCCTAGCTACCAAGGAATGTGGGCCCTGCCTTTTGGGCGCCAATTCTGACCAAGGTGATAGGCTAGTTCAAATAGCTACTATGGGGTGAACTGTAATTCAATTGGCTACCCATGTGTGACATAGCATGACTGTGCAGCTTTTTCTGTGTGTTGCAATCTCATTGGCCACCTGTGTGTGGCCAGGTTCAACCACATGGCCTTTGCTCTATAAAAGTTAGTCTGTGAGGCAGGGAGTCGTCGCTCTCTCTGTAAGAGGCAGCCCTGACCGGTAGGTTTGATTCTCGATGCTTGGCGCGAAATAAAGCTTTGCTTGACCTTCGCTTTGTATCAGTCTCGCTCCTTTGGTCACGGACCCTAACAGACATAATGTCTCCCAAACTTACCATAACCACTAAGATTTTATGCCTATCTTAAATATAAAGTCTGCTGGAAAACAAAACAATACAAAACTTAGTTATATAGGTCAATTTTAAAGCTTTTCAGCTGACAAATAAGTTTTGAACTTCGGTAATAAAATGTTTACATCCAAATGAGCAACACACACAAAATTCTGTTTCCAATACGAACTAAAAATTACTTAAAAATTGCTTATTTCTGGGGTTCTTGGGTGGCTCAGCAGGTTAAGTGCCAGCCAGTCTTTGGCTCGGGTCATGATCCCGAGGTCCCTGACTGGTAGGGGAGTCTCCTCCTCTCTCCCCCTCAGCCACCCAACCTCTTGTGCTCTCTCTCAAATAAATAAAATCTTCAAAAAAATTGCTTATTTCTTTTATTATATCTCAGTTGCTCCAAAAAAAAAAAAGGCTCTAAGGGGAATTAACACATAAAAATAAAATGGAGGTATAAAATCATACCAGAAAACCCAAGGTCAAGATAGTTACTATGCTTTTTGGCAACCAAGGTACAAAAAGGAATCTAACTATATAATACAGTGCTGCCTGGCAACAAACTTTTCCTAAAAGTAAATTCTAAGACCAAGTTATAGTCACGAAAATTTAATATCAAAATAGAAAATATCTTCAATAGCAGTTTCCCAAAGGCACAGAAACATATTTATATGATGTAAATTAGAAAACAAAATAAAAAGACTGATGGAAAAGGAGAAATGGAGAGTCACTGGTAACAAGAAGCAGAGAGTTTCAGAAGAGTCTGGATAGGGTTGGTGGTGATGGTTGCATAGCCATGTTAATGGACTTAATGCCACTGAACTGCACAATTAAAAATAGTTAAAATGGTAAATTTTATGTTGTATGTATTTTCCCATAATTAAAAACAAAACAAATTTAAAAAACCTAAAAGACTCTGGGATAAGTAGGGGAATGAAGCCTTCTTTACATTATCTCCCAACTCCCAACTTCCACCCATTATCGAATTAAAATGGAAAGGGTGGAAGAAAGAATAGAGAAAGGAAAGGAAGGTAGGTCATACATGGGCAGATTGGTTGGTTGGTTCTCCAGCAACAAACAGGATAGGCACAGTCCAAAGTTACAAACTTCAAAAGGGACAGCCAAGGAGACAAACCGCAACTTGTGAAGAAGAATGGAGCAGCCTTGTTTGGCATGCCTCTTAACTTGAATTAACAATTCTCATCAATACTCCAAGCTGAAGAGGAAAAAAATGAATCCCATTATTTTTTTTTAAATCTGTGATTGGAGGGAGAGGCTACAGAGCTGTGGGAGAGAAGGAGTAAAACAGAGACGTGAATTCTGTACTTTTCAGAAGTGAAGATTCTAGGGCAGCACACCAAAGTTCTCTCCAATGGAAACAACAACACATTCCCCAATTAAATGGAGATCTCGATATGGTTTTGTATGGGCAGTAAGAATCAGAGGAGGAACTTTTACAGGAAGGTGAAAAGATATCAGAGCTACCTAAGCAAAATTTAATATGTCAGGTCAGAGTTCAGGAATAATATACACATGTCACCAGAACCTACCAGAGAGACAAGCGTGGAAAAGCCTTAGAATTTATATTTTTGTAATCACAAAAGCAACGTGGGCCAAGAACAAATCTCACATGGAGAGTGAAGTCACCCACACAATGCAGGAACAAACAAAGTGTGGGCAGGATGGTCAAGCATGTGCAAGACGAAAAATAGGCAAAACAAGCAGACAAACTGGAAGTGGGGGAGAGGAGAAGAGAGGGAAGGACAAAAGATCAAAGTACTCTCGTCTAGAAAAATACAACCAAATGAATACAAAGGCATTCATCAAAAGTGCTTCAAGATTTGTGAACACAGTAAGAACTGAAAGAAAAAGATAAAACGGAGTCTAAAAATTAACAAATTGATGATCAAACATTTTTGTTATAGAATTAAGAAACAAAACATTCATAACTGAAAATAAATGACACAGAGGCCTATGATAATCAGAGAATACAGATTTAAAAAAAAAACATAAATTGAAAGCAATCAGAGAAAAAGAAATAAAATTGGGTACAAGATAATCCAACCTTATGATAACTGGTGTCCCTAAAGCAGAAAAAGAGCAGGAAAGCAAGCAGACAGGAAGATAGGTACAATGGTTCTCCAGCAGTATATACCATAATGATAAAGAGAAAAAAACCAAAGCCCACACTCTTCAAAAAGTGATAGCCAAGAAAACATGCAGAAGGTTCTGAAGAAGAATGGAGCAGTCTTGTATAGAGCAGGGCTTCTTGGTCTCTCTTGTCACAAGGTATAGAGACGAAGGAACAAAAGCCAAGAAAAAGAAAAAGTATTCTTAGAGATCTCTGCTCCCCAAAAAACAAGGCCTGAGAAAAGAACTTTGCGCAGGTAGTTTATTTGGGAGGCGATTCCTGAGGGTTCAAGTGACAGACTGAGAAGCATGAGAAGGAAGGAGGAAAAGTTAAGATTGTGCTGACAAGGTTACTGCTGTACACACTGGGGCTTAATTTTCCAAGCACACACAAGGTCTAATAAAATGGTCTAGCTGAAAACAGGAAGAAAGCTTCCATTCCCCATGGACTGAGAGCTGTTCTTGAGGGTGTTAACTGCCACATTCGAGCTGAGTATAGGCTGGAACCAGCAGGCTTTTAGACTAGATGAGGTGCTATCAGTAGTAAGCGACTGGAAGCACACGTGGTCACACAAGCAGCAGCGGGTACCAGAAGTGTGACCAAAGTGATGGTAGGGCCTAACAGTCAATAAAAGGGAAAATTTCCCTGAAATAAGGGACCAAATTTAAATTGTGGCATACTGCTGCAATGACACCCAACAGTAAAATAAAAGAACTAGATCTCATGCACAATTATGGATATATCTTTTTTTTTTAATTGAGCCTAAGAAACAAAAAACCCAAGTTGTAAAAGGATGATTACACTTTGACTACCACTCACATAAATTTTACTAACTTGTAGAAGAATACTATCTAGGGATACATTCATAGGTAGTGACATGCACAGATAAAATGAACACAAAACCTCACATGGGAGGAAAGAGTTTGCAGCCAGGGATGGGTACCCAGATTTTAACGTAACAGTTTTTTAAGCTGTGTGATGGGTACATAATAACTATAATTTTCTCCATGATTAAATATTTTGTTAAAAAAAGAAAATCTGGGGTACCAGGGTAGCTCGGTCAAATGACTGCCTTTGGCTCAGGTCATGATCCTAGAGTCCCAGGATCAAGTCCCAAGTCAGGCTCCCTGCTCAGTGGGGAATCTGCTCCTCCTGATAACCCACCCCCCTCTTGCTCTCTCTCACTCTCTCTCAAATAAATAAATAAGATCTTTACTAAAAAACACTACAGATCAAAATAACTACTATGTCAGGAAAATATAATTTGGAAAACTCAACACAGATACATCCTACTTAAGTTATGAAATTTCAAAAATAAAGCACCCAACTAAGAAAACTCCGAGGATGAAACAAATGCATTTTACTTTGTAGCCATATTACCTAACCACAAAGATCATGATCTGGTTAAAATGAATAATTTAGCAATGATATTATATAGAACTAGATCCTTCACAGGAAAAGTTGTAAAGTGGTATGTCTAGTTTCACTTGCTCACCTGTGTTTTAATCTGAATTGCCAACATATGAAAATTGATAAACTTTAAAATAACATTGTATGCATTTGCAGTAGCTGTCTTTGGAAAATTCAGATTCAGAACTAGATAATCTGGTGTTACTGCCTTATTTCTAAAATGAAGATTTCTGATATTACTTCTAAACATGTGATTTTTTTTTTTTTTTAAAAAGACTTATTTTAGAAAGGGAGCACAGGGACCCATATGGGGGGAGGGACAGAGGGAGAGAAGCTCAAGCAGACTCCCTCCTGAGCTGGGTGGGGCACGTGAGGCTGATCCTAGGACCCATGAGATCCTGAATTGAGCTAAGAGGCCAACACTAAAACTAGTCAACTGAGCCACCCCAGTGCCCCATAAACATGCTAATTTCCTAATGATTTAAACCACCTTTTGATACTTCTAGGGTTACGTTATCTAAGAAGTCAAAATTTCTTTAAAACAAAAACAACAAAACAAAACATAAGTAAGTTATGAGTGCATGGATGGCTCAGTTAAGTGTCTGCCTTCAGTTCGGGTTGTGGTCCCAGGGTCGTGGGATTAAGCCCTCAGACTGGCTCTTTCTGCTTGGCAGGGAGCTTGGCAGGAAGTCTGCTTCTCCCTCTGCCTGCTTCTCTACTTGTGATCTTTCTCTCTCAAATAAATAAAATCTTAAAAAAATAAATAAATAAAGAGAAAAAGAACCAAGTTAAAAAAAAAAAAGTACTATGAGCTCTTCTAAAAAATCTGCTTATAAAGAAATCCAGCCAATTAAGCCATACCTTAGGAACAGGATTGGTGGTAAGCATCTTACCCAATTCAATATAAAATGCATAGGAGGGGCACCTGGGTGGCACAGTCAGTTAAGTGTCTTGATTCCTTGAGTTTCAGCTCAGGTCATGATCTTAGAGTCTTGGGCTCTGCACTCAGTGGGGTGTCTGCTTGAGATTCTTTTTCCCCTCCCTCTGTCCTCTCCACACCCTCCCCCTCTGTCTCTCTCTAAAATAAATAAATCTTAGAAAAATAAAATGCATAGGGAACAAGTTGTGCAGATACGGTTAACAGACAGTAAGTGTTACACACTTTGAGAAAGGTACCCAAATTAAGAAATGCAAAGGAAAGTTATACCAACTACAAAAACATCCTCACGTCTAATGGCAAGTGTTGATATCATCTAAATTCGAAGTATCAAAATTTTTAAAGATTTTATTTGAGAGAGTGAGAATGCATGTGCGCACGTTTGGCGGTGGTACAGGGGGAGAGGGTGAAGCAGACTCCCTGATGAGCAAGGAGCCCAACATGAGGCCCAACCCAGTAATGAGGAAGCAGAAGGCTAGCTGAAGATAAACCATAAGGAGACACCCTGCAACTTCCCCCCAACATTCACCCCCCACTCCCAGGTGACATGAGTGTAACATTCTGCCAGGAATCTCCCACCTATCTTAAGGTTCTACCTTGCTAGAGGGGGAAAACAACCTCAACTTGATGGTGGCAAGACCTCTGGTATCTCCTATGTGGGTCCTCTTTAGCACGTGAAAGTTGTCTTGTAAACCTCTCTCTTTCCTTACTTTCCCAGCTGCTGAGTATGATCAGCCACTCCTCAAAATCCCAGTATCGCAGCTCTTTCTGCCCACGGGTCCTGTTCCTATGCTTTAATAAAACCACCATTTTGCACCAAAGACATTTCAAGAATTCTTTCTTGGTTGTAGACTCCAGATCTCCACCCACTGAACCTCACGGGTATTACAAAAACCACATCATCGACCTCGAAATCATGACCTAAGCCCAGCTGCCCTTGAAATAATCAAAAAATTTAAAAAAAGACTTCAAATTGTAATGTTTTTCAGGGCAGGTAGGTGGCTCAGTTGATTAAGCATCTGCCTTCAGTTCAGATCATGATCCCAGAGTCCTGGGATTGAGGCCTGCATCAGGCTCCCTGCTCAGTGGGGAGTCTCGTTCTCTCCTCCTGCCATTCCTCATGCTTGCGTGCTTGATCTCAGGCATATCTGCGCACTTGCTCTCTTTCTTTTGCTCTCAAATAACTTTTAAACCAAAACAAACTGTGATGTTTTTCAAAATCTCATTTCATAAAGTAGAGGACTCATTTCAGATTTAGCAATAACTATGAATTACATTTTAATTTATTTTTCTTTAAACTCAAGCAAAACAATATTTTTAATTTAAAATAGCATTTTGGTTATGGGTACATAGGGAATTAATACTATTATACATTTTGTAGTTGGGCATTTTTCTTTTATTTTGAAAGATTTTATTTATCTGAGAGAGAACATGAGCAGAAGGGAGGGGCACAGGGAGAGAGAGAAGCACACCCCCTATTGAGCAGGAAGCCCAATGAGGGGCTTGATGCCAGGACCCTGAGATCATGACTTGGGAGGAAGGTAGACACTTGCCAACTGAGCCACCCAGGCACCCCAGCAGTTGGACATTCTCTATCAGAAAACTTAAAAAAAAAAAAGCACCTCAAAATAAAAACTCATTACAATATGCCTAATTTTTGTAAGAAAGCCTATCCATCCAGTATTGCTTTTATTGTGCCTGTATATCTGCAAAGAAATATTATATAAAATAAAGGTCAATCAATGTTAGTAATGATTATTTATGGGGGAGGGTTTTTTCTTTTCTTTTCTTTTTTTTAATTCTTTTACCTTTCTGGTTTAATTCTTTACAATGGCCCCACAGTTATTTTTGCAAAAATGAGAAATATTTTTTCTTTACCAAAACACAACTTTACAAAAGCACTGTTAAAAAGATTCCTATTGGAAATTAAGTTGTATGATTCAGATACGTAGCTTTCTGGTTACCTAACTTCAGGTGGGGTTAAAACGTTCACCTGGATAATGGATAATAATTAGGTCCCCTTCATAAAGCCTCTGGGATTGTAGTAGGGTGGAAAAGGAGTTCAAAAATACCCTGACTTCAGAATTCTGAGGATGTAATGTAACAATGACTATCATTTATTGAATAATACAGTGTACCAAACACAATCCTAAACTCTATATACAATTCTTTTTTAACTATATACAATTCTAAACACTATACATTAATTCACTGAATTCTAATGACAAGACTAAAAGGTAACTAATTTTCCAGATTTTACAGAGGAGGCACAGAGAACTTACATACCTATGAAAGGAAAGGCTGGATTTAAACCCATCATGTCTCCCACAGTCAACGTTCTTAATCATGATACTTGTGGTTCATTTTGCTGCGCGTTGTAATGACCCAAGGATTTTTAGAGCTCACTGATGCCTGACTTCCACATGCAAATATTCTGGTGTGACTGGGTAACGGGATATTAAAAAGTTATCTGGTTAATTCCAGTGTGCAGTAAAGTGTGGCAACCATATGTGCTGCGACACTGTACCTTTCTGTCTCCTGGTCATCCTTGGTTATTGGTTATCAAGCCTAGAGGAAGATCAGAACCACCTGATGATTTTTTGAACTTCAAGGCCCCTATGTCACCCAGACCAATGGGCCTGGGCTATGGTATTTTTTAATGCTTCTCAGGTGATTCCGGTCTATAAACTAGACTTGGGAACGAATATCTTTCAAATAGGTGGGGCACAAAAAAAAAAAAAAAAAGAAAGAAAGAAAGAAAAAAAAACTTAACAACTACTATCAAGTGGTGGAATGTCCGAGAGCACTTTTTTTTTTTTAATATTTTATTTATTTATTTGAGAGAGAGACAGTGAGAGAGAGTATAAGCGAGGAGAAGGTCAGAGAGAGAAACAGACTCCCCGTGGAGCTTGGAGCCCGAGGAGGGAATCGAGGAGGGACTCAATCCGAGGACTCCAGAATCATGACCTGAGCCAAAGGCAGTCGCTTAACCACCTGAGCCACCCAGGTGCCCAGAGAGCCTGGTTTTTAATTCACCCAGATTCTCATAGGTCGCGAATTATTTTGGAAATAGTAAGGCTGTCTTTAACTGTCTCTGAGCTCGGACTTAGTGCTTTCTCTGATGAGAATGTGGCCTACAAGTTTCCCTAACTAAAGGATTTCTTCTTTCCCCTTCAAAAAAAGTTGTTTCTCCTGGCATTGGGCTTCACCTAGGACTACCACGAATAAAACACGGGCCTATTGATAACTATCTACTTGAGACAGTAAAAAAAAGTTTAACAGATGAAAGAATAAAGAAAAGAAAAAAATTTTACAGAATATGCTAAAAATTACTCAATGAAGATAAGACCACAACAATATTTTAGTATATGTGCTGCCAAAGCGAGCACAAGACCACAACAATAAAACTCAAAAATTTTAACAGAGAAATAAAATCCACAAAATATTAAGAATTTTCCTTGACAAACAAACTAACACAATGAATAAGGAAGAAATCTGAGGTTTGAAAGAGAACATTTAAGAGAGTATAAAAAATGAAAATTCACATAAGCCAGATCTGGTTTGGGAACCTAAGATCAGAGATTCTAATGTGTAATATAATAATGACTAATATGTATTCAGTGCTTACAATGTACCAGATACAATTATAAATCTTAGATCTGGCAACGTAACATCAGAGTTCCTAATAGACTCAGACTTCCAGGGTACCCAATATGAAAAAGCACACTAAGTAACCAGGATGTGGGAGGTTCTCAACCATTCCTTTTCCATTAGGCACACACATTTCTACCCCAAGTATCCAAGTACTGAACACAACGCCAAAAAAATATCCTCTCATCCTGGTTCTAGACAGGTTCTAAATTCAATTAGGAGTTAAACTTGCTAGGTTCAAGATCAAAATCTCTGGTAATTTAACAAAAAATCCGATTTTGTGGGCACCAGTGGATTAAGTGCCTTCGGCTCAGGTCACATCCCAGGGTGCTGGGATCAAGTCCCACAGTGGGCTCCCTGCTCAGCAGGGAGTGTGCTGCTCCCTTTCCCTCTGCTGTTCCCCCTGCTTGTGCTCTCTTCATCAAATAAATAAACAAAATTTTTAAATAAATCTAATTTTGCTAATGAAAAAGAGATCCTTATGCCTTAGCAATCAGACATATAGGTAGCAAAACTGGCATTTCATATGAAAAATAGCTCTGCATTTTTAAAAAGATTTTACTTATTTATTTGTGAGAAAGAGAATATGAGCCGGAGGAGGAGCAGAGGGAAAGGAAGAGGCAGACTCCCCACAGAGCAGGGACCACCCCCCCCAACATATGGTGCAATCCCAGGACCCTGAGATCATGACCTGATCCAAAGGCAGATGTTTAATCAACGAGCCACCCAGGTCCCCTAGCTCTGCATTTTTACCCATATAACAGTCTATAGGCCACAAGTCTTAAAATTCTTAAAATGTTATCATTGACTCTTTCAGATCTTAAATTACTTAAACTGTCTATTATCCCTGATTATTCCTTACTTCTGATTCTGATATAATCAGGTCTGGTGTGCAAATATGCCACCAAGAGCCAATGCACAAACACTCCCACACTTGTACAGACTCTCTTCAGATACAGGTCTGGTTTAACTCAGACTCAAAGTGGCAGCAAACCAGGTTAACAACCAAACCTTTAGAGTTCAGAAGAGAACTTTCCAAAAGACTTGGAAGACAAGTTATTACCAAGTATCTATAATGAAAGGAATTTAGCACAGCTCTTGAAGAACTTACAGTTTTAAGCAGAACTGAATGCTGGTGGGCCTGTGAGAACAGGTTAGAAGCGAAGTATACATTTAGACCATTCAGTCAGTCCTGTTGTTCACTTGAATGCGGATGAGTATCTTCCCCACACAACTATTTCAGCTTTTACTAGATGACAACTGGTCATCAAATTTAATTGCTCCTTGAGGCCACACCTGAAATCTAACAGAACTCATCAACAGTCAAGGAATCCTGTCTTCTATTCAGTAAGACAGCAGTATACCTCTTCTAGCACATTATGTAAACATAAACTAATGAGAAGAGCTTACGGCCACTTAAGATACAACAACTAAACGCAGCTTGTGATCCTATACTGGACAAAAATACTGAAAAAAATCAGCAAAACTGGAATGGAGTATACATTAAATGAAAGCATTATATGGTATTATGTGAATCTAATGACTATACCATGCTGGGTAAGATAAGCCTTGTTCTTAGAAGTAAACAATGAGGTATTGACAGGTTAAGGAGCATGCTTTATGAAACCCACTCTCAAGGGATACAGGAAATATATATAGACAGAATGATGAAGCAAATGTGGTAAAATGTTAATTGGTGGCTCTGGGTAAGAAAATATATGGAGTTCTTTGCACGATTATCACAACTTCTCTGTAATTTTGACATTCAAAATTAAAAGTATAAATAAATAAATAAATAAAATGAACTCCCTGGATTTATTTATTTATTTAAGTAGGCTCCACACAACTAGTGTGGAACCCAACACAGGGCTTGAACTCAAAACCCTGAATCAAGACCTCAGCTGAAATCAAGTCCAATGCTCAACTGAATGAGCCACACTTCTGCCCTTCAGCTGGATGTTTTAAACTTAACATCAAACTCTAAATGAAAGGAAACTGAGAAAGGGAAACAATCTACATTCCATTATTATGTTTCTGAGCCAAATACAGTGGGTAACATTTTACAAAGGTTTTTCTACATAATAAAGAGAATTCGAGCTTTGAGTCAAAACGTGGGGTTAGTAGTTCAACTTGACAATTTTGTTGCTCGGTAAGTTATTCTTTCACCTTCCTGAGTGTCAGTGTCCTCCTCTAAGAAACAGAGACAATGCTACAGATAGGATGACTGAAAAGATTAAACATGATAATATCAAATACTGTACACTTTGTGTGCACACCATTGTCCTAAGTGACAGGAGACAAATTTCTATGGGATTCCTAGTTTCTGCATGTCTTGTAAGCAGGCATAAAATCTTTTCAAAGATGCTCATATAGCAAACAGATTTGTAAGACAGAAATAGTGTCCCAGTCTAGAGCAAAGGAAAACATGCTTACTACCCATCCTCAAAGCCTCAAGGGTCCCTCTTCTATGTGACAGAGCACCTGGCCTGTGCACATATCATCTATCTGACCTTCTTCACATCACCCCGTGCTTAGAAGAGTGGCCTGGAGAACAGATATAAGTAAATGCTGACACTCTGTCTACTACTATTGCTGTGAATAATCCTTTTCTTCCACCCAGGGAACTCATGTTTTCTGCCACCACCCATGGAACTGTGACTTACTAGTAAGGTAAAGGCACAAACCCCTCACAGTTTTTGAGTCTATGCACTTTCTGTTAACATGTCATTAGATCTTATCAATAGCCCCATGAAGTTCAGCAAAATTGCATGGTACAAGTGAGATATTCCACAAACAATAGTTATTATTGTTTTCTTCTTCATTATCATTAATCCTTGCAACAATCCTGTAAACTTGGAATCAATACCACCATTTTATAGCTGACAGGTTAATTAACCTGCCAAGAGTGAGTCAGTCACACAAATGGATTTTAATCCTTTCCACCTTTTTTTATCTCACAGCTTTAAAATTATGAACTCATTTGGTGAAGCTGCAAACTTTTTATTACATTACAATAGATGACTTATTCTTTAACTATGTATAAACAGCCTTTTGTTTCAGGCACTCTGCTGGTGCTAGAGAAACAGTGAATAAAATATGCTGTCTTCATGAAGCCTGTAGAGAAAACACACCAAAACAAGGAAAACAAAACAAAATAACTAATTCCCTAATAATAATTAGCAAATGAAATAATTATTAACTCTTATAGATGCTATGATGGAAGCAAACAAGGGTCTGAGATAGACAGCAACTGGAGGACACACCTTTCAAACTACAGGTTGTCAGTTAGGAATAAATTCAGTGAGTCCCAACCAGGATTTTCTAAAAAATGTGGTACAGAAAAGAATGCACATACATTATAAGTACTGTTTTGTGAAATTTCGATCTAGCACAAAGAGTCATTATATAAAATCATTTCCTTTAAGGCACAGGGAATCATCTATGCAATGGGAATGGAAAGACCTTGCTTTGTTCGAAAAGCAAAATTACAGTGGGGCTAGGATCTTGCAGAAAGGAATAGGGTGGTATGAATGAATGTTGGAAAGAAAGATTTTAAGGTTCTGGTATAGTTTGTGCAATGCAGTTATAAATAGATAAGTGACACGATTTTACACTTGAGAAGTCACTTTTTTTGCTATAAGGAGGATGTATTTAAAGGAGGGCAAGGATGGTAACAGACCCATCAGAATGCTGTTGTAAGCAAATGACATAGGTGATAATAGTAGCTGGGTTTGGGGTGAGGAAAGGAAAGGGCAACAGGGATGGAAAAGAATGGAAAGATTCAAGATATTATTTTGAAGATACAGAGTCCAAAGGATTTACTGAGGTGAGCCCCAAGAGGCATACTCTAAATTTGAATCCTATCCGAATACTGTGGTTCCGTGAACATACACCACGCTCTCTCATGGGTCTGTTGCCCACACGTATGATGTTCTTGGGATACCCTACCACACCCTAAGCTCTCACCCTACTAACCTGGTACACATTCCTATCCATCCTTCTTTCAGGACTGAGGCTCCATATTATCTTTTCCACAAAGCATTCCTGACATTTGGAAGCTGTCTTCTCCATATTCCCTTAGCACTTCACACATTTCTAATACACTGGTTACAGACTGTATTGCAATTAACTGTTTATACATGTGTTTCCACAAGTTAGTCCAGAGCCAGGCCAGGCCAGAAGCCATATTCTACTCATTTTAAACCTTGGGACTGATGATAATACTTAGAAAAATGTAGATTCATTGTCAAAATTTGCTGAGTGAATGTACCATTTCATGTAATACATTCCTTCACTCCTAAACTAGCAAACGATCCTTATTCATAAAGATATGTACTGTACATATTTTAATTTAACCTCATTTCAGGTCATCCTTCAATGACTCGATCTTTGGAGAAATATGTATTTGCTTAGTTTATGTTGCCAGAGAAATCTATTATATTCTGTTTAATGATCAGATTGTGCTTCTTGCCTTCATAAACGATAGCACAGCATACAGGAAAGGGCTGATTTTGAAGTTAGACCCCTGTTCATAAACCATTTCTTCAATTTACTGACCATGAACTAGCCTTGGGTAGGTTTTTAATCTCTGGATCTCAGTCTGTTCAACTGTATAAGGTTAATACTTCTATGTCATAGGGTCATCATGGGGCTTAAATGTCAATGTAAAGCAACTAGCACAAATACACACTACATACCAGTTCCTGTTTCTCCAACTTAACTTCTTTACAAGGAAGAATACAGCCTTTGCAAAACTAAACACAAAATGTTTCTGCTCCTGGCATTATTTTGACCTATAGGGTGAGAAAGGAAACCGTCTTACCTCTCTCCCCTCCAAACACAGCTGGACACTGAGGTCCCAAACTACCTACTCTGGATATAGCCTACTGTCTACATTAGAATGACTTTACTGTTTCTTGGTCTTCATTATAACTCCTGCCCAGACAAATAGCTTGATTATTCATTACAGAACTTGCTGAAAAACCAATTCTTCAAGAAAAAACACCAGCTGTTTGTACCCGAAGATTCTTTGCACTCCCTTGCCTTCTGTGAAGATCAGTATGTAATCAAGCCATCTCCTCCGCTCCCTTGCCCTCTCACCCTGAGCCACCGAAAGACCAGCCTTAAACCATACTTCAGATTCTCAAGAAAAATCTGACCTTGACTTCCCAGAAACTACCACACTCTGCTGAAGTATTCTTTCTTACCCCAGTAAACCATAAACTCAGATTTGTCCTATCAGAAGGTTCTGGGTGGAATCTGAGAAGCCAGCAAGGATGGGGCAATACCACTATAAGCACAAAGACACGACAGAGGAATTTTCCCACCGAAGTCCAGAAATACTGTAAAAATAAGCTGAGGGAAATTATATACCAGGCAAAATACGTCCACTAATATGTCCATTAATAAAAAAGGAAATGGGTTTGTCAATAGAAAGTTTCTTTGCAATTTCAAAAATTGTTTTTGCTGAAATCTAATGTTGACGTGTTTTATTTCTTTTATTACAGAGCTGTTCACAGAGAGGACTCTGATTCAAGAAAAACAGCCTCTCACGTTGCCTTTGGAGTTACCAAAAATAACACTAGGACAGACGACCAAAATGACTGCAAGACAAACGACCAGTTTTTAAATTAGATCCTTGCGAATGAAAATTCAGATCCATTAGCAATTTCACTAATTGTAAGGAACACTGATTTCTAAAGGATTCTAACCATGGTCCAGTGACTTTCCACTAGGGTCAAGCTTATAAATCTCTGGGGTAGAAAGGACTGAGGGAAGAAAGATCTGCTTTTTAGGATTTACTTTTCTCCTTGAAAAACAGATTTGGGTTGCATGGCTGACCCTCCACCAGGTCTGCCTCCACAGCTCGAGCAGCTCCAGAGAGGAGGGAGAAGTCGACCGAAACAGGGTTTTCGTGGAATCCCCCTCTCGCTGACTGAGGACTGACCCGGGGTGGGGTTCCGCTCCTACTGCCAGTTCCCGGTCCGTACCTGACAGGCGATGGACCTGCGGAAGCTACAAGCCATGTCCTCCTCCAAGAAACGCGCACCAACCTCCTGGCCCAATCCTCGCCCCGCCCTCCTCTGTACGCCCCGCCTATGCGCGCCGGAAGCCCACTCGGTGGATTCTGCCAACCAATCAGGAAGCCGCGTGGCCCGCCACTAACCTCTGCCCTGCTGCCGCGAGGGAGCGCGGGAAATCCCGAGTGCAGCTGCAAATCCCGCGGGCCGCTGGGACCATGGCCACCTCCTCGGTGTCCAAGGTACGTGGGGAGGAGGTACGCCCACTAGACTTGGCCCTCGCCTCTTTCTCTTTTGGAAAAGGGATGTAGCAGAGGTTACGTAGGCCTCAATGAACAGGCTCCAGGGGTAGGGAGTGGCGGGCTGAGCCGAAGCGTCCTTACTCTAGGTGCGGTTGAGGTCAGTTTTGCTCGGGGAGCGAAGACACCGACCAGCCTTAGTTGTTTTGGCCTGGAGGACTTTTAAGTTCTGGTTTGTGGAGGTCGAATCCCCTGAGGATGTGGCCCCCCGTCCCTTCCTTTTTCTTTCTTATAAATGTGCGGCAAGCATTCCGTTAGGTACGAGATAGAGTGGTAAACAAAATCGACTGTGCTCAAAAAAGACATTAAACACAGATGAGGTGATGATAAATTGTGGTTAAGTGTTAGCAAGAATGTCTGGGGTCTGGGAAAGTTTGGGGAAAAGGACATTTTAGCTGAGACCTGAAAAAAGTAGCAGTTAGGCAAAGGATTGAGGGTAGGGAGTCTGTTCTAGCGTAGGGAATGACATGTTCTTTGGCCCAGAGGATAGAAATAAGATGACCTATCAAAGAAGTTGAAATATCAGTATAATCAGAGAGGAAACCTTGTGAAAAATGAGAATGAAACAGTTGTGTGTGTGTGTGTGTGTGTGTGAGAGAGAGAGAGAGAGAGAGAGGAGACCACATAGACCTCATATGGGCTGCCTTACATGGTCAGGGCTTTCAGGAAGACATGATAGTCTGGTTGGTAAGAAGATAAATTGTCTAATATAAGTAGCCAGTAGCCACATGTGGCTATTTCAGTTTTAATTAAAATTAAATAAGAAATTCATATTCCCAGTTTTACTAGCCACATTTCAAGTGCTCAATAACCACATGTGGTGGTGACTACCATATTAGTGCAGAGACATGATATTTCTCCTTCATTACCAAAAGTTCAGTTGTACAGCACTGCTACAGACCCAAGCAAGACTGTTAGTAATATTGTGAGTGCAGCCAGGAGCCGCTGAAGTTAAGCTGTGATAAAGTTGAGAATGTGGATGAAAAAACTACAAACTCATTTCTCCCTACGTTAAAACAGTAGATTAGAGGACTCTGCCATGGATCTGATCTTTAATTTTGATGAAAATTAAACTAGAATTATGGAAAGGTGTGCCTTCTGAGACTAGTATCAAAGGGGAACTTAAAGCTATAGAGCTTAAGTCTATAGAATATTGACTATGATGCTCGGTGCAAATGCCAGAAGAGGTTTAACTGTGCTTGTGTAGCCTGGTTACAGGGGTGAGAGAGCACCTGACTCCAGGGTCCCAAACAGACCACCTTCAGCCCCTTGCTACCGACAAAATCCTAAATCTGAGAAATGAGTGGTAGGGAAACTGGAAAGGAATGGGGTGGGGGTGCTTTATGATAATTACCTGTGACCAACAAATAATAAACCAACCACTAAAAAGAAATAAGCCATTGATGGTGTTACCAATAGAAATTTTAAAAAGATTTACGTTCCCTGGTTAGCTTTCTATTAAAGACCAACCCTAAAGACCCTTGTTGGCAACCCTTTGGTACCCCTCTCACTCTTGAGGATTTTTCTGTGTCTTTACTTAATAAAGTTCTATCGCTTTACTCACCAAAAAAAAAAAAAAAAGAAAAGAAAGCAAGCGGAATTTGTTTCAGTGAGGCCAGCACTGAGAATTCTGACAGCAACCTTGAGTCTCAAAGATGGTCTGCAAAGTGCTGATAATATTTCCAGGTTTATGTGAGAAAAGTGTAGGACAAAGGAGGGCAGTAGAGGTCAGGTTGATCTTTGTCTTGGAGTCAGTCGTGGGCGGGGTCTTACTGTCTCAGGACAGACCTTATTGATTGAGTGACTAGTTTCCATTACCATCAGGAGAAGCTGTGCCCACTGGAACTTTTGCCTGAGTTAAGAGATCGGCTGGATGGGGTGCCTGGGTGGCTCAGGTGGTTAGCCACCTACCTGCCTTTGGCTCAGGTCATGGTCTCCAGGTCCTGGAATTGAGCCCTATGTCAGGCTCCCTGACAGGGTCTGCTTCTCTCTCTCCCACCCCCACTCCTTGTGTTCTCTCTCTCAAATGAATAAACAAAATCGTAAAAAAAAAAAAAAAAAAGCTATAAAGAAGAACTTAATTATTGGAAAGTTTTAGGTCAAAATGGAGGTAGTTGCAGTTCTCTTACACTAGTATTTTTTATTAGGAATGGTACTGTTTCTGTTTCGTGCTGGTTGTAAAGTTCCATAGGTTTTGATGAGTGGTCTGCTCTCTAATCCTTTTCATTGCATAAGGCTCATATTTTTGTATGTATTGCAAGAATTGTGAGATATTGTTCAGGAAAGCATTTATGGCATTATAATAGAAATGCTTGTATTGAGATGATTATGGGGAACTTGTATCAGTAAGATTCTTTAAGGACTATTTCGGAGCTCATAGAACTGCTAGCTTTTTTTTTTTTTTTTTTAAACCTATCTAAACTTCCTTTTCCTTGTCCTATTTTCTACCTGTTAGCTCTCCTCCTAGACTGCTTCTCTCTCAAATACCATCATTTTGATCAGCAGTTAAAAGTGGTTAACCAGGGCGCCTGGGTGGCTCAGTGGGTTGGGCCGCTGCCTTCGGCTCAGGTCATGATCTCAGGGTCCTGGGATCGAGTCCCGCATCGGGCTCTCTGCTCAGCAGGGAGCCTGCTTCCCTCTCTCTCTCTCTGCCTGCCTCTCCATCTACTTGTGATTTCTCTCTGTCAAATTAATAAATAAAATCTTAAAAAAAAAAAAAAGTGGTTAACCATATTACTACCTGCCATACCTTAGGATCTATTCTGGGCCCTTGTTTATCTTACTCATTCTTAGCTCCTTTTTCTTTACTGAATTGCAGGTGAAAGGAGTCAATGACAAGCTTGTGGTGGTACTACAAGATTTTTCTAAATGTGAATGGGTATTTCAGTAGTTCACTCGTTGCAAATACAAGAGTGTAAGGCACAGAACTTATTTTGGATCCTGTTATCCAAATGGCCACTTTATATTTGCCTAGATTTCTTTAGCACTGTCCTGAGATGACTTTTTCTAGGTATATTTTTTTCATTCTTTCTTTCATTTTCCATAAAAATGGTAGTCTTTAAGAAGCCATATGGGGTGCATGGCTTTAGGATTGGTAGAATAAACGTAGGACTAGTAGCTTGGGGGCTGTGTATCACTAGCCAAATAATAACATGAAGCTAAATGTAGCTAGGAGATTACCAGGAAAATTACTTGGCAAGCATTCATTCCATATACTGATTGCCTAATGTATATGCTAATGCCTGTCCTAGACAGGAAATAATTATGAATTATATGCAGCCTGTGCTCTGAAGGCACTCACAAACTACTTGGTGAGACAGACCCTTAAATAACTGTGATACACAGTGAAAGTGATTTAAAACAAAGCAAAATAAAGGCCTTTAAGTGTTGTGAGATCTTAGGGAAAGAAATAATTCTAACTAGAGAACTGAGGAAGGTTTCCCAGTGCAGATAAATAAGACTTTTATCAGATAAAGAAAGGTGTGTAAGGTGAAACAATAACCAAATTATCTATGTCCTGACCATGTTATGGATACTTGAAGTTTAATTAAATAATAAATACTTCTTTTGAAATGAGAGAGTGTTATTCATTTTAATAGTACTTATGTTCTTTCTTCTCTGAGTTTTATAAAAATGAAACCTTTCTGGGTTTAAATTTCATCAGCGTATATTTTCTTTTTCTCTTAGATTAGCTCCCTAAGAGTAAAATCAAAGATGAACATCCCATGGGAAGGAGGAGAAAGAAATGGATAGTCCCTTTATTTAGAATTTTCTTGCTAGGGGCACCTGGGTGACTCAGTGGGTTAAGCCTCTAATTCTTGATTTCAGCTCAGGTCATAATCTCAGGGTCCTGGGATTGAGCCCCTCTTTCCAGTCTCCACTCAGCAGGGAGTTGCTTGGGATTCTCTCTGGCTCTCCCTCTGCTCCTCCGCACTGCTCCTGCACTCATACGCTCTCCATAAAAAAATAAATAAATAAATATTTTTTAAAAAAGAATTTTCCTGCTGTAATTCAGATAGAAGAGAATTTCTCAGCACTTTAAAGAAATGCCTTTTTAAAAAAATCTGCTTATCCATAAAATATTTGGTTAATTGGGGCGCCTGGGTGGCTCAGTGGGTTAAGCCGCTGCCTTCGGCTCAGGTCATGATCTCAGCGTCCTGGGATCGAGTCCCGCGTCGGGCTCTCTGCTTGGCGGGAAGCCTGCTTCCTCCTCTCTCTCTCTGCCTGCCTCTCTGCCTACTTGTGATCTCTCTCTGTCAAATAAATAAATAAAATCTTTAAAAAAAAAAAAAAACATTTGGTTAATTGGATTTATCTGTTCCTTGGATACTTTGACTTTATGCTTTTTTCTTCCTTTCTTTTATTTTTTTAAGGGCTGCTTTGTGTTTAAGCCAAACTTCAAGAAGAGAAAGATCTCTGTGCCAGTAGGTAAGATGTCTTAATATCGAATTGGCTAATTTTCCTTCCCTAAGTCTTAAATTTACCTAACCCTAGTTAAATTAGTAATTCTCTTGTCTAAATTTGACTTACTTACCTTCTTGATGTAACAGTTGTGTTCCAAGGTGTAGTGAAAGGGATAAGGTACATCCCAGACTTCCAGTCTAAAAGGGAATCCAAATATACCTTCAAAAGGCAAATTAGAAAATAAATTTTCTTCAAAGGATATGTCTCTGTTTTTCAAAAGAGTTTGATTGTCTTAGGGGTGCCTGGATGGTCAGATGGCAAAGTGTGTGACCCTTGATCTCCAGGTTGTAAGTTCAAGCCCCATGTTCCACATTCGGCATAGAGCTTACTTAAAAGCATGTATTCAATAAAATAAAATAATAAGGTTAACTCAGAAGGAAATTTAAAAAACAGAGAGAGACTGTCTTAAAAATGTCAGTGATTTCCTGGGGTGTTGGTAGGGGAAGTTGACTACAAAAGGACAAGAGAAACTTTTTTCGACTTATGGAAATGTTTTCTAGATCAAGGGAGCAGTTATGCAAGTTAGGGCACATTAAACTGTTAAAAGAGTCATATTTTATCATTTGTAAATTATTTCTCAATGAAATTAAACATAAAAAAAATATTGTTTTTTTCACTTTCTTCATTCATTTCCAGGTAATCTGTTTGGTGGTCATGTTAGAAAGAATTGACTTTTTCAAACAAATCATGACATTACTGCCAGAAAATGTGTATAGTACTGGTTTTCACTTATAGGTGCAGATTAGAATCACTTGGGGAACTTATAAAAAAAATTGTGTTTGGGGTTTTTTGGATATAATTGGATTTTCATATATAGTTGTAAGAAAGTGTAGAGAGTTCCTTGTACGCTTTACCCAGTAATCTTCAGTGGTAATATTTTGGGTAACTGGTGACAGTATCACAGCCAGGAAACTTAACATTGGTATAATCTATTGACCATATTTAGATTTCAACTTGGGGAACTTTTTTTTTTTTTTTAAGGATTTTATTTATTTATTTGACAGACAGAGATCACAAGTAGGCAGAGAGAGAGGAAGGGAAGCAGGCTCCCTGCTGAGCAGAGGGCCCGATGCGGGGCTTGATCCCAGGACCCTGAGATCATGACTTGAGCCGAAGGCAGAGGCTTTAAGAGCCACCCAGGCGCCCCTCAACTTGGGGAACTTTTTAAAGATACTAATGCCCAAACCCCATCTCAGACCAGTTGAATCAGAATCTCTGGAAGCGGTACCTAAATGTTGGTAATTTTTTAAAAGCTGCTCACAGGGAAAAAAAAAATACGCAGAATGAGAATAGATCCAGGAAACTCAGCGACACTGTCAAGCATCAGTCGCATGATAGGGATCCCACAAGGAGAAGAGCGAGAAAAAGGGCAGAAGATTTGTCTGAAGAAATAATAGCTGGGTTTTTCAGCAGAAAGTATGCAGGCCAGATGGGAGTGGCATGATAAATTCCAGGTGCTAAAAGGAAAAAATCTATAGCCAACAATACTCCATCTAGCAAGGCTTTCATTTAGAATAGAAGGAGGGATAAAATTTCCCAGAAAAACAAAAGTTAAAAGCAAACAAGCAATGTCCTTGTCACACATGATGCCATTGGCCTGTGGAACCCAAATTCACAGTCCCGCTGACCTCCTGCCTGAGTCAGCAGCCTCGGCCTGCCACCTGCTCAATGCCAAGTTACCACACCTTCACTTCAGATTGTCAAGGGCTCAAACTGGCACTCTTCCCCCAAATTCCAGCCCCTGTGCTCAAGTTTGTGCACAAAAGTGGACAAAATTATAACAGCAGAATGAAGCAACCCGAACAGAGACACTAATTCTGTGGAATACATAATGGATTAAAAGGAGTGTGCTAGGCTGAGTCTCCAACAAGCACATCAAAGAACAGTACATACAGCATGATTCTGGTTAGTAGGAGAAACAAACCTGGGAAAAATAAGACGATGAAATAAGAGAGGGAGACAAACTATAAGAGACTCTGAAGCATAGGAAGCAAACTGAGGGTTGCTGAAAGGGAGGGGGGGTGGAGGGATGGGGTAACTGGGTGATGGGCATAACTGGGTAATGAGCACTGGGTGTTCTGTGCAGCTGATGAATCACTGAACTATACCTCTGAAACTAATAATACACTATATGTTAATTAATCGAATTTAAATTAGAAAAGGAAACCTAACAGCTCCTCACAGGCTTATTCTTTACACTTAATATTCAGTATGGTAAAAATTAATTCTGATGGAAAAATTATGATGTGGAATTAAGCATATGCATGCACTAGCTTTGAATTAAAAAAGAAAAACTGAACTCTACTGTTATATGACTAAGGAAATAAAGAACGTGTAGTTATGGAATAGGATTTTTCCAAATCCTCGCATGATGCAGATCTTAGGGTGTTACTCCTTCAGTTTGGGACCAGCTAGATAAGAAACGTGTGCTCAAGGAGCAAATAATAAAATGATGGTTCATATTGAGGGGACCAGAGGGTAGGGAATATGATTTATAATAAGAATCCATTTTCTCATTAACAGAATAAACCATTATCTTAAGTTCTACACTTTCTTAGCCTTAGTCTCAAAGAAACATGAAACTTTCTGTATTCCCTGGTTCCTCCCCAATAAAAAGTGACAGTGATAGACTTAGAAATAGTGAACAAAGAATAGCTACAATTTAAAGTATTTTTAAGTGATGGATTTGTGAACATATTTCTTTTATGTTAAAGACTGCTAAACTCGAAGTAGTTCATTTTCAGAGAAAAATTCAAGTTTCATTTCCCATTATCTGTGAAGGATACAGAGCATGAAATGACATCTAGTATTACCAGCGATATCATTACAACTAGCATTTTGCTAGCATTTATTGAGTTTCTATTATGTGCGAGGTTGTTCTAAGCCCTGTAGTATGTGTTACTTTGTTTAATCCTCTCAGCACACTGTGAGGAATCTATTATAAGTATCTCCATTAAAATATGAGGATACTTAGAACTTTCTCACTGATAGTGCTAGTAAGTGGTCAAGCTGGGGTTTGAACCCAGTTGTCTGATTCCAGAACCTCTGGTCTAACCATTACTTGGAACTATGTCTCATAAGATGAGGTGAGTGTTTCCTTAGAACTTTTTCTGTTGAATTTCAGCTATAATTTATTAAGATTTGTTCAGAGTTTTAGTATTAGTAAACCTTATGTATTTAATTATATAATTTGAACTTTGCTTTTAAAGAAGTACATTAGTTTTGTTTTGTTTTAATTGGGCTGACCTAAGACCAATAGATACTGTTTCAATACGAGACTCTTAGAGGAATTGACCCTGATTATAAAACAGATGGTGTAGGAATAAGGAAAACATATCCAGATTTTAGCACTTGCCTTCACTGGCTTCAATTCTTGAAATAGATTGCCTGAAGAAGTAGGAAGATGCCCTGCATTTTGCCCACCATCTGTCCCCTGACTTGAAGACACTTGGATATATACCTAAGAGAAGACTGGTAACTCTGCCTCTTGTCTGTGTTCTATGGATGACTGTACATCCATGAAAACGACTGGGCAGGACCTGGAGAGAGAGAGGTCTGGAGAGGCTGAGACGATGGTGGCCCTGGCCCTGTAGGAGATGTTTGCGTTGAAGTCAAGCACTGTGTGTAGAAGAGGGAAGGAACCTGTCAACTGAGAGCTTATATTCTGTAGTTCTTCTCAATGCTGATTGGTTTTTTACCTTCCTGATCTATAAATGGCTGAGAGAAGTCATGGTAACAAGTTGAATTGTCCTGCTGCTGTTACTTCCCAGTTTCTGACAGTTTTTTGGTTAGTATTTTGGTGCCACATTATAGCAAGTAAAAAATGAATGTCTTGATTTGCTATTTTAACATTTTATATGATTTTACTCATTACCAAAGTAAAATGGCTTTTTTTGTTCTATTTAAGGTTACCTTATTATTCTGCTTTGTCTCTTAATAATGGTATATTTCCCTTTTTTGTAAAGTTTATTTATTTATTTGGCAGACAGAGATTACAAGTAGGCAGAGAGTGAGATGGAAGCAGGCTCCCCACCGAGCAGAGAGTCCGATGCGAGGCTCGATCCTAGGACCCTGAGATCACGACCTGAGCTGAAGGCAGAGGCTTTAACCCACTGAGCACCCAGGCGCCTCTCTTATCATTTTACCATACAATGACTTCGGTATATTCTGAGGTTTTTGATAAATTTAAAAACTATTTGCCTGGGGGCGCCTGGGTGGCTCAGTAGGTTAAAGCCTCTGCCTTCAGCTCGGGTCATGATCCCAGGGTCCTGGGATGGAGCCCCACATTGGGCTCTCTGCTCAGCAGGGAGCCTGCTTCCCCTCCTTCTCTCTCTGCATGCCTCTCTGCCTACTTGTGATCTCTGTCTGTCAAATAAATAAATTTTAAAAAAATAAAAAAAAAACCCAAAAAACTATTTGCCTAAAATTCTGAGTCAACAATGAACAGAAGCAAAGTTCCTTAACATAAAAGGGAATCTGTATTCCAAATTACCAGCCAACATTAAAACTTGATGGTAGAATGATAGTGGCTTCTCAGTGAAATCAGGAACAAAATATGTATTTTCACTGAATTCTTTAAAAGTTGTAGTTGTTACAATGAAATACCTAGCAGTAAACAATAAGAAATATGAGAGAATGTAGAAAACTACAAGGAGTGTGAAATATTTGATTACAAGAAGAAACCTGTAGTGCTTTGGATGTAGATTTTCTAACAGATTACAAATGTTACTTCTTCCCAAATCAACCTACACATTTTATTTTATCCAGTCAAAATACTATTTTAATTATTTTTTAGCAATGGCAAAATTTATTTGAAAGAATGGCTTAAAATAATTGGAAAAAGAATGATTATGTGTGGTGGTAAGAGGGAGACCTAGAATTATTCCGTAAGTGAATGTACTACAAGCTCCAATCATTTAATGATTTCAGATAGTTCAGAACAGCTGTGGGACTAGACTTGGATTCAGTAGAAAAAAAGAATTTAGAAAATAGTTGCAGGTGCTTTTTTAAGTACTGAGATAAAAGAGCACCTCAAATCAGTGGGAGACATGATGGATTATTTAATAAGTGAATGTTTTCATACTGAAGGTTAAAGCCCAAGTGTGCGTGATGAAATCAACCTAGTCATAATAGTTTTAAAAAAAAAGAATAGAAAAGAAAACATTTGCCATCACATGATAAGTATTATTTTGTGGAACTTTTGTTTTTGTTTCTGTTAAACATCTATGTATTGAATTATGATATGAAATGTATTCCTTAATGTGGATCATGGTTTGAGAAATTTGAAAACCACTGGTATTTTGATAAATTGTGTTTTGATGAATGGCTAACCATTTGGAGGAAAACATTAAAAAACATATAAAATAATATAGACAGACTAAATAGAAGGCTGGGCTAATTTGTGTCAATTGAATAAAATAACAAGAATCGTGGTAAGAATCATTTCATAAAGGAGAGTTCAGAGCAAATATATGAAGTGAAGTATACAAGGCTTTCAAATAATGAAAATATGTTAATATTAAATGTTTCTGTCTCAAACCAAATCCATTAAATACTGTTAGCAATTTAAGTACATGATAGAGAAGTACATGATAGAAATATAGCCTAAAAATTAAAGATATTTTAATCTTATAGATACAATAATTATAATAAAAATACAAGACATAAATAAAATTAAATATAAGGGATACTGAATATTACCTGTCTCCAAATATATGTATTTTTGAAACATATTCTAGTCCCCTCCCTTACTGTGTGACTTTGCACAGAGATTTTCTAACTTTTATTATATAAAAAAGAAACTGACCTATTTCTTTCTGTGTTTTTAGGGGACTATTTTAATAAAGGGAAAAATGAGTCTGAGGACGGTAAGCTTCGATTTGAAACTTATCAGTTGATATGGCAACAAATGAAATCTGAAACTGAGGTGAGTACTTTTCTTAATGACTTCATATTTCTCTAATAATGTAAATCTCAGATTTGTTCCTTTTCATCTTCCTTTCCATCTATTTTCAAGACTATTGATGAAACATAGGTAATACTAGTTTAGTATAATATGTATGTTCTAAAAAATCACTCATGTTCCAAGTATTAAGCATAGCTTCAGGTACTGGAACATATATATATTTTTTGGAACATATATTTTTAATAGCTGCCAGTCCTCACAGCTTTTAAGTGGCGGCGCTCTTTAAAATATCCGTTTAGGGATGCCTGGGTGGCTTAGTCAGTTAATTGTGTGCCTTTTACTCAGATCATGATCCCAGGGTCCTGGGATTGAGTCCCACATTGGGCTCCTTGCTCAGCAGGGAGCCTGCTTCTCCCTCTGCCTGCTAGTCCTCCTGCTTGTGCTTTCTCTCTTTCTCTGATAAACAAATAAAATCTTAAGGAAAAAATAAATTATCCATTCAGTTATATAAGTAAGAAGTCAAGCTATTTTTAAGCTACTTCATTCCCTCATCCTCATGTCCAGTTTCTATGTTCTTTATAATCCAGCTCTGATATAATTTCTCTGCTATGGCAGATTCGTAGCTCTAGGGCCAACATCTTGAGTGAACTTGTTTTGTTTGACCAATACAGTGTTGTATTTTTTGTTTGTTTGTTTGTTTTAATGCCTGTGGAAGGGTTTTGGACTTTGTTTATTACTGCTTCCCACTACTCTTTATTGCTTTCCATCTAGGACTTTGCTCATTTATGTATTCCAGGTGACCCTTGAAAGTATTTGAGTTTGTGCTTTCCAGTTTAGGCCTTCATTTCTTAACCTGGATCCTGATGATCCTCCTAACTGTTGTCTCTGCCATTGATGTCAAACCCCGCAGGTCTGTCACTAAGTCCCTGTGGCACCATTGGCCAACTCATGGCCAACGACTTGGGTTGAAAAGTCCTTCCTGTGGCCGGCTGCAGGAGTTTTCCCACCTCACTGCCAGTACAGCTTCTCCTTCCCCTTCACAGTGCTGCCTGATTCACCCATCTTAACCCTGATGGAATCATGTCTCTACTTCACATTCCCTCAGTGGTTCTCCCCACAGGCTAAAATCCTAACTTTTTAACATCAAGTATAACTTTATAGGCCCAGCTCCTTGCTTATTTGTCCAGGCTCATTCCCTACCACTTCTCACGTTCTTGATGCTTAGCTCTGACTGTGGTTCCCCAGGTACTTGGTGCTTCCTTCCTTGCTTCTTCTACACCCCATTCCTTCTAACTTTCCTCTCCATATGATCACCTCCTCCATCCCCTGCTCTAATGTTTTGACTCAGATATGTCACCTCCTCAGCTTAAGTTGAGTGGTGCTGTTCTTTATCATAGCTCTCTACCCAATGCCCAATGTATTTTAATTGTAAATGTTCTTGTTAATTTTTTTTTCCCCACTTTTTTAGGATAAAGACTACCTTTCATTTGTAAGGTGGTTAGTAGATGTTTGTTGAATGACTGAATGAGATTTTTTTTAGTGTGGGAGTCCAAAGTACTAATGATTGGAGATTTAAGGAAAAAACTTTTTTTTTAATTTCTTCCATCTAATAATCATTTTACATGTCATCCTTGGAATTCCTGACAGTTTTCTTTGCCAAAGTTAGGAAGATGCATCAGATTACTACTAATAATAATTCATAAAATTTTGTGTTTTCTTCATAGCAACTACAAGAGGAATTAAATAAAAACCTCTTCAACAGTCTAATTGAATTTCTGCAAAAGTCGTGTTCTGGATTTCAGAAGAATTCAAGAGACTGGGGCTGTCAGATAAAACTCAGAGAAATTCCAACTGCTGCTCTTATTCTAGGTATGTATGGGTGTATGTTTGTTTTTATAATTAGTGGTTTTGTTGTTGACAATAATGGAGAATAACCTGGTTTGATAAACCTGTTTTGTCTCTTATAGAATTAAGCTAATTATAGTTAGCTTTATATACTTTCAAAACCAATAAAAGTTCTTTATGTTGATCATACATCAGTAAATGAAGAGAAATTGATCCAGGATTAGCTAGTACCCTGTTCAACTTTTTTGTCAGAAAAATGAAGAGGAAGTATATTTGTGTTTCTCTTTTTAGTTATTTTATGAGAATATGTGAAATTTGAATTCTGTAATAAACACTGGTGGGTAAATAGATTTTTTTTAGTCGTCTCTTCAGTGGAATTATCTATGACCTTAATTTTATTTCCCTGTGCTTAGTTTATTAATATTAGATTGTTTTATAGTACTGTATTAACATTGTTTAGAATAGGGTTTAGATGAATTAAATATAAACTGCTTTCAAACTGCAGATTGTGAATTTCTTAGGCACTTAAATATCCATCATTAATGTCCCATTTTAACCAAACATCTGGTTGAGGGATAATGGAAAAAAATTTCTTTGGGATACTAGCAAATTTCCTTATTTCTTTTAGAAAGAAGGTTGGATTTATTTGGATTTCAAATATACTCTTCATTGCCCTTAAAATTTGTTATTTATGCAAGGTGTGTTGAAATATCGGGCACTGAGATAAGGACTTACTTTATTGTTTAATACTGCCTTTAATACTGTTCATTACCGGGGCGTCTAGGTGGCTCAGTGGGTTAAGCCTCTGCCTTCAGCATGGGTCATGATCTCAGAGTCCTGAGATCAAGCCCCACATGGGGCTCTCTGCTCTGCAGGGAGCCTGCTTACTCTCTCTCTCTCTGCCTGCCTCTCTGCCTATTTGTGATCTCTGTCAAATAAATAAATAAAATCTTTAAAAAAATAAAATACTGTTCATTACCTAGATCTCATTCCTGATTTTCAGTGCACTACTTAGTCAAAATTCAGTGTACCTACAAAAGCCTCCAAGGGATTTTAATAAATGCATTTTAGTAAAAACTTAGTTTTTTAGTAAGAACATTTTAGTAAAAATTTTAGTAAAAACATTTAGCAAATGTTTTTGTCAGTAGGTCTGAGGTGGGGCCTGAAACTTTACATTTATAATCACCCTCATGCTGATGCCTGTACTGCTGATCCCAGGACGAGTATGAGTAACAACACACAGGGAATGATTTTTATAATAATTTTATATAATTTTTATAATTTGAACAGCTTTTCAGTGCAGCCTCACTTAATTTCAAAGCCCTTTCTATTTATGGATGAGAAACTGATGTGCAGTGATGACCAGATTGTACTGTTTGGTGCTTTGTTTCTTCATGCCAGGTTATAATAATTGGAGGTGGAATGGGGAAAACATCATCAAGAGCAATGGCTTGATAGGTTGTTGAGAGCACTGTGTAAGTCCCTTCTCTGCCTACTGCCAAAAGGGAAAGAGAAGCTAGTGGAAATGTTGTATTTCAAAGTCAGTTGTCTGAGAACATTTTCCCAATTAACAACATTGTTGATTTTTTGTTTCTAGTCCATTGTTTTAAGCAACAGAATGTTAAATAGCTTGTAAAGTCAGTCAATGAAAGATGAGCTAAACCTGGTTTTGCTAACCTCCCAAATTCCTTCAGAATTGCAGTATTGCAATCATAGGCCTTAATGCTTGCTAAGAATATCATTTTGATACTGTAAAAAAAAAAATTTGGTCAAAGAATGCTTAAGCACAGTTGTACATTTTCTATTTTCAAAAAGGTATATGTCCATTTAAAAATAACCTGCCAGCATTTTCATTTATTGCCCCTCCTAGGAAAAATTTTTTGTTTCTTGGTGGCCTGGATTCTGAACCTTTTGTTGAAGTTTTATAGTACCAATTATCAACCAGTTTCAAGATGTTTGCTGTTGGCACCTAAGTGCCAAAGCACTTTCTAGAAATCACAGATTGTGATGTCAAGGAAAGTATCAGTCAGAATTTTTTTCCAGTGTAGCGGGGAAATTACACTTAACTCAGATAACTACATGCTCAACACTAAACTCTGATTTGTGGAAATGAGAACATGAGCGACTTAGTAAATACCTAAAGGACCTAAAGTTTTATTCGTTTTTAGGCTCTTCCCTTAGAAATTAGCTTACTGTATACTTAACCTATTGTATTTACTACAACAATCTTTAATAGTGTTACTGATTAGATTTTCTTCGCTTGTTAAGTTAGGGTCACAGTAAGCCTGGAATACATATCACTTAGTTTTGAATCATTATTTTAAGAGTTTTTTTTTTTTAAAGACTTCATTTATTTATTTGACAGAGAGAAATCACAAGTAGATGGAGAGGCAGGCAGAGAGAGAGAGAGAGAGAGAGGGAAGCAGGCTCCCTGCTGAGCAGAGAGCCCGATGTGGGACTCGATCCCAGGACCCTGAGATCATGACCTGAGCCGAAGGCAGCGGCTTAACCCACTGAGCCACCCAGGCGCCCCTATTTTAAGAGTTCTTTATGAATTTGACAGAGTAACATCCTGAGATGTATTCAGGGGTTAACTCCATATCCTCAGTAACTTTTTTTTAAAGAGAAGTTGTACAATATACCCTTTGTGACAAATAAATATTATGTATGCCTCCAGGTATCTATTGTCAGTGGAGGTCTCTTCATTTATGCACTATATATTTTTTTAGTTTCTGTTACTAATTGTATTTAAAAGTACTTTTAGTAATTCACTGGATGTGTTAGCCTTGTTGGTTGTTAAATTGTTACTAATACAAATGATGGTGTGATAATGATCTATTATTCCATAGGTGTGAATGTAACAGATCATGATTTAACATTCAGAAGTCTAACAGAAGCCCTTCAGAATAATGTCACTCCGTATGTAGTCACATTGCAAGCTAAAGATTGTCCAGGTACAGAATAAATAATCTTGGTGAGCTGTTAAACTCTCTTCTGATGTCCTGTATCTCTCTCTCTCTCTCTCTAGCTTTCTTTATCCTTTTTTATTTGTGGGAAGAGCATGGCACTACATTTTTGGCAGGGTGAGGTTTATTGCCTATGGCAGTAATCATGACTGTTGCAGGACTCTTTGCTACCTCTTAGTTCATTTATTCTAGCTCCATCCTGCCAGATTAACTTCACAGTCAGCAATAGTCTAGGCATTTTATGAGATGTGTTCCTTAACCTAGTAGAAGTTGAATAAGTTGGACAGTTTGGGACAGGGAGCTGAGAATTAAGGATTGGGGATTTGGCAGCTCTTATTTAGTCCAACAGAGAATAGACTGTAGAGGTTCATATTCACAGCCTCAAATCATCCTGCTGTTCTACTCTGAAAGACCAGCATGGTAAAAAATGGTCCATCACCAGAGCCAATCTTAGGTATATGAAGCCATTGAATCTAAAGGATGTGGACATTAAGAGAATAAAATGGGCTTAGATTTCAACTGACATAAGGTCTTTATGTGCTTATATTACTTTCATATTCATAAACTGACTAGAACTGATTAAATAAAAACCCTTAGGACATCTTTTAAAATGACTCTAAGGAAGGTTTATAATCAGTAAAATAATTTAAAATAAATAACACTTCTGATTTTTTTGTTTTTGTTTTTGTTTTAGGGGCCTTAAAAACCTTTCACTGTCGGGGTGCCTGGGTGGCTCAGTGGGTTAAGCCTCTGCCTTCGGCTCAGGTCATGATCCCAGAGTTCTGGGGACATCTTTTAAAATGACTCTAAGGAAGGTTTATAATCAGTAAAATAATTTAAAATAAATAACACTTCTGATTTTTTTGTTTTTGTTTTTGTTTTAGGGGCCTTAAAAACCTTTCACTGTCGGGGTGCCTGGGTGGCTCAGTGGGTTAAGCCTCTGCCTTCGGCTCAGGTCATGATCCCAGAGTCCTGGGATCAAACCCCACATCAATCAAGGCTCTCTGCTCAACAGGGAGCCTGCTTCCCCTCTCTCTCTGCCTACTTGTGATCTGTCAAATAAATAAATAAAATATTTAAAAATAAATAAAAATTTAAAAAATTTAAAAATGTAAAAAGAAAAACAAAAAAACCTTTCACTGTCTATTGTGATTTAAATATAGATTGTTTCTCATAATTTTCATGTTTACACATTTGCTTAGGTAACACTTTTATTGTGGACAATAAACATAAGCTTCGGCTTAGTGTTAGTCTGAATTAGCGAAATTTAAATATTAAAGAGAAGATTAAAATGAACATTAATAGTTAATATGTTAAGTGTTATGTTAATGTTAAGTATAGAAAAATACATCCTACCCAAATATATATACTGATCAAGAACTTTAAGCTATTTTATATTTTTTTAAAGAGAGATGATCTTTCTTACTTTTTTTTTAATCTATTCTGCAGATATAAAACATTTTTTGCAAAAGCTGGCTTCACAGTTGGTGGGCTGCTGTGTAGATGAGGACTCCAAAGAGGGAAATATTCAGGTTTCCCAGAAAAAGACACATTGTTCAATGGATTCTCTTTCTAGCTGGTATATGAATGTCACACAGGTAAGTGTAAACTGACAATTTTCTCTCTGGAAATTGGCATATGATTGAAAAGGCTTAGAATTATATTAAACATAGCACTGTTTTGTTCTAATAAGAATATGCTTATGATTTCCAGCTATTAATAGTAGCTACTTATTTTTCATAAGGCTGTTAGAAATTAAAAGTATTCTTTTATCCGTATGCAATCTAATTCTGGTAAGTGTTTCAATTCTTACAAAGCCATTTTATTTGTGGGTGAATGTCATCTAGTGACAAAAACAATGTCAGGAATTGGTTCTGCTCTAGATTCTGTCTCTGTGACAATGGCTGTAACTCTAATGTATTATCTCTTAGGTCCCTCAGTATTTGCTTTTGTGCAGTAGAACCATACTGCCAGTTCCCACTGTCAACTTAGTCCAATGAGAAATAGTCATTTTTTAAAAAACCTAATTCGTTCCACATTTAGAATTCTTAGGAATAAATGGTCTTATAAGTGAAATATATCCAGCAAACAGATAGCTAAAAAGTTCATTCTACCATGACAGTCCCTGGTGAAAATGGATCACCTAGGTGATTCACAGAGAACTGCACCATAAAACCACAGCTTCAGTTCACGATGCTTTGTAGACAGAGTATGGGAAGAAATACTATGGTGACTTCTGATAAAGGTGTTTGCTGAAGTCAGTCTTAAGTGAAGTTTTCATTTTGCTTTATATAGGAATGAAATTGGGTCTAATGCTTATCATAATATCTTAATTTGATCCACAATTTTTAGTTTTGTAGATATCAAATGTACATTCAGTTTATGTCAGATGTCTTTAAAAGATCAGGATTGGACCAGATGATATTAAAGATGCTTTTCAACTTGAAATTTAACAGTAGCAGAGCAGCGAGTAGTTTATTGTGCTTTTTATTTAAAAATACTTGTTCTCACCTTAAAGCAAAATAAAATATTCTGTTAACAGAAAAAATAATCTATGGAAAGTCTTCTCCCAATGCTTTTTTCTATCATTTTCTCAGATAGCAGAAATAAATATTTCATATGAGTTATAGATTTTACTGAGACTTTTTCTTCTTGGTTATTATTCCCATGTCAGACACAGAAAGATTCTGCTAGTAACTGTTGAAATGAGTTTCTCTTTATTATGTGGGAGAAATAAAAGGAACAGCTTTACTGTAAAATATAAAGGAAGATATATCAACGTGTGGCGTTATAGCATCGTTTGGGTGGTAAGGCTTACTGTTAATTCCTTCTTTTCACAATGGCTTAAAAGAAGACAGATCCAAAAATGCCAAGGAAAAAGAGGACTTCTTCTAGCCAATGGCAGTCTCCTCCTGTTGTGCTTATCTTAAAGGATATGGAAAGCTTCACCACAAAAGTACTCCAAGACTTCATAATTATTAGCAGGTAGATCATGTAACACCTGGCTTTTACATAAAATTCTTTTTATTAAGGAAACATATAACTTTTAACTTGAAGAGTACCTCTTCCAGAGAAAATGAACGGCATTTTAATCTTAATACCAATTGGATAGAAACCAGACTGATTACAAATTCCTTGTAATTCAATGTTCAAAGACCTCCTATCAGATTTTCATTTGCTTTTTACCCCAGAAGGAGATCAACAGACTAAAGTTAACCAATTTTTAATTGGCATGTAAGGCAGTATAAAATGTAGTTTTTCTCACCAAGGTCATCTGTCTCTTACTTTTGCATTAAGTGGATAAACTACTCCAGATTGAGATATGTTTGTCAGGTCTTATTTTCTGATACCTATGTACCCTTAGAAGCTCTGAATTACATATAGCTCTTCTGAGCAAGTATGTTTTCTAAATAACATTATCTTTTATAATATGTATAGTGAGAAACTACTTTCATGGTCTCATTGGACTTTCAAGGCAGTCCTGGGAGATTCAGAGTTAAAGTAACTAACCCTATTTAAAATCCAGTGACTTGTATTTCCCATGGTACATTTTAAAAAAAATATTTTATTTATTTATTTGACAGACAGAGGTCACATATAGGCAGAGAGGCAGGCAGGGAGAGAGGAGGGGAAGCAGGCTCCCTGCTGAGCAGAGAGCCGGTTGTGGGGCTCAATCCTAGCACCCTGGGATCATGACCTGAGCTGAAGGCAGAGGCTTTAACCCACTGAGCCACCCAGGTGCTACTCCCATGGTACATTTTTAAGGATGTAATTTATTCTGACTTTTTCTATGTATAAACTTACTTGATAGTTATAGCTACATTTGCCTAAAGCTATATGGTATTACAATTTACTAATATACTTGTAATTCCTATTTTAATGGTATCTTTTTTTCCCTATTGAAACTAAGATTTCCAAATCCTAAGACTTCTCTTAATGCTAAAACTAAACTGCTTTACATGCTTTAAAAATGCAGAATAAGAGGGGCACCTGGGTGGCTCAGTGGGTTGGGCCTCTGCCTTCGGCTTGGGTCATGATCCCAAGGTCCTGAGATCGAGCCCCGCATTGGGCTCTCTGCTCGGCGGGGAGCCTGCTTCCTCCTCGCTCTCTTCCTGCCTCTCTGCCTACTCATGATCTCTCTGTCAATAAATAAATAAAGTCTTTTAAAAAAATGCAGAATAAGAAAGTGACAGAAGAGCTGTTCTTTTTTGGAGCTTAAATTTGTGGCTACTTTTGCCACAAAGTTGTGGCAAAAATGTGAAGAGGTGAGGAAGAATGTACAACAGTAACAGAATCCAGGCACTGTACTTTTGTGAAGGTAGAACTGGGTATTGCTACAATACTGAAAAACAGTAGCCAATAGGAAAGAACAGGCAAAGTCATCAGCCATGATACAAAGGGCTCAGTCCCACAGTAGCTCTCAAAGATGGTTCTGTTTTACTCTGTGGAAGTCATTTGTGTTCATACTGGTAATGCTCAAAATAAATCATGTCCAATAAGTCTGAGTTAAGAATTCAAGGACAGGATGTAACATTTTTAAATGGTATCCTTTAAAAATACGTCTTATATATGTGTAAGGAAAGTCTCCTAACTCTTAGCTCTTATTTATGGTTGGATGACTTGGTGTCTTATAGAAATATGGATAAATAGAATAAGTTACCTTGAAAGTTTATATATTACATGTCACTGAACTCTCAAAAGCATAGGCTGGTTGTCAGGAGGACTGTAGGTAGGGCTCAAACTTTGAGAGGTTAATTTGAATGATACCTAACTCTTCTATCATTTGAGATTGTATAACCTTAGAGGGAGGCATGTGATCCATCTGGACCTCTGTATACTTCTGTAGAAAATGAGAGGATCTGTTAATAGATCAGTTTCAGAATGTGTGGGAAAGAACTATATTACTTTAATAGAGGGAACTGTGTGACCTAGAAAATTTGAGTATTTGGAGTGATAACTCCTCAGCACTGTCTTACACTGTATGCATTCAAATAAAGGTCTTAATTTGAAATTTGATGTATTGAAATATACTTCCTAATGAAATCCCACTTCTATATTTTCCTTTGAAAACTAGTCAACATCTACATGAATTTCCACTAATACTCATTTTTGGAATTGCCACATCTCCTATTATCATCCATCGGTTGCTTCCTCATGCAGTTTCATCTCTTTTGTGCATAGAACTATTCCAGTCTTTGTCCTGCAAGGAGCATCTGACTACGGTACTTGATAAGGTAAAAAGGAAAAACTGTATAAGTGAAATAGGATGAAAAGACTGCCAAGAATAGATTATAAATATAAATGTTAGTGATAAATTTCTTCACCTCTCAGAATATGATACTGAACTGAATATGATACTGAATATGATATTTTTTCATTTTTTCTGTATGTAATGATTTTAATAGGGTACAGTATTGCCTCTTCAGATAAAATATAAATTTGGTTTGGGTTTTGTTTTTATTTATTTATTTATTAAAAAGATTTTATTTATTTATTTGACAGAGAGAGACCACAAGTAGGCAGAGAGGCAGGCAGAGAGAGAATTGGGGAAGCAGGCTCCCTGCTGAGCAGAGAACCCGACGTGGGGCTCAATCCCAGGACCCTGAGATCATGACCTGAGCCGAAGGCAGAGGCTTAACCCACTGAGCCACCCAGGCGCCCCTGGTTTGGCTTTTTTTTTTTAGATTTGTTTATTTATTTATTTGAGAGAAAGCTAGAGAGAGAGAGAGCACAATGGAGTGGGAGTGGGAGAAGCAAACTCTCCACTGAGCAGAGAGCCTGATGCAGGGCTCGACCCCAGGACTCTGAGATTGTGACCTGAGCTGACACCCCAAAATATAAGCTTTATAAAAAGAATGATTGTATCTTACTATATCTACCTACCTGTGAATCAGTCATTACTCAATGGGAAATTCTACATTTTTAATAACTTTTAATAGAATTTAATGACTTCCCAAGAACAGTAACAATGTTTTGACTCTTCTATTTTGTGTAAAATAATTTGTAATTTTTAATGGACTCTTTCCTGTCATTGCTACTCTTGACAGAAAATAAATACTAACACTTCTTAAACTTTAGCTCTATTTTTCTACCTAAGTTAGTATTAGTTCTGAGTTTCTACCTGAATTAGTAATGACCTTCCACAAGTTGTTTGCTAGGCTCAGCTCTTTTAAGGTGTGCCTTGTGCTGCTTGTGAAGGTAATGACAACCCTCCATTTTTTTTTTAAGGTTTTGTTTTTAATAAATTTATTTGAGAGAGAGAAAGAGAGCAAGAAAGCTCACAAGCAGGTGCCAAGGGGCAGAGGCGGGGGAGAAGCAGACTCCTTGCTAAGCAAGGAGCCTGGTGCGGGACTCTGTTTGAGGGCCCAGAGATCATGACCTGAGCCAAAGCAGACCTTTAACCAACTGAGCCACCCAGGCACCTGACAACCTTCCATTTATTTACTATCTGCTTCTTCATCTTTTTCCCATGAAGGTGGTATCCATTAATGTACTGATACTTTGGGGAAATTTTTTCCAGCTACAGTGTTTAAAATTGCTTTGTTGGGGTGCCTGGGTGGTGCAGTTGGTTAAGCATCCAACTCTTGGTTTCGGTTCAGTTGGTGATTTCAGGGTCATGGGATCAAGCCCCGCGTCAGACTCTGTGCTCCGCGTGGCATCTACTTGGAAATCTCTCTCTCTCTGCCCCTCCTCCCCATGCTGTAACTTACTTTCTCTTTCTCTCTCTCAAATAAATAATTTTTTTAAAAAATGAAATTAGTTGTGGCCAAATGCATTTGGCCTTCTATAACTGTTTCTGTTTTAAAAGCCTAGTGTGACTTTTCATTTTCAGAGGTAAATTCTTTGCTATAAACCATTGAAAATTAGCTGAATAATACAAATTCAACTATTTTACATTTTTTTAATAGACATTGGTTATTTTGGGGTTTTTCATTCAATGGTACATAGTGTGTTACTCTTCGGTAATGTGTATCAGTACTGAGATGAAAAAGAAGTCTTATAATAAGATTGCCAAAACCGGGGCACCCGGGTGGCTCAGTGGGTTAATAAGCCTCTGCCTTTGGCTCAGGTCATGATCTCAGGGTCCTGGGATCGAGCCCCGCATCAGGCTCTTTGCTCAGCAGGGAGCCTGCTTCTCCCTCTCTCTCTGCCTGCCTCTCTGCCTACTTGTGATCTCTGTCTGTCAAATAAATAAATAAAATCTTTAAAAAAAAAAATTGCCAAAACCTATAGCTTCTTCAGTGGCTTTTGGTAGGAGAAAAGGGATTGTATAGTTAATAGATTGTATTTTTTTAAATTAGCAATTGGATGGAAGATGATGGATGGATATTTTTGATTCTGGAGATATAGTATGAATAGCTTCTTTTTTTGGTTGTGACTGTTGTGTAAATTAACTTAAAGTTTTGGCTGATAATTTGATCTAATAAAGAAGCTTAGCTACTTTTTTCATAGTTATATGTCATAGTATCATTCCTTGCCTCATTATGTATACTAGATACTGATGAAGAGTAAAGACTAATAAGGAGTGTATCTTACTCCCCTTTTGTCTCTTTCAGCTACTTCTTACAACTCAGTTTCCCTTTAAACTAAGTGAAAAAGTGTTACAGATTCTGACCAACATCTTTTTGTATCATGATTTCTCAATTCAAAACTTTATAAAAGGACTTCAGGTGAGAAGACACTAATGGGTATGAAAGTTCATAAGCCGATTCTAACTAATTTGCATTAATTTGAATATTCAAATGTGATAAGGCATTTTAAATGGCAAATTCTAAAATAAGTAAATTCCAGTTATATTATTTTAGGTTCTATCATTCCTTTGTCACCTTACAGCAAAATGTAGAGAATTACACTCATTAGGATGTCAAAAATGGAAAGACACCTTCCTTCCCCTCCTGCACTCCGGTGATTCTTAATACTTAGGGGTAAGGAGAAAGGGACTTTTTTTTTTTAGATTCTGATGAAAGCTCACATACTTTCTATCTAAGAAATGCTATATATAAAGGATCAGCAAACTTTCTGTAAAGATTCAGATGTTAAATGTTCTTGCTATATGCTACAACTCTGTTGGATATTCTTTTTCTTCTTTTTAAATAACCATTTAAAGGTATGAAAACACTTGTAGCTCTTGGGCCATACAAAATAGATGGGGGCCATCGTTTGCTGTCCCTTGCACATATATCTGTGTTTATTCATTTATATTCTTATGTATTGGGAATACATTTTGACTGAGGTTTCTTGAATTGCCAGAAGAAAATTTGTGAACTCAGCTTCTTCATAACATCTGTTCTAATCTAAAAAAGGACTCCATTATCCAGTTATTTAAAAGTTAATTCCTTCTCTTGGCAACTACCTAAAATACTTTAGCAAAGTATAATCATTATAAATACATGCCAGTTTTGTCAAGTTTCCTAAAACCAGTATGTTTGTAATATTCAGTATAGAAGTACAATATGGTAATACCTCACATTTGTGTAGTGCCTTAGCATTTATAAATTATTTTTCATATGTATTTTTCCTCCATATAAAACTACAGTGCTCTCTTATGGCTAATACGTATCTTTTTTTCAACTTGAGGTTTTTTGTTTTTGTTTTTTTTTAAGATCTATTTATCTAAGAGAGAGAGTGTGTGCTTTTGAGAGCAGGGGTAAGGGTAGAGGGAGAGGGAGACAAGTAGACTCCCCACTGAGTGGGAATCCCAACAACTGGGGCTTGATCCCAGAACCCTGAGATAATGACCTGAGCCACCCAGGTGCACCTCAACGTGACTTTTTAAAAAGAGAATTTTAAAGCAACAAAACATTTACCTTACCAATGTGTGAAATTAAGTGATACTGAGAAATACTACATTTCTGACTGGCCTCTCTCATACATTTTATTTCATTCATTTCTTTACTCAAAAGTATTTATTTATGAGCCTACTGTAAGCCAAGATCTATGCTCCTTCCCATCCTTTCCTGTGCACTCCAGTGATTCTTAATATTTGTGGGTTACAGAGAAAGGGAATTTTCTTTTTTTTTTTTTTTTTTTAAGAGAGGACAAGGATATCTCGTTCTACAAATTGCTTGTTTATTTAGTGAAGGAGGCAGAAGAGGAAACTCATAATTACAATTCTCAATAATCAGTGCTATGAAAGAAACGTGCTTAGAGAGTCCATAGGAGAACAGAAGTATAGCGTAAAGAATAGGGGCTCACCAGGTTAAAATGGGAAGTGCATTCTAGGTAAAGGCTGAGCAGTACAGGGAGAGAGATCTGTTTAAGGACTATTACAGTTTTCTAGACAAGATAAAACAAGGGCTAACCTAAGGTAGTGATAGTGGAATGAGAGAGGAGGAAACAGATTGAGAGGTTGAGCTAGAATCGACAGAACCTGGTGATTAAGTGGATGATAGGTTGTGGCAGAAAGAAGCATAGGTGACACACACAGGTTCTAGCTTGGCAAATGGATTGGAGGTTGGTACCATTTATTTAGTATACATGTTAATATAAAGTGAAGAGCCAGTTAGAAAAGGATTTGTTTCTTTTTGTATATGGTTAATTTCGGGTATGTTGGATAGAAAGATTTGGCACTCAGAAGAAAGATCTGGGAAAAAAAAAAAAGATATATTTAAGATTTATCATTAAAAGGTGGTGGGTGAAGTCAGGTAATGAGGATGAGGCATCACCCAGAGGAGTGAGGAAAGGACCAAGATTAAAACCTGACAGCAAGCTAATGAGAGAGCAATAGAAAAGGAGACTAAATAAGGAAAAGCAATAGAAAACAGAGTAACACTGAAGTCAGGAGAAGAGTTTTAGGAAATAGAAACTGTAGTCTCTTTTTTTTTTTTTTAAAGATTTTTTATTTATTTATTTGACAGAGAGAGATCACAAGTAAGCAGAGAGGCAGGCAGAGAGAGAGAGAGAGGAGGAAGCAGGCTCCCTGCTGAGCAGAGAGCCCAATGTGGGGCTCGATCCCAGGACCCTGAGATCATGACCTGAGCCGAAGGCAGCGGCTTAACCCACTGAGCCACCCAGGCGCCCAAATTGAGAAAGCAAGTGAAGAAGAGGACATTATAACCAAATTATGTAATCTGTCTGGGTCTCAGTTTTCTCATCTATAAGATAGGGGATCAGATTAGATGATTTTATAGGTTCCTCATAATTTACTGAGCACCTCTTTTGTATACGGGGCACATACTAAGTATTTACATTGTTTCATTAGTGGGTACTAATACCCTCAGTTTTGTATGTGAAGAAACCGGTTAAGAAGCATGGCCGTGGTCACACAGGTAATAAGTGGTAGAGCCATTAAGACCCCATTTGGCCAGTTTTCTTAATCATCGGTAGGAAATATGTGTAAGTCCTGTGTAAGTCCTGTGTAAATCAGGGGACCACACCCCAGTCCCCTGATTTCTGTAGGAGGTACAGTAGGGCATATAATCATTCTTTATATGTTTAAGTTTTCCCTCATTGGATGAATATGTTAACCAACTTGTTAGTTGACCTAGATGTTGAGAACATACTTGGACAAAGTAATGAAGTGATACTGGGTTCTTAACTTACAGCTCTACTGTAACTCATGTGACTTCCTCCCATTCCTTCTCCATGTTTGGTTTTTACTTTTTTGATTTTTAAAAAGTGATGTTAACACTGAATAAATATTATCACAATATCACTGGAAAATATAAGAAATGTGATTTTGCTAATATGTGCATAAATAATTTAGCACTTGGCACGAATGATTACTTTCTGTTTGGTGTTTGTTTCTTAGTTAGGCTGGCTCTTTGCCTTACAACCTTATATTTCCTCCAGAATGAACTATTTTAGAGGATTTCCTCTAGCCTTGGGTATCTAGTCCTCAGCTCTATAGGCTCAGAAGTTCATTATCAGTTTACCCAGGAAGGATCAAGCTTGAATACCTTAATACAAATATATAAGCCAGCTTGTTAATTTGTTCATTTGTAATGGGAAATTCTATTTTCCAGTCCAAGAATGTGTGTGTCCCATATCTAGGGAACTGTTTCTCTGGTATTAAGGTATAAAAACTAAACCAAATTGGTCATGAGAAGGTTGCTTAGAGTTTTTAACGTTTGGATAGTCTTGTGAGATATATCTTAGGAATTACAGTAGAATCTGGAAAATCATTCCCCCTTGTACTATAGAGACCACAGCATTCTAGTTACTATAACACTTACTACCAGATACTGTAGCATTTTTTTCTCATGAAATAAAATTCAGTTTAAAAAGATATATTTTCTTTAGCCATACTGCATTTTTCATTTTTCTTTTTTATCAGTAGGCAAAGCTTCTACCATTGTAATGTTTTTATTTATTCAGCAGACCAGATTTGTTCACTGTTTTTAGATGAGTGTTTTCTTGTGAGTATTTGGGCATTCTGTTAGACTCTGAGACCACACCCCAGTCCCATCCCCATAATATTTACTGTTACTGTAAGTACGTTGCTTTTGTAGAGAGCTAATCTGTCCATTTGTATTAGTTTCTTCTGGTTTATACTTCAGAGATTACAGTTTTCTGATCTTGTCCACAATATCAGAATCTTAAAGTATTAAAGATACAGAATGATTTATGCATTGTTTGCAGTGTTATTATGACATTATTAGATATATTAGTGCCATACTTTTACTGTTTAAAAGAAAAACAAAACCTTAAAAGTGAGTAACAAAGGGCAAAAGATTTACTGCCAAAATAGAACAAATATATTTACTCTTCACATTTTTTTTAATCTTCACATTTTTTTCAGCTTTCTCTATTAGAACATTTCTACTCCCAGCCCCTCAGTGTTCTATGCTGTAATCTCCCAGAAGCCAAGAGAAGAATAAATTTTTTATCAGATAATCAATGTGAAAACATCCGACGTCTTCCATCATTTAGGAGGTAAAAAGAGAAGTGTATATTTAACACATCTTATAATAGAGGTTGGGGTAAAATAAAGGATCTCAGATCTAGCTATTTTTGAAGTGGGGAAAAGAAAAATAACCTTTTTATTTAGAGCACAATAAAATCCTCTGTTTCTGCTTGTGAGATTTCTTTGTTGGATTTGAAATTTTAGCATAAAGAAAAATATTTTTACAAAGGGACATGATTTGCAGGTTCTCCAGAGTCACTTTTATAAATAACATTTCCTGATTCTGGAATTTATGACTTTTGTTTATGATTTGATCCTTAGATTATGAAGTCTGGTTGATTTAAGGAGTTAGAAATTACCATTAAACCATGACTGTTATCTTGAGTTTATTTTTGAGAATAAATGAAAGAATGTGACCACCTAAGTAGTTCTTTTTCCTATATGATATTCAGATCTTTAGAATGTTTAATTTTCTCTCTTGGTATATGGTATGGTGAAAATTTTAGGTATGTGGAAAAGCAAGCTTCAGAAAAACAAGTTGCACTATTGACTGATGACACATCTTTGAAGGTAGGAATGTGGATGTATTTCAGTTTTTTTCTTTTTTCTTCATGAGAAACAAAATATACATAATGTTTATTCAGTGAATTTATAAAACATATCTGTCCATCCTAATATGCTTTTCACAGTGAGTTAGTGGGTCTTCATAATCATAGGAATGTGACTTGAAGGTGACACAAAACTTTAGTTCTAAGATGACCTTTTTTATTGAGGAAAAAGTGTTAACTATGGTTGTAATTTGAAAATATTTTTAGATCTCAACTTTGTTTCCACATAGCAGTCTTGGAATCTACAGGCAATCTCATCTTAGTGTTCTTTTAAAAGCTGTCATAAATAAAGGCATATAGAAGCCATGTACCTTAGGGACCCACTGCTAAGTGGCTATTGATTTGACTTGAAAAGGTACCATTATATATTGATTATACACTGCCAGGAAAGAAGTGATGAACGTAGAAAATTAAGAGTTAGCAATTCAACATAGGGAATAGCAAAAGAAGGAGGTTTTTTTTTTTTTTTTTCCTTTCTTGAATAAATGATACTTGGGCATGGTACATAATTCAAAAGGCAAAGATAAAACAGTCCCTCACACCTTTATCCTTCAACCACCCACTTCCCCTTGCTAGATATAGTCAGTGTTACTAGTTTCTTATGCATCATTCCAGAAATATTCTTCACATACACAAGTAACATTATGTACTGTGGGAGTTCCCTATTTTAACAGAAGATAAGTTTATTGTATACGCTGCTCTGCACCTTGTTTTATTTTACACTTAATCTTGGTAATCATTCCATATCAATGTTGAGAGTGGTATAGTACTCTATGGAATGAATGGACCTTCATCTTACTTAGTAAGTCCCTTAATGATGGACAACCAGAAATGCGTAGTGTCACATTTGTTTTCATTCTCTTCATGACTTTTTTGAGGAAAAAAGTTGTAGAAAATTATAATAAAATTGAGATGAGATTGAAGTAGCCCTAGTTCTATGTGTAGCTTCAAATTTTGAACGGAAGAATGTTAGTTCCTAGAGGGTATGTGTGCTGTATAGCTCTGAATACTAACTTACCTCCTTTTTTTGTAAATTCTCAAAAAATATTAAGAATGGCTTGGGGCGCCTGGGTGGCTCAGTCATTAGACGTCTGCGATCGGCTCAGGTCATGATCCCAGGGTCCTGGGATTGAGCCCTGCGTTGGGCTCCCCGCTTGGTGAGAGGCCTGCTTCTCCTTCTCCCTCTCCCTCTGCTGCTCCCCTGCTTGTGTTCCCTCTTTCGCTGTGTCTCCCTCTGTCAAATAAATAAATAAAATCTTAAAAAATTAAGAATGACTTTTTTATAATTGAGGTATAATTGACATACAATATGACACTGGACATTGGCTTTTAAAACATTATTTCTAATGGGGAATCCATGCTGGCCCATATTAAAAAATCACTTCTAGACTGGGCTTAATAATCACTTTAATAATCTCTATACCTTTTTAGAGCAGAATAAGAAGTTTTCAAATCCTAGTGCAGGCTGTTTTGGTAGAACCAGTGGAAAGGGATGTGTGCATGTTTACTGAGTTTTAAGATTAGATGGATTAGCTCTCTGCTGAGTCCACTAGTTACTAAGTGCATTTCCTGTGAGAGTATATTTTCAGAAGCCAGGAATAGATTTTTAAAGCATACCTTTAACCATTGAGATGATAAAGGGAGAGAATCTCTAGGTTGGTCTGTTGTAGAAAAATCTTGACATTTATCTGTGCTTCTCAGTAACTTTTCATGTATTTTCTGAGCATTTATTTATACTGTACTTGTTCCTAGTGCACTTAGGAGCGCTGTTCATTATTACCTTTGCTGTATTGATTTAGGATTGCATACTTTGTTAAAGGTATATTTTCTTGAGATTTACATAGTGAGAAATATGAAGGTGCACAAGGATTTGTATCTTTATCCTGAGAAAGTTACGGGCAGGTCACCTGCTAAATTCAAAGGACAGAAGAGATCTGTGAAAATAATTAATCAGTTATCTATTGATTTTTATAGTTTAGAGTGAAAGTAATTTTTGTATATTTTATTCTTATAATGCTTTCTCTCTATAGCTCATTTTAAAACACAGAATCAATTTTTTAAAAGATTTTATTTGAGAGAGAGAGAAGGAGAGAGAATGTGTTGTGGGGAGGGACTAAGGAATAGGGAGAAGCACACTCCCCACCGAGCAGGGAGCCCAACTTGGGTTTAGATCCTAGGACCCTGGGATCATGACATAAGCCGAAGGCAGAAGCTTAACCAACTGAGCCACTCAGGTGCCCACATAATCAAGTTTTATATGTATTTTTCCACAGTAAAAGAAATCAGAAAAAACTTTGCATGATAATAATATGATACAATGTGATATTGGGGAAGATCCTGATTTTGGCCTCAGGAATATTGGATTTCAATTCCAGCTACTCCTTAGCCAGGTGTATCTTAGAAAAATCACTCCTCCTATTTAAGCTTCAATAATTGGACAGTATTTCCTAGTGTGATTTCCTCATAGGGTTAGTGATGATCAAAGTCTGTTCAGCAAATGAGAGTGAGTTAAAAATAAATACACAATAAAATGTTTTTAAAGGTAATCATAAATATTGTTAATTACTTTTCACTATAATAAAAATTAAGATCAATACATAGTTTTATATATTACATATTATTATACATATTATATGTAATACTCTTGTGTTACATGGTTGTATAGATTATGTAGTTATGTCGACATGCCTACTGTGAAATTTGTCACTTTGTACCAATTTCCTGTGCTCAGATTCTGAAGACCTAGACCTCAGAGTATATTTGTATCTAAATTCTTTCTACCCTGAGATTCTACTTTGCTCTCCACCCTGATGAACTAAACCAGTGGCTCTCAAACTTTAGCATGTATCAGAATCATGTAGGGCTTGTTGAAACACTGATTTCCATTCCCAGAGTTTCTGCTTTTGTAGCTTAAAGGTGGGCCCAAAGAATTTGCGTTTCTAGTAAGGTTCCAGGTAGTGCTTGATGCTGCTGGTCTGAAAACCGTCTTTGATAACCACTTGAATTGGACTGATTGCCTAGAAGGAAATGTTTATTGTTTCCCTTACCTTGTTTTCTTAATTAGAACTAATCTAAATTCTCACTTAACTTAAATGACTCATCTCCATTATCCTCTGACTGGACTCAAGATGTTAAAAAAAAACAACCTTAAACTTCTTTAGAATTATGGACACTTAGTTTCATAGTTACAGCTTTTAAACTTTATGCCAACTTTGTATTTCATAAACTTCATGGCTTTTTTGAGAGTATACTTTTAAATTTAAAAATTCAACTGACTAAACCATAAAACCTTTGTATAAGATTCACTCGGAAGTTCAACAAAGGCACAACATTGGAAGGCCATGTATAGCTGACAAAAGACTAAAGATTGTGTGTGTTCTTTCATTTTTAAGTAGTCTGTCTCGTGAGTGATTGTTCAGTCCAGCTGGATACAGTGGCCAAAAAGTGTCTTCTGACAGTTATCAAGTTTTTCTGCATTTAAGCCAAATAGGCTTGCACAAGCTCCCATTAACGACTCAGTAGCTTTCAAATCCTATGGTAGAAGTTTTACTAGATAGTCTTTAAAGTTTCTTTTGGCTCTAAAACCTTGTGACTTTATTTACTTGTTCATTAAACACATTAGTAGTAATTTTTTTCTGACTAGTTAAATTATTTAGATTCCTCATTAAAATGTTATTTTAGTGCATCTGTTTAATTGAAGATAGGTAAATTGTTACTATGGGTTTTAGGTGGAATAGCAGGAGCAGTTCCTGGATGTAATTCTATCATGCTTTTGCCTCACAGTGTTGCTCTAGTAATCAAGGTTTTTTTTTGTTTTGTTTTTTGATTTTTTTTTTTTAACTTAAGAAATAATTGTTCATGAGAAATTAAGCTGTCAAAGTGCCTTAAACAGAACTTTCAAATTCTTCATAATTACAAAGATATGACTTTTATTATCGCTTATGCCTGAAATTTTGTTTCAAGTCCAAAATTAAGGAGAGCTTTGAAGAAGATTGTGGCCTCATACCACATTTGCATAATTATTATCTGGTAGTAAGAAACATAGGGCCTTGAAATACTGGAAATTTTTTTGAATAGTGAGAAATTCTTTTTCTTTCCATGAACAAATGTTTTGGGGGAATAGAATATTAACAGCTTTTCCCAATTAGTAGATAGTTTTTATGCATTGTTTCATTTTGAGTCACAGCCACCGCATATGACAGATGTTTTTATCCCTTTGTGTAACTGAGGAGAGTCACAAAATGATAAATTAACTTGCCTATCTAAAGTGTCACAATTAGCAAATGGAAGATCTGTCATTAATACCCAGACCTGACATCAAAGCCCCACATTTTCGGTGACACCTCACTGAAGAGTAAGTCGTTGAGAAGAATTAGTGTAAGTTGATGAGAAGGTGCCCGGGGTTCTATATTATTGTTGTTTGAGAAATGAGCATTGGGCTTTTCCAGTACTGTAGCAAGTTAACAGCGAAGTTGATTTACAAGAGAAAACCACACGGTCTGAAGCAGATTTGCCCTTTAGAGCCTGGCAGCCAGGTGTCATGCAGCACCGCACGCTGCTGCTCGTGTTCAAGCCAGAACAGGAAATATCTCTTTCTTCCCACCAAATAGACACAGGTGTGTATTTTATACAAATATGGATATATACCCATGTCATTTATGTAGACACATAGACACACACACACACTATTTTCAAAAGACTTTTTTAAAAAAAGTAAGTTCCAGCACCATAGCTAGGATTAGGTCCATTTTAATCCTGGGCTATTTACACCAATCACACTCTCAATAATGATTTCCTAATCATGTTGATCCTGTCTTGTCAAGAAGTTACATTATGCTCAGTATATTTAATAAATGACTAATTTCATATATTTCATATAAGAAAATCAGTTTGTATATTTTTATTCAAATCTTTCCTAAAGCTTTTTTGCTTGGTTTCAACCCTTAAAGAGTTCAACTTCATGCTATGTAGAAAATTTAGATTCAGTCCCTTGCCAGTGACAGTTGGAAGTCTTATTACTCTGACTCGTTAATGTTTTACGTCTCTATTCTGTATGTACCATGCTAGATTTTAAATTGGTTGAGAGTAGGAAGTAAGTCTCAGACCCTTTAGAATTGTAATATATTCCTATTAGAAAGATAACTTGATTCAGTATGCTCATTTTACAAATGAAGAACTGCAGCCGAGAGAGGAAGTAAACTAAGGTCACAGAGCAAGTCAGTAGTAGAGCTAGAATTTCTTTTCACCATTTAATATGCTTTTTGTGGTGATTCATGTTCAAAAAGCACAGAATTAGGTCATGAGTTTGATGGAAACCTGCCTTTTACCTTTGCTTCCACCTCTTTGTTCTGGTTTCTTTAGAAAAACCTAAGGGCAGGAGGAGGGAAAAATCTATTAGAAAAAATAATAAAAGGAGAAGAGAAGAAAGGAAGAAAATGACTGCAAAACGAACTACTACTTGTGATCAGATGAGCAAAGCCTTAGCCCAGTAATGGGGTGGGAAGTGGCAGCTCAGATCCAAACCCTTCATCAAGTGCTACTGAACAGGGAGAGCCAGGCAGATGAGAGGAAGCATGCTCCCGCCACGCTAGAGCTGGGAGAGAGCTGTGGTTTGGCACTGCATTAGGTAGCTGTCACATGAGAAGACACTGAGAACCAAACACTGTCAGCCAAAATTCCTCTAATGAGAAAAATAATGCTTAATTCTAGCAAGAGGATGTGATGTGTTTTGGGACAGCTGATACCTCTTCCTAAAATCCAATGTCTGTTTTGCCAGTGTTTAGTTCTGAGTGAATTGATTGAAAGAACAACATTATAAAAATGTACAGCCTTTATTATATACTTTAAATCTTCTTGGGGTTATTCTTCACCCTGTACCTAAAATCTGGACACAAAAGTGATAAATACTATGAAAATTAGAAGAGAATTGCAAAAACTAAGCAAATGTAACTCTATCTGATGGTATTTTCTTTATACCATGTATATATTTAAGTTTACATAGTCATTGGTTTCCCCTCCAAAGGAAGTAACTAGCTCTGTAATAACAGAGGCCTTGTCGTATTAGTCAATAATAATACGTGAATGATTTTGACTGAATAGCAGACAGGATTGATGTGATTGGAGATGGCTGATTTAAAAAGGGTATAGAGTAATGTGTTATACATATAAAATGTATAGTAATACATTGGGTGGCAACCACAGTGTAATATTAATATGGTTTTTGTTTAATAGGTCCATAATGGTGGTGGTGGTGGTATTTTTTTAAAGATTTTATTTACTGGGGCACCAGAGTGGCTCAGTGGGTTAAGGCTTCTGCCTTCAGCTCAGGTCATGATCCTGGAGTCCCGGGATCGAGCCCCACATCGGGCAACCTGCTCAGCGGGGAGCCTGCTTCCCTCTCTCTCTCTGCCTGCCTCTCTGCCTGCTTGTGATCTGTGTCTGTCAAATAAATAAAATCTTTAAAAAAAATAAAAAAGAATTTTATTTATTTATTTGCCAGAGAGAGGGAGAGAGGGAGTGCACACAAGCAGGGGGAGCCTCAGACAGAGGAGAAGCAGGCTCACCACTGAGCAAGGAGCCGGATGCAGAACTTGATGCCAGGACCTGGGGATAGTGACTAGAGCCCAAAGTAGACACTTAGCCGATTGAGCCACCCACGCGTCCCAGACCATAGTGTTTTTTTAAAAAACTCAAGCTAGGGGCACCTGGGTGGCTCAGTGGGTTAAAGCCTCTGCCTTCGGCTCAGGTCATGATCCCAGAGTCCTGGGATCAAGCCCCACATTGGGCTCTCTGCTCATCTGGGAGCCTACTTCCTCCTCTCTCTCTCTCTGCCTGCCTCTCTGCCTACTTGTGATCTCTGTCTGTCAAATAAATAAATAAAATCTTTAAAAAAATAAAAATAAAAACCCAAGCTAACTATACAAATTGAGACATTTTACTTACAAATTCAGACTTTTGTCTTTTGTTGAAAAATTAATAAATGTGGCCCACATCCAGCAAGATAATATTGACTTTTTTTTTTAAGTATGTATGTATGTATGTATGTATTTATTTGACAGAGAGAGAGCACACAAGTGGGGGGAATAGCAGAAGGAGAAGCAGGCTCCCTACTGAACAGGGAGCCCAACTTGGAGTTAGATCCCAGGACCCTGGGATCGTGACCTGAGCTGAAGGTAGATGCTTAACAGACTGAGCCGCCCAGATGCCCCTACAACATTGACATTTTAAGTTCACCATACTGAGAAGGTGAATTTATAGACTAAAGGAGGTTGCAGGGCTTGCCATGCAGGAATCTGGAGGAAGGGAATTCCCGACAGACCTGAAGGACCTAAAGGACCTAAAGGACCTAAAGGACCTGAGGTTGGAGCGTGCCTGGATGTTTGTGGAGGAGCAAGGAGTATTGGATTATTTGATATAAGAGAAATACATTTTAGTTCACATCTCTTTGTCAGAGATAAGGAAGACCACAAGGTCTTGTGTTTCAAGAATACAAGAAAGCATATCTCTTTGGGAAATAATATTACTAGGCAAAGTGTATCTCTGAGAAGAATCATCCTAAATACAATTAAGAAATGAAACAGTGGCAACAAAGGCCAGTGTGTAACAATAATGCTAGAGGAGAAAATTTATGGAAAGGAGGATTACTATTTCAGCAGGCTTTGTTTTTACATATGCATAGTGTGATGCTGCAGTAATGTATTGAGTGGAGAATTTTCTCAGCGTCACAACCTATGAAGTATTCATAAAGTGCATCAAGAATTGTTGCCTTGGATAGGTGCTAGAGAGGCATTTGCAGATACGTATCTCAGTAAGACAAAGAATTCAGAGAACAGGGTACATGAAGAAAGTTAATCATTTGTGATGTTTCCTGTTGAGCTGGTAAGAACACAGATACAAACAACAGTGAAATCTTTACTTATATAGGGAGTAGGTCCCAAAGCCGGAGCATAAGATAAAAGTGTGAGATGGTCAAAATAACTCCTGAAAATCCCTTACTTAGTAGGATATCACAGATCGTCTCTAATGAAGTCTGGCATAGACCGTTTTATTTCCAGTTTTGGAACGAGAACTCCATTTCCTCAGTTGAGCATCCGGTGAAATAGTTTGCTGTGCTCTGTGAACAGAACAGAACATGTTTGAAGCACTAGAATTCCATGGGCACGGGGATATCACACAGAAGCATGCAGGGACTGAGACCATCTGGGAAAAGAGCCTGTGCATAGTCCTCATCTTCCCCTTACCCAAGGCATAGTTCCTGGGTGCAACATTGCCTGCACAGTGTCAGGTATTTCTTTTCTCTCCTCATCTGAGTGAATTCAGTTCTACTGCATCACCCATTATCTGTGCGTGCAGTCACTCCACAAAGCAAAAGTAATAGGTAGTGGGAGAAGCATGAGGAGCGATTATTATTCATATATTCATTTCTCTCCAGAATACTTTGATTGTTTAAAAGCTTTTCAGGCATACATTAAGGCAAACAATTAGTGGCTTTATGCGCCCTCTATGTTATAGCTTGTTGTAAAATTAGAATTAAAATGTACTTTCCCAATGGTGGTTAAAGTGCCCTTTGTTACAATAGGAAAGCTAGATTTTTGAAATTGCCAACCAACTCAAATACTGGGAGAAGAAACATTTTGGTACTAAAAGCTTTTCTTTCATTTGCCCTGTGCTTCCAGGTAATAACCTAGCTTGCTGGTGAAGGACTTGATTTCTAAGTGTATTCGAGTTTAGGAACATGTATCAGATTTGTTACTTTATATAGGTTGGGTTTGCTTGAATTTGTTGATATCTAGGTTTTACCTTCTGCATGCTTGACTGCTAAAAATAATGGGTATCTGCAAGATATTACTGGGGTAGAAAAACCTAGCCCAGCATTGAAAGTCCTTCACTGACTTCTTAGAGAAGAAAAAAATGTGAAGACCACACAGATCATAATCCTCTTAAGAAAATGTTACAGGATGAAGCAGTTATAGAAGTATTTGAGGTCTGAAAAATACGTGGATGTTGCTAGGAGGTAATGTTTTAAAGTCATTTCTAAACTATTTCAGAAGGTTCTAGAAAACATAATACTCCATTCCACACAGCCCCCCCAAAACCCTTTTGAAACTGATTTGTAAGATTAGTTATTCTATCAGTTTCTTAAGACACTCTCATATTACACTTGTTGAAGTATAAATTATAAAGCTTAATGGTTTCAGGATTTTCTCATTTTCCTGTTTTTCTTAATGGTAGACTGAATAAAGCCAGTATTGGAATTCTCAACAAAAGGCAGGGATTTATCAGAATCACTGTGGTGTTTCTTCTGTAGTCTTCCTTTCTTCCCTTTGAAACACAGTTCTTTTTATTTATTTATTTATTTATTTATTTATCTATTTATTTATTTATTTATTTGACAGAGGTCACAGGTAGGCAGAGAGGCAGGCAGAGAGAGAGGAGGAAGCAGGCTCCCTGCCAAGCAGAGAGCCCGATGCGGGGCTCAATCCCAGGACCCTGAGATCATGACCCGAGCCGAAGGTAGAGGCTTTAACCCACTGAGCCACCCAGGCACCCCTGAAACACAGTTCTTCCAGTACTTTGAGAAAAGCATAGACCATAAGTGGAACCTCAGAACTGTTAATTACATTGGTATTGCGCTCCCTGGTGACCTCCTCACCCTTCTGATGTCAACAAGGTAGAAGATGATGGGCCTGCCTAGCTGTGGCACACAGCAGCTGACTGGCACAGGCAGGCATCTAGCAAGGTGCATTTTTGGACACTTATATTTCTGGGAACCTAGCACTGCTGTAGACAGAAGGAAATTGCGGTATTAGTTTCGGTGTGTGTAAGATACCACCAGACTTGGTACTAAGTCAGAGATGCCCAGCCTTTGTCCTGGATTTTGTGTGCATTACTGATTCTCAAAATTGAGGAGGTTAATTTGTACTTCTGAGTCTTCTCTCATCAGTTTTCCAGAAATTATACATATTCATGAAGTAGATTTTATTCTTTTAATTACTGACTTATGTATTCATAATGTGTTCTGTGATTTTTTTTTTTTTTTAAGGAGGAAACACAATCATTACTCGAAAACTTACATGTTTACCATTCAAATTACTTCCTGGTTTTGAGATGTCTTCATCATTTCACCTCTTCTCTTCCCAAGTATCCGTTGGGTCGACAGGTAACCAAAACCTCCTCTTTGGAATCTCTGCAGTCAGAGTATTAGTAGTTTCTTGCTTTGATTTCAGCAGTATTCAGTTCAGGCATCAGAATTTGAAATGCATCCAAATCATGCACTGAGCGCACAGTCTAAATCCATTCCAGCTGTACACATTACTGGTAATTGAAACAATATTTTTTGTTCTAATGGCCGCAACTAGAAACAGCCACATGAATCCCAGTGGTGTTGCCTCTCTGCACTGTATTTGTCCTAAAGCATTTTAACATTTTTTCTTTCATGCTTCCTGGTCACGTATACCAAGAGAGCTGATACCTCACCTTATTGAAATAGAGGAAAGAATCTGTTTGAGAATGCTTAATGGTTAGCTTTGCATTACACCAAAAACTGAAAGGGAGGCAGCACTTCTGTGCTTGCAGAATTATGCTCCACTGACCTTTGTGTCATACCAGAAACCTGTGAGCCATCTGTAGAGTGGATGTTATTGGAATAATTCTATATTCTTAAATCTTTGCATCCTTCATTCAGACACTTTGAGAACAAATATAAATACATAGGAATGATTTGTTTAAAGATGATTTCTGCCATCAAGCATTCTCTTTAATAATCATATACCAAGTTTATTACTTTCTTATCGCAGTGTGATCAGTGATATCAGCCAATTATTTTGGCTGATATATAAATAAATAAAATATTTATTATATATGTATATATATTTAGAATATATATATTATATACATCTATATTATTAAATTGTATAAATATAAATTATATTTAAATATATATACTATATATATTTAAAATAAATAAAATATTTATTTTGCTTTTATGTAAATACTATTCTTAAAAAGCCTATGTGATATATGCCCAGTCTGTAGTCATCTAAAGAAAATGGTTGTTTTTAATAAGATTTATTTTTTGTCTTGATCATTGATGATTTTGCCAAACGAGTAGTGTACAATTTAGTACATCACTTTTGGTTCCTTACAAGTGTACTTTTTACTTACAGATCAGAGAGCTGTACTGCACTTGTTTAGAAAAGAACATATGGGATTCAGAGGAGTATGTGTCAGCCTTGCAGCTGCTGAGGTAGTTGGGTCTGTTTTCTTTTTGTCTGCTGTAAGCCTGCCAATAAGTAACAGCCTCCTCCAGAATTCTGCCTGCAAGGGGTTTCATAAGTAGCCATGTTGTGTCTAATATCTGTATATATGTTGAATTTGTGTCTGTGGTTTATGATGTTTTTAATGTAACAACCATCCATTTCTTTGCTGGTTGTACCTTGTTTTTGAACTTGCGATTTTTAAAGTAAAAGGAGTGTTTAACTACTGACACTACCTAAGGAGAGCTTAGGTTAGGTATGGATACTTTTTTTTTTAATTTTTAAAAAATATTTATTTATTTATTTTAGAGAGGGGGAGAGACTGGGTGGAGGGTGGTGAGGAAGGGGCAGAGGAAGCGAGAGTCTTAAGCAGACTCCCAGTTGAGCATGAAGCCCAACGTGGGGCTCAGTCTCTGACCCTAAGATCATGGCTTGAGCCAAAACCAAGGGCCAGATGATTAACCAGCTGCACTGCTCGGGAGCACCAGGTATGGATAATTTTAATCTTACTGGCTTGATGTCTTGGCAGGGAAAATAGAGCTCACCATGGCCTGACCAGGATGGGTGGAGGAGCAGCATTACTGGGTAAAATGCATCCTGTGAAGGCAGTCACTGCTGAACTATATGAGGAGCAATAATGAGGCATTGGCCGTCTCAGATGGTATTGGCCCATCTGAGATGGCCCTGTCTGCATGAACACTGGATATCATAAATTATTTACCTAATATTATATGAATAGTAAGCGATCTTGGTGGTATTATCAGACAGCAGAGATCGCTTACCACCCTGACAAATTTGCTTTTTTAAAGTTAATAGTCATTTATTTTTCTTGGCTTTATTTCTTACATATATGGTGACTTTTTAGTCTTAATGTCCACTTGTATAATGAGAAAAGGGAAATCAAATGTGAGTTAAGTTTCTGCACACAGACTTATAATTTTCCTCAGTGAATATAAATGCTTATATGAAAATATCATTTAAAGAAAAGTCTGAGAACTGAATATTTATTAAGTCTTGGCTTCCTCTGGCCCACAAGAAAAGAACAGATGGGCACAGTAGGAGGAAAAGTCACATTGAAAGCACTTTAAGTCCAGAGACTTAATAATACAAATGTTAGTGATCTAGCAGGTGCAGCATAAGATAGGAAGCTAATTTTATGCTATCTGGAAAAATAGCTCCCCATGGAAACTAGATTGCCACTGAAAAGCTATGTTTTATTTCATTTTTTAAAATGCCAGTAAGAAATTTCTGTGTATTTCTATATGTCAACTGAGACTTCGTTTGCTTTTTATTCAAGTCAACATGCTGTCTCAACACCCAGTTGATTCTTGCTGAGTTTCCTCTTTAATCTTTGTGATTATTGTCTTCCTTTCTCAGTTGAGTATTCTCAAATTCATAGATTCCTTTGTCAGAGAGGGGTTTGATCTTTTCTTTCTGTACTTTCTGGCATTGGTAATCTTGGGATACAATTCAAGGATCAAGAATGCCAAGGCCAGTTCCAAAGTAGAGTAAGAAAACATGAGCAATAATAGTAATGGTGATAGTCATAATGACTGTTTATGAAGGCTTGCAGTACGTCAGGCACTGTGTTGGGAACTTCCAGTACATTTCCTGTCTAATAATGTAAGCACACATTTGCACACATAATATTATCCAAACTTTACAACTCAGGATACTGAAGCATTCATAGGGCTTAGATGATTTGCCTGAGATCTCTTAGCTATTGATGGAACCAGAATTCTATTCCAGATCTGACTTCACAGCTATTGTACCTCCATTATTCTTTGCTAAGATCTAAAATATGGATTTGGGGATCTGAATAAAGCAGAAACAACAAATAGAAAGTGAAGTTTCAGTCATCTGGCTAAGCTGAGGTCAGAAACATAGGAATGAAAAAAGCACTAAGGATAAAATATGGCAGGTGCAGCAAGGACAGGTTAGAGTCTGGGCACTACAAGAATCTGAAAATCTCCCCAGACTGGATTTCTTTTCCCTTTTGTAGAGATTGGTTGTGGACAAGGAATCAGGGACACTTGTCAGTTTAGGCATTCTAAGTCGGAATCATCTGAATATAGGAAACCAGACATTCTCATCATCTGTCTTCAAACAGTTCAAGTCATGAGAGAAAATAAGATGAAAATGATCACTGAATGTCATGGGAAGAAAAACTAAGGTGCTACATAGTCTAGTAACATTTCCAACTTGATTTTTTTGTTGTTAAGTTCCTTAAATACAGTATTTCTCTTGAAAAATCCTTTTTATCTGGAAACTGATATGTTTAACCATAGATGAACTTGATGAAATATTTTGTGATCATTAATAAAAAAGTATTAATTCCTGATATTTGTGTGGAACCACAAAAGAATAGCCAAAGCAATCTTGAGAACACAGGTGGGGAGGCATTATGCTTCTTGATTTCAAACTATATTACAAAGTTGTAGTAGTCAAAAGAGTATAGCATTGACTTAAAAAAAGACACATAGGTGAATAGAATGGAGACCCCAGACATAAATCCACACATGTATGGACAATTTATGACAGAGGAGACAAGAATATATAATGGGGCAAGGACAATCTCTTCAATAAATGGTATTAGGGAAACTGGATTCCTTTCTTACATTATTCATAAAAATCAACTCAAAAATGGATTAAAGCCTTGGACTTGAAACCACAAAACTAGAAGAAAACATAATTGAAGTCCTTGACATTGGTTTTGGCAATGATATTTGGGCTTTGACCCCAAAAGTAAAAATAAACAAATGGGACTATATGAAACTGAAAAGCTTCTACAGAGTAAACGAGAAACCATCAACAAGATTAAAAGGCAACCTATCAAATGGGAGAAAGTGTTAGCAAATCATTCATCTGAGAAGGGATTAATATGCAAAATACAAAAAGAATTCCTACTCAATAGAAAAAAACAGTGGATTAAAAAATGGGAAGAGGATCTAATCTGAACAGATATTTTTCTGAAGATGTACAGATGGCCAACAGGTACATGAAAAGATGCTTTAGCATCACTAATCACCAGAGAAATGCAAATCAAAACCACGGTGAGTGAAATAACACCTCACACCTGTTAGGATATAACACCCCACATCTCACAAATTGTGAGGAATACTTGTGCCCAATTGGTGGAGATGTAAATTGGTGCAGTCATTATAGAAAACTGTGGAGATTCCTCAAAAAATTAAAAATTCCTCAAAAAAAATTTTTTTTAAAATTTTTAAAAAATATAAAAAAAGTAGAACTACCATTTAACCTAGCAATTTCACTTCTGGTTGTTTATCTGAAAGAAATGAAAATGCTAATTCAAAAAGATAACAGCACTGATGGATGATACTAGTGTCCATTAGTTGATGAATGGATAAAGAAACACACACATACATACAAATGTTATTCATCCTTAAAAAGAAGGAAGTCCTGCCATAACATCAAACTCCATACTGAGAACAGATTAGTGCTTGTTAGAGTTGCAGGGTGGGCAAAATGTGTGAAGGCGGTCAAAGGGTACAGACTTCCAGTTGTAGAATAAAGAAGCCCTGGGGATGTAATGTATAGTATGATTGTAATTAATACCACTGTAGTGCATACTTGAAATTTGCTAAGAGAGTAGATCTTAAAAGTTTGTATAACTGTGTGATGATGGATGTTAACTGGACTTATGGTAATCATTCCACAATATACACATCAAATCATTTATGTTGTACACATTAATATGTTAACCTCAATTTTATTTTTTAATTTTTATTTTGTTAAGATTTATTTGAGAGAGGTAGAGAGCTCAGAAGCAGAGGGGAGGAACAGAGGGAGAGGTAGAAGCGGACTCCCCGCTGAGCAGGGAGCCCCCCTACACAGGGTTCAATTCCAGGACCCTGGGATCATGACCTGAGCTGAAGGCAGGTGCTTAACCAGCTGAGCCACTCAGGCTCCCCTAATTATCTCAATTTTAAAATGTATTTATAAGGTATTTATAATGGGGGAAATGTCACATATTCATTAGTAGGAAAAGACTTACAGAATTTTATGTCACAGTTACTTTTTTTTTTTTTTAAGATTTTATTTATTTATTTGACAGACAGAGATCACAAGTCGGCAGAGAGGCAGGCAGAGAGAGGGGAGGAAGCAAGCTCCCTGCTGAGCAGAGAGCCCGATGCGGGGCTCAATCCCAGGACTCTGAGATCATGACCCGAGCCGAAGGCAGCAGCTTAACCCACTGAGCCACCCAGGTGCCCCACAGTTAATTTTAAAATGTGTGCAACAGACATTGGTGTGCATGCGGGAAGCATGCAAGTATGTCTTTATAATAGGTCATAATTTGACATGAGTGCGTTGGTTCCACATGTCCCCCATAGACTTTGTTCTTTCAGTCAACTCTTGGAGCATGAAGACCACATCCCCATACAGGATATGAGTTGGTTAATTTTTCACTTGAGTATGTATCATTATATAAGGATATATTTCACTTAAAACACCATTTGCAAACAGGAAGTGGTAAAAATGATGCTAACACAGCAGTGAGCTAGGTGAGTACCCTGGGCTTTTTGTGGTCAGCTGTGAAAGAACTTAAGAGGAAAAATTTGCCTTTCTGTTGGAGAAGATTTCTTAACAGACATCTAGAAATCAAACACTTGATCAAGAATTTTTCAGACTTTTAAAATTCAAAAATCCTTGCTTCAGTAATAAGGTTTTAAGGATTGACAAAAGTCATAGAGTCCCCGACTTACAGGAACACAATGGAATACCTGGACCTGAAGAATACTGCAATCGCACATCAGTTACCATGCGTTGCTGTGGTAGTGATTCTTGGCTTGAGGGTAATGACAAGTGTGCCCGTCTTAGGGAATTTATTCTGCCCCTCGCCCTATAATTGAGAATTACTCATCAAAGATTATCTCATTTTCTTCCAAATAAGGAAACCAGAGACATAAACATTGAGTAAATTTTCTGCAGTTGACAGAGCTGGAATTTAAATCTAAATCTTCAAAGTCAAGTCCATTTTTCAGCCCTATCCCAATTATTTGAGAGGTATATAAAAGATCATTTCTGTGGGTTTGTGGGCAGTAGTCCATGTTCAGAACACAGCACAAATACTAAAGTGAACCAGTCAAGCAAGCATCTGTGGACAAAAACCCCTATCCTACTCTAACACGAGGCTTCTTGGCACAGAGTGTAGACCTCTAAATTAAAGGAGCCACAGTGTCTAGTCCGCTTATCCCAAGTGTAACCTTACAAGTTTGCTATAGAAACAGGTTTGTAAACTGGAGTTGATTGGTAGCTGAAGGAATTTACTTTAGGCTGAAAGAAATTACTCTGATTTCTGAGTAAGGCTTTTGAGTTAAACAGTAATATATTAGCAGGTCAGCTCAGCTTTCATTGAGTTAAAAAAACATGACCCAAGTAATACTAACATTTGATCGCTTTAGTTTAAAGAGACTAGAGATTTGGAATCTAAATAATGCACTGTTTCCTGATTTTGCAGATCAGCTTTAGATGACATTTGAAGCTCTAGTCAAGAAACAGCATAGCTCCACAGTCTTGGGGATGCTTCCTCAATAGCATAATTTAACTTTTGAGGATCAAGATTTGTCCATGCAGCATTTATATGAGACTGTACAGTTAAAATGTAATTTCTTTCTTAGAACAAGAATTGCCAGTCCTGAACTGGCGTCACATGAGGTCCTCCACAGGCATGTGTACACTTGGAGTAAAATCAAACCGCTGAATTGTTGAAGCTCATTTTGTAGCAAAAGATGTTGATAGTCGTGGTTTTTACAGTACTGATTTTCAGGCTTTAGTGTGCATAAGAGTCAGCAGAGGTGTAGAAAACATGTATTCCTTTGCCTTCTCCACAGAGATTTGGAATCTCTTGGGAACCTGGCTGTGGGGCAGAAGGAATCTGCATTGAACAAGCACTCCGTCACATTTGGACACGTAATCAGTCCAAAGGACCACACTTTAAGAAACACTGTTGTAGAAAATAAAGGGGAATAGGAATAGAGTATGCAAAATTGAGGGAAAAAATGAAGCCATCAAAGGAAAAGAAAAGGCTTTATTGGTGGAGAAGCTAGATGGCTTGAGGGAAGTGATCTCAGATTGGTTCTGAAATGAAACAAGGTCTTCCACTGCTAGTAGTGAGCAGTGGCTTTTTTAATAGACAAAAAAAAAAGATGTGGAAATTTATTTTAAGTTTTTATTTATCAAACATTTGGTGCTGTACTATTTTCTGCTAGAAAATGAACAGGTAGCTAAGAAATGTTACTTTAAAAACTCAGAAATAGCTAATCAAATTTAATTTGACAACTTTTTTCTTTTAAAAAGAAATATAAATAAATATTATATATAAAAATTAAAAAGTAGTGCATCATAAGGTATGTATGTATTTTAGTTTACTGAAGTTTGTTTCTAACCATATGATATATTTTAATTTATTCGTTTTGACTTACATAAAAGAGCATAGTTCCCACAAAGGGCACTATAACTTCTAAGTGCTCCCCTACCTGAACTAATTTGTCAGTAGAGAAACTATTGTTCCCTAAGGCCTAAGGTCAAACTATCAGTGTATGGCATTGCCTTGTTCATCCATTCAAGAAAGGTTTTTTTAAATGCTTGCTATGTGGAACCACTGATGTAATTACAAAGATGAGCCTAGTCCTTAACCTATACTGGATATTGGTCAAGTGAGAGATTAAGGTAGCCAAATAGGCAGTTAGAATACAGAGAAAGAAGTGCCGTGGTGGGTGAGGTCTCAGGTGCTAAGGAGCTAACAGTCTGGACAGTGAACCTTCACCGAGGAGGTCAAGCAGTTTCTCAAAGGAAGTAGCATCTAACATGAAATGTCAGGGTTGGGAGGAATTATGCATATTTTTGGTTTCTGTTTCACTTGTTACCATATCAGATACTTTGTTGTGTTGTCTTTGAAGAAGATAATCTCTGTGAGTATGGTTTTTTGGTAAGCTTTTTTGTTTTCTTCTAGTCTTCACTGATACATTTGCAGGTTTGAATTTTTGAAGCTGATTAATGAAAATGTCTGTTTAAAGCCTGAGAACTCATTATTTAGAGGATTTTTGCATTAGCCATGGATTGGCCAGTTTCTCCTTATTGCCTGTTCTCAATCAGACATTTATATAATCAGTACTTAACCAGGAATTATTGGCTTTCTGCATGATGAAGCAGAACACTCATTGCCCTCAAGGATGATTGTTTTTAATGATTGCTAAATGATTCCCTTTCTTAGTTAAGGAAACTTTTTTTTTTTTTATGACAACCCATAAAGCTTTTAACACATTAAGTATCACAAGCCTTTTTTGAATCATTTACCTGAAGGTTAAAAAAAAAAAAATCACTTAATCACGTGTTTAAAGTTAAATAGCTCTTTTTCAGCATTAATGTGACCTATCCTAATATGCTTTTTCCTTTGTCTTTAGTGGGGTGGCTTTCACACTTTTTAATTCTGATACTTTTTTTCGATTTTATTCTATTTCTTTTAAAGCTAAATGCTAAATGGGATCTGCCAGAATTCAAAAGCATGTTCACACTGTCTCTAGTTCCTCTCTCCTCATTCTCTTTTTAACTGATTTGGATTTTGCACTCTATTAATAGACTACTTTGATTAAGGTCACTGGTGACCTTGATGTTCCTAAATCTAATGGTCAGTTATTTATATAGATATAAAGATATAATATATCTTTATTTGTGTTAACCTGTTATCAACATTAACACAGTTCATCACTCCTTCCCTTAATGACTTTCAGGACCCAAACTCGGTTTTTCTCCTACCTGGCTGCATGCTCCTTCTCAGTCTTCTTTGGTAGTTTTTCTTCTCCCTGACACCTTAACATTACAGTGAGCTAGGGCTTACTCGAAAGCCCACTTTTCTTATGACTGCAAGTTTGTTACTCCATGTACCCATTTAAAGTCTCCACTTACATACCCAAAATACATCTCAATGGTAACACGTTCAAAACTGAACGCCTAATTTTCCCTTTAAACTTAAAATCTTTCAGTGGACTTTTTATCCTTCTCATTGTTGAAAACCAAAAACTTGGGTTCTGCCTTCAAAATATATCAAGAATCAAACTTCCTCTTGCCACCTTCCCTCACTGGTACCACCACTATCCAAGTCACTGTTCTCTTACCTGGAAAATCGCAGAATTGTTTCCCTGGCTTCTATACATATTCCCCTACAGGTTTTTCTCAAAACAGCTGTTAGCTCAGTCCTTCTAAAATACATATCACTCCTTAGCTCAAAAGTCTCCATTAACTCCCCGTTTTACTCAGAGTAAAAGCCACAGTCTGTACCATAATGACCCTACGTGATCTTCATTGCCTCTCTTATTTCACTTCCTACTGCTTGATCGTCTCTCTTTCCACTTCAGGCACCTTGGCTGCCGTGTTCTTGAACATGCAGACATACACTCAGTGTAGGACCTTTGCAGGCATTGTTTTCTATGCCAGGTATTTATATGGCTGACTCTCTTGCCTTCTTCACATGTTTGGTCAAATGTCATCTTCTTAGTGAGGCCTAGTAATCATTTTAAAATTGAAACCCATCTACTCCTCTCCCAACTTCCCCCCCTTAATTCTGCTCAACACTTTTATGTAATACCAATTTTTAGCATATATATATAGTAATATGAGGTAGATAGATACTGTTTGTTGTCTATGCCCTACCCGCACCCCTCCCCCTCAACCCTTTGCCAGAATATGAGTTTCATGAAGACAGGGGTCTTCATGAGATGAATCCCAAATGCCCAGAACAGTGCCTGGTGTGTAGTAGGCATTTAATAAGTGTTCACTGAAGGGAGGAGGGAAGGAAAGAAGTAAGGGTTTTATGACTTACCTAATTGTTAAAATCCATTTTGAAAACTCAGTTTGAAAAATGCTGGTCTAGTGGCTAGACTCAATCCTTAATTTTATATTTGGGGTGCTAGTATATATTAACAAGCTTTCAGGGATAAAATTTTCATTTTTTAGTTTTTAGTTAGTTTTGTTCAGTTAAGTTTGGTTTGTCCAAAGTGCTGGTTGGAGTCATTCTAATAATAATCTAAATGAAAGCATAACAGTGCTTTTCAGATACTGCCATTTGTGTTTTATAACTTTGAAGGCCATCATTTACCATTTGCAATTTGTACTTTTCAGATCTTTTTCCAGGCACCAACAGGTATTAAGTCATACTGTATTTGATGTTACACAATTTTGGATTTTTGTGGAATTTGGTTGGTTTTTGTTGTGGTAGTTACATGTTTTGCATCTAATAGTCTACCGTGGACACTGTATCTTGAGGTGTGATACATGGATGCCAAGCCAGACTTGGTTCAGATCAGTTTGTATTTAGGTTCTAATTCTTCATTGTTAACAGTAGTCACCAAGGCTGAATGCTTTGATATGTTTGTATAATTATTTCCACAGAGTACATACAGACAGACTTTCTGGGTCTAAAATAACAGTATTTTTCCAAGGTACACTTGTGCCAGCAATATGTCAGTATTTGTTTCCCCATACTCTTGCTGATCCTAGATATTACAAGGGTTAAATATCTTTATTTTCTTCTAGTATCTTATGATTGATAGACTGCTTCTTTCCCCACCCCCATGTCATACGCGCATTATTATTCTCTCTGAAATAGGTGTAATAAGAGGTATAGTAATCTCTTTTTCTCAAACTAGTTATTTCCAGTACATCCTATCCCATGATTAGAAATACTGTGGGATCAAATTCCCATATGGTCCTCAAGCTCTTTATAGACTCTTACTCTCACTATTTCCTGTCCATTCCTACAAAGTACTGTCTGATTTTAATCACTGTATCTTACCCCTTTTGATAAATTCATAGCCCTACTACACACACTCAAGTATATACACATTGTTCCCCCTTTTTAGGAATGACTATTTTTGCAGATATGTTTTAGAATAATTTTGGTGGGTTTTAAAGAAATACCCACTGGAATTTTGTTTCAAATGTATTAAAGGTATATATTAACTTGGAATGAATTTGTTTCTATACAGTATTGGGGGTTAGAACTTTAAAATGTCCATTTATTCAGGGCTTTCTTTTTGTTATATGTCTTACGTAGTTGTAAAATACATTGCTGGGTTTTCTATAGTTTTTGTTGCCATTTTGAGCATGCCCCTTTTTCCGTTACATAGTTCTGTATCAAATGCATTACATGTACATGTGAGGCCCTGACACAGTGTATGTGTATACATGCCATACACCCATGCATCCTTCACACTCTTTAATACTTAGTTCTTTTAGATTTCCTAGCCTTACAGTCACATTGTGTGCAAATAATAAATTGCATCTCCTTTTCTAATGCTTGTACCATTTCTTTTTTCTTAATTTGTTGTAGCAACTAGACTCTAGAATGATGTTAGATAATAGTGATGATAGGCAGGTTTATACTGATTTTGTGTATGTATAATTAGATTGAAAAAATTTAATTAATGATTTTATTGTGTTGATCACATTATTAGCTCAATTAGCCTTGAAGTTTTGTTTAATATTAAACCAAAGAGTACTTAGATAAGTGCAAGATCTTTTGCTACTCTGGAAACTACAACGCCATTGTCTTTGACTAATAATAAAAAGAGTAATAACTTTCTGAATTTCTAGAAGTTTACATCTGAAGTGAAGGATCTACCTCATCCAAGCAAATGCCACATCGTGGCTCAGTTGGTTGAGCAGCTGCCTTCGGCTCAGGTCATGATCCCAGTGTCCTGAGATCGAGCCCCACATCGGGCTCCTTGCTCGGCAGGGAGCCTGCTTCTCCCTCTGCCTCTGCATGCCATTCTGTCTGCCTGTGCTCGCTCTCTCTCTCCCTCTCTTTCTCTGATAAATAAATAAAATCTTTTAAAAAAAATTATAAAAAAAAAGTTATGACTATAAAGTTTGACTTCAAAATTATGTGACTTAATGCCATTTTTCTTGCGCTCTGAGAGTGAGTAATAGGCTGGGCTTTGCCTACCTCAATACTCCGTTTTCTAAGCTGCAAACAGATGCCAGGTGTGGCTGCCTGCAGCCAGGGCCGCTAGTTCTCAGGTTGCTGCCCCTCCCAGCAAGCCTGTGCCGGTGATTCCTTGGACCTAGAAAATGCTGATCTTGGCTATTTGAGTAGGGCTAAAGGTTAGGTATAACAGATTGTTCAAGTGTATCTGACTTTGAGTTAACTCTCAACAATTTAATTCCATCTAGGCAACAGAAAGCCAGACATTTTAAATCGTGTCGAATGTAATTAAGAATTAAACGTGTTGGCTTAATTTTCTTTGACCTGTTAGTTGCCTTTCATTCCCAGGTAAAGATTAATTTTCTTTGACCTGTTAGTTGCCTTTCATTCCCAGGTAAAGATTACTAATACTTCAGATAAATATATTATTGTTATGGAAGGAGGAAGAGAAGGTTTTGTACTTTTTCTTAAAACTGGGCAGAAGTTTACTTTTGTGCACCCCTACCTACCAGTTTCCATATTTATTGGCTATTTGACATTTTTTTAAGTTTTAGGTTTGGGTTTAAATTTTAGTTGAAGTAATCAGCTTAATCTCTCAATAGTCTTAGTCTACTTAGCTTTATATCTTTTTTTTTTTTTTTAAGATTTTATTTATTTGACAGAGGGAGGCAGCAAGAGAGGGAACACAAGCAGTGGGAGTGGAAGATGGAGAGCAGGCTTCCCGCCAAGCGGGGAGCCCAGCGCGGGGCTTGATCTTAGGACCCTGGGATCGTGACCTGAGCTGAAGGCAGACGTTTCATCATTGATCCACCCAGGCGCCCCTTAGTTTTATATCTTTTAGCGAACTTAGTAATATTAATATTTTTCCCAGGTTTTTTATTATGAAAAATGTCAAACCTAAGATGGTTATCTTGTAGAATGGCCCACATTCTGGATCTGTCTGAGTGTTCCTTCATGATTAATGTAAGAACTTACAATCATCATAGTCTTCGTTACTTAGGTCCATTTACTGAGAATAATTTTTATACTTCTGTCATGGCATTTAATAATTACTAATATTGACCTAATTCCATTTCATTCTGTTACTGAATATGATCTTAGTGGAGATATCCTAATGATTCTGAGAACAGGATCCTAATTTTAGAAGATCTGTGTTCTCTCCATTTCTAACAAAGATCTCCTCTGTGGACTTAATACAACCATTCCACCTGTGCTATTTAAAACACAGAGAATTGCTTACCTCTTTTAAAGTTTAGTGGATTTACTGACTGATGTTCATAAAGCCCATAGAAGATGTAAAATATAGCTAAAATGGTAATAATTAGAGAAATGATTGTGATTTTTTTTAATCCTTTCAAACAAACTTTAATGTAGCCTATGTGTTGTATCCTCAGCAGACGTTCTGTCTCATACTTAGAGCTGAAGGAAAGGAACATTAACCTTAAATGTCTACTAGGTGGTAAGCACTGTGCTAGAGTCTTCAAATGCATCTTCTTACTTAATTAGATACATGAATTCTTATTTCCATTTTATAGATAAGGAAACCAAGGGTCAGAGGAGTTTACTAGCTTGCTCCGTATTACAAACATGGTGTACCTGCTGCCGTCAGGCTGTGAGCACGGAGCTCTGTACGTTTTCTAAGTTAGGTTTCATCATGAGAACTTTTCTAAATACTTCTGAAATGTCACGTATGTTGAAGAAGATCTCCTCCCCCAAATTTGGTAGCTACTAGTGAAGAATTTACACCATCGAAACATTTAATATGCAGACAGTGTTTTTTAAGTATATTAATTTTCCAGTTACAGTATATCTCCTGTCACTGATTCTGTTCCAGGATGTTGGCAAAGGATGAACTGATGGCCATACTTCAGAAATGTTTCCAGGTTTTTAAGTCCTCTTCTGAAAAGCAGCTTGGGAGCACAGCAAAGAGAATAGAGGAGTTTCTGGCCCAGTTTCAGAGTCTTGATGGTGAGAATATAATATCTTGCCAATTCTACTGGTTATGACAGTCATTTAAATAAAATAACATGGAAAAATCCCACTTTTGATGTTTCAGAGATGAAGAGATAAAGTAGTTCACAGTCGGTCAGCATACCAACCCTCAGAATGTCATATCCTGACCAGTACAAATAAGACAAATCGTTCTCTTCCAGAGTTGGTTTAAACAATGAAAGCATCAAATGGGCAGGAAAAAAAAAAAATTCTTCCTCCAGACGGACAGTTTAGAGGACTTACCTTTAAAAAAAACAAAAAGAAATCAAAAAGATTGGAGAGAGTAGCAGGGCATCATAATTAAGGACTCCTTTTAGATGTTTTTTCTTAAGCTTTTCATCAAGTTCTTTATAGATTTCAAAAACACTGCATAAATCATTTGTAATCCTGAAAAATAATAGCTGTGAACCACTTTCACAGCAATGAGGCTCATTGGTATGCTGATTACCAAAATATGCATGAAGTCGGCTTTAATCGGATTTATGAAAACCGGAGTCTTTCAGTCCTAAGCAAACCGAGGCAGCCTGGCATCCCCCAGTGTTGGAGTGTTATCATTTCCTTGATTTTGCCTGACTGCCACGCCATCACTTCTGTTTGCTGAGTGCAGGCGTAGCTGATGGTGGATAGGTGATCAGGTTCTGCTTTCTAATGCAGCCAGACTTCTGTGTTCTCCTAGGGCACCATGGATTGATCCTGACCATTCATGGGCTCTTGCTCTTTTCTGGCACTAAAGGATGGCATTCTTTTGGTAAAACAAACAAAACAAGTGTGCACCCTTTACTTCCCCCTAGAGGGAAATTGTAATTTGGGAGGGGAGGGAAAGAGGCAGCTTGGTATGTAAGTCCATAGATGGGACATGGCTTGGTGAAAATACTTCGCTTGGAATGTCTGTATCAATCCTTTCTCTGTTTGGCAAAGGTTCCTTTGTCCTGAGAATCCTTTGGGTTAAAGGAAACTGCTTTTGCCGAACTCCCTCCGTATCTGTCCACAGCTGCCATGCTAGGTACCTGATGAATGCTTAGTCAGTGGAAGACGAAGAGACAGTTTGCTTGCCTGGAGTGACCTGAGCAGCCAGAATGAGGAAGAACAATAGTAAGAGGGTTTGCTTTAGGTTCTTTGTAGGCGCTGCTCTTTTGCAGTACAGCATGAGCCAAGCCATTTTTCAAATCATAAAATTTTAAAGGACTAGAAATTGGTATCATAGAGATCATTGAGTTCGGTTACAAACAGAAACTAAAGCCCAGGAAGAGAATGTAACTTGCTCTGGATCCCACAGGTAGCTAGTGCTAGCGCCCAGGCTAGAGCCACCTTTCTTAAACCAACTCATTGTTTTGTTTTCCCTCATTCATAATTTAAATGCCCCTTAACCATGGCCACTAGGACAGTGAGGAGACACCCTTAAGGACACAAAATAGGTAAAAGACTTAATATAAGTAAATTGGGTAAATTTCAGTCTTTTACGAAATTGGACTCAGATTTGTCTAAATTAAAACTTCAGATATCACAATAAATTAAGTTGGTGAAACAAATTCTGTGGCATACTAAATAATAAAGGAATGCAGCTTTTAGAAATGGGAAATTTGGAGATTAAGATCATTACCATTCGAAAGGTAAAGAATTTTACAAGTTGGAACAAAACCAATGTCTTTAAGAAAAATCTGTATTTCTTTATTCTCAAAATGACACATTGTTAATAATAAAGTGAAATTAAACTCCGCACATTGGACAAGTACAAATATTTGGCTATATGCTATTTCTGGTTCCTTAACACTTGCTACATTTTATAGTCTGGGTTTAAAATTACATTTGGAGGGTTAAGTAGGTCAGAATGTCATATCAGATTTATTTTTAAGGCTCTGCTATATGTTAATGAAATGGGACAAAGAATTTATTAGATATTTTAATCTTAAATTGTATCTTTCTTGAGCCAGAAATTACCCATCGTGGCGAAATTGACTGAGGATGATGCAGATTTTGCAGTCACATCCTGTTGTCTTAGATTTGGTCCAAATAAGCCCTGTGAGTGTGAGGTTCCTAAAACCTGCCCTTACAAGGAAAGGGTTTTTTAGAGCCTCATGCCCTCTAGAAGCACAACTACACCTTTTACCAGATACGGTTTTCTTTTCCTTTTGCCAAAGAACTATAGTGCACTTTGTTTTAGTAGATTATTTCAAGTCTTTTACACACTACCTCTTTCATACTCAAGTAGCCTTGTGTCAAAAATAGTGAATTAGAAGGTTGATGCTGGGTTTGCAGGGTGTGTGTTTGTGTTGTTTACGGTCTTGGCATAATCAAAGGAATACAGTTTAAATTTGTTTCTTAAAAAGCCATTTATAACAGCGCAAAGAATTGGAGTTTTTTGCTCTTGGCTTATGGGGTTTTGTATGTACCTTTGTTTTGCTTTCATTGTGGTCATGTTTTTAAAATCCAGTTGCTGGTTTGTTGAAGCCATCTCTGTGACATAATTATGTAATATTTATAGACCTTCAGCTTCTGGGGGAAATCATTAATTTGATGTGACCTTGATGCCTTGCCACATTGGAAAAAAATAGATCAAACTTTATTTCCCTTGGAGTAGTAGAAATACTTGTTCTCTTTGACTTGAATGGATTTACCCTAGTTGCTATATATTGGTTTTCTATTAAAAATTAGAAGCCAAAGAAGAAGAAGATACTTCTGGGTCACAGCCAAAGGGGCTTCAGAAGACAGACCTCTATCATCTTCAGAAGGTAACTTCTCCTTCCAACTGCATCTTGGCATTTCTTTTTTTCAGTGTGTGCTCTAGGTTAGCTCTGCCTAAATGTTTTTGTTTTTAACTTTTAAACCACAACCAGCAACAAAGCAGATTTTGTAACTCATTTATAAATTGAACATCCTGTTTATCTGGTCCATTGCTGTCCTCACTCTGTATTTATGAAGAGTGGAATTTACTAGAGAGGAATTTACTAGCCAACATAGGTGGGAACTGTTCCTTTAGCCTCAGAGAGAAAAAAAGAATCAACTACTAGTAAGGAAAAAATGGGAACACTGTTGCCAATAGGAATCTAATTATTTATCTGATGTATTTTGTTTGTTTGTTTGTTTGGTCAGAGAAACCCAAAATAGCCTAATCCATAATTTTAGATACTTTTCTTGATTTTTTAAAAATGCATATTCAGTAGAGAGTAGAAACTGAGCCACAGTATGTCCAACATAATCTTTTTCAGATATTTCTAAGTTTATGGTCTTCTTTGTCAACACAAAGATCTTTCTTTGTATCATAATACCAAGTTATGATAAATGTAGAGTAAGCTTTCAGTCAAAGCAAGACAGAACACATTGAGTTTATTCTATTTAGATGGACAAAGGCTAAGGCTGTTTTTGTTTCTTTTAAGTCTCTTCTTTATTTTTATTTTTTATTACCATATAATGTATTATTTGTTTCAAGGGTACAGGTCTGTGAATCATCAGGCTTACACATTTCACAGCACTCACCATAGCATATACCCTCCCACTGTCCATCACCCAGCCACTCCATTCCTCCCATCCCCCTCCCCTCCAGCAACCCTCAGTTTGTTTCCGGAGATTAAGAGTCTCCTATGGTTTGTCTCCCTCCCTGATCCCATCTTGTTTCATTTTTCTCTCCCTCTTCTCCCCACAACCCCCTGCCCTGCCTCTCAGATTCCTCATATCAGAGAGATCATATGATAACTGTCTTTCTCTGAGTGTTAAGTCTTTCTCTTAACTGAAGTAATGGGGTTGTGGATTGGTGGCACTCTACCATGATAGCAATAAAGTGAGCTATCCTTTTTCTCTTTCCCTGAAAACCTGCTTGATACATATTTGAAGCAAGACACTTAGGAGGGATTCTTTCTAGACCTTAAAAAGCAAAACCCATTTTGATCTGGTTCGTTCTCTCCACATTCTGTTTATGGACCTAGCACTCCCTGTGAGGAATTTTCTATTGCAGAATCACCAGAAAGAATATGTTCTTTCATTCATAGTCCTTATTGGAAATGAAGGAATTAAGAAGAACAAGTAAGAAGCAGACCAGGTTTGAAGTACTCCGAGAAAAAGTTGTCAACTTCATTGAAAGTCTGGTGAGGTGAGTCTGTTGCTCTTAAAAGCTAAAAGTCAGGCTATTTTCCCAACAACACTGGAGTGACAGCTGTCCATAGCCAGTCCAGGGCACTTTCTTCTAAATTAGATTAGGCTTTATTCTTTTCAGGTCCCTCTGTATAGCTTAGAATTATAATTTTGATTCATTTTCATCCTTATTAAGATGTCTGATCAAATGACTAGTTCAGTCCTCTATGCCAGTTCAAGAACACAATTCAAATTTGATATAGTTCATTAGGCTGGAGTGGGGGGTGGGATGGGGGTGGAAACAGAAAGTGAGTGTTTTTTCCCCTTTCTCATAACAAGAGTGTTTGCATTGCACTTTATCCTTGTTCTGTCTTTGCTGGGAGAATGCTGAATCTGCGCCAAGCCCAGAAGACAGAGCAGGCTAGCCATAATGTCCTCTTTTATCCCAAGTAAAGGACTTTATTCTAAGGAATAGCAGTGCATCTTATGAGGACTACCTTCATGTTGGGAAATGTACTCATAGTAATTTAGAAGTCCATTAGCTCTGCCTGTATTTTAAAATAGGATTCCTTTTTGGGAAACCCAGATCATTCTAATTTACAGATTTCCCAAAAGGCAGTTTTAGTAGGTGTGTGAAATTACCCACCTAAAAGCTGCCTTTCAAGCAGTTGGGACATGCTATAGGAAAAAGAGAAATGTGAAAAACAAAATGATTTAATAGTTAAAAAATAGGAAAAATTTTGTCATTGCTGCTTCTGTGTTTTAACAGCAGTTCAAACAGCAGGCTAGGCACTGAGTATAATCAAGTACTGAAAAGAACAGCTCAGTTACTGAAGACAGAGTAGTTTTCTGATAAATTACCTGTCCTCTTAAAAGTGAAAATTTCCATTTCTAGGACAGTGTAGGAACAGGGTCATTGTTCCCAATCATTGGAGAGAAATTACTAATGCCATGGAGGAGGTCCAGATGATCAACCAAGTGTGACAAAAGAAAGGTTAAAAGTGAGAAATGTGTCATGTACAAGTGATGCAATGCAATATGCTGAACTGTGTCATGGCCAGAATTGACCTTTTAGAACTCATACAGTTAACCTTGCCCTGCTGGGCTTTCCTGTTCTTGTAGTTTCTTGCCCAAGTATCTGGCTCCTTTCTTTTACCAACTTGTGACCATTGCTATTGCTGAAAAAAATTATAGTGTATTTTAGCATAATTTGTAGGCCAGATGTCAGGTTCCTTTCTGAATTCCCGCAAATCCCAAATTGAAGGCTCTGAAATCAGACAACCATTCCTTTTGCTCTTTGACCATGATCTTTCCGCCTGTGTTTGACTTTTTAACCTTTCTGAGAAGTTACTGAAATAAAGTGAGCATGACTAAATTGTGCTGTGTTGTGAAATCATAGAGTTTTCCATACCAGGATTTACTGTTTTATCAAGATTGACTCTCCCAGGCAGGAAGAGATTGGGATTGTAGCATGTTAGAGCTAAAACAGACCTAAGGAGACATGTGGCAGCTAAAACCCAGAGAGAAGCTAGGACTTAGGGAAAGTCACACAGTCCTGGTCTGGAGATGTCCAACAGAAGTGCCTCTCCATATCTCCTGACTTTCTCCAAGGAGGCCACATCACAGGTGTTTGAACAGAGCTTAGAGTCCTGGAGAAAAGATGTTCATTAAAGATAAATATAAGCAATAGACTCCAAGAGCCAGGTTCCCGGTTCATCATGAGCAGCTCTTGATGAAACTCCTGAGAACAGAGAATAAAAGTGCTACTTTCTACATTACTGTTTTCATCAAAATACAAGCTTCAGCTTTGCAGCCCTTGTTGATCCTAAGTGGTCCCTACCCATTTCCTCAGAACCATCTCTCTTTTGTTTGTGAACTCTGATCTGAATCCAGAATGAGCACCAGGCAGTGCGCTAGTGCTGGGCTCATTGCTTACTTCTTCTCACAGCAGGTAAGCTGCAGGAGAGCTCTGCTCATCTCCGCATTTGTAGTTGGACACAAATTCTCATGTGTGATGTTTTGTCACTGGTGGTGGCCAACTAATGTAGCAGCCAGTGTGAACCAAACATAGGCAAATGTTTTATTTTGCCTCTGATGGAGGTTCTTCGATGAGATCCAGAAAGTCCTTTTGCCTCAGGAATTACCTAAATTCCTAACATTAAAGATGCTAAAGAGGGCAGAGAGTACAAATGTGAGATAAATTCTCTGAAGTTGGCTCTGCTTGCTTTGTTTGATTTCCAGTCCTTATTACATAGCAGGACTTCAGGGGGTACTTTTAATGACAAGTCATTATAATGATTGGGAAGAAACAGCCTGAGGTTGGTGTAGAATAGTTTACGGTCAGAAATTACAAATGGGTAGCTAGCTGGCTAGGGAGGCAGTTGATGTTACAAAACCCATGTCATAGGCTACCGCTAAATTAACTTATCTTGAGTAAGAGGTTAGCAGTATAAGTAGAGGTAAGGTATAGAATGCTGAATCCTTAGGGCCAAGTCAAACCCATATGCTTTTTTGCAAGTGGGCTTTCTTCTGCTTAACTCCAGGGAAGGAGCAGCAGCATTTACAAGTGAAATGAGCAAGGGGCCAGGAGTTCTCTTGAGATGGGGAGGAGTGATGTACGTGGTTAATACCTCTCTTCTTCCTCTCGTTCTCAAAGCCACTGACCACAAGGTGGAACAAGTGGAGTGGGATTTTCTCCCAGGATGGGAAAATCTAGGATCTAGAGGAAGATGGTAATTTCCCCGGTGGCTGGGCTGAGGCGGCTGCTTTGTTCTGCCTGCACTTGGTGGGAAAAGGAGCGGACAGAAATCCATCATGTGGCCGAAATATTTAAAGCCCAGTACTGGACTAAGCCCCAAATCTTTATGAAGGCATGTGAGTTAACTACTTGACTCAAGTTAGCGACATACTACTCTTACCTTCAGGTTGTGTTTGCCAAAGTTTCTCCCTTCCAGTTTGCTCCCTCCAGGCTACCCAAGAGTGATGTCACTGTCATGGCACAGGCAAGCTCATAGGCTCATTAGACACTGAAAGTGAACTTTTTAATGCTTTATTTCCTACGTTCAGATTTCATTAAAATTAGGTTGTCAACTAACTCATAAATTGGAGAAAACACCCGAGTTACAGTGGTTTAACTGAAATTTTAATGATGAACAATTTGCTTGTTTTCCAGTATTCTAAAGCTAAAAGTTACAGCCTTTTCTGCCTTCTTAAAGTAAAATTTAATTCTAACATACAAAAACCTTCCAGGTACCATTTCTGTGAAACATATCAATTAAAACATTTTCTGTGATCCAAAAAGAATTTCCTAAATTCTTAATTCTAGGTCTGAGGCGTGTTTTTAAACACTGTCGAGAGTTAAATAAATGTCTGCTGTGGTAAGGAATGTGGCTATCTCAGTTTTCTAAATAATTACTTTAAGAAAGTATTCATTAATACGCTTAAGAAATTCTGGCTTTAAGGTTTTGAGCAGAAATGTGACTTAGGTGCATTTGTTCCTAAAGGTTTAACTGAGAATTAAAATACGGTTTCTTAAACTCAAGTGAATGTGAGTTTTAAAAATTACATGGAAGAGTACAATTCTGAGTGAACCTGTACTAACTTTGCTCTTTGGCTTTTGTTTCATTTGTTTGTTTCTGGTTGTTGATGTTGCTTTTTAAGTTCGTTGCTCAGTCTTCCACAGAGGATTGACAAAGATGTTATACTGAACATAAACGTGTACTTATCTAAAAGTGGACACCTCACTTTGGCTGTTTCAGAGAATACCTTCTGCCGCCAGAGACACAGCCCCTGCATGAGGTGGTGTACTTCAGCGCTGCCCACACCCTGCGGGAGCATCTGAACGCGGCACCAAGAATCGCCCTCCACACTGCGCTCAACAACCCTTATTATTATCTCAAGGTAAGAAGCAGATTCATCACTCTGGAAGTTTAGTTCACACCCCAGGCTTTATTTACCACAAAAATACTGTAAATTTGCAGTCCTCATGACTGGGGAGTTGGCAGTACAGGATTATACCTGTTTCAGGTTTGTTTGTTTTTTAAGATTTTATTTATTTGACAGACAGAGGTCACAAGTAGGCAGAGAGAGGGAGGAGGAAGCAGGCTCCCTGCTGAGCAGAGAGCCCAGATGCAGGGCTCGATCGTAGGACCCTGGGACCATGACTTGAGCTGAAGGCAGAGGCTTTAACCCTAACCCACTGAGCCACCCAGGTGCCCCTGTTTCAGGTTTTTTAAAAAAATTCTTTAGATTCCATAAAATCTATGAAGAATGTTCCAGTGTACTGGTTTTCTATTCCAAAAAGGCACCCAAGTTAGCATGCTAAGCATTACAAGCTAATACTGAATAGGAAAATATAAGTCAATGGTTTTCAATGGTGGTGGTAGTGGAGAGCTTGAATAATTTTATATTTAAAGCACAAGATATTTTTATTATGTAAACCACAAATTAAAATTTATCTCTTTAATGGTAGGTCACAGAAGAGATCTGGTGTGATTTTAGGAGTCTTTAGGAGGATATATTACAATCTCTATGTGTATGTGTGTGTGAGACACTTTCTCAATTACCATGGATTTTGAATAAATTTTAAAAACACCGATTGTTGGGACCCCTGGCTGGCTCAGACGGTGAAGTGATCACTTTTGATTTCCTCTCAGGTCATGATCTGAGGGTTGTGAGTTGGGCTTCACACCCAGTGCAAGGTCTCCTTGAGGATTTTCTCCCTCCTGCCCACTGCTTCCCGCCCCACCGCCAAATAAATCAGCCTTTAAAAACACACACACACTGATTGTTTTCGTAGGGATTATTTAGGATCTGCAGCATTTGACAACCTAGTCTTTTCTCGGAGAGCTAACTTACAGCCTTGGTAGTGATGTGTTGGTAATAATAGGGTGTAATTATTGCTATAATCACAAATGTTGGAAGTGGCATTTTACTGAAAATCCCCAGGAAGTCCATAAACTTTTTACAGAAACCAGAAATGCATTACAGCCTCAGAAATTAATAGTGTATGATTAAAATAAAAAATTAATAATTTGCTTAAAATGAAAAATGGACTTTTCTTCTGATCCCAAGTATTCTTCTAGTGATCAGGAGCTAAGGGGATTATAACGAAGACCTAATTCTAAACAAGAACTAGGTAACTATTGGGGAGTAAACACAACTCACTAAATAAAGGAAACCAAAAGGACTCCATTTACTGGCTTCCTAAAATTAGTTTGGGGGTTCATTAATGTCTGCTTCTGTTCCTGATCATCTCTAAAAAGTAGTCATCTAAGTTTACTGTTGTTTTTAGAATGAAGCACTGAAGAGTGAAGAAGGCTGCATTCCAAATGTCGCCCCAGACATCTGCATAGCATATAAACTGCACCTAGAGTGTAGCAGGCTAATCAACCTTGTGGACTGGTCAGAGGTAGGTCATGGCGAAGAGAGTAAGCTATTTGTCTAACCATCGGTGACAGTTCTCCTAGGGTTCTTATACTTTTGGGACTTTGGAACTCATCTTACATCTCTCTTTTTTTTAATGCCCTGTTCTTTTGTTTGGGAAGCATAAATCACCTCACACTGTAAAATCTCTTCCAGAAAAGCAGCTAACTGCTCAATAGTCTCACTCCAAGTCCCCTGCACTCTCATTCCATACTCCTCAATGTGGAATGCCAATTCTCCATGCCAGGTCAAAATAAGTACATGATCTAACCCCACAGTTAACAGTAAGCAAAAGCTAAACAGTTTAGGTTGGTTCTGTTTTTCCACAAAATAAAAGTATATTATTAACTAGCTTTTCCTTTATCACAAAAAAGAAAAAAATATAGGAGTAACTGTACAACAGATTTAGCAATCAGGAAGTACAGTGAATACTTGGCAAGGCAATGGAAGACTAAGAGAAATAATTTCTTTCCACCCTCAGAGGAGTATTACAAAGTTAACTCTGTTGAAGGTCTTAACAGATGTCACCTTTTAAAAATATGTAAAATTGGCACCTTCTAAGAATGAGAAGTTTTGAGAATCTGAAATTTGGTGGAATATTTTTAAAAATATGCCAGCTATCAGTTCCAGCAGCTTGACCTGGCTCCTTACAGAGTCATCAAGTGCAATATAAAATACCTGGCAATGGTAGAGATTTTTGTTTTCTTTTGTCTCGTCTCTGAAAAGGCTTTTGCAACAGTTGTGACAGCTGCTGAAAAAATGGATGCAAGTTCTGTAACCTCAGAAGAAAGGAATGAAATTATCCAGTATCCTTTTAACAAACCAGTTCTGTAATGTCTGAGTATACATGGAGTATAAAAGTTTATAGTTTCTCTAGACCAACAATAGATTTATAAAGACGTTTTCCAAACAATCTTATTACTTGTTAATACTAATACATATCAGCCCAGAATAACTTGTTTCTAAATACCCATTCCAAATTTAATCTAAAATGAGACCAAATACAAAATATTTGGTCTAAAACTTCTATCAAGGTCATACTCCAAAATTTAGCAAAAATGTCCAAAAACTGTCATTTTTAAATTCTTTGTATTTTTCTATGGTGATTATATACTTTAAGAAGTCAAAGGGGAAGCAGTTTTCATAGTGTTATGAAAAACTAGAATTAGGTAAGCATTACGTACTTTACCATTCATGTCTTAATGAAAGTGGATTCTAATTACATTGATGTTTTCTAGTAAGGGTTATAGTTTAATTTAGCATATGTATTTGAACTGTACTTCAGTTTAACAAAGCATGTTTTAACATTGAGACTTTAACTTCTTTATGTCAAAAAACCTAACATGGTGAATTTCCTTAGCCATAGCCTCCAGTGCTCGGTTTATTAGAGCTGTTTCTGAACTAGAACTTTTAGGGTTTATAAAACCTACCAAACAGAAGACTGACCATGTGGCGAGGCTAACATGGGGAGGCTGCTAGAAAGCCAGTGAATGAAGCCAGAAATACCACATTAAGCTTAAGAGAGAAAAGGAGACCAGTCATATTTACATACCACCAGAAGACTGCTGGCAAGAAGCGTGCAATCCTTGTGTACTGTCTGATCAGAAAGTAGACTGTTAACCCCAAACAGGAATATATCAAGACACCTTTGGAGTACTTCAGAACCCAGCAAATGACATGCTTACATTGTAACTAAAACCTCTCCCACATTATCACTGTAATCTTCATAGTCATTACTAAATTATAAATTGTTCTTGAGCATACATAGTTTATAATGGTAATAATTCCTTTATCCAGGTGTTACACTTGATTTACTATCCCTCATTCTTGCTCCCCCAGCTTCTTGGACTGGCATTCCTCACTTTAGTAAGTTGTGTAGTAAGTAAGATAAATATCCTACAGGTTGGTTTCTCCTACGTGACTATATAGGTTCTAAAACTGCCTCTGCTGCCCCATTGTTTTTAGCCTAAAAACTTAAAAAATCCCAAGCTCTTTCATTTTATGCTTAAAGGCAGTAAATATTCTACTTTAGGATGACCCATCATGGAGTTGTACAGCCTCTAAGACCTTTACAAATTACATCTCAATATTAAAAAATCCATATGAGGAAAAAGTAAACCCCAATTGAAATGACATCTGGATGGATCTCTTCATGACAAGAACTCAAGTTAGTGAAACAAAGATACCCCCAAGTGCATTATTTAATATTCTACTCCCATGAGAATTCTGGGATATATCTTTTGAGTATTCACTAACTTACCAAAATTATCACACAGATATGACCACAAGGAAAACATCCAAATTCATTAAGAACTATCTTGGATCGCAAACATTAGTGCTATGTAATTGTAGGCCTTTTTGTGTGTGTGCTTTGAGGACAGATTTAATGTATAATTAATTATTTTAAAAATTTATTATGAAGAAATTTGATAGCTTAAACCTCAATTCTGGCATGTAAAGGACATATATAGTATAGAGCATCTTTGTCCTCTGGCAACATGATGGGCTCAGACAACATTAATGGTTAACTGCTGCTTTCCCCTTTTCCTGCTCCAAAAACAAATTGTCAGATGTTGCCAGGCTCAAAAAGAGGGAAATCCCAAGGTACCGGAAATAAAGAACCGCATGCCAGAAGAGAAAGCATCTAGCCCTGTAGAGCTCTGAGAAAGACAGTTACCAAAACAGCATTACTCTGAGCTAATCTTCTCATCTTCATCTAAAAGGTGCCAGGATTTCTTGCGTACGCAGTAAATACATGTACATATGTGCACAAAGAGCTGTCAGCTTTGAAATAAAGGCGTTTATGATATGCAAACATAAACATCACCACCATATAGGAAGAAACTGGACAAATAGAGGCTTTTGACACTTTGGAATCCATGTGTTAAAGGCCTCTGCCAAATGGGTATGATTATAACGAGAATCCTTTTCTATTCTGTGAAGTCTCCATGACTTACTTCACAGCAACTCGCTCCGTATTTTTTTTTTCCAATATTCTTTAGTCCTTCCCCTCCAGTCAAGTGTCCTCTCACGTGTTTCATTTTTGATTAACAGTTAGTAAAATCTGGGGAAAAGAATGTATAAGTGACTTAGAGCATCTCCCATCTGTTGCCTATTTAAGTGAGGCATTCGGCGATGGGAAAGGTTTTCCAATATTCGTGCTCGTTAATATGAAGACACCATCAATGTCTACAATGTGATTTTTTCCAGCTTTCAAATGGTGCTCAACAGGCACCAGAGAAAATTGTAATTAGAAACTATTTATTTGGGGTGCCTGGATGGATCAGTGGGTTAAAGTCTCTGCCTTCGGCTCAGGTCATGATCCCAGGGTCCTGGGATCGAGCCCCGCAATCAGGCTTTCTGCTCAGCAGGAGCCTGCTTCCCTCCTTCTCTCTCTGCCTGCCTCTCTGCCTACTTGTGATCTCTGTCTGTCAAATAAATAATAAAATCTTAAAAAAAACAAACAAACACCAAAACTATGAATTTCAGCAAGACTTGTATAGCAAAATGCTTACACAGTTAAGAGTCAGAGGAACTGGCCTCCTACAGACCAGACTGACCTCTGAGGCACACCAAGTAGTAGTAGCCCTGCTGGGCACGTAGTTGAATTCATGCTCCCAAAATGCGTATCATATAGTGAACCACTTTTTCTTACTAAAGATTAGACATGAGCAAGATAGAAACTGTTGTTTTTATAGTGAATACCCAAAAATGCTACAAAATTAAAGGTCATGAAGCCCATTTGTTATGATCGTTATGGAGCACAAACCCCTCAAAGCCAGCCCTGTTTTAAGAGTCACCTCAATTCTGTGTCTATTTCTTAATACTTTACATCTAAACCTCATCCAAAACCTCTTCCAAAATACTTTACAAATGGGATATTCTGATCAACTAAATCTCTGTCCAATGAAATACTAATCCGAAAACCCTGAAGTAATCTGAAATTCATTCAGAAACGATTTACTGAGCACATACCATGCTTGAGGCACTATTCCAGGTACTGTACACTTCCATGAACAAAGATCTTTGCCCTCATTGCATTCTAGCAGAGGGAGCAGAACAGAGGATTATATAGTATGCTATGGGAAAAAAAAAAAAAAAACAACCAGGATATCATGCTACAGTTTAAACAGTGGTCACAGCAGGTCTCATCGAGGTAAGTTTTTGAAGAACTCAAAAATTGGCCAGTGAGGGATAGGCAGGGTGAACAGGTGACTAGAATTAAATAAAGTGGGGTGGAGTACATGTAATTTAGGGCCCTGTAGACCACTAAGTCTTTTTTACTTAGGAAGTCCTCTCAGTAAAGACTTAGACCTTTAAACAATCACTCTGCTATGAGAAGAGACTGAGTGGGATATCCCAGGTGATGAGGAGATCATCAGCAGATGAAACAAGGACCAATTAGGCAATCACTGAATAGGACATGATCATATAATAAAGATGGTGAGACTTAAGATGGAACCAAGATTAGATGGGACTGTTTTTTGGCGGAGAAACTAGAATAGAGATGCCATTAACTGATTGGGGATGATGATCAGGAGGGACAGCTTAAGAGGCAAAAGTAAGTTTGGTTTTAGACCCAAGTTCTGAAACCTCTGTTAGATATCCAAGTGGAAATGTCTCCATAGAGAGGTGAATATAATCTTACATCTCCATGATTAGATAAGATCACCAAACTGAGTATGAACAGAGGAGGCAAGGAGCCCAAGGCCAAACTCTGGGACACATACATTTTAACACTTGGAAAAATGAAAGCAGGGAAAAGGAAAAAGAGTTACATAGAAGAACCAGACAGACCAAGAAGAGGCAGCCAATAAATTAGGAGGAAAATCAGGCAAGCGTGGTATCTTGCAAGCCAACTGGAGTGTTTCAAGGTCAAATGTAGATTTAGCAATGTGTAAATCATTTGTAACCATAAAATAGAACAGTGGAGAAATGTCTGATAGGACATTTCTCCAAATGTCTGATAGGAAACATGTATCAGATGACGTAACAAATGTCCAAACTATCAGTAGTCCTGGGAAAGGTATACATTGTGTGATGTAAATGAAGACCATAGCATTGGATATACTCTTACGAAAAGGTTTGAATAAAAACATTAGACCTGGGCGCCTGGGTGGCTCAGTGGGTTAAGCCGCTGCCTTTGGCTCAGGTCATGATCTCAGGGTCCTGGGATCAAGTGCCGCATCAGGCTCTCTGCTCAGCAGGGAGCCTGCTTCCCTCTCTCTCTCTCTCTCTGCCTGCCTCTCCATCTACTTGTGATTTCTCTCTGTCAAATAAATAAATAAAATCTTTAAAAAACAAAAAAAAACATTAGACCTAACTTTTAGTTGTTACAGGGAGCTCAGAGCGATGTAAGTTCAATTACTGACATCACAAACATTCAAGAAGCCAAAAGGTCTAGCTGTTTCAGAAACTCAGTCTTGATCAAATCCTGCTTCAGGGAGAATAAAAAGCTGCAAATGATATTTGGGGAACAGATGGGAAAAATCTAAATATGAACTGGTTATTAAATTAGGTATTTTATGTGGAGTAATGGTATCGATATAAGAAAACCACCTTATTCTTAGATGAATCGTGCACTTTGAAAGTTTAAAATATATACATATGAAATAAATATGGCTAAACAGTTTTTCACTTTAAGTTGATCACTAGATTGTCCTTTAAGCTTTTCTATGAATTTTTTTCCCTAATAAAAGAAGATGGTGAAAAGAGGCAACAGAGGAAGGTAAGAAAATTCTTGACTTTTGCTGTAAAGGCTATAGGGCAGAAAAATAGAGTAACTAGTAGAGGGATCATAGGATCAAGGTATTTTTTTTTTTTTAAGACATGAGTGAGCAAGCACAGGGAGGAGCAGAGGAAGAGAGAGAAACTCTAGCAGACTCCTCACTGAGCTCAGAGCCTGCCTCAGGGCTTAATCTCAGGACCCCAAGATCATGACCTGAACTGAAACGAAGACATTAACCAACTGTTTACCACCCAGGGACCCCTCAAGAGATTTTTTTTTTTTTTTTAAAGATTTTACTTATTTGACAGAGCCACAAAGCACAAGTGGAAGGAATGGCAGAGGAAGAGGGAGAAGCAGGCTCCCCACTGAGCAGGGCGCCCAACCTGGGCCTGGGATCACAACCTGAGCTGTAGGTAGACACTGAAGTATCTGAGCCACCCAGGCACCCCTCAGGAGATTTTTTAAATAGCATGTTTACTGTGCTTTGGGTAATGATCTAGTAGAAAATAGATGTAGTACAGAGAAAACACTGTCTTTGTACAGGGGCTTTAACGCTTACCTAGGGCAAATGTAGGAACAGAGAACTGCAAAGTCATGTCTAGGAATAGCCAAGGGACGTGCTATTAGGTGCTTTAGAAGAATATTTGCTTATTAACACCAGCTACTATGTAAATTTGAACTAAGGGATTAAAGAAAACCCAAATGAGACAAAGAACTGTTCCCAGCCTTGGGTACCTGGATCAACTAAACAGATTCCAAAAGTCCTCTCCTCCACACTTCTAAAGCAGTCTAAGATTGGAACCTGGGAATCTTTCCTAATAGCTCTACAGTTTATACTGCTGACACAATGTCCTATTTATTTACCATTTTTAGAGAAGTTCTTGCCCTAGGTCAAAGATAATTTTTACAGTCTAAATCTCCAATATCTAGTCTTCTCAGATTGCATATGCCTATTTTTGCTCAAAAATACAAAGAATTATACCTGGTCACATGACCTTGTTAATCAGGGAGTTACTGAACACTTCATAGCAACCTAAGTATAGCATCATACCAGTACTACTTTTTACTAAAAGAATGACTGTTAGCACATGGAATTCTGTAGCTGTTTATCTGTTAAAAAGCAATTTCAGGGATCTCTGGGAATTTAGAATCCCTAGGTAGCTAGTAGGATCTTTCTCATTGAGATCAACTGTGGCTGGTTCTTGGACTAGAGTATTCAACTTATTGGGTCCATGTAATTACAACTAAATCCGAAAGATTGCCTTTTTCTTTTATTTTCTGGCATTCCCTCACACAGTTACTGATAACCAGTTAGTAGCTTATTAGCCAGGACTTTTTGGTAAGATAATAAGCAGAAATTTGACTGTGGAGAAAACTTTATTCTTGATCCAACTTGAATTTAGAATTAAAACTATTAGTTGTGGCTCCATTGAGATTGCCAGTATTGATTTTCCTTTTAGTATACCTTGCCCTCCAAGTTTAAAAACCAGCTCTTTCATAAATTTAAATCTGTGTGAAAACTGAGTGTTGATTATTTTGCCCTTACTGGGGTTAAGAAGGGATAAAATGTATTTACCTTCATTCTTCTTCCACTCATCCATATTCCAACTTATTGCATGCATTCCCCTATAAATATCAGGGACTGTTTCCTTCCTCAGCCTTCGACATTGGCAGTATATCTGGAAGTATATCTGTGGTTGTCACAGGTTGGAGGGTGCTACTGGCATCTAGTGGTAGAGGCCAGAGATGCTGCTAAACTAATCCTTTAATGCACAGTAGGACTCCCACCACAGTGATCTGGCCCAAACTCTCAGTAGTGCCGAGGCTGAGAATCTCAATTAGTCCATTAAAACTAGGTACAATTATCTACCTTATTTATGGCTACCCTGCACTGTACCAATGTTTCTCGAGCACTTGATGGGCATACGAATTATCTGAGTAACTTGTGAAAGCCCTCAATCCCTGGCCTTGTTTAAACAAAAGAATTGGTGAAGGATAATCACCAAAATTAAAAAGGCAAAACAATCCTTTTTCCCCCCACTAATTAGGTCAATTATAAATATATATGCCCTAGTACATTTGTGATTGGTTTAATTAGTGGAAATATGCTAGAAGAATTCAACAAAAGAAATCACTAAAGCATTTTTTGCTCACTTCATTATAATAAAGCGATGTTTGGAAAGGGAATTAAATGTGCTGAATCGTGCTTTCATCTATCATCCTTTAAAAAACGGACTTGGATTATACTGCTCTCTTGGAGGTAAAAATCCTATAGCTGTTAAAACTGATTATGTAACATTCTATCATGAAGTCAGTTATAAGCAATTTGGAATCAGAACTCAGTTTTTGAAAATAGCACTCATAACTTAGATTATTTGGTATATGAAAAGATTTTTAAATCTTATTGGAAAATTAACTTCATTGATTTCTGGAAAATGCTTACATTTAAAACACTGGCTTTATTCAAATACTACCCATCTATACATTAAAGCAGATTAGACGTAAATATTTTATTCTTCCAACTAGATTCCAGTACTACAAGGGAGTAAAACAATGACACACTGGGGGAAAAAAAAATGCAGCAATAAACATTTGTTTAAAAAGACTGATAGAATAAATAAAAACTACCCCAAAATAAGAAAAAAAAATCCTAGAAACCCTTTCTGAAACCCCAAGAAGTCCTGGAATACAGAAACGCCCTCCCTCCTTCACTATTTCACAGCAAGTACTGTAGGCTATTTGCTTAATAATGTTCTGGGATTACATTCTAAATTATTAACTGGTTACAGCTTGGTTGTAGTGCACAATTAAAATCACACTAACTTCATCTGAAGTGTCATTCTACAGTTTTATTTACACAACCAGTGAAGGGCATGTTCTTAGAATACCAGCTTTAATCCTTTTCAAACATATTAATATAAGAAGCCAAATTGTAATGATACAGCAAATGAGGCCACTGGCATTAATACAGGTAGCAAAGGTCCACATCCAGATGGTACTGACATCAGGGAAATTTCCAAAACCAGTTGCTGCCTAAGAGTGGTTGCCACTGACGAAAGCTTGAAATAACCTGTATTCACAGGGGGGTATTGGCATTGCTGCATGTCATAATTAGGACCTCTTGCAACAACTCAACAAGGAACAAGGCAGCCCACAAATGCAGAAAACGTGATTCATGAAACATCTAAAGGGGGAGGAAAAGGAAAATTAGTGCAAAGTCCAGGTCAAAATTCAAAGACATACCAGATCTTCATCCCAACACTACCCTAGATATTAAAGTAACCAAAAATAAACCTTAGTAAAATTTTACTGCCTATTTCCACCACCCTTTTTCTCCATGATTTTCTGTTAAATTCTTTTGAGTATGTAGGTAATTATAACAAATGTCTTCTCTTTTAAAAGATGGTTTTGCATTCAGTTCTAAGATGAAATACTGGGGTGGGGGGTAGGGAGAGGGTGGTTGGGTATGGTGAGTGCTGTGAAGTGTGTAAACCTGGCAATTCACAGACCTGTACCCCTGGGGCTAATAATACATTATATGTTAATAAAAAAATAAAAAATTTTTTTAAAAAGATGAAATACTTACAACTAGCAGGCTGTTCTCCATATCGTCGCATTATTTGATCATGCGTAAACTTCACAAATGCATCATATTGTTCTATAAATAAAGGTACATATCAATGACATGATTTGCAAAATATACTCTCCAGTATATTAGAGCTAGATAAACTGAAAAATCTAGTATGTACAGTGAAACGAATAAGTTGGTCCTCTGAATCAGACACCTAACCTCAGAAATAATAATAATAGTAGTGCTACCAGAAAGAGCAGAACTTGGTCAGAAAATCTGCATTTTAGTCCAAATCACATTATCTCATGTATAGATTGGCCCTCTTAACCTTTTCTTAACCTATTAAAAATAAAGGATTTGAAATAAAAAGGTATCTTTCTACTCTGAAAGTTTAAGTGATCTATGAATGGCAGTTTCCTGCAATTAGAGGAAACGGGAAAACAAAAGCTTAACAAAGTATGTCTAAAACCATCCACATGGTAACCTAATGAGATGTCACAGTAAAAGATGTTACATAACTAAGCAAATTCCCTTGCCTATATTAGCACCTTCATTTAACAACTTAGAATAAAGCTTATACTTATCAATACCCAGTAGTGTCTGGCTTAAAAAATTGGGAATAAAAATCCTAATTAATTGACCATATACAATAAATGTGTCTAGGCTGATGGGAAAGTTACCATGAAAGATACAGTCTAAAAATCCAAAACAAAACTGAGGTAAGTAGCCAAAGTCAAGCTTTTAGCACGGAATATCAAAGGAAAAATCCATTTCACATTAATACTGTTGCTGATCTACAAGGTTAACTAATAGTATTTCTTGAGGTCACTAAGAAGGACCAGGAGCTACAGGAAGGTTCATTTCCTTTCTTGAACTGAAATTCAACTGGTTCTTAGAAAACATACTTTAACCAGTGGATAGAAAAGGTAATGATTTGACATTAAGGACCGTGGAATATAATACATTTCTTACAGTGAGCTTCTGGAAGAATCCAAAATAAGCTCATCTCATACCTGCAAGTTTTGTGTTCAATATTTCTTCATACTCTTCTCGAACTTTCTCTTCACGTTCTTTCAACAAACGTTCACAGATCATCCCAACCTGCCGTAGAGTGAATAAGGGCTGTTCTTTTTTTAATGGGGAGGATGCTGCAGATGAAGTCCCTATGTAAAACATGAACAGAAAAAGCACAGGATTTAGAGCCATCATAAAAAGTACCTTCTAACCAAAGATGTTTCATTTGGATCTTTCCAGTGTTCATAAAAGCATTTTCTATCAGTAGTCTTAAAACAGATTTAGACCTATCAGCAGCTTACAACTCTAGAAATCTAAACAAAGCAAAATGTACGTGATCAAATTATAAGGTAAAAAGTCTGAAGATGACTGGAGAAAAGTACAAGATACAAAACTTAAGGAAGTTTTTGTTTTTTAATTAATGATAACAGCTAGAAGACTGCTTGGTAAAAATAAATACCGAGAATATGTTCCTAATATTCAACATTAAATGTTATGGTTCAGAGTCCTTAAAGATTATTAATCAAACAGCCACATCATAATCAGACAGTGATACTTGATATAAAAGATTTCTTCAGAATGCATTCCTCTTAAAGTACTAAAGGACTCTGATTTTCCAAAAACATCATTCTTCATTTATTGAAAAGAATATCTGAGAAATTAATGTTTTGAGAACTCAGGATTATGACATCACGTATCCATTTTAACAATGCTGCAAATATTTTTATACAAACTCAAATACACATATTTGCTATCAATAGTCCTACTATGTGTATCTATCCATTTTCCTCTTTTCACTTGTTTTTTGAAACCTACCTGGCTGGGACCATTAATTATGCTTGTTAGAGCTATCACAAGATAAAGTACACCAGCTTTAATCTAGAACTATAAAGGCTATCTTTACTTTCAAATTCCTAGCTTTGTTAGTTGTGGCTGCCAGTTAATTGATCGAAGTAAACGGACTAAAAGAATGATGATGAACTTCAGTTTCCTGCTGATTTAAGTCAAGTCTCTTCTCTCACCTCCCCTAACATTTCACCCGTAAGTACTGCAGAATTTAGTTTTGAACAATTATACGTCTTCTAATCTAATTTTGACTATTTTATAGCTTCTGAATGTTGCGTGTGTGTGAGTTTTTTTTAAATAAACTCTACCCCGAACATGGAGCTCGCAAGAGGTGAATGCTCCACCTGCTGAGACAGCCAGCAGCCCCTGAATGTTTATCTATTCTGCCAGGTTTTCTTATCCCTGTTGGGAGGGAAGAGGAGGAGAGTAGGCAACTTTGATCACAAGAAACCTATTTTGCTGAGAATTTTACTGAAGATAAGAGCCACTTTTCACCTCTGAGAATCTATCCTAATACAACAAGTGTGTGAGGGTACATGTACACGGACATTTTTGTAAATGCTTTTAATACCAGAAATTCAGTCTGATTATCTTCATTAATGGTTAAATAATTATGGGAAGTCCGTAAAATAGCATAGTATTCAATCATGGCAAGGTAGATCAATACTTAACAGAGAAATACATGGTATATTGTTAGTATTTTTTTCTTTAATGAAGGCTACAAGTCATATCACTTATGGGGAAGTCCACTAGGGGAATATTATATCCAGGTGGACATCTCTGATTAGTAAGATTCCAGGTACCAAGTACTTAATTTGTGCCATATTCTAAGAGATCATGAATTATTTTATAAATATTTTTTAAAAACCAATGGGGAGAAACAGAAGCTTGAGTGATTAAAAACAACTTTAATCACCTTTTCCCATATGAAATAACATTTCCTTTCACTTATTAAGTTTCTTATTACCTGGTGAAGCTGGTCCACTGAGGAGAAATGCATGTGGTTGTGCCTCAGAAGTACAACATGGATCTGTCTGTTGGAAACTAGTTTCTAAATGTCTTCTCTTCTGCATGCGTTTATACTCTTGTTTTATGTTGTACAGAATTTGTTCTAGAAAAAAAAATTGGGGCAAGAAAAAAACCATGAATTTTTTAAAAAGGATGGGTATCCAACAATTACTTAGTACAATTAATTCACTGAACATACTCTCTTCAAGTAATATCCAGAAAACTGATGCTCTCAAAGAATTTGTTTCAACATTAATGGGGGAACTCATTCAGAAACAGCACATACACACCACCCGGAACTCAGCTATTCTGTAACACCATTCTTTCTCAGCACTGATTAGCAAAAGATAAATTTAAGCTTTTCATTAAATGTAAAGATAAGGGAGTCTTGTGAACTTCTAGTTTACTTTAGTTCATTCAGATTCTTAAAAATCCCAAATTCAAAGGCCCCTTACTCAGCACACAGAACTGTTAAACAGTCTTCTCAAAAACCATAAATAATTAGAAGTGGGGAGCACTATGTATATATACAAGCACAAACCAGTCAGAACTGACAGCAAGTAGGTCAACAAAATGACAGAGTGGGTGGGAAATAATAAATTATCATACATTAAATTTGTCATGGCCATTAATATTAAACTCAGCAGAACCAGTGACTATTACAGTATTAACAGCAAAAAGTTTTGTTCTGACTCTTTTACAGCCCATGTAAAGGGATTGGTACATAACAGGTACTCACTAAGGACCACTATAACCACAGTGCCATTATCTTCGACCACGATCATCCAAACCAGTAAAATCCTATCAAGCATATCCTTTAGGTGAGTATGGTTCATTTTAAAGAGAGTTCTAAGTCAAAACAGTTACCATTTAGACTCTCTAGAAAATCCCTCCTTGAGATTCAAATGTATTTCCCTTGAAACAGACTTTCTCACCACCATCTCCTAGACAAGATTATCCATGTGAAACCACATCCTATATTTATTAATCCCAATCCAAAGCAAAATTAAGCAAAAATGATCAGGCAAAAAAATGATTTATAAATATAATGGAGTCTAATTTTAGCAATCAATTCTATAATATGTTAATTTTAAAATGACCTGAAAACTCAGCTGCAGGCTAAAAATTTATGTAAGATGAAACTAATCCTCAAAAAAAAAATTTAATACTGGTGGTTTCCTTACATATATATTTAATTCTCTTCTCTTTTCTCCCGTCATATTGTTTGTCTAGTAAGAAGAACTTCTATGGGTTTTGAGAGAGAAGGCTCTGAGGGGACATCAATCAGATAAATGTCATTTTTCTTAGATAAATTCCCAAGAAATTTTTTTTTCTTCTTTTTCCTTGGAAAATTTTCTTTTTCCAAGAAAATTCAAGAAATTTTCCACAAGTTACATTCTAAACTCAACCTAGATACCTGGCTGACTGAAGTTGCTTCTTATGCCAGCTGGATAAAAGTCTTCTGCTGTTCATCAATAAAGTTCTTACGTCTACTTAGTCTTAAACTACTTAAATCTAGCCATCTCTAATCAAACTGGAAAGTGACATTTTTATCCCAAGTACATGAAGTATCTGACACGGTGTTGCCAACACAATTTATGCTCCATTAAAGAGAAAGTGAAATGAAGCTTCATTTATACATCAGTTGTACATTCCAGTTTTAATAATGCAACCTTCCTATTTGGTTTATGTGCATAGACTGAATCTGTAACAAATTCAGAGCAAAATACACAGTTACCGTCATAACAAACTACACCACAAATGCCTGTTTTATCCCTTTTCAGAATCCTAAAAACTATATCCTCCTTTTACCATAAAATACTATAAGACTTTCTTCCACTGTACTAGGTCTACATGAAAGTACCAACAAATTCTGTGACAAATTCTGTAGGCATTTTCATTCCTGTACCTAGCAAATGCCATTAAGATTGCCAATAAAATTCTCCTTAACAGGTGAGAGATTATCAATGAGCCAGCACTTATTCCTTTGGAATGTTTAAAAAAAGAAACAAAAACAGCAAAGTACCTAGGTAAATGTGAAAAGAAAAAGTCTGGCCTTGTGGTAACATTAAGCCTACTCCCAAACTGTTTTATTCTTCTTGGTTGCCACTGATTACTAAGCAAGCCTGGGCACAATAAGGTCAATACAAACAGAAGAAAGCAGTTGATGGGATTAATAACAGTTGACACAGCTAAGAGAAACAGCAACAAGATGAAACTCAGAGCAAAGGGAAGAATACGGAATTAGAAGCAAATGCCTTTCTAGAATCTAGTCCATAAAATATCTAAAAATCTGTGACATGGGGGTGCCTGGGTGGCTCAGTGGATTAAGCCTCTGCCTTCGTTCATGATCTCAGGGTCCTGGGATCAAGCCCCACATCAGGCTCTCTGTTGAGCAGTTGAACAGAGTCTGTTTCCCCCTCTCTGCCTACTTGTGATCTCTCTCTGTGTCAAATAAATAAGATCTTTAAAAAAAAAAAAAAAGATCTGTGACATGTGAAACTAAACTTCTGCTCCAGACCTGCACAGACTTGCCTTTTTCCTACTGACATAATTAGTAAATCAAAGATAATAGGTCTCATTAACAGTTTTAAGTTGAGGAATATAAGAAGACATTTTTGTACCTTACATCCCATTTCTTTATGGAGTATCTTTGAAAAAAAATGAAGTGAAACTTCATCTAGAAAGATAACTCAAACAGTGGGATTAAAAATAAAATAGGGACACCTGAGTGGCTCAGTCGGGTAAGCATCTGCTTTTGGCTCAGGTCATGATCCCAGAGTCCTGGGACAGAGTCCAGCGTCTGCATTGGGCTCCTGAGCTCACAGCAGGGAGAGCCTGCTTCTCCCTCCGCCTGCTGCTCTCCCTGCTTGTGTCCTCTCTCTCTGACAAATAAAATATTTTTTAAAAATTAATTAATCATTAAAGATCATCAGTTTTAGGCATGGACACAAATGCAATGGAAAACCTGTACACATTAAGTACTGAAAACCTGCAGGAGCCATTAACACATAAAAATAAGGAACTGCCCCAAATAAAGTAACAAACCAAATCTAGATTTCTGAACTACATACTAGATACTGCCATGTCTACTTTAGAAATTAAAACGTACACAATTAAAAGCTGCTATGGAGGCCCATCTTTATAAATAAATTATTTTCCAGGCTATCTGTCCAGAAATCTAAAACAGTTCTTATGTTCTCCTTGAAGGAATCTTAAGGACAATGTTCTTACTCAGCCAAGAGCTACCTAACTAAAAAGAATGAGTTGATGGCATTTTTAATTCACTTTAAAATTACTACTACATCAAAGGGACCTGGAACCAAATTTTAACACAAGACTGTCAAATTATATCTAGAGTTTTAATTTCTATTTGGATTAACATGGATCCTAATAAGCATAATATACCTGCACACAATTATATCAACATTAGAGTATTATCTACAATGCTTCAGAAGCAACTTAGATTCTAAGCTTACAATATATAATATTTTACTGTAAAGAGGCATTCATTTATCTCCCATAAGAGGAAGAAAAATCATAATCACTACAGGTCAAATTCTATTATTTCACTGGTACTATAATAGCCAATGATTACTTACTTGAAATAGATGACTCAATCTGTTAAAACGCTGCAGGTCTAAGTATAAATTTTACAAATTAACTGCACAATGGGAGTCACTAACGCATGGAGTCCAACAACTCTCATGCAGCAGGAGGTTCCTCCCTGATATCCAATAATTATTGTTTCATACCTCTATTTTCTATTACATCAGATTTTAAAGGGCTATATTAACTTTGTTGCTTTTATTGTTTAACTCTTTACTATCTTTAAGTATCTTCCCAAATAGCTTACAATCTAGGAAAACCAAAAAAGCAGTAAACAGGGAAGAGAAAGGGGAAATTGAACCATCCCAAACCCAAAATATACATACTACAGAAAACATATAGTCCAGCTTCTATTACAGTTAATCATGGCCCTGACAACAAGGTAAGGTCCAGAAGGACAGATAGCTGATTCCTTGAGGAGGACTCTAGGGCACCACAATCAGGATGAAGAACAAAGCCATCTCCTACAACTACTTATTAAAAGCCACACACACACACACACACACACACGCGCGTAAGCTATATTTATAGTTTACCTGGAAACCAGAGATTGCAAACTGATGATACACAAGGTAAATTGAGCCCAAAGACATGTCTGGCCTGAATAAGCTTCTTTTTAAAAAGAAGTATGAATTTATGCCAACATTTAAAAAGTTCATGATTTTAGTTAAAAGATTTCTGCTACTGTTAAGAGAGGAAAACTGGACTATGTACAAAATTCAGCTGAACAATGGCTGCTATCTTTCAGGCAGAAATTCTCAAATGCTTCTAAAACTTTAAAGCATACAACATCACCCAGGGACTCTTAAACTGTAGACAATGAGGGATGGAGCCTGAAATTCTGCACTTCCACTGTGTTTCCAGGCGATGCTGCAGATCAGTAGCAATGTTGGAATTCATGAATTCCCATGCAGTTTACTTCACTCATTTTCATTACTTGCCTAGGAACTATGGGCATTCATGATTCTATCCCCTCCTTCAAATAATAACTCCCGCACTATGACAATCAAAAAGTGGAAGTGGTTGGTTTATTCATTATCGGACATTCTGGGAAATGGAAGGAAGAAAGAAAGCAGTAACAGCAGACTATTTCAAGTACAAAAATATTTGCCATCGTAACCCGCATGGCTTCCGTAGTTCAAAATTAGACATGCCCCTCTCTAGCAAGAAAATACTCTATAAACAATTTAAACTTGATTCTAAATCAAAATAAACTTACTCATTACATGAAATATATATTCATTTTTCCTAAAACATCTTCCTTAAAATATGAAATTCATGTTATGTCATTGACAGTGAACAAATGCATTTACTTTTCTATTACATCTGCTTTTAAAAAAGCACAATTAAGGGCGCCTGGGTGGCTCAGTGGGTTAAGCTGCTGCCTTCAGCTCAGGTCACGATCTCAGGGTCCTGGGATCGAGTCCCGCATCGGGCTCTCTGCTCAGCAGGGAGCCTGCTTCCTCCTCTCTCTCTGCCTGCCTCTCTGCCTACTTGTGATCTCTGTCTGTCAAATAAATAAATAAAATCTCAAAAAAAAAAAAAAAAGGCAATTAAGACTACCTTTCATACCAGAAGCCAGTGACTGGAAGTCCACAGACATCTTTTGTTTAACCCCTATAGTGTATAAATTAGCTGTGAATATTTAAAAGTCAACACATTCCACAAAAATCCTGACTTCTGGGGGAAGCAATGGCTTCTGGAAAGGTAAAACAATAGGGGCACCTGGGTGGCTCAGTGTGGGTTAAAGCCTCTACCTTCCGCTCAGGTCATGATCCCAGAGTCCTGGAATCAATGAGCCCCACATCGGGCTCTCCGCTAGGCAGGGAGCCTGCTTCCCTTCCTCTCTCTGCCTACTTGTGATATCTCTCTCTCTGTCAAATAAATAAATAAAATCTTAAAAAAAAAAAAAAGAAAGATAAAACAATGAAAGGTCCAATTCACCATGACCGGAACAGAGAGGAGTGATCTGAATAAATATACAATTAGAACTTCATCTGTAAGTGAAAAACAAAGTCAGTAGCATGCATGTGATTGCTTATGGAGCAATTAGGCTAGAGAGGAGTGCAGCTGAAACTAGAACCTAAGCTACTCCTAAGTTTAATGGGCAGATGAAAACAGCAATCAAAAGTGAAGTGTTGTCACAGATGGAAAAAAAGTTATTTAAAAAGAAGTGAGTGGGAGAACAGTATAAATGCTGTAAGAAAGGTGAACAAGATGAGGATTGATGATAAGGCAAGGAAATCACTGGTGACTTGACAAGAGCTATTTGAAAGCTTTCTGAATTTGTTTTTCAAGTGGAAGAATCTGGATGACTGCTGGAGGAAAACAAGGATGTTTCATTATTTTACAATGGAAATCTTGACAATACTTAAAGCCACAAGCAAAGGTCCAGTTGAAAGAGAAAAATAATCAAGAAGGTAGGTTTCCCTCGGAGAAGAGGAAGCTTTCTCTTACTGTGTAAAGTGCTCATTTAAACGTCCTTAGTGATATTAAAAGGAAAGCAGGATAGGCATAAATATTGGTGGTATTGGTACTGGGAAAAATGAAGAAGCTGCCATTAGATGGCTTCTATTTTATTCATGAAGTTGAAGGCATGGTTATTCATTGAAATGACAGGACTGCTGGACAACATAAAATGTCCCATTTGAGGGTGCCCCACTGTGACTTTCTTCAGCACTCAGGGATAGGAAATGTTCTCTCTTAATCCTCACAACCTTCCTAGGAGGCAGTATTACTGTCATCATGTGCTTTATTGTATAGATAAAAATGTGGCTTTGTTTCAGTGTCTTCTGAAAGGTCACACAACTTGAACAAGGCAGAGCCAAGTCTGATGTCAGGGCTTACGCTCAACATCTACTGCCCTCCCCAGTATTGTATTACTACCGTACCTAGCTGATATTCCACGAGTACCTAAATTACAGTAAATCCACAAGGAGGAAAGCTGGTTTTTAAAAATCAGAATGTCAGAATAGAGGGATTACTACTAAGTATTACTGACACTTGATACCCTGAAAATTCAAAGTCTAATAAAACAATAGTAACCAAAGCAGTGCATAACTCTCATCTACCCAGAGCCCTAAAACTGTGATCATTGGTGAGAATAATTATTTAAAAATCTTCATGTTACATTCAAATATTTATGTAAGGGATACTTCAACGTCTCTAAACTGCCTCCTCTTAGGACAGGCATCTGTATCTAACTAGAAATGTTTTACTAATGTTTTAAAAAGGGGAGTTATTCTGAATTGGTAGGTCAGCACTGCCACACATACAGGACTGATTACAACAGTAACAGCCTCTGATAATGTACCATTTCACCTTGGGCCAAGGATGGCTGTTAGAGTGAACATCAGGTTCCCCTGTTCTGTCATGTCAACCTAAAACTTCATGTACTTTTAAGCAATTATACCACTTAGAAAGTTTTTCTTTCAGAGAATTGTATTTTAGTAACAGGAACAAGGCAATTCTCTATAACAAGGCAAAGTTTAGGAACAGTAATGTTTGAAAACCTAGCTTTCTGCTATTTTTCAAATTCCACCCTACATTCTTCTTTCCTTTTTAAGATTTAGTTATATATGTTAGCAAGGCGGGGGGGGGGGGGCAAAGCCAAGAGTCGGACACTTAACCAACTGCACTACCCTGGCATCCCTCCACTCTACATCCTATTTTTCAATTACTAGATCAGTTCAACAATATATGTTATATATATATACACTATATATATACATATATAATATATATATATATACACACATATATATACATTTTTTTTTTTTTTAAGAAGCAAAACAAATCAATTCTTCCAGATCCTCCCTCCCCCTCTAACATTTAGTTTGAATTTTGGAGGCAGTGTTCTAAGAATTAACATTAATGGAAATGAAAATGAATGCTAAACCAAAGTTAGAATATACATCATATACTAAGACAATTTCAGAAACAACCAATAAATAAGCTTCAACTCTCAGCTTAAAGAAAACAATCACTTTAAGTGATTAGTAAATCAATTTCAAAACTTGTGCTGCCAAAGGTGGATATAATGCTTAGGCAGATGAATGTCCACAAGGAATTAAAATAGATAGCACCGATAAAGCATAAAGATTACAGTATTTTTATTCAAGTTTAGCTAGCTAATAAAGCATCCACAGTGGTGGCTCTATCAGTTCCTTGAGAAACTCTTTGGTTAACCACTATCTGGAACTCAAATGAGGTTTAATAAAAGCCTGAACAAGGGACTTCTGAAGCAAATATTTAGATTTTTAATAATGTTGAGAAAAACCAGGTACATGAATAGACCTAGAAACTGAAAATTAAGTCAAACCTAAAAGATTTATTAATGGAAAGATTATAATATACTATTATCAAAATGTTGCAAAGCACTAGTTCATTTCAGGGTAAAATCTGCCTATGATATTTAACAAAAACTAATGACTTATGATTTTTTAAAGGAAGGAGGAAAGTAAGTTATAACCTTAAGACAAACTACAAGCATATTAGGAGTGGTTCTTCTAGTGCTGGAAGGTTAAAAACTACTACTGGGGTGCCTGGGTAGCTCAGTGGGCTGAGCCTCTGCCTTCGGCTAGGGTCATGATGTCAGGATCCTGGGGTCAAGTGCCTCGAGGGGCTCTCTGCTAAGCAGGGAGCCTGCTTCTCCCCCCCCCCAGCCTGCCTCTCTCCCTACTTGTGATCTCCGATAAATAAATTCTTAAACAAACAAAAAAACCCACTACTAACCAAAATAAGCCTACCATCACAAAAAAAGATCACACAATCTGGCATACTGCAAAATTCTAATCAAAATGCCCAAAATAAATACCAGAAAAAGTATTGTTTAGTCTTAAAACTAACTGCTTCATTTCTTATTATTATTCATTTGTTTGGGTCACAATCTACATGTTGTCACATATTGTGGCTATATTGTCATAAAACAATGTAAAAAAGAAAAACTGGTACAGAATAAGGGGTAGAATTTTTTTTTTTTTTTAAACTTCAGGATCTCGGGGTGCCTATGTGTCTCAGTGGGTTGAGCCTCTATCTTCCGCTCAGGTCATGATCTCAGGGTTCTGGGATACAGCCGGGCATCGGGCTCTTTGCTCAGCATGGAACCTGCTTCCCCCTCTCTGCCTACTTGTGATCTCTGTCAAATAAATAAATAAAGTCTTAAAAAAAATAAAAAATAAAATAAAACTTCAGCATCTCTAAGAAACTTGGAAAATGCCAGGGCTTGATTAATTCAACAAATAAATTTGATAAAAATCTCTTAAAACTTTGTGGCAAGACATTAACTAAGAGGGAAGGTAGGCAGATAAGAATACCTTTGGGGTTACATGCAAATTATACAAGTCCCATATAACCCACCATAGCCCCTCAAAATCCAGGGGGCAATTCCTATTAAGAGTCTTTGCTACAAGACTGATATTGATAGATCACATTTCCCAGGTGTGTTTTGGAAGTTGAGAAACATTGGTTAAGCTGAGCAATAAAATTAAAGATGAATCTCTTGAACTATATTCATTTTTTTAAAAGATTTTATTTATTTATTTGACAGAGAGAGATCACAAGTAGGCAGAGGCAGGCAGAGAGAGAGGAAGGGAAGCAGGCTCCCTGCCGAGCAGAGAGCCCAGATGCTGGGCTCAATCCCAGGACCCCGGGATCACGACCTGAGCCGAAGGCAGAGGCTTAACCCAGTGAGCCATCCAGGCACCCCTTGAACTATATTCATTTGTTACAGATCTCTTTACTATCTGGGGATGCCAGACTGGATCATATAGGTTTGAACAAGTATTCCACCCTTCACACTTTTTCAAAGTAGTCTTTTCAAAGGCAAGAAATTCACTGTGGTTTCACATATGCATAGACAACATCTGTGAGTCAACAACACTGGCACAGTGTTAATGCAAAGACTGCAGAGACCATAACAAGCTGGTTAATTAGTTATAAGTATTTAAAAAGATCAGAACCCCAATTTTATCTAGTTTCATGAGCCACCTATCCAAGCAGCAAACCTAACCCATGTTATCATTCTGATTTAAGTGGAGGGAGAATCAAGAGTTTGTTTTCAAACAGAAAAAATACCACAAAACTAGGCACCTCCACAGAATCTCTTGTCCTCAACCTTTTAAAACAGAAGTGATTTCCTATCATTTGTGCCCTCCTCGGTCCATCAAACACTTAGTAAAAGATCTGAGTACTTTCACAGTGTAATTTTTTTTTCCCTGAAAAGCCATTCAAGAATTAAAGAAATATTTTACATTTCAAATTATTTCTGGGGCAACCATGGTAACTATTAGCATCTATAACTAAAGAAGGGCTAACCGCTCTCTGACCTAGCCATGTTTACCTTAAGTGTTTCGGTGCTCAAATTAAGCTTTATTTTTCTACTTTCAAAATAAAATAGCTCAGTAATGAATACAACTGTGCTCTGCTTTTAAAGGCCAGAAACTTACACGATTCTTAAATGCATACTCCACAGAAATATGAAATAACTGCAGTTATATACACAGTCCTAAGTAAAATATCAGGTTTAAAATCTGAAGTACAAAGACCATTAAAAACAGTCTATTTGCCAAATCTACTGAGAAACTAGAAGCAATTTAACAGCTGTCTAAATAACCACAAAATATTAAAAACACTTCTGGCTCAATATAAATGACATCTGAAGTGAAATGCTGCCTCCTCCAACAGACATCTCATTTGTTTGCCTAGAACCGTTTATACTTCATTTAAGCCAGCTGGTGTCTCGTTTGCGGGCATGCATCAATGTCTACTGAACAATCTAAGTTCCTGTAAACCCTTCCCCATTCACAAGCTGCAATTTCCATTTTTAATGGCAAGATTCCAGCAAATACAATGAGTTCTTACAAAGGAATTTAACTCTTCATCCAACTCAATTCCTAAGGCAGACTAAAGCAATGGGTAACAAACAAACCTAAACTATGTGTATAAAAATGCCTAAAAAACTCCCAAAGCGTTGACACCAACAGAAGGACCTCTTCACCAAACCCCTCATTCAGTACACAATTATGAAAAATCATGTGTTTGATTTGACTGACACATCTCTAGTAATAGGATATTTCAGCTTTATTAAAATAATTTTGTTCTTGGGAATGTTATGAGAATTTTTGGCTAAGAGATAATATTCTGAGATGTTTCAAAAAAACAATGGAGAAGTATACAGAACACTCTGAATCTGTTTTTAACTAAATTATGAGGGTGAGTACTGATGCAGCTACTAGTAGAAGTATTCATTTTCCTAACCAGTTTACCAGCCCTCCCCCCATTCACTTTTCCTTTTTCATATCCTGGACGTTATAAACCTTACTGCCGACCTCCTAGAGCAGGAGTGGACACACTTTTTCTGTAAAGGATCAGACAGTAAATACCTGAGCTCTGGGAAAATACTGTCTGTCACAAATACTAGCTCTGCAGTTGTAGCCTGCAATGGGCCATTCTTTAAAAAAAAAAAAAAAAAAAAAAAGAGCATGGCTGTGTTCCAGTAAAACTTTTTTTGCCAGCCCTTTCCTTTTTCCTGGCATTAAGCTGCAACAGTTTGAAAAATATAGATTTAAATTATTTAAATAGTCATCAGGTCAAACTTTGGAATCACCTTCCTGGGATGACTAAAATAAACTAGGGTTTCAGTCCAAGTTCCTGAAACTAGTAAAGTTGCAACGGGATTTCAGTTACAGGTCAAAACACACTATGTAAGTATCCAGAAAAGAACGATGATAAAACAATAAATTATATGCATGCTCTGAAAAAAATTCCCTGGAGTACTCTAGTTCTAAACTGTTTAAACTATACTTGAACTCACAGAAATGAAAGGAAAACAAAGTTTCCGCAGAGTCCCCGGCAATGTCAACTTTGTTAAGTCACTTTCCATTTCCAACCCTCGTTACTTATTTCTGCGGAAGATACACAGATATTCATTCACTCTTGCGAAGTTTGAGAATCACCACTGTTAAAACAAAAATCTTAAAATTAAGTGCTTGGAAAACTTATTTCCAAGACTGGGGACATGAAAACTGAAAAGGGCTTCAATACCTGCACAACACTGCAGCTCCCATTATGACAGTATTACTACAAAAACCACACAAAAGCCTGCCCAAGCTGGCCATCTAAAAACAAAGTCAAATTAAATTACATGCAGAATATGATTCAAAATTACAGTAAAAAAAAACCTGAATTTTAGCAATTCAAAACTTTAGCAATTTCAACTGCTTTTCAAGTCAACTTTTTCTTTTAATATATTCAAGTCAGTTGAAGAAACAAATTATCTTTTAGCAGACTCAAAATTATCATTTAGGGTGTGATTTTAAAAGTTCAGGATATGGGGGCGCCTGGGTGCCTCAGTTAGTTAAGTGTCTGCCTTCGGCTCAGGTCATGATGCTGGGGTCCTGGGATCAAGCCCCATATCAGGCTCCCTGTTCTTAGGGGAGCCAGCTTCTTCCCCTCCCTCTACATGTGCTCTCTCTCAAATAAATAAGTAAAATCTTAAAAAAAAAAAAATAGTTCAGGATATGATCAAACTTCCAAGAGTGGATGTCAAAAACACCTCGAAGAAGAGAAAACCACAATATTTTGGAAAACATGAATTTTAAACATCAGGCTTAAACAGTTTCAGTAACTCCAGTCATTTTACTAAATTTTTGTCCATTCAATTGAAATTTGAGACAATGTGGCGCCAACTGCATTAACAAATACTACAAATGCATCAATGAAATGACAGATTATTGTAAAGGATCACAATTCTTTCTTAGTAAGTTCCCTTTAAAGTGAAGACAAGTATTACAGCTCCTGGCTAATTTACCATATATGCTCAGGACTACTGCAGCATTGAGATATACTTTAACTCCCAAACTTAACACTGTAGTAATTCACAAGCTCTGTTGAAATTTATGGCTAGTTAGCCAGGGCTATTTTTAAGTGGCCCTATTTGTTGTTAAGTGCAGATTCCCAAGCATCGTTTAATTTTCAATACCATTTGACTAAAAAGACAAACTCTAAAAACAATGCTAATCACCAGCACATTCTTAACACTGAATGTTTCTTTTTTTAATGGAAAGCCTAACAGTAAATCAATGAATGCCTTTACATACAAGGTAGTTTAGGTATAGTGACTAAATAAAATGATCTGAGAACTCTGAAAACTCGCTACAACTCTACAATAGTATATCCTTAAGTTAGGTCAAACATTTTAGCAGAAATGGTAGTCTAGACATTTGAAGGTGTCTTTAAAAATTTGAGGATGGATATTTAAAAACCTGACTTGAACAAAACAATTCCAAATGGAAGTTACCAAATATGCAGTATTGCCCACAGTTTTTTAAAAAGTTAACAAAAAAGAAACACTTAAATCAAACTATGAAAAGGCTTTGTGTGCAGATGATACTATTACCAAAGGCTCAAACATAAAACCTTTGCATGCTATACACACAAAGAAAAGAGATTACACTACCAGTCTACAAAAGCCTATCCTAGGACTGTGCCAGGGGCACACAAGGATTTTCAAAGTACAAAAAAAAAAAAAAAAAAAAAACAAAAAACTGGGCATACACATGCAGTACAAAGCAGCCAAAAGGCATTTCCCCATAGTCACTTTCAGGAAATGTTTCAAGATGAAAAGCACAGACTTAAGTCCCTTAAAATCATGGGTTGATTTCTTTATTATTCTCAAAGCCTAGACTGTTCTCCCCCAGCATACTTTGTTGAGGAGAAATAAACACCTCCAACTGAAAGCAACTACTCAGGCCCAATTTTCAATACAATTCGCTTTTCATAAAAGTTCAAGTTTCTCAGGGCCTAGATGTACAGGATGATCATATTACAGTACTCGGGAAGAGCATTTTCTTTGTTGTTGACCCTGCTAGGGAAACAGGTCTTGACTCAGCCAAAGTGGCGTTCTTGTGGGTGATTAATGACAGGCCTAGATCTCGCCCCAGTGACATCCATCCCCACCCCCCACCCCCTCTGTACTAAAATCAGCCATGTCTGAACTGGAGGAGGGGCTGCCGCCTCGCCTCAAACCACCCAGTCCCACAGTTAATAGCTGCAACCAATCGATTCAGGGAGACAGACATCGAGATTCGGGTGAAATGTTACCCTTCTCTCGCCTAAATTTACGCATAATATCACCCTCTCTGATCATTTCCGCTGGGGCTCTCCAGACTACGGAAACACTCAATTCCAGTCATTCAGCCCAAAGAAAAGGATCTTCCTCTTCCCCACAATACCCGGCAAGACACAGTCCCTACCCTCCCCACCTCCCGACGCCCCCCCACCCTTGACATCAGGCCGTTTCTATTGTGTCGCCGAGGCTGGAGGACCTAACTTAAAGAAATGTGGTCGCTCTTCTACTTTCTAAGGAGGAGGGCCAGTCCGGCACCCCCACCCCTGGGGCCGCGTTCCGCGTCCCGGGACCCCCGTTCTCTACCCTTCCCCGGCGGCTGCGGCGCCGAGTCCCACCTGTGGTGAGGCGGGAGGAGACGTCGCCAAAAGGGGATGGCTCCATTCGGAGATACTTCTGCGGCGAGGCGGCGGCAGCCGAGAAGGAGGCGGCGGTGGCGGCGGCCGCCGACGACGGAGAGGCAGCAGCCGAGGTGGGCGCCGACAATGGCGCACATCGCCTCCGTTTCGGGGACGCCGGGCTCAGCAGCGGGTCGAAATCCAGAGTCCTTTTCAGAGTGGCTCCGCACGCCATGGTCGGGGCAGCCGAGGGCCGGGCTCGGGTGGGGTTGGGGAGGGGTGACGGGAGGGGAGGGTGAGGGAAGTGGGGAAGAGCGGGGACTCGAGGAAAGCCTAACCGACGGGCTCAAGAGCAGAAAGGCGGGTGGTGGAGCGCCGGTGACGAGATAAGAGCCGCCGCCGCCGCTGCCTCCGCGGCAGGGGCAGTGGCCCGGCCGGCCCGGGCGAGAGCGGGAGGGGCGGTGGCGGCCGCTCACGACAGCCGCGTCAGGGGTGGAGGGGCTCTTCCGCCTCCTCAGGCCCAGCTCCCCCGGGAGAGGCTCCGGCCGCCCCCGCCGTCCGTTCGAGCTTTGCGCCGCGCCTGAGGCGCTCCTGCGCTGAGACCGGTTCCCTTCGGAAGTCGATACCAGCCCCGTGAAGTATGAGGCTGGAACAAGGCTACTAATACGCCCGAGTAAGGTCAGAAGCTTGAGAGCGGCGGTCGATGCGGAGAGATTGCGAGGTGGCGGCGGCGGTAGGAGCTCAAGCGGACACGTCCAGCCGCTTCCCCCTCCACTGTAAGACTATTCCACCCGCCGCCGGCCCCAATATGGCGTCAATAACAACGCTGCCGATTCAAATTCTGCGGCCTCAGGGCGCGTGCGCACAGAGGTGGCCACCCCCGTAGGTGCTTCTGGGAATTGTAGTTTTTCACTGTGGAAGGGAATCGGCGTGAAAAGCGATTAGGGAGGAGTCGCGAAAACTACGACTCCCGTCATTCAAGGCGCGCCATTCCGAGTTCCGGGTTGGAATTTAAATCCCCTGCACAGTTTAGATGTAAAAGGTACTAAGCAAAAGAGGAAAAAGAAAAGGCTGTGAGAGAGTGGGAGAAAAGAAAGCCAACTGATGTAGAAAACAGGCTTAAAAGACCTTTAAAATTCAGGGCATAGTTATCTTGATACCATTCCCACAGTAATTTAACAAACGGGAAATAGAAAACTTAGCCAGACTAACAATCCAGAACAGATTAATTTTGGTAATAAGAATGCCAAAAACAAAACCTGTCATAATGAGGGGCTACAATATAAGATTATGGAACCTATTTAGGCCTGCAAGGGAGAAAAACAGTAATAGTATCAAGATTACAGGATCCTTGAATGAACTGGATGCTTTGCCCTTCCCAGATAGCTTCTTGCATTCATTTATTAAATTCTGCAAAACCATCTTTATCCTGTAAATGAATAGATTTGAAACACGTCCAGAACCAAATTATTTCATTTTGGATAAAAAACGACTGATAGCAGAAATTGAATTATCTGTTGAATATTACAGTATATCTTGTGAACTGTAAAAATTAAATAAAAAATCGTAATGAAATGTCCAAGCGTAGGTAATGGACTTATTTTGTAAGCAAAGTTCTTTGTAAAAGCTGTACCTAAAATAAGAATCAAAGACGGCATTAATGATGTAAAAAACTACCACCAATCTTCTACCTATGGAAACTATCATCAAGCCAATACAAAACTAGTTATCTGTATGAATGCCATATTATCAAATGATCATGGATATCCCATACTGGCTTCCAGTGCTTATTTATGCCTGTCACTTATTCAGCGACTAAAGGATATTTTGTACTATTTTGTCTATTATTCCTCATATCATTTTTGACAGTAGTTTGTTATATTCCTGTTTTATTGACTTATTCAACATCTTAAAGATTAGCAGTCCTGATCACATTGTGTCAACTAACCTTGCACTAATTTTATTTTAAGATATATTGTTCAGGAAATATTTTTTGAAAATGATAAGCATTTAATGAATCAACAGCTTATCTCTGACAACTAATAGTTAAATTTTTGCTAAATTCTAAACACCATGAAACATAAAACCTATGATATGAAATTTCAGAATATACATATTTTATGTAAACGAGTAGGGAAAGATTAAACTGTGGAAAGCAAATAACAAAGCCTTTCTATTTCTGGTATTTTCTGAAATTAGGATTTTCCCCTGATTTGTAGAACTTACATTGAAAAGGGACTGTTAGGAATTGAATTGTGTCTTTTCAAAACTCATATGTCCTAATCCCAGGTATCTCCCAATGTGTCCATATTTGGAAAGAGGGTCATTTCATACCTAACTAGTTAAGATGAGGCCATACTGGAATAGGGTGGGCCTCTAATATATAACTAGCACACTAATAAAAAGGGTAAATTTAGAAACAGATAGGCACCATGTGAACCTGAAGATGGGTCTATGAACCAAAGAAAGCCAAAGATTGCCAGCAAATCACCAGAAGCTAGGAGAGAAGCGTCAAACAGATTCTTTTTCAGTCCACAGAAGGAACCAATACTGCAGATTCCTTGGTCTCAGAGTTGTGGCCTCCTGAATTGAGACAATACATTTCTGCAGTTCAATAAGTGTCTGGTCTATGGTACTTTGTTATGGCAGCCCTCAGAAACCTATAATACAGGGGGGTTGCGTCTATCATTTGTGTTACCCTGCACTGCCTGAAAAATGAGGAGTTTTACATAAAGGTGTTAGGGGATATCTGGTAAACTTGACATTGTAATCCTAATAGCTGCCCATGCAATCGCCACTGCACAGCGCATCTGCAAAGGACTCTCTGTTATCATTAAACACTGGCAGGGCTGGGGCAGCCTCCTCTACTACCAATGACTAAGGAGCCTGTTCAAAAGCTAAGAGAAACAAGGGGAATTCTTCCCTATTCACTTCTGTGTCTTTGCTCAGGCTCTCTTCTCCACACTTTGGCCTGACTCCTTATTCTTTAAGACTCAACCCAGAAATTAACTCCTATAGTAAGTCTTCCCCCAACACTTCAAGGCTGAATTAGTTCTATAGCTTCACAGAACAACAGATACTTATCATCATATCTTCATCATTACTCTCACCACATCACAATAATTCTCTGTTCTTGAATCTGCTTCTCCCACCACTGTATTAGTCCCTTGCCAAGGATATAGTAAGTAACTTGCACACTTCAATGGATACCCATTGAATGTTTCTTAAACATTTTTTTAATCACCCTATTCTCCTAGTAGCCTACATTATCCTTGTCTCTTTAGAGGTCCACTAAAATGTAGCAACCCCTTCAGGGTAGAAAAAAAGCTGTTGAAGAAATAACTTTAAAAACATTTCTTAGGCTAAAATTAAAAATAAAAACAATTCTTGAAAGCCCTTAAGTCTTAACTTGTTGAGAAGTAAATATGTATTTTGTTGCTCAAGAGGAAAAGAAAACTATATTTAACACATTAATAAGTTGAATCGGGTCACATGAATCTAAATATACAGTACAGCTAATGGGCTCCAGTGACCTACACAGACCAAAATTGCTCTTGTTGTGACTAAAAGGCCTAGATAACAAATTTCAAAGGCTTGAAATAATTAGAATAGTTTTGTGACAGTCTAGAAAGTATTTCCTGCTTTGCACAATCTCAGAAGCCTCTGAAGAAAAACTGTTTTACCAAGATGCTAGTCTCTGCTTGGTATTGGACTTTTCTAGCATCTCCCAAAATATTCCCCAGGATCTGCTTCTGATGAGTCATTCTTTGACTAAAGCCAGTAAATGTAGACATAGCTGGATGACATAAACTATCATCATCCTGAGCTTGAAGATCTTTTTTATACCATAAATCATTTTCAAACAATTTTTCTGTTGTCAAATAAAGATAAATGCAAATATGTAAGGTGTGGAGAGGTGTTTGCTGACTTTGCATGCTGAGTTTGAGTAATCGGAGGCTCAGCTTTAGGAATAGCAGTTCTAATTCAGGAGTTACTTCAAATCTATATTCAGAACAAGCATTGCCTACAGCCAAAAAAAAAAAAAAATTGTTTAATCATTGTGTAAATGAGTGCAGTAGGGGAGAATAGACATTGTAATTCCTTCCATGTAAGGTTTTGCAGGCTGGCTGGAACCTCTTCTAAGAACCATATTAGGAACACATATTAGAATACGTATTTTCCATTGTAGCTATGATATGGCTAATATTACTTTGGTTTCATTATTTTGGATGTTGTCATTATTTTGAGTTAATTAGATAGTCCCAGAGTAATCAAATCCATATATCTGTGAGCGATTTCAAGAGGTCACCTAGACTAGTCCCCAGCTCCAAGGTATGATTAACTGTAAAATACTCGAGCCAAATTAGTATCTATTTCACTCTTCCTAGAGATTTTCAGGATCAACATCCAAAATCTTGTGGTTAAAATGTAACTGCAAATTCTAGCTTTAACCTCTTCCCCATTGGAGGCTGATTTCAATTGTATAGTGCTTTATAAAGAACAACGCACTCCAGGAAATAAGCCATGATTCACTTATCCTGAGGGACTTTCAAAGAAACCACAGCATAGTCTGATCAGTCAAAATAAGTTTTTATGAAGACCTTATTTTATATATGGTTTTTCTCAAGTATGGCCAACAAGTACCTGTATCTTTACTCAGAAGCCATTTACTCTTACTTTATAAAAAACACAATCATGTTTTGGGATCTTATTTCCCAGCCCAGACCAATTAGAAGAATCAAGTACAAGAGGGGAAAGGGAATTGAAGATGCTCTACAGCGACTACAACAAGCAATACAATCATTGTATAGCAAAGAAAGGGACTGTATGAAGTAACTACAAGATTAGGAACACACGACTGTCTTGAGCCCATTAAAATATCAGGACGATCAGTCCAACTGCACCTGAGACATCGCTGTATTACTACAGTACCATATAATTAGGGTAGGGATGCCAAATTTAACATAAAAATATAAGATGCCTGGGGCACCTGGGTGGCTCAGTGGGTTAAGCCTCTGCCTTCGGCTCAGGTCATGATCCCAGGGTCCTGGGCTAGAGCCCCACATCGGGCTCTCTGCTGAGTGGAGAGCCTGCTTTGCCCCTTTCTCTCTGCCTTCCTCTCTGTCTACTTGTGAGCTCTCTCTGTCAAATAAATAAATAAAATCTTAAATATATATATATATATATATATATATATATGATGCCCAGTTAAATTTGAATTTAAGATGAATAAGGAATGACTTGTACGAGTATATCCCAAATACCACACGTTTCTATTTGAAATCCACATTTTGCTGGGTATTCTATATTTCATCTGGCAACCCTAAATAAGTTGGTGACCTCACGTCATCAGTAAAGCACAAACTATGTTTAATATGCATTTCAGAAACTGAACAACTATTAGGATATTGGAAAATGTTCCATTGATAGAATTTCAGATTAAGAAAATCAAAACTTTCAGTTGTCTGGAAGGTTAATTTATGTTAAATACTTTGGGCCATGCATGTTCTATTCATCACAGAGTGCCAGGCATAAAATAAACCTTTGATAAACATTGGATGAGGGGCACCTGGGTGGCTCAATTGGTTAAAGTTTCGACTCTTGATTTCAGTTCAGGTCATGATTTCAGGGTCCTGAGATCTAGCCCAGCATCAAGCTCCAACCTCTATGCAGAGTCTGCCTCTCCCTTTGCGTCCCCCTGCTTACTCTCTTAAATAAATAAATAAAATCTTTAAAAAACAAAACAAAACAAAAATCATTAAGTGAATAGTGAAAAGCTTAACACACCGTCTTCCCAATGGTGGGGCACCTCACGCCCCTGAAATTTGTCCCTAGCAGTTGTCTGTTCTGTCATCCTGCCTGAGTCCAAGCCTGATTCAGAGTTGGTGTCGCTGTCCATGTCCGACTCCCGTTCCCTCTTGTGCCTGTTGTCGTGGGTTTCCATGATGCTGCCGTGAACCTTCCCTGATGAGGTTTTTCAAGAGACTGAGATAGTACCTGCATTACCCCAACGCTGGGGGCTTCCTCTGCAACCCCATTGTTATAAGGGTGGGTCAGGTGTGCGGTGTGAAGGAAATGAAGAAACAGGCCCCACTCCTTCCGTGGGGAGCAGCTTTTCCAACCCCCTCCATTGATAACAAGCAAAGACCTGGGAGCAATTATTGGTTACTTGCAGCCCTCGGGGCCTGTGTTAAGCTAGGCATTCACTGAGTGTCCAAGAAACTGCTAGATTACATCTGGACCTGTGTCCCACAGTTATTCTTTGTCGTCTGATTAGTCCAAGAAATTGTTCCCACTTTAAAGGACAGAGTCTGTACTCTTGACAGAATATACCTCTAAGAAGTGGGACATGGAGTGTCTGTGGGAACGAGATGAACAGGACAGGTTCCCACCCTCAAAGAAGCTTAACTTTCTACTTTATATGATTGAATGAAGATTCTTTTAGAGAAATCCCAATAATTTAAAAAATAAAATACAATTTTCTGGAAAAAAATAAGTTATCTTCATTACCATTGGTCTGAAAACTAAAAGCCTATACATCACCAAACAGTATCTAACACACAGTAAACCCTTAGGAAGTGACGGCTACCATTATCATGCTAAGGCAAACTCTGAAGTCTCTTGGAGCCTGAAGTAGTGGAAGAGTTTCCAGAACCTTCTTGCCCAGAGACCAGTCACACCAGCTGGGGTCCAGATTCTCAGCCAACCTTTCTTCTTCCTTCTATACACCCCTGCAGAGGGAACTCAGACAAGATCTAGGTTCCAAATCAGTGTAGTTGGGTTATAAGGCATGCCTCACTTTAATCCCACTTATATGAGAGAGTTAGAGCCTAAGTAGGCAATATTTGGGGGGAATAGAAATATTATTTATAGGGACCCCACTATGGCCCAGGTGCTTTCTCAGCTTATCCTAACAAAAACCTAAGGTAGTAGTGTTAATTTCATTTTACTGTTTAACCTGTGGCTCATGCCTGAGGTCACACAGTCTTAAATGGGACAGGCCTGGGACTATTACCTGAGTTTGTAAGATCCCAAAGCTGTGTTCTTGTACTCCATGCTATTGTCTTGGGTAGCAAAGAAACATGGAGACAAAGAGATGGGTTAATCTAAATTTTGCAAAGCATCATAATGGAAATAAGTAACAAGTGGTCAATCAAAAAAAAAATGTTTTTAAGGACAGTGTCAGCATATGTTCCAGAAGACATCAAAGAATGTATCCTATGACAACCTTACTGTGTTTTGTTTCCCGGCGGAACCTGATACTTGAGTACCAAGCTTTAAAAGATTGTTGCAGTATCACATTTCTGTTCTAAGGAAATTGTGAGTTCCCAGGGAGTATTATGGAATCACATGTGGCCTACATGACTTATTTTCCTTTCCTAAAATGGTCTTTCATTGTGTCTCCAAAACAGCTAGCTGCAGATGGCTCAAAATCATTCCTAAGTTATATTAATGACATATTTTACTTTATTTGCTAACAAGCAGTTAAGTAGAGGTTCAGGTTCCTTTTATTTGCCTTGGTTTGCTTGCTGCTCAAAATGTGGCCCACAGTCCAGCAGCACTGGCTTCATCTAGGAGCACGTGGACGCACACTTGGAGCTCCTGAATCAAAATCTGCATTTTAACAGGATCCCCCAGGTGATTCCTGTGTACATTTAATTTGAGAAGCTCTGTTCCCGTTAGCTTCTCCCTGGCAGATGTGCTAATAATAGCATGTCATGGTCCTCAGGTGTGTGCCAGGTCCTCTGTGAGGTCACAGCGCTACTAAGATAACTAAGATATGGTCTCTGAGATGGAAAGTGGAGGAAAAGAAAGAGGGCTAGGCAATCTAAAAACGCCCACCTAGATTAATGTGGATTCCCATGTCTGCTCTGTAAAGGAGTAGTGTTCAGAATGTTTTTCAATGGAGATAACACAATCAAGAGTTGTGTGTGGAAAGTAGAAAGAAGAAAAAGGAATGCACACATCTCCCCTAGTGCTGAACTCTTCCTTCCTTCCCTAGTAACTATTCCCCTACAGAACTCCAACAGAGATGTTAAGACAGCTAAGCCTCTAGAATCCACTCACTTGACAAACGTTTATAGAGTGTTTGCTATATACCTCTCTCTGTGGTAAGATCTCCAGTTACAGGTGAAAACGACCTGGTCCCAGCCTTCAGGGAGCTCACAGGTGTGTGTGAACAATGACTACCCAATTCTGTGAGTATGAACAGAAGGCTGCAGCTTGCGATTTGAGAGGAAAGGATTAATTCTGCCCCAGGTTTCTCTCTGCGCACTTTGTAACATTACGCTCACTGCCTGGGTGTTCTTCTCAAGAATTTCTCCAGCACCTGAGATGCGAGATGTATGAACAGGAGACAGCTATCTTCTTCAAAAGTGGAAATGGTCTTGATTAAAAACAAAAACAAAACAAACAAACAAAAAAACCACCTGAAGCATTATCTGTTACCCCACAGTATTTCTCCTCAAATTAAGCAACTCGTCATTCCAGCACTGGGCTACTCAAACTGTGGTTTGTGGGTTTGCTCCAAGCCACAACCCACTAAGTGTAGAAATCAACAATGAGGCTTTAGAAACTTTTCTGGCAATTTGACATCATCACAACAGGCAAGGGGACCAGAGGACCAGTCTCGTTGCCCAAGTACTGCAGATTGAATGTTTGTGTCCGCCCCCCCATTCATATTAATGAATTTTGTATAACCTCAGTGTGACCCTATTGGGAGGGGGAGCCCTGGTGGATGGTTGTTAGTGCTCTTATAAAAGAGACCCTTGCCTTTTGCACCGCGAGAGGACACAGAAAGGAAGTACTCTCCATGAAAAACAAGTGAGCCCTCTTGGACTTCCCAGCCTCTGGAAACCGTGAGAAATAAATATTCGTTGTTTTTAAGCCACCCAATATATGGTATTTTGTGACAGCAGCCTGAATAAACCAAGACACAGAGTACAGCCCGGTTGTCGAACTGAACAGGTAAGTCACATGTGACACAAGATTCGTGCTAGCCGTCCCCAGTAGAATCGCATGCAATATTTTAAAGTTAATTTGTCACTCTATCCCCACAACGTATAAAATCCAGAGTTCATCTTGCTCATTTGTTTATCAAAGACAACTGAACTTGAAAGGATTTGATGACGGATTGAGAATGAATGTTGAATATACGACATCACCTGCTTCATTTTTGATAAAAGTGAAAAATGAGTATGTGGAGCTTACAGAAGCTGCTTTAAACTCCTCCTCTCTCTCAGGCACTCATCTGTATGAATGTTATTAAAATAACCATAAAATGTTTAGGTGTACACAATCCCCTCTTTGTAGCGCTATCATCTATCCAACCAAAACTACGTAAATTAACAAGCAAAAAGCAAACTTACTTATAACATGGAATACTTTACTAATAAAGTGTTTGTTTCAAAGAAGCAAATCAGCATTTAATATGTAGAATCACTATTTTTTTAAATAACTTTGTCACAAACATGGAGAGACAACAAAGTACTAAAATACAACTATTAATCGTTTGTACTCAGGCTTTCAGTGAACAATGTACATATTACACATTTTTCCCTGTTTTTCTCTCTGATTGCTTTTATCGAAGTATGTCTACTGAACCTAATAAAAAATGTGGGCTTATGTTTTATACTTACTTTTTAATTCTTTTTTCGAGCAATACATTTGTTCCATTTACAAAATATTGGTCCACAGGTATTGTGAGAGAAAAACCTGGTCTTTCACCTCAGACAGTTTGAGAAAAGCTTCTCTAGAGTAGCCTGTGAATGACTGCTACTGTCAGACTCAGCTGGTGAAGAAGAAAGAACACTATTAGCCAATATGTGTATGGTGTTGAGTACCCACCAGGCACATTCTGTATGCTTTTCCTGTATTAACTCATGTACTCTTACCTTTATGAATTATGAATTAGGTGCTATCTTATCACTTATTACTGATGAGAAAACTGAGTCACAGAGATGTTGAGTCCTTTGCTCAAGGTCACACAGCTCTAAAGTGGCAGAACTCAGTTCCAGAGTTCATGCTCTTATCTGGGGAACGTAAGTCAGGCATTGTCATCTTAGTTCTCCACCAAATATCTATGGGCTTACGTGGGTCATTTAACCTGCGTGGGGGAAGAGAAAGAAGAATTAGAAAAGATACCAAAAGCTACAATGCAGAGCCCTTCCCATGGGCCAGGCATTGAGCTCAGTGTCTAAGTGTGGGGTGTTACAGGAAGTGATTTCTGGTAGCAGGGGAGGGGACTTAACTAAGTCAAATTGTGTCACAGAATGAGAAAGCCTTTTCTTCTTTAAGTCTCTGTGCTTAATCACACTGCTAGAGTCTCTTTGGTGCACGTCTTGAATGACACAGACTTATTTCCTTTTGTTACGAAAGGAGAACAGGCCTTGGGTTTAACGCAGTCTCTGGTAACAAGGTCTTTTTAATTTTTTAATTGCACCTTCGATTTAGGGTGCTTTGTTTTATATTTATAATAAGGATATACAATTTAAAAACAAATGTATGTTTGAAAATGGGCTATGGCAAAAAATTTAAAGATAATAATATAGGTCTTACAATGAGTTGACAAAAACTGGGACCAATGAAGTTTAGAAAATACTTCATTATCTTTTAACAACCTGGGAAGGTAAGCACTTTTGTTTTCTATTTATAGGTTAGAGATTTAATTTTTAGAAAAGTTCAGTAACCTTCCTGAGGCCACTCTGTAGGACGCTCAGGAGCTAGGATCCAATGCTAGAAGTGTTTGCCTCCAAAATTCACACCTTTGGCCATTATACACCCTGTCTCCCCCAGGGACCCGGTTTAATCTAAACCATGCATAGCTCCCCCCAGAACTGGCATTCCAGCACTCTATGTACTTCCAGATCTCAGAGGGCGGCTCTCAAAGGGCAGTACTGCCCTAGGTGTTTTCATCATAATACTAAGATGTTTCTCTCTTTCACTCTTGTTTGCTCACTAGTGTACAGAGCCCACGTGATATGAAAGCTGAATGCAGACATAGATATGAGGAGGACCCAGCTGCCTTCTATTAAGCCAGACCTTAAAAAGATTTACTAAAATGTAAACAACGCCATTCTTCTCATTGAATCTTTTTTGTTTGTTTTTGCTTGTTTTGGAAATTACAGTTATTTTAAATAAAAATATGTAATTTATGTTAATATGTAATAGGCTTATTGTTATTTTTAAGTAAACAAATATTTTACATATTTATCCATCTTAATTTCTAATACATTAAACATCAATACATATAGCCCACACAATTTTGGGGGTCTGTCAGGAGTATAAAGGGATCTTAAGACAAAGTTATGTGGTGGGATAATATAATATGAACGGAAACTTTTCTCTCAAAATTATGACCTTCCTTTCCTTACACCCCCTTCTCCCCAACCCACAGCTTCCCCCTCTATTTATGCAGTAATCACTGCGATTCATTGCTTTAGGAGAGGGAAATTATCAAGTGGAAAGCAGAAAGAGCATCTAGCTTTTGTTTTTACAAACAGCCCAATCCCATTAAGAAAGTTATGCTAGGAGCTTTAAAGCAATAATATCAAAGAATAGCAAGTGCCACTGAGAAAGGAAACACTAGCAGTATTGACAAAAGGCAGCTTTCCCAGGACTAGAAAAATATTTCTCACCTCTTGAGGGTGGGTGTGGTAAAGAACAAAGACAGAAAAGAGATAAGAAGACCAGAAAAGTGGGGCACCTGGCAGGCTCAGTCCCTAGAGCGTGAGGCTCTTGGCTCTTGATCTTGGGGGGTGGGTGCTGCAACCCTAAGTTGGGCATAGAGACTACTTTAAAAAAAAAAAAAGAAAAGAAAAGAAAAGAGAGGACTGGGCCAAAGGGGCAGAAAGTCTAAACACTATTCAGTCACAGGGAAGCATCTTCCCTTGTGGGAGCTGGGAACTGCCAAGGCCTCAGTCTGGTGTTTCTGGGAGCTGGCTTCCCTTCTCCAGCCCCATGACCATTTGTAGCAGTAACACCATCTGATTCATCCAACCTGGACAACCGTCCTCTTGAAACATCCCTGGCCCACTGGAAACACAAGAGAGGGGGCTGGGACCTTGGACCTCTGGAGGGATGGTGGGGGTCAAGAGATAATAGCTCTAAACCCTGAAATTGGAAGGTCTGACTCGAATCAGCTGCAAATCCACTCTGAGCTGGAACAGCAGATCAATACAGCTTTTTCTTGAATATTGGGAGCGCCCAGCATAACTGATGCGTAATAAGAAAACAAGGGACTGTGTTCCATTCTAGCAGAATTTGTGAACTGATCACACTGTCATTGAGTTCAGCCCACACTAAGTGTTCTTGGTCCAGTTGTTTTCATTCGAATGCCTTAGGAGTCCATGGACAACCCAGGGCCCACTGTCCTTTCTCCCCTTCAGTATCTTCACTCATCAACATTCCCTGCCTTGCCCCGGAGGACATCTGAAATTTCTGAGCCCTGTAATAAAAAGCACTTGACATATAGTAGGACTCCTCAAACTAAAGCCAGGAAACTAGACAGATTCTAGTTATGAGTCTTTATTATGAGTCTGTGCATTTTTCTGAGGAGAGAACCCTAGCTTTCAACATATGCAGAATATGCAAAGGAGTTTTAACATCTGGGGTGGAATCCTGGCAGATGTTCACGGGCTGTGTGATGCTGAACATGTAACTTAACCTGTCTGTATCTCCATTTCCTCATCGGTGAAATGTGGGTGTTAGTATTTAACTCTGAGGGCTGATGTAAGGAGTCAATGAATGGCGAAGTCGTTGTAAGTGTTGGCTGCTGTTAGAGAGGAGGTAGAACATGGGGGTTTGGGAGGGATAGCAAGCCTGTGTCAAAAGGGCTAGCCTGGGGTAGAGAGGCAAGTGCAGGCACATTTGGTGACCCCAGCCTACCTTCAGGATTTAGCCTGCACAGTCCTCAGAGCTCACTAGTTCAGCAAAGAGTTCCATCACATTGGAAATGAATAGCAAAGCTTCTCTGTCTGTGGCCAAAAAGGTCAGCAGGAGCTGGAATATATGTGCCTCTTGTTTTAAGAAAGACAAGCATATGAAGGTGGCAGTCTGCTAGGGCCTGGAGCCATGAATTTGGAGAATACAATTATGTCCTAGAGTCCAAATCTGCCTTAGTTCTGGTCTCTAGACATGAACCAGGGAGCAGAAGGGATAGCAGGGTCAGACAGCAGAAACTAGAATCCAACTTCACCACTTCCCAGCTGAGTTGTTTTTGAGCAACTTACTAAAACTCCCTAAGTCATAGTTTCCTCTTTTGTAAAATGGAGTAAAAATATACCTACTTATCAGTTAAATAATATAACACAGGCAGATATAATATAACATGCAGCTAGTACGTGCTCAGTAAGAAGAGCTATTGCTATGGTAAGGTGTGCAGTACCTGGACAGGGCTCACAGGGAGCTGAGGGGCAGCAGGGGTCCGGGCGTCTAATTGGACAGGGAATCCTGGAAAAACAAATCAAAATATCACTACATTGAAGCTACATCTGGCCCATTGCATACTTTCTCTTCAGTTTCCCTTCAAACTTGGAAATCAGATTTCTTAGGGCTCCTTTGGGCTTCTTAGGAAATATGAAAAGGGAAAATTAAGATCAGAATATTTCTTAAAATCATTTCTTCCCCTGCAATATTCCCACAGTGCAGAATTTGTGATGCTGCTTATCTTAACAGAAATCCATTCAAACCAGTTTAAGGAGACAGTTTTCCTACAGGCCTGGAAGACAGGAAGTGCTCTCATCTCTGCTTCCAAGAGTATGCCTGTTTCTTTCTTCTTTTTCTGCAGATCTACATTCTTCTCTTCTTTATGATGCATGTAACCCCAGATTGCTGGCCTAGCCCAGTTTGGCATTTCCCAATGCCAGGGGTCCCTGGGTGGCTCAGTCTGTTGAGCGTCTGCATTCAGCTCAGGTGATGGTCCCAGGGTCCTGGGATTGAGCCTCACATCAGGCTCCCTGCTCAGCAGGGAGCCTGCTTCTCCCTCTCTTTCTGCCTGCCGCTCCCCCTTCTTGTGCTCTGTCTCTCTCTGTCAAATGAATAAACAAAATCTTTTAAAAAACAAACAAACAGATTAGAGGTGCCCTGTTATCAAATCCAAATTCCTAGGAGAGGAAATTTATTGGACATCTCCTGACACATATCTGGACATGCAACTCTCAACCAAAAGTACATACAGATGGAGTGGAAGGAAACAGGAGTAGAATAGGCACAGGTTCAAGCAATTAATAGGAGAAGAAAACCAAATGGCTAAGAAACACCACTTGAAAAGAAACTTAGCTTCACTAATATTCAGAGAAATGCAGATTAGCACAAGAATATGAGGTGCTCATTTTTGTCTTTTTGGACCACCAGATTGGCAACAATGAAAAATAAAGGTAACTGTAGGAAGCTTGTTAGGAGTATAAGGTGATAGGATTTTTCTAGTGTGCTACTGGGAATTACGTTGTAATATTTTAAGTGTACTTAAACTTTAACCCTGTCATTTCAGTTGTAGGAATTTATCCTAAGGAAATAATTAGCATAAGCAAAGTATAGATAGTTAGACAGAGAGTAGTGGGAGTCAAGAGATGAAAGCTCTAGACCCTGAAACTGGAAGGTCCGACTGGAATCGGCAACTGTATATAAATATAAATATAAATATAAATATAAATATAAATATATATATATTCATGCATATATATGTATATATACATATATTTGCCTCTGCTTATGCTAATTATTTCCAATTATTTCCTTAGGATAAATTCCTTTTTTTTTTTAAAGATTTATTTATTTGACAGAGATCACAAGTAGGCAGAGAGGCAGGCAGAGAGAGAGGAGAGAGAGGAGGAAGCAGGTTTCCTGCTGAGCAGAGAGTCTGATGCGGGCCACATCCTTAGGATAAATTCCTATTATTTATATATATATATATATATATATATATATAAAATATATATTTTATTATATATAATAATATATTTTATTTATATATTTATTTATATAATATATATATTATTTATATACAATAAAATAAATAATAATAATAAAATAAATAATAAAATAAAATAAATAAACTTCCATATATGGAAGTTTATTACAGTAATTTTAATGTTTAAGAAAAACTTAGAACATTGTAAATGCCCTTCAGTGGAGGGTAGAGATTATGGTACAAAGGACTACTGAGAGGCCATTATAAACAATGTGGTGGATACACAGGTAAGAAGTACACAGCAAGGGGTGCCTGGGTGGCTCAGTGGGTTAAAGCCTCTGCCTTCGGCTCAGGTCATGATCCCAGGTGGAATTGAGCCCCGTATCAGGCTCTCTGCTCAGCAGGGAACCTGCTTCCTCCCCTCTCTCTCTCCCTCTCTCTTTGCCTGCCTCTCTGCCTACTTGTGACCTCTGTCTATCAAATAAATAAATAAAAATCTTAAAAAAAAAGAGTACACAGCAAGCTATTTAGAGCTTGAGTAAAAAGAAAAAAAATGTAAATGACAGAAATGAGTAAATAATATGATCCCATTTTTGTTAAACACATATAGTATATGATATATACTTTACATACTATATTTGGAGTATGTATACATCCATGTCTATATGGATCTATCTGCACATGTGTATACATCTGTAAGGATAGATGTTAAACTAATAACTGTGACCATCTCTGGGAATAAATAGAAGTACGGAAAATTCTCACTCCCTGCTTTATCCATTTCTATAATGTTGAACTTTTCAAAAAACAGGCATGGATTACTTTTACAATCAGATAAAAAAACAAGATATTTCATTTTGGGGAGGAAAAGAGAGTCCAGAGCTTATATATAAAAGAGAAACATTTGATATTTTAAAATTAAAGAAAGACAACAAGATTACATTTTCCCAGTGGCAAACAGGCATAGTAGGTAGGCAACAAAGGCTGCCCCTGCCCAGGGCTTGGGATTATTGGCAAGAGCTTTCTAGCACGGAAAGGAGAAAAGTCTGCTTCTGTCAGTACCGCAGAGCGCATCAGGGAGAGAACATATTTATACACTTATGTACAAAGAGAGGAGGCAATTAAATGATGAGAGCTGAGGTGTGCAGTTGAGCGAGGGGCTGGATACAGGAAAAACTAGAGGCTGACTGGGAAAAGTGGAGAGGGCCTGGGTCAATTCCAGAGACACCTTTACCTACTGCCAGTCATGGGTTTGTGTGGGTGCTTGGGGCTTTTTTAATAGGTTGGGAAATTGAAATTCTCATTGGGATTATTATATTATATTATTATTATATTATTTTTATAATAATAAATATATATAACTTTATAAGAAAGCCTCAATTATAAAAAGGCTTTGTAAGCAAGTTTTATAAAAGACTTTATAAGAAAGCTTCAATTTCACATATTGTGAAATAGCTGTATGAATTTGGCGTAGATAGAGAGTAGTTTCCATTAACATAGTCTAGTCTCCACTTGGAGTAGGCTGTTGACCAATAGCGCATTTTAGAATAGTGATCATTGACAATATTAGAATTGAGTGAATTTTGCCATATTACTTTTCAAGTGTCTAACATCTTGACGGGCAAACTCTTTTATTTCTTTAGGTTTTATTAAATTATTTTTTCTTTAAAGATTTTATTTAGTTATTTGAGAGAGAAAAATAGCAAAAGAGAACACAAGCAGCAGGCGGGGAGAGGGAGAAGCAGGCTCCTTGAGGAGGGGGAAGCCTGACACAGGGTTCGATCCCAGGACCCCAAGACAATGACCTGAGCGGAAGGCAGGCGCTTAACCAACTGAGCCACCCAGGTGCTCCAGGGAAACCCTTTTAGAACAAAATCTGTCACTCCTCTTCTCTTAGAATTCTACTCTAAGCAAGAAACATTTGCTGAATTGCCTACCTAGGGACTTCAACATTGCTAGCACATATAATGGCCTTCCAAAAATGTTTACAATAATGGTAACGTTGGGGATAATACACCACTGGACTTAATGCAAAGACAGCTCTTTGAATGATTGTTCATATAAAACCTGCCGGATCGTTGATATTATAGTGAGTTGGCCATTCCTTACATTATGAGATTCTGAAGATGAAAATAATAATCATAGATAGCAAGAGCTGGAAGGTCATCTTGTTCAGCTCCCTCAGATTACAAATAAGGAAATGAGTTCCTGAGAGATTAGGAGCCCTGTCTACTTTCATGACTAAGAAGTTGCAGAGATCTGTTTTTTTAACTCCAGATTTGATGCTCTTTTTATTACAACTCAGCATACCTCTCTCAGATCCAAGTCTGTCTCAGAGATGTCAAACATTCCCTTCTCCCTAACCACGTTCCACCTTGGAGACTCTGCCCTACTCATCACCCTGGGATGGACAATACCAATACCACGTGACAGTGCTCCACCAGTCTTGGTGACTGACCCAAGGATAAACATCTGACCTGAACAAGGCTTATCCGATACTCTCCCAAGAATTTGGAATACAGACAAAGAAGCTGAGTCATTTAGCTGTGCTGAGCCAAGTTGCAAGGTCATGCCCCCTCCAACCCCCCACCTGCCACAGCAGGCCAAAGCCTCATACTAACATGCAAGGGGAACCTGAGAATCCATGAGTCAGCAGAAAAAGCAGATCTGCAAACAGAGGAGTAGAAGGATGGAGCAGGTACCCAGAGACAAACTGAGAAACAGGGACCTCAAAAGGTAGACAAGAGACAGGGAGAGAGGGAAATATCTGCATAATCCCCTTCTTGGTCCCATAACGTCCAGCTTTATCTCCTGTACCGGCTTATTGTAAGCCAATAATAAACTCTGCCTTTCAAACAAACTTCTTTTTATTTGAACGAAGTGGAATTCTGTTATTTGCATCTAAATTCTTCCTAAAACATGCCACAGTTTACAGTGAATATATTTTTGGGTGGAAAGACTGTCTGTTTTTTATGAAGATTGTCAGACCTCCAGATCTCCCACAGCTCTGGTTGATCCAGGCCAATGACATTGAAGGTCATGCCTTGGCCAGGTGTGTACACTGTCATGGGATTCAGTGTGCAAGAATAGGTAGTGACCCATGATCCTTTACAAGTTTCCCCACAGTCCTCATGCCGATAATGATCTGGGTCCAAGGAATTCATTTTACAACCTAGAGATTCTTTTTCTTTTTATTTTTTTTAAGTATTTTTTTTTTTTTAATTTGTCAGAGAGCATAGGCAGGGGGAGTGACAGGTAGAGGGAGAGGGAGAAGCAGACTCCCCACGGGGCTCGATCCCAGAATCCTGGGATGATGACCTGAACTGAAGGCAGGCGCTAACCCAGTGAGTCATCTGGGCACCCCAAGATTTTTTTTAATTGAAGTCTTATCTCAAAACCCACAACAAGTTGAGTCGTTTTCCGCATTTTCCTCAGTAACTATCCAGACCCTGGAGACCCAACCTTCCAGGTGAGTAGTTTCCAGAACTTCAGATGGGAGCTCATCCCCCTTTGGATCTTTTCCCAAAATATGCTAGAGAAATTCTTTCCAGAAATAGAGATCTTACTGGGGTATGTATGTAAGGACTTCTAAAGTCTTTACATCTAAAGTTTCCAAGGTTGGGCCTGTTTTCTTACAAAGCCTCTATTTCTTTAGATTTCTTTAGATGGAATCTCCATAGGCCCAACATCGACCCCGCTGTGAGGTCATATCCCTAAAAAATAGTTCAGTACTATTCCTGCGCTAATCTCGTTTGAATAATAGAAAGAGTCTTTTGAGAAATTCTACTTACCTTTCTAAAGTTCTTAGGACTAACATAAGTATAAAATGATGGAAAATGGTTGAATAAATTAGGGTTCATCAGCTGATGGAATACAGATATTTTAAAAGGATTAACTACCAATATTAAACAACATGAAGAGATATTTATGACTCAGTGAATTAAAAAAGTAGAATGCAAAGTTGTAAGTATCGACCATGTGAAAACAGGTTCCTATAAGGACATTTTTCTTGAGAGTTCTCAACAAGGTATTTGAGGTAGCCACAACCAATCCATAGATCTTGATGTGTAAGATAAAACCCATTGGGCATTTCTGTCTTCAGTGATTTTAGCTAGAGAAAAGCTGCGGACATGGTTCAGGTCCCGAACTTTCTCTTACATTAACCTGATCCTGTGCCCTGTGCCGATCTACTTTTGTGTCTTTCCATGGCACTCCCAACTGATGTGACCCACTGATTTGGAGAATGCTCAGTCTCTGTCTACAGTTACTTAGTCTTGTGTGGAAACTTCTTGTTTTGCACCACACAGATTTCAACACCTTGATTTAGGTGCTTTCATGAGTTTTTTCCTCTCTACCCTTTCTCAAATCTGGGACGAGGTGGAGACATGACTTCCTTCCCATGTGCTAATACCTTCTGGGAATACCCTCTGAAGCTAAGATGAGAGGGAAGGACATTTGATCTCTTCTTGCATTAGGAAGGAAAAAAGAAACTTACAGACCCAATACTGTCTGAAAGCCTTCCTTTTGTTACAAAAATTTCTTCTATGGCTGTTTCCTGAACAAATCATGTTCAGGGACGCCTGGGTGGCTCAGTTGGTTAAGCAGCTGCCTTTGGCTCAGGTCATGATCCCAGCGTCCTGGGATCGAGTCCCACATCGGGCTCCTTGCTTGGCAGGGAGCCTGCTTCTCCCTCTGCCTCTGCCTGCCACTCTGTCTGCCTGTGCTTGCTCTCGCTTCTCTCTCTATGACAAATAAATAAAAAGTAAAAAAAAAAAAAAAAAATCTTTAAAAAGTCCTAGACAAGCACAAAGAGAGAAACACCAGCTTCTCGCTGCTTTCCAAGGGTTTGGTTGCCTGTGTCAGTCCTACTCCAGTAGACATTTGTTATGTTTGTGGCCATGTACTGTTTCTCAAAAGACTTTCCCAGTTCAAGGAAACTTATACATTATGAATCCTGCCTTCTCTAGAACCTCTTAGAACACACCCCCCAGCCTTCTCTGCAACCAGGGTAGAAGCATGTGACCTGGTTTCTGCAGTCAGCTGTAGCCATTGCAGGACTGCAATGCAGAAAAGAAAACCACGAGAAAGAAGGGGTCACACAGAATCGGTTTTCAGGGGAGGGCTGTGGAAGCGTCAGAGGTAGAAATGGCAGCAGCTCTATGACTGGCACTTCCCACGGTGGAAGCGTCAGAGGTAGAAATGGCAGCAGCTCTATGACTGGCACTTCCCACGGTGGGGTGAGGGGCGGTAGCCAAAGCTGCCCCAGGGCCTTTGGGGCCACCCCTGGGGCACCGTCCTGCAGTGTAATGAAATATAACTTCTTACAAAGGAGCTTCAGAGCCTTACTCTCTGACCCTTCCAGAAGTCTATGTGCTCTTTAATATCCTTTGATATATTCTTTTTAGTTTTAAATTAGTGAGAGTGAATTCTGTCATCGACAACTAAAAATCTCGACTGATACACCGATTTTCTTGATTTTATATTAGACGGAAGGACTTAGAAGTGATCTCTTTTTCTTATTCATTGTGCTTCACTAGCCACTAGAGAGGAGTCAGGTCAAATGAATGGCAAATCTTAAATTTTACTGGCTCTCAATTCTTGCTTCATGTAGTTTTCCTGGCCTCACCCAAAGTCTCTTCCAGAGTCCCCAGGGTTGTGGCCTATGTGTCACAGTTCTCTGGTGTTCTTCTCTACTGCCTCCTGGGTTCTTGGCTGTGGGCTAAGAAACCATTAGCTGGTGTTGGCTCAGTACCTACATCAGCGCCAAGCATGCGTGAAAAGACTGACACCACGTCAGATGTGTGCTGTCTCTGAGGTTTTCATTCTGTGTCATCAGTGGACCAAAAGCGCCACAGTCCCCCATGTCCACTCATTTTATGGGTGTAAAAATACACTTCCTTTATAAAAATATAAAAATTTTATAAAGATACTTATATAAAATACTTATAAAAATACTTCCTTTAGTGGCTACATACAGCCCATCCCTCTGACGTTCAGATGTGAGCACCTGGGACTGAGCTGAGGGACCAAATCGGGTGTTGTTTATCTTTTCCATTTCCTTATTTTTCCCCCAAGACACAGGCTCTCCTCCCTACTTGCCCATGCAAATCACCTCATGCAAACAGACATCTGCCAAGAAACATCACTGGTTGGAACGTTACAGTTCATCATTCAAGCCTTATTCTATCTGTCGTCCTCGAGGTGGTAACAGTTCAGGGCAAAACTGGCAGACTTTTGAGGCATGATTTTTATTTTCAGCATTGCACAGTTGTCACTATAATGCTATTTTTCAACAAGTAGAGAAATATGACCTGAAACAGTCCATTTATCCTGTGAAATTTATGCTGACAGAGCCTGCTTTTGCCAGGATACTTTCTTACAGATGTCTTCTTCCCCCTACACCCTCGGGTATTTGTCTATTAACAGAATGCAGGCAAGCTCTTTGGCAAGTAGATTCAGAATGTCAGCACAAGCGATGAGTCTCAGGAAAATGGAACAATTAGGGGATTTCTCAGCAGTACCCCTGCCAGTTTTCCCTGGGCACTTGTATCAGTGTTTATTTTAATGACTTCAATCAGGAGATTTTACTCACCCTAACTCAGAGGCTCACGATTTTAGAGATCAGCAGAGGATTCAATGTATTATAGACTTGCTTTGCAGAAATTATTGGGTGGGGCTTTTCTGTGAGCAAATGGAGCAGTAAAAGTCCCTTCTTACCACTACTTTCCACCCCAGCCTTGTTATTTGGCATTTGTCCACCCAAAGCTATTTGAACAATTCCAGCTTATGGTTCATAAAAGATCATAAAGCAATATTATGCCCATAGATCAAGTCCTGCAAAGAGCATTCAAAAATCTCTCCTCTGGAAAATGTTATATAAAAAAATGTCCTGGAACTCTATAGGTACCAGATTTCCATTGCTTTTTTGATCTATGTTATGACTCCTTTGGGAAACATAGTTGGCTCCTATACAGTGAACACCACCACCCTTTTCCAACTTTATCAGAGAGCAAAGAAAGGAAAGACTGACTGAGTGTGAGGAAGGACAGCCAGCCACATTTGAGGGACAGAGTTCATAAGCTGCCAAAGGGGCCCAAAAGGATTTAAAGGGAGGAGACAGTCCAAGGAAGGCATAAGTCCTCTAGTTGATTTCAAGCTAAAGATGACCTCTGGGGACACTGGATTGTGGAAAAAGTATTTCAGGATCTCAGTTGACTCCTCCTACATCTAGTTGGATCCTAGCAGGCAAAGGAGACATATTTTGAGGAATGCGGTAGGAAGGAAGGCAAACTACAAGAGAAGGGACAGCGGGAGATGTACAGGAGAAATTGACTCAAGACGTGTTTGGGGATAGTCTGACTTTCAGGGAGAAAGGGTTTTCTCATCAGTGCCTGATTCTGCCACTGTAGTGCAGAATCTACCCTCTCTTACAGTTTTTGAAGAACTGACAATCGGTCCTTCAAATCATCCATAGGGATATATACAAATACTATTTTAAAGTATCTAAGCATGGTTTTATGTATACGAAATGGATTCTCAGATCATTTTAGCAGCAGTTATATTGAAAATGTAGAGTAAAAAAGAGAGAGACAGAATGAGGGAAAAAGATAATGAATATGTCTAATTATTTTTTGTAGAATATACAAAGTGTCATGATACATGTATGGTCAACCTGAACCTTAAAATGTATTAATTCTAAAGGTCAAGTAGTTCTGAGGTATGATTTTGGTCCGTGTCCATGAAATAAAATTTGAGATTGGGGCACATGAGGGAATTTTCCCAGATGTTGCACTCTCTTTGTCATTTTTCTCATTTTTATCAGAAAAGTATAAGAATAAAGTACAAAATGCATGGCAAGATTAAAACTTCCTTGCATCTTCTTGATGACAAAAAGGTGAGTGAGTCATTTGCTCAAATAGCAGCCCAGAAATATAAGTTAGGCACCCCTCCAGTTGGTAAGAGGATCTCCAAGGCACATGATGCAGAGGGGAAGATTGAACCAGCAGCCTTCCCTTTTTCCTCTCTTTGGGTTCTGGCAACCCTTCTGCACACAGATCATCCTTGACTGTGATTCTAAGTGCAAATTTCCAGTGCCATTTCCCCTTGTCCCATTACCATTTGGATTAGAGTCCCTAAGCCTCTGTGGAGATGTAAAAGCAGGCACATCTGGCTCAATCTCACTTTACGACACAAGGGAGATGTGACCTTAAGTAGCCTGGGAATGGTTTGTGCAGTTGGCTGGGCCCCAAGATCAAGGTCATGATAGAGAAATATGACCTGATTCTGTGTGATTCCTGGAAAGAGATGCAGAATGGGCTTCCTTAGTCCAGGCCAGGTGCCTCAAATCATAACTTTTGGAAGAAGAAATGTGTTCTGTGGTTCTTGGGAAGGACCAGGCAATGGAGGAAGGTTGCAGGGATGGTGAACAGTTCCACTTGGGAGATGCAAAAGTATAGGTCCTGAGCTGGGTCACCTAGCTCAGCTGGGTCTCCTGCCCAGGAGAAATTCAAAAGCACAAGTATCAGACATTAGGCTAACCCCAGTGCATGACAGCCTAGGCTCCTCACCAGAAGAACAAGTCCCAGTCACTTTTAGGGGGCAGAGAAGTCCTTTCTCCTGTGAATTTCTTTCTACTTCACTTTATAATAATTAGACAATTGGAAAGGAACTCAAATGAAGGAGACTCTGTGGCTTCCTTGGTGAAGTAAGCCAGTTTGGACCAGAAAGAGGTGAGTAGCTAATGTCAGAGTAGGAACAATACTTCCTGTATCTCATCCTGAATCATTGTATAATAAATAGGCTTCTGACATGCAGAAAGCCCTGAAGAAATGTAGCAGAGAGGGAAGTGAAGAGCCAACTGCTTTGGCTCAGTGCCTGAGGAACACCCTGCTTTGAGGATAAAATTGCACCTTTCATGCCAACAGTTCAGGCAAGGGAAACTACACAAATAATGCTTGGAATTCAGTTGAAGAACAAGTCAAAAGAGGTCTTGTAGGTTTGTTTGTTTGTTTGTTTGTTTAATAGCCCCTAAGATTGCTCTTTTCTTTGATTTGTTTGCTTGCTTGCTTTAGCTCAGGTGATGAGATGAGGGAGTAAGTAATCCACCTTCTTGTTGAGAAGAGCATCTGTTTAGATGACACAGAAGGACGTCATCCAGGTAAAAGAGGGTGTGGAAACTTACTACCTCATACCGCCTTCCTGGGTAAATGAAAAGCCAAGGATTACTATAAAAAGTAATTTTTGTCTAGCTCTTGGGGGACGGAAGCATTTTCATACAGAGAATGTCACACTCCAGATTTTAACCTAGTGTTGTTTCCTGCTCTTACTCATAAAGTGACCCACATGACTTTTAGTAGCTTTAGCTTCTTCGGAATGGAGGAACCAGAAAGCCAGTGGCTGCCCAATGGAATTAATTACACAACATGGCTTAATTTGGAGGAAAGGGAAGTCAAGATGAGGATCATTTATTTCATCAACCTCATGATCACAAAAGTTACCCAGGCTAAAAATGGTCTTTAGTCACTCTGCCATTTATACTTTTTCCCTAGCTTCCAGATTCTCATGCTTAAATTCTTTTTGTGAAAGCCACTTTTAACTTAAAAATTCTTCCTGCTGTCTTTACTTTTCTGTCACTTTTCTCCTTGTTTAATCCTCTCTATTATCTAATAATAGAAATAGGATAGAAAAAGAAGTTGAGGTTTCTTAACTCAACCCAAAACCAGGGAGTAAGAAGAGAAATGGAAGACCCTCAGACCCAGTTTCTTGGCTGTAATCAAGAAACCAATATATGGCCAAATCCAAACAGATCAAATGGAGAAAGCTGTAGACTGGTCATGAGTGTTACAACCAGACTAAGGTAATGATAGACACTAGCTAGTATGGTGATTTGACAAAAGAGACCAAAGATCCAGAATTTTGGGATCTGGAGGCACTTGAGTGGCTCAGTTTGTTAAGTGTCTGACTCTTGACTTCAGCTCAGGTCATGATCTCAGGGTCATGAGATCGAGACCTGCACCAGGCTGTGCACTGGACATGGAGTGTCCTTAAGATTCCTCCTCTCCCTTTTCCTCTGCCCCTTCTCTTGCCGTGTTTGTGTGTGCACTCTCTTTCCTCCCCATCCCCACAAAAAAAAAAAAAAGAATTTTAGGATCTAATAATAAACAGTAGGAAGACACTTGATCTGGTTAAATAGCTAATGCTTAGGAACTTACTGTGTACTAGACACTGTTCTAATCAATTTGCACATAATAACTCATTCAATTTTCATAACAAAGCTACCAAGTATTCACCATTATCATGCTCATTTTGCAGATAAAGGAAACTGAGGCACAAAATATTCCCTATGGTAGACATGAGAGGCACTGCCCTTCAAAGGACTTTTTGCCCAGCTGCCTCCACCTGTCAGTGCCCTCAGAATCTGCCTCAGCTATTTGGCCCAAGTTCATGGCCTTCTCAGTGCAGCCTGCACTGAGGGACAGAAAGACAAGGTATAAAGGCCCAGCAATCTTGGCTCAACATGGGACAATTCTGACTGCTAATAGTCACGATAGAGCTCCCTGAGGGGTTGGCAGAAGCTTTGATGAGCCTGTATCGCATTCTAACTTCTGCCTTAGCTAGTTTGACCAACCATTCCATTTTTTATTTTCCAAGACTGTCCTGGTTTTTGTACCAAAAGTTCTGTGTCCCAAGAAATCTTCATCCCAGGCAAACCAGAATATTTGGTTGCTACAGCCCAATCCTGCTTCCTTCCCCTTTCTTCTGTGTTGATTCCTAATAATCATTTCTACCTCAAACTCCATCTCGGTGTCTGCTCCCTGAGAACCCTGTGTGTGACAGGGCCCTGAGTACATCACAGGGGTGGGCATTCCAGCATCAGACTGTGTTCTTAATCTCCAAACTTCACTCTTCCTTTATAAAAGTGTTCTGGTCCTTAGAAAATTGTACACAGCCAACATCCAGACAGCAGATGTGTAGATGTCTCTAGAGTCCAGATCAAATATCAATAAGAATGAAGGCAGTTCATGTTTATTAGATATACCAGGCAACTACTAAGCACTTAAAGCTGAGGCTTAAGAGTTTACTGCCCTAGGATTTTACCTGGGCACTCTGGCCCTAAACTAGAAGTATAGATAAACCTGAATAGTTTGGCATTATAAAATGGAATTTTTTTTTTTGAGTACAGTTGTAGAATGGATTTAAGGTAGGTTAGTGAAGATGTTATATTTAAATTTTTAAAAAAGCCCAGCAAAATAGCAGGAGGCTAAGTCCAAGTTGTCAAAAAGCTAAAGAACAGGGATGTTAAATATTGTAAGTTGTTTATATATCAGTGAAGTAAAACTTTATCACTCTCTCCATCTTGCCAAGCCTTCCAGAGCCTTCAGTAAAGTCTGGCACAGAAGGGCCTCATATTTCATATGTGTATAAACCACAAAGGGGCTTTCCAAGCAGAGAACAGGAATTAGCAGAGGCAATATATCAGATCTAGAAGGGCCATGAGACTGCCCTCTCCAAATTCCCCATACCTACACCTGCCACCAGGCCTAGAGGAGTCTGAAGAAATATTCAGGAGGCTATTGAACGTTCCACAGAACTGGAAAGATATTTGAGTCTAATTTGTTTATATTTTTACAGATAGGGAGGGTCGAGATGACAGCTGAGTTGCATAGGCATGACAAGAAATTGGTTAAGATCAAAGTGAAAAAGGTAGCTGTTTAGGAGAGGGAAGTAGGAAAATGAGTAATTTGTATATATTTTTGTGCCTTTTCTGGGTTTTCAAGATTTTATAGCAAATACGTATTACCTGCATAATCTGAAAAAAAAAGAGCAGTGTCTATCTCCTGTGTTCCTGATTATATAGAGTCTTCTGTCTCTTGAGTGTGTCTAGTCACTAAAAAGAAACAGATGGGGAAAAACCATACATATAAGCCATGCCACTGATTCATGCATAGATATTTCACAGAGTTACAGAAAAATGCCTGCATAGTGAGTAAGGACTCATTGAGATAGTATTGGAGTACCCAAAATGTTTCAGGTCAGTAACAAAGGTACTACCATAGGAAGTGCAGAGGATCTGTAAGATTTTAAGTCAATCCTTAAGATTTTGATTAGGCCAAATTGATATTGCCAGGCACAGATTTAGTCCTTGACTTGATTCTTGCCTCATGTCATTTTGAATGTGCAGGTAATTTTCTCTCCTTAACCTTAATATCCTCAGAGATACCAATATTATTTTCAAACAGATAATGCTTAAAGAGCTTTAAGGCCTCTGAATTAAAGATTCTATATAAAAGGAAAGTTATGATTACGACATATTTCAGAGTTACTGATCAAGAAAATAACCAGCATTCTGACAGAAAAACAGAAACAAAAAGTGGTAAACAAGTTTTCTTGTTTCTTTCAAATAACACAGCTGTTAGTACTTAATGAAAAACTTAATTTAAAATGCAATTTCCCCTTATTCATCAGAAGTATCTAATAGAAAAACAAAGACACAGTTTATTATTTTGAAATAGCTCAAATACTATATGGTAGAGAGGGATAAAAGATTCGTGTTTTCATGTCTTGGATATATCATCTTTGACTTGCTAATTTCCACACTTGGGCAGAGAGTTGTTGAAAAATGAATACTCTGTTCTTTTGGAAAAATGAACAGATCCTAGGAGAAGGCATGGAGAGTTTAAAGTGTCATTATAAAGAGAAAGGAAATTCTGTAAGCCTTTAGGTCCACATCTTTTTGACTGACAAATAGAAATGTATTTTTTCCCTCATCCTGATCTCTTGGCTTGAACTTGGCAATAAAGCTTTGCTTTTTTTTCTTGGTACAGTACCTACTGCTGAGGAGCTGTTTCTGCTTCTACTTCTGAGTCACTGGGCAAGATTTGCTTTTTGGGCCCAACTTATAAACATATTTAAGTCTCATGGTGATTTTAGGACTTGGGAATCATAAGGGTATAAATATTATAAATGCTGGGCTAGAACCAAGAGAACTTGCAAACACCCTAACCCCAGATGCATGTGACATCCATTTACTGCAACAACAACAGTAAAATATTTTTCTATAATTAGTTGGCGAGATATGATATTAAAAGGAAAAGTCTATACCTAAGTGTACATGATTTAAAAATTTTTGTATGATCTTTTAAAAACTTGTTTCTCTGGTTTAGATCCTAGTTTGGAAGCCAGCTATAAAAAACATTTTGGAGAAAACTGGAGGGGGGGGATTTGAACATGGACTGCATATTAGGTGATATTAAGGAGTTAATATTAATTTTGTTCAGTGAGATAATCTCATTCTACCTATGGAGGAAAATGTTCTTACTGCTTAGAGATACGTGCTGAAGTATTTATGGGTAGAAAGTCACTATGTCTCTAATTTGCCTTCAAAACATAAAGGTAAAGTGAGTTAAAAATTAAAATTTGGAGATAAAAGATATATATACATATACTTGTCATGTGATTGCATGACAAAACCAAAATTAGGAAATTAAAAAAATTAAAATTTGTTTCATTCTATTTCATGATTTTTCTTCTCAAAACATCTTACTTCTTGCATTCTTATTTATTTACACATTTAATATTTTTATTACAAAAGTAAGATAAAATTACAAAAAGCTAAAAAATTCATAAACCCATTTCCCTACCCCAAATATCATCAGGAGTAGTATTTTCTTTTAGTTTGTTTTTCTGAATTACATTGTTTGGGTTTTTTAAAAATTTTAATTGGAGTATATGAACAACTTTGTCTCCGTTTTTCCTTCAGATTGTATCTTGAGTCTTGCATTTCCTTAAATTTCCTAACATACATCCTTTCAGTGCTACTGAAGGACAAGCTATTTTTAACTTCCTCATATCCCATCCCTGTGCCTACCGTCTGTCTCTTAGTCAGTCAAGCCCTGGTAACCATTGCTGAACATATGTGGATTGTCTCTTGGCCAGTGTAGCACAACTGGAATGAACAGAGAAGTAAACCATAGTACACTGAAGCCTGGGATCCTCCTTTCCAACCTGCATGCAGCATAGATGCAGCCTTTAGTTTTCCTTTTTGAAACTAGGGGGAAAGGTCCATTGTATATGTGCATAGTGCCAAAGAATTAGTCCACAGGTGACTTGCTGGTTAAAAGGGGGGAAAAAGAACTTTATAATATCTAGAGGTCTCACCATTCAAACGTAGTGACTAATTTCGGCACCACCAATAGAGAGACGCTAAATATTATGTATCTCTTAACATCATGCAGTAGGAAGTACAGGTTTTTGTCTGTGAAGTATTTTTGCCAAAATGTTTAATCGACATCTAATCAAGTCTTCTATCTCTATATTTCAGTTTACAGGAGACATAGGGGATAAAGGAACATGGTAAGTGATACCAGAAGGAAAGTCACACAAATCAAGAAGTTGGGTCATTCTACAAGAAGAATGACCCAAATTTCTCAATTCTCCACAAGTCATGTGAAGAAAGAAGGAGGGAGAAACACAGAATATTTTAGATTAAAAGAGAACCGAGAGCCATAACAGCAAAATGAAATGTTATGTTTCTTGTTTGGGTCCGAGTTTAAACAAACCAGTTGTAAAAGAAGTATTGGGGAAAAGAAGGTATTAGATGGCAATAAAAATTACTGAAATTTTTGTTAGGTTTGGAGACAGATATTGGAGATGAATATTCATCATACAATTGTTTCTACTTTTCCACATATTTTAAATATCTCATCATTAAAAATATCTCCTGGTAATGGAATGAAGGCGAGGGAGGGGGATGCTTTCACCAGAAGCAGGATGAAAAGTTTCTATTGCTTTTTGTTATCATATTAATAAGTTACTATGCAAGACACGAGAGATGAGAGAATCAAATAACATAAATATAGAGTTGCACAAGATTAAACAGTAAATTTTCAAAATTTGTTGTGCAATTCCATTTCATTTGCTTCTCTCTAAGATGGGGATAACACAGGCAAACAGTCTTAAAACAAGAATACCCAATACAAAGCTTTTAGCCACACAAGGGGAAAGAGAAGATAATCACAGTACATATTTACTGAGCACCTACCATATGCCAGGCACTGTGCCAAGTGTTGAAGATACTATACCAAAGTCCAGTATGGTCCCTGCTGCAGTGGAATGTATTCTCTGGAAGGGAAGGCAGACAAAAACATGCAGACAAATAACAGGAGCAATTCATCTTGTGGGGAAACAAGCGAGGGCTGTGGAAGGAAACAACATGATGGTCAGGAAAGGGGTCTCCTTGAAGACATACTCAAGCTGAATCCTCTAAAAGGAGGAGAAGTCAGTGAGAGGAAAGGCAGAGAGACGAGAGTTGATGCAGAGGCAACTGTGGGCAAAAGGCCTTGGGCAAAAGGAACTGAAGAAAGCCATTATGAAGTAGTCATAGTGAGTAAAGGGCACTGTGGCACAGGGTAAGCTAGAGAAAGGACTTTTACACTGTGGCAAAGAATTTGGATTTTTTTTCAAAGTGCAGTGGGAAGCCATATTCAATAGTACTCATTCATTTAAAAATATTTCATTCTTAAGAAGATTTAGGGAAATTGTTAACACATGAAAAACTTAGGAAATATAACCACATGTCCTCCACACCAGCCACACTCAATTATACCTCTTTGAGTTCTTCTCAAAGAACTCGCCATACCTCTTTGATTTCTTCTGATTGGAAACCACCACCTGCCCAACATGGCGAACTGAGACTCAATTGTTGTGTTAGGAATCTATTGCTGGATAACAAGTTATGCCCAAATGTACTGACCTAAACCAATAATAAACACTTATCATCTCACAGTTTCTGGGAGTCAGGAATTCAGGAGCAGCTTAGCTGTGTGGTCTGGTTCAGGAGTCTCTCATGCAGTTGCAGTCAAGATGTTGGCCAAGGCTTTTGTTGTCAGAAAGCCTGAGAAAAATTGGAGGATCCACTTCTAAAATGGCTCATTCACATGGCTACTGGCAGGAGACCTTAATTTCTTACCATGTGGCCTACTTCATAGACCTACTTGAGTGTCCTCATGACATGGCACCTGACCTCCCTCGAGTGAGTGATCTAAAGTAAGAGAGTAAGGAGGAAACCACAGTGGTGTTGATAGCCTAGTTTTGGAAGTAACAGACACTGTCACTTCTTCCATATTCTATTCATGTCACCATGAGATAAGTCCCTAAGTTCAGTCCACACTCAAGAGAGGGAAATTAAGTTTCAACTCTTGAAAATAAGAGTTTCCAAGAATTTTTAAAAACCACCATTATGTCCTCTTCTATGTAAAGCCTTCCTTGTTCTTCCTGAGCAGAGCTGGTCACTCTTGTCTCAGTTTTCACAACTTTTCCTTTCTATCTCTGAAGGCTCTTGTCTTACTTCTTATGATCAATTTATTTACAATTCTACCTTTCTCACTAGACTGGAAGCTCCTTCAGACCAAGGGGATGCATTTTGTTAATCATTTGCCTCCTTACTCTGCTCATTAATGAAATTCTCAGATCACCACAGGACATTACCATCTACCATTCCTAAAATAGGATTTTGAAAAGACCCCTTCACACTTAGTGCTTTTCTTGTCTCTCTTTTTTCTTGATTTACTTGTTGTTTTATATATAGACATGTCTTCTCAACTAGATGACAAACTCCAAAAATAAAACCATCTTAGTCATCTCTTTTTTTAAATTCCTTATAGCACCAAAGGCATTGCTCTGCATTATAATAATAAATATATTATTAAAAAAAGTTAAACCAGAGAGGGCCACGCAGAGTTCAAAAATCTTTCCAGCTTCTTTGACAATTGGAATATCTACTAGCTACCTCAGCTCTGTGTAAACTCTAATAAAGACAAATGACCTCAGTTCATAATGCATAAAACATTCAGCCTTGTGAAAGACCTCTGAAGCACAAGGTGTCTTCTATTCTGTTTTGTTTGCTTCTTATTGTTTGGAAGAGTCAAGGTCTAACTCTATGAGTCTCCCCTTAGTCTTTAGTGCAAAGAACTTGATCCTGTTTTTATTGTTTCTCTAGAAATGAGAACCCATATTCCCTCCAATAGTTACAAAGTATCATTCTGTCCTTGGTCCTAGTTCATAGGATGATATAAATCCAGGTAGTTTTATCTAGATTGAGTTGGAGGCCTGGATGGCCTTGGTTCTGGTGACTAGAAATATTGTGACATCCCAAGAAGTCTTCTGGGGCAGATTTCTCTGGGTTTGAGACAAGTGGTTTGACCAGCCCTGGGCCTGTGGCAGGCCCAAGGTGGGTTAGAGGGAGAAGAAGTGAGCAGGGGCTGGGACATGCCCTGCACCTCTGATCCCCTTCACTTTGACAAGGAAGTTCTTTCTCATGGCTCTTCATTGAAGAATCAAGATTACGGTCCATCAAAATTAAAGAAAAATAATGGAAGAGTCTCCAGGAAATAAACAAGGCAGCATATCAAGGGGTCACTTTGTTTTCAAAAGGAAGAGAAATGAGTGTCATGAAATGTCAATTTTCTAGCAATAGAACCATTGGGAACTCTTGTGTCTTGACAGGACAAAAATGCCTGCTTTTACTGGACTCTTCTATTTCTAAGCAGGTAAGCCATTCATGCTCAATTAGACAACATGGTAAGCCCAGAGCATGGTACCTGGAGCACAGTAGGCTCTCAAACAATGGTGGTTGCTCTGATGATTATGACACTAGTGTTGGCTGGATTCTCTGGTACCATGACTGCTCAGTTGCCATCAAATCCTGGATGACTTTTCCAGCAGGAGAGCAAGTAGGATCTGCAGGAAGAGTAAGAGGCTCTGGATTTCATTAGATGATATTCATTTGGCCTACGTACATTCACAATATACATGTCTCAGGTAAATAGCACAGTCAACCTGAAAAAAGGAACTGAGCTTGAAAAGGTTTGAAGAGAGGTGCATCCTGGGAAACCTGTCCTCCCCAGGGGAGCATGGTGGGAGGTCACTTGAGAGAGAAAGACACCTCCACCCTTTTAGGAGAGGATAGAAGACAGAAGATTGTTTGTTTCACTCAGGAGTTGACAGAGCAAATTATTGTTTTCTTTGTTAAAGGGATTTCTGAAACATGTCAGTACCTTGTCTGACTGTTGTCTGACAGGGTGGAGGGCAGAGAACAAAACTGCAAATTGCTGGTTAGTTACTCAGTATTCGAGTTTTGACAAATCTGGAATTCATGCTAATGTCATCTTCTATTTCAAATTTAATGTTAAATCTGGAAAATCAAAAATCTCGGTGAAAACAAATGAAATCATGAGTGAATTTAAAAGCACACACAGAAAGATCAAGCATTTGAAAGTAAACCATTTCAGTTAATACAGTCTCTCCCTTGTGGATCTCTTTTCTAAGTCACCTGAAATATGCCTGTTCACCTGCCTTTAATCAAAACTCTGCACCCATAAAGAAGTACAAACTGGAGATTGTTTCACATAGATTAGGGTCCAATGTGAAGTTCAGTTGCTAGAAAATTGATATTTAATACCATTTCTAGCAAAGACTCCCGTTTTGTGTTAGGTTGTGAAAAAACTGAACCTTGCTGAGGTGAGGGAAACAGCCTTAACCACCTCCTTTTTGTCTCTTTAGTTTTTATCTCATTCACAGTGATGATTACTGGTGTATTAACTTAGCTGGAGCATATTAAACATAATTGTCTGGGTGGAACGAGCGTCCTGAGATTCATTTACTATGAAACACTGACTAATTTCACCAACTATTCCTAAGCCAACCAGAAGAATTCTTACAATTGGCACCGTTTGGCTTTCCAGATGCTACACTGTGAAGGCAGGGGGAGGGTCACTGTATGGTGGGAGGAGGTGTTCTGGGCTGGCAACCAGGCCCTGGGTTTTAGCCCGGCTCTGCTGGGAACAATCTGTATAAAACCAGACAGGCCATTCTCCCCCATGGTCTCAATTTTCTTCTCTAGACCTTAAGTGGGTTGACTACATGACTCATAATATGTAGCCAATTTTTAATGAGTCTTGCACATCTGTACATAGCAAGGTACCATGATATCCGATGTGATGGGGAACATAAGTTCCAGACAAGATCATCTGAGTGCAGAGTGACTCTTAGGTGAGTGACTCACTACCTCATTCTTCAACTATAAAATAGAGATGATAATAGGCCCTGTGTTGTAGGGCTGTTGTGAGGTTGAAGTGTGATAATACACCGAAAGCCCTTACACCAGAGTCTGGTATAAATGTTAGCTGATATCTGATTTGAAAAATGATTCCCCTTCCAGATGGATTTTCCTGAGTTCGGTGCTTTTGCCTGGTCACCACCCCCAACTGTCTGGAGTGTCCATATGTCCTCTGTGACTATTTTGTGCCTTTTAGTCTCCTGTGGAGCTGTTTGATGGATGTTCTACATAGCTATTAGAGCTCTAATTTTTAAGCTGTGAAAAAGAAGTGAAACTTGACAGAGAAAAAAGCCTTAAGCTTTAAATACCTCTAATGTTCTTTGGTTTTAATCCCATGTGTGGTGACTTCCCTTTAATGTCTCTGCATAGCATTAAGTACCAGGATCTGAAGATTAAGTATCAGTATCTGGAGAGTGGTATTATAAACGCTGCTGATGGCTCCCATGATTTTACATGTCATTAGACCTTACGTAGACTCCAACTCAAAGGCATTTATTCACTCACAAGATTTTATTGAGCAGTTACTCTGTGTCGGTCAATGTACAGGATGAATGACACACAGTTCCTCCTTTTGAAGAGCTTGGAGCCTAGGAGGGAGACGAATGAACAAACTTATAAATTATCAAAGTGGCAAGTGCTTTTGCAGGGACGTGAGTAAAATGCTGCGGGAGCCCAAGGAACTGTGCAGCTAATTGCCTGGAGGAGCCAGGAAGTGACAACTGAACTTGGCCTTGAATGTCAAGTAAGACTCTAGGTGTGATTATGTACATGTTCATCTGTCTGGGGCTTGCAGGGAGAGAGAAGAGCAAAGGCATTGTGAAAAAAGGCTCAGGCCTTTTGGGAGGCACAATCTCTGCCCCTTGGAAATGATACATATATTTTTTTAAGTGGTGGGAGAGAGAGGTGGGGAATAACTCAGCCAATATCCCATCTTCCTCCTGGGATGAGAGAATTTATGTCAGATATCCTTAAGGTGAAGGGAATATCTCTATATTAAATGTTGAGTCTTGAACTAATGATTTGAGTCTCCCCCAGAGTACCTGGGACACCACAGAGCAACTAAATTCATCCTGAAGTATATGTAGTGTGGGATGCCATCCACGATTCCTAAAAAGTCTTTCCTGAGGCAGGCTTATAAAGTAATGAGGATGTTAGCATAAAGAAAATAAACTGACTGAAGGATTTTAAAAGACTACAGAATGAGTACAATGAACTCTCATATACCTACCACTGAGACTGAATGAATGCTAATATTTTTTCATATCATCATATTTGCTTCACATATAGATATGCACATATATACAGATAATATGCACATCAATTTAAAGAAAGTTACCAGCATCATGATATTTCATACCAAAATACCTTCATACATACCCACACATACAGGCTCCAAATAAAGGACATTTCTCTATGTAACCAAACACCAGTATCTAACAGAATAAACAATAATTCTTTAATTTCTAATACTGAATCCATACTTATTTTTCCCCAGTTGTCCCAAAGTATCTTTTTAAAGCTCCTTTTTAAAAAAGATTTTATTTTTAAGTAATCTCTATACTCAATGTGGGGCTCGAACTCACAACCCCAAGATCAAGAGTCACATGGTTTACCAACTGAGCCAGGCAGGTGCCCCTAAAACTCTTTCTCCAAACAGGGTATATATATTTTTTATGCATGGCATAAGATTTTTGGTCTTCTTGGACATGGACAAGTCTACTTTCTACTTTAAACTGTATTTTGCACCCTGCCAGATTTCTCTGAAGCCTAAAATATCACTTAAGGCTTGTATAAGGACACATGAATGTGCGAGTGAGTTGGGATTAATGTGCTAAGGAAAGCTAAGGAAAAGAAGCGCTGGGATTAGGAAAGAGTGACCTTCTAAGAACCTCCTGCCTTCTTGCCAAGTCTTCCAGAAGAGTTGGTCTGCTTTTTTCTAACAGAGAGCCCTGGAAAGATGAAAGTGATGGCAAAACAGAAATGCTAACCAATGACACTCAAATTTTCTCCTTGATACCTCACCATGAACTTGGGAATTGTAATCAGATATTAGGAAATAAGAAAAAGGGAAGCAAGAACATTCTGACTGCTTTTCACAATCATCTCTTTACACCTCTGCTTGCATCTCACACTCCCCGGGATTTAATCAGTGCTGTGACCGGTCTTGCTGGGCTCCGTGCCCCAGATGCAAGACATCCTCATTAAGGCTTGTGACCCAGACGATCTGCCTCCCAAGTACATGTGAAATACCCACTTCCGGCAATGGTTGGAGGGAGAAGACTTCATCCTAATTATATAGTATAAGGAAAAAGGAAAGGTTCCCTTTGGGGACCGAAGGGTATACATTTGCACTTTTTTGAAACGATCTCTAATTTACAGAAATGTTTTAGGTGAACCACAAAGAATTTTGTTCCAGAACCATAGGAGAGTATTTTGCCAAACTGATGTCCTATAATCCCCTGATACTTATTCTCCTACATAACCACAATACAGCTATCAAAATTAGGAAATTAACCCTGGTTCATTACTGTCATCTACCACTCAGATCCTACTTAAACTTTGACGAATTTCCTTGTAGCAAAAAGACTCAACTTGGAATCACATTGTGCTTTGGTTGTCATGCCTCTTCAATCTTCTCCAATCTGGTAGAATCCCTTTGTCTTTACTTGACTTTTAAGATGTGAAAACTGAAATAATCTGGGCTAGTTGTTTTGTAGAATGCCCCTGTATTTGGTTTTGTCATATGTTTCCTTATGATTAAATTCAGCTTGTGCATATTTGGCAGGAATATCACAGAACGGATGTTGTGTTTTCCTTGCATCCTATCAGGTGGCCTGTTGTCTTGATTTGTCCCATTACTGGTAATATTCACTCTGGTCATTTGATTAAGGTTTTATCTGCCAACCTGCTTGGATGGGACGCTATTCTTTTCCCTCTTGTAATTAATTAGTATTTTGTGAGGAGGTATTTTGAAATGATGTAAATGTCCCATTCCTGGTCAAACTTATAATTTATTCACTTATTAGTTTATATTTTCAGGAGCTGTGTTTTTATTTTTTTCTCTTTAGGGTTTTAAATGTGTTGCTCAGATTGTCCCAGACTTGTCCAAAGGCCACCCCTTCAAGATGACGCCTGTGTCCTTTCAACATGGCCCCACTATTCCTTGAGCACTTCCTTGCTTTCTGATACAAAATAGATTCCAGACTTACATTTCCCCAGCTCCAGTCCTGAAGCAGCTATGTCTCCAGCGAGCCTTGGTCCCTTTCAGTGGAGAACGGTGTTTATATGGTAGATGTGCACCTTGCTATTGAAGTATTATGGAGGGATTATTGGGATCCCAGGATCCCTCACTGGACGAAACTAACCCATATTTAGCTGATTGCTGCTTTAACAAATTACTACACACATAGTGGCTTTAAACAACCCAAATTCATTACTTAACAGTTTTGGAAGTCAGAAGTCTTAAAATAAAGGTGTCAGCAGAGCTGAGTTTCTACAGGGGAATATCCATTTCCTTGCCTTTTTCCAGGTTCTAGAAGTTGCCTGCATGCCTTAGTGTGTGGCCTCTTCTTCCATTTTCAGAGTCAGTAACATAGCATCTTTAAATCTCTCTTTCTTTCCCTCTTTCTCATCTCTGTTTTTTATTATCACATCTCTGTCTCTGACCTTCCTGCCTTCCAGTATAATCACAAGAACCCGCAAAGATAATTCTGGATCATCTTCCCATCTCAACATCCTTAATTTAATCACACCTGCAAAACCCCTTTTAAGGTAGCACATTCATGGTGTAGGGCATTAGGATGTGGACTTTCTGGGAGTCCATTATTCTACTTTCTACAGTATGTGTATAGGCATATTCACATTTATTTCCATATCTACATAAACATATTGGAAACCATGATTTCAGCTGGATACCTCCAATTCCAATCCAACTTCTATAAGGTTCATTCAGCTTTCTGTTTCAATATTTGTAACTTCCTTTCCCAACAATGAGAAACCTGGCTCCCATTATCCTTAATAAGTTACTTATTTGATTTATCGACTCTATGTACCCAGTCTCCTATTCCACTTCCATCCTCTTACCCATGGAGGAATGTCCTCCACTCAGTCTGGACTCTGATACTTTACTACTGGCTGCCCTTTACAGGGATGCCCTCCTCACCCCACTCAGACTCTGCCTCCACAAGCTAGGCTGTCCCCTGCAGGAACACTGTCCTCTCTCCCAGCAGCCTTCCTAATGTGGACACCCTTCTCCCCCTGCTGGGAGACAGGGAGAGGGGGACAGAGGGGGCCCCGACCACTAGCTCTGACCGCCATGGTGCCTCCTCCTGCTTTGCTCTGTCCCCTGACTGGTTTTAGGAGCATATTGTTGAGAGAGGGAAAAGAAGAGAAAGAAAAGCCCCAATGACATGTTTTTAGGAAGGAGAAAGGGCACTGTAGCTTTGATGCAAATAAGGGTGGGAAATACGGAATGTGGTGGGGAGGAGGGGTGGGGGTGTGGGGGAGGGGGGGGACATGGGGCTTGAAGAAATACTGGTTACTGGAATTGCCCCCCCCCCCCCCCCCCCCCCGTTCTTGGGTCTGTTTGCATATTTGAGGTGTCGACTCATATTTTTCTGGGCTGAGATTGCTGCCACCAGCCTGGAGCCTCATCAAACTACTTTTTATTAAAAAACCACCCTTTGGCTCCTGATGTTTTTTATGCTGATTAAGAACACTGACTTGGCTAAAGGAACAAGAGGGCTGATTGTTGCTCTGCCTCTTGAAGCAGAAGAGGCTTTTGATCAAGTTGAGTGGGAGTTTATGTTTCAGGTACTTAAAAAAATGAAGTTTGGAGATAAGCTCGTGAACTGAATTTGAACTTCATTCCAAGCTCATTGAACAGAAATGTTTCAGATCCTTTTAATCTGGAAAAAGCCCATTGCAATTGCCCTTTTAATCCCTACTTTTCTTTAAAATAAAGTTCTTTCTCAGATTGCTTATCGTTGATCCACCTCCTGAGAAGGGCACTTTAAAAATAAACTCTGAAGTTTAAAGATGTTTGAATTGCTTTCTTTCTGAGGGGATAGGCACTTCGGCTTGGGTGCATTTTCCCTGGCACCCAGAGCAAAGACACTGTCTGGTGGTGACTAAGGGAGGAAGAGTTTATCCGCGGCAATCTGGGGTATTTGGCTTCATGGTGTGGCTCTGTGAGAGGGTGCCCAGAAAGCAGAAGCTTGTGGTTCCAATCTCAGTTCCCCAATGGCTTCTGAGTGACTTCAGGCGAGTCATTTCATTTCCACATGTTTGGTCTGCCCCATCTGCCATAGGGAGGTAATGATACCCTCATCTACTAATCTCATAGGGATGTTGTAAGGGCTGATTAATGTACAGGGCGGTGAAACATTGCGTATGTGCAATGAGCTAAGAAAAGTGAGACCGTGAGCCCAGAGACCTCTTCAAATTAGAGGTGATCTTCCCCTTCAGGAATGAGTTATGCTTATGGTCTGGCATTTCTTGGCCATCTCTCTGTTTGTCTTATTAATTCAACTCATGCTACTCTTAATTATATACATAATAATATGCTTGACACAGATGAAATCAGCCTCTTCAATATTTTTTGTGTACTTCCTATGTGCCTGGCACTCTCTGCATGAGAATTAAAAATCCAAGTAAAAATTGAATTATGGGAAGTTCAGAAAATGTGAAGTATTTATGATTATGTTTCTACTGTTTACCCTGATGATATATGTGAACAGAGGCTTCTGTCTGTCTCTTTTTTTAAAGATTTTATTTATTTGTTTGATAGAGAGAGAGAGAGAGGCAGAAAGAGCACAGGCAGGGGGAGAGGCAGAGGGAGAGGGAAAAACAGAGTCCCCGCTGAGCTGGGAGTTGGACATAGGGCTCGATCCCAGGACCTGGAGATCATGACCTGAGCCAAAGGCAGACACTTAACCATCTGAGCCACCCAGGCACCCCAAGAGGCTTCTCTTTTTATCATAAAACTTATCTGAGGGCGAGCTTCAGTTTCCTGAGTGTTTGTGAAAAGCACAACTTAGTGTTTAAAAGGAAGGGCTCCCCATTAGCCAATTTCTCATAAAAGGACAGTTTTCCTAAAGACATGGTGTTCCACTCAATTAATTTCCACATAGCTGTTCCCTGCTAGAAAGACCAGTAATAAATTAGGCCTGCCCCTCTGCAGTGGCAAGAATGTAGTAAAAGTGGATACCATCAGCATATCCTCAACATAAGGAAGCGAAGCCAGATTGTACATGAAGTTAAAACTAAACTAAAAATTATTATTTCATACTCCTGGTAAATCCTCACGTAAGCCCACCCAGAAAGAATTGCTTTCCTCCTCCTATCTCCACCCCATGCAGATGGCCATTGCTTTTCGTGACATTACCTTGAAACAGGAAGCTGCAGAAAAACTTTATGCTTTTATATCAACCAGAGTTCACATCTAAGTTCAAAATACCAAGAGGGGAAAAAAAACAAAACAAAACAAACACACCAAATAATACAACTCAGAGTGGGAAATAAGGGTTTGGCAACTTTGTTTCCAGTTGTTGGCTTTGGCTCTGAGTAAGGCTTCTGGTTGGCCGCTGTAGGAAAAGTTTTGGACTATTTTCGACAGACAGAACAGGCCACATGAAATTTCTATTATTACTTCAGTCTTGGCTGGCTCTCGTGCACAGAACCAGCTGCCTCTGTCCCTTGTCCTGCAGTGCGTCGTTATAGAGTGTCAGCTCAGATATAGTAGGAAGCTCCCGCAGAGACTGGATCGGGGTCATTACCCCTTGGGAGTGAGACAATCCCCAGGAAGTTCTTATCACTACTGTGGCTATCTGCAGCTATAGCTGAGGGGAGGAGAAGCAAGCCCAACCTCATATTTCTTTTTCTTTTCTTTTTTTTTTTAAAGATTTTATTTATTTGAGAGAAAGAGAGAGAGAAGGAAAGAGAGAGCGAGAGCATAATAAGGGGAAGGGTCAGAGGGAGAAGCAGACTCCCTGCCATGCGGGACTCAATACAGGGACTCGATATCGGTACTCCAGAATCATGACCTGAGCTGAAGGCAGTTGCTTAACCAACTGAGCCACCCAGGCGCCTCTCATATTTCTTTTTTAAAACTAGGTTACAACTAACTGTGTCAAAATCTAAGGTACCACAAGCCCTTAAATCAGAAACGAGATACATTTTTTTAAGATAATACTCCTTTATTTAAAAAAAAGATTTTATTTATTTATTTGACAGACAGAGATCACAAGTAGGCAGAGAGGCAGCCAGAGAAAGAGGGGGAAGCAGGCTCCCTGCTGAGCAGAGAGCCCAATGCAGGGCTCCATCCCAGGACCCTGAGACCATGACCTGAGCCGGAGGCAGAGGCTTTAACCCACTGAGCCACCCAGGCACCCCACGAGATACATTTTTATAGAATTGTAACATTTAAGATTTTCACCCGTTTCTAATATGCATTGGAGAACCAGGGAGAATGTTATAGGTTCTCTAGGCAACCCCCACATGGAAAGCTTTGGCTTTGATCCCCAAACCCTATTTTCTCCTCTTCAGTTAAGGAGGAAAGATGGGTGTGTTTAAAAAGGCCACCTTGGGATTTAAATAGAATCCACGAAGCATCAAGTGTTTCTCGAAGTAGTAACTCTTACATCTTTATAGGCTGTAACTTCAGCTCTGAAAAATCCCCAGAGGCCTATGGTGCTCCCCCTCCCTACCCACGCCCCCCCTCCCTCCTGCCCCCCGCCGCAGTTGGTGTTCACATTCTCTGGTCTCTTAAGCAAGAGGAAAGACTTGTGCATCGCTCTGGACTTTGGACCACGTGAATTTCATTCTGTGGTGTGCCAGAAGGTTTGGGTTGACTGATTTCTCTTTTTATAAGGAATCCTGAGTTTTTGAAAATGGAATTTTTGCCTAAGGGCAGCTTTGCTTTTGAAATGGATTTTTGTTTCTTCTTACTCAAGTCCCATTGCCTTGGGAACTATTAAAAATGGAAAGATGATGATAAGAAAGGAATGTCTTTATACAGATTGGATGACAGAAAAATTGCACCGAGAAAGCCAGGATACTAGAGTGTTCTGACTTTGCCACCAATTCACTTGTTCACTGGCCTGAGGCGATCCTCTTCCTTGTTTTACATCTGAGTATTCTCCCTGTAAAATCAGGATGCTGCCTTCATTACAGGTAGGATGGAAGAAGGTTGAGAGCATGGGCTCTGGAGGCAGATTGCCTTATCTGAATTCTAATTCTACTACTTCCAACCGAGTGACTTCGGGCAAATTACTTGACACACTTCTGTGCCTCAGTTTCTTCATCTATAAAGGGAGGATAATATTAGTACCAGTTTTTAGGGTTGTTGTAAGGAGTCCATCATGATACAGGTAAAATCCTTGGCATGTCCATCATCATGAACATTTTACTTCTTTTACTTATCTGGAGCTCATATTGGTATTATTATTGTAACTTAGCCAAATATGGAAGTCCCAAGAAGTAGAAAAATAAGCACAAATAGAAGTTTAGCTTGAGTCTATCTTATTTTTTTAACCCAGCCACTTCACATAAAAGCCAAGATTTCAAGAGCTTTTGCAAATTTGGATTCACTGGAGAAATTTCACAACTATCTCGATGTGATATCAGCACACATTTAAGGAACAAGTGGCCCAGTCAAGGAGCAGAGAGGGTGGCCCCTGTCTCTGCGTCCATGTTCGGGGCTAGACTATGGCTTTGGCAGGATCTCTAGCAACATCCTCATACCGATCATTTTAGGTAACATTTGGGTTTTACAAACACTAATTATTTACGTGGGTGAGGTGTGCACTATGTCACTCCCTGGGCTGGGTGGACTGAGTGACAAATAAACAAATGCTTAGAGATGATGTGTTCCCAATGTGTTCACTTACAGATGGGAAAACCCAAAGCTATGGAGATGAGGCAAGCAGTCAGGGGAAAACTGGCTCTCATTTGGAGTTTGTCTTTCCTGAGCTGGTCCCTTCTCCCTCTTATTTTCTGCTTATTTACATTAGCTAATTTTCTGCTTTTCCTCAACATGCCCTCTTTGCTCTCTTCAGCTCTGCCTCCCATGGCCCCAGGACTGTGCGGCCCTAAGGCTTATACTACTGTTGGTCCTCTTGGAAAGCTTCACTTTCTCATTCTCTTACCCATATTTGACTCATCCCTTAAGGCCTAAAGCGTAAGCTTTCCTCTCCAGACATCTTTACCTTTCTATGTTGCTCTCATACTTTTGCTCAGCATTCAAAAGAATTATAGAGCCAAAAATGAGGGTTACTTTGCTTTGCTAGAGCCATAGCACTGTGTCCCTGAGAATGATGAATACACTCTTTCTTTATGTCCCTCATTGCACATTTATTGAATGCCTATCATCTGACACATCTGTGCTAGCAGCCAAATGTTATAAGTGGATATTATTACCATTTCATAGATTTTTTTAAAAAAATGAGTTTTTAAGATATTGTTATTTGCTCAAGGCCCCACAACTAGTAAGTGACAGGGATGAAGTTTAAATTTGAGTCTATCATTTTTCTGTCTTTCTGTAGAATATCTCATGTGCTGAATGTGAGTAAGTCATGATGAGTAGACAGGAGGGATGAAAAGGGCTTCTTAGAAGATCTGGAGAGGAGCCTGATGGAGGAATTAGAATTGGTTAGCAGGGTTAGTGGGTAGCTGGGTGGGGTAGGGTGAGTAGAGGGTTCAGGACTGAGGACTGAGGACACAAAGGAATGGGAGGCCAAGTGGAATGCTCTTAGAAGAGTAAAGGGAAGTGGGGCCTCTGAGGTAGCAAGGGACATCTCTCTGACCTCTTGTCTTCTGGGGAGACTTGTCTAAGCTTGGCCTGAGTACTAGCCAGAGGCTGGTACCACCTAGGCCTGGTGCCAGGGTGGGAATTTTCCTAAACAGCAAAGTGAGAGCTCTAAAGGATGAACCCATACTTTGCCCTCAGTTGTGGAGAAAGCCAAGCTGGACTGCTTCCTTAGTCACTGAAACCAAGCACTGACCATGGGGCCAGAACTGGGAGACAAAGCTGAATTTCAGAAGCTAGATGGACAGTTGAATGGAGCAGAGAGTCAGGAGTAAGTATAGGAACAGAGCTTGGGTTCAAGTCACAGTTGCTGTGTAGAGCTGGTGGGCTGGGGCTTGTCTGAAATAGCTTCAAGGGGCAAAGGAAGACCTGTGTGGCTTATAGGCACAAGATGTGGAAGGAAAAGACAGTGAAGAACCTTAGATGGTCATATCAAGGGGTAGAGTCTTTAAAAAGATGTTTCATCCCCCTGACCTCAGTATAAGTTGTCATGGTTTGAGAGTGGAGGTAGAGAACTGGATTGTTGGTGGCAGAATCAGCAAGCTTGTTCACTGGAAGCAGAGATAGAGTGGAATGTTCTAGACCCAAGATGTTGCAGTTACTCCGGAGTGAAATGTGTCTTGGAAAAACTATATTAGGTTCTCTGGAAGTCTCAAGTTGTTTGTGGGAGGTTTCTGCATAGAGGCTGAGGGATATTTGGGGAGTTTGTAATTGTCTTCCACAAATATTCATCTGTTCATTCATTGACTGGTTACCTATTGGGCATATAACATAGTGCTGTGTACCTCTCTGTGTCCTGGGAATAATGGGGCACAAGGCATCAACCTCCCTGTATTCATGGAGACTTACTATAGTGGAAGAGATAGACTTGGAACAAAAACACAAAGTGTAAATTTGAAAAGTGATGACTATTAGAGAGATGAAAGAAGGGTCTGATTTAGATCAGGATGAATGGAGAGGCCTTTCTGAGAAACGAATATTTAAGATGAGATCTGAGGGACGAGCAGGAGTTAATCAGGCACAGCATTCCTGGCCAACAAAATAGTGTGTGCAAAAACTTTGAGATAGGAAAGAACTTGTAGTTTCAAGAGAAATCAAGGTCAGTTGTTGGAATTCAGTGAGCAAAGAAGTAGAGGTTGAAAAAGCTGGCAGGGGCCTGGCTCTGGTTAGAGCTCAGGATAAGGATTTCAAAATTTATCTTATACCCAAAGGGAAGGTGTTAGAGAGTTAAATAAGGGAATGACCTAATGAATGGATGTTTGGGCTCTGATTGCTGCATGGAGAATGCATCGGATGGGGGAAAGTAAGATCATTTCAAAGGCTTCTGTAGAAGATACAATCATATCCAGAAAGAGGAGTAGCAAAATGACATTGAAATTGAAGAGATGACAGTAGATGTAAGGTATACAGTATTTTCAAGGCAGAACCCACAGGACTTCATTATATGCTATGCTCTCTGAAAGTGAAAGAATGCTTCAAAATTACATGGAATATGGAGAATCTATGACTGTAAACTTTATTTTGATGTCAAAGTTTCAATGAAGATGCTGAAGATGCTTATATTCTTTCCAACACTGACAAAAAAGAAAGCAAATTATTTGTCTTCTCTTGATGGTCCCAGCAAGTTGGTGCATTAGGTTAGGGACAGTCAAATCTGGAGTTGTGTGCTCTACTAATCTTCTTTCTCTTTTTTAAAAATTTAAATTCATTTAGCCAACATACAGTGCATCATTATTTTTTGATAGTGTTCAATGATTCATCAGGTTCATATAACACCCAGTGCTCATGTACCCTCCTTTATGCCCATCACTCAATTACCCCATCCTCCCACCCACCTCCCCTTGCACCACCTCCAGTTTGTTCCCCAGAGTCACAGTCTCTCATGGTTGTCTCCTTCTCTGATTTCTTCCTATTCAGCTTTCCCTCCCTTCCCCCATGGTCCTCTGTACTATTTCTTATATTCCACATATGAGTGAAACCATAAAATGGTTTCTCTGATGGACTTATTTCACTCAGCATAATACCATCCACATCGATGTAAATGGTAGATATTCCTCTTTCTGATGGCTGAGTAATATTCTATTGTATATATGAAGCATATCACATCTTCTTGGTTTAGTTTTATCACATTCGTCTTCTTGGTTTAGTTTTATCACATTCACCTGTTGAAGGACGTCTCAGCTCCTTCCATAGCATGGTTATTGTGGACATTGCTGCTATGAACATTGAGATGCAGGTGCCCCTTCTTTTCACTACATCTGTGTCTTTGGGATAAATACCCAGTAGTGCAAATGCTAGATCATAGTGTAGCTCTATTTTTAACTTCTTGAGGACCTCCATACTGTTTTCCAGAGTGGCTGTACTAGCTTGTATTCCCACCAACAGTGTAAGAGTTTCCACCTTTTTCCATATCCTTGTCAACATTTGTTGTTTCCTGTCTTGTTAATTTCAGCCATTCTGACCGGTGTGAGGTGGTATATCACTGTTGTTTTGGTTTGTATTTCCCTGATGCAAAGTGATGTGGAACATTTTTTCATGTGTCTGCTGGCCATTTGGATATCTTCTTTGGAGAAATGTTCGTTCATGTCTTCTGCCTATTTCTTGACTAGATTATTTGTTTTGGGTGTTGAGTTTGATAATTTCTTTATAGATCTTGGATACCAGCCCTTTATCTGATATATCATTTGCAGATATATTCTCTCATTCCACATAGGTTCCCTCTTAGTTTTGTTGTCTTAGTTGTGGTCATTAATCTCTTGTCTGCGCTAGTTACAGTTGTTTGTATAAGACTACAGGCAGATGAATGTCTCTAGATATGTATCTCCTTGTTGAGAGGGTCACAAAGGGACAATGGGATGTTATGTAAGCTGATATCAGGACAATACACACTTCAGCCATAAAAAGGAATGAAATCTAACCATTTGCAATGAAATGGATGGAACTAGAGTATAATGTGAGGTGAAATAAGTCAGCCAGAGAAAGACAAATACTGTATTATTTCACTCATATGTGCAATTTAAGAAACAAATGAGCGAAGGAAAAAGAGATGAAGGGAGAAAGATAAGTCAAGATACAGACTCTTATCTATAGAGAATGAACTGATGGTTATCAGAGGGGGAGGTTGGTGAGAGGATGGGTGAAATAGGCGACAGGGATTAAGGAGTGCACCTGTTGTAATGAACACCAGGTGAAGTATGGAATTGTTGCATCACCATATTGCACACCTGAAACTGATATAACACTGTATATTAACTAACTGGAATTAAAATGCAAACTTTAAAAAAAGACAATATACACAGCACAGGACAGACAAAGGCTATGCTCCTCCAAGATTACTTGATACTATAAATCAATTTGTGTTTTGAAAAGAGCATTTCCATAGAAATCTCTTTCTTTCTAGCAAAGTAGTTTTTTTGAGTACTTATTGAGTGCCTACAGTATTTATTTGAAAATTTAGCTAATGGGGCACCTGGGTGGCTCAGTGGGTTAAAGCCTCTGCCTTCGGCTCAGGTCATGATCCCAGGGTCCTGGGACCGAGCCCCACATCGGGCTCTCTGCTCAGCGGGGAGCCTGCTTCCTCCTCTCTCTGCCTGCCTCTCTGCCTACTTGTCATCTCTGTCAAATAAATAAATAAAATCTTAAAAAAAAAGAAAATTTAGCTAATAATACCATAAAAATAAAAATAGATATATGATCTTAGATTTCAACAGCTCTAAAAGTGAGGGTATGAAAGAAATCTATAGGGATTTCAAGCTATTAAATGTGGACAATGAAGTCTCCTGGGTAAAGTTCTCTGTTACAAATGTGTTGAGGATATAGTTATGAGTAGAAAAAGTGCAAAGAAACAACAACAACAATGAAACATTTTTCCCCCTTTCCAGTCACTTCTCCCCCACTCACCTATAATCCAGGGAAACATTTCCAAAGGAAGAGCAGAGGGCAACCCAAACCTTCTCTTTCTCCTCCTGACGCCTCCCCTCTTTACTCTTTCAGAGAACCAGTGTCTGCAAAAGAAAGAACTGCTAGAGGAGCAGTTCCATGGGAACCTCCCTGGATATGGGATCTGTGGTAACATCTCACACTGCCCTGATTCAGAGTGCTGGACTGGCAGCAGAGGGAAAGTGAGAGGAATTCTAAAACACTAGAAAAGACAAATATCTCTGCCTTGTTCTTTTGAGATGAGTCAGGGATCTGGACCTAGACAAGACTGTGAACACATCAGAATGATGAACAGAGCCCTAGGGAATCTTTAGTGTCTCTAGAAGGCAGACAAGGCCGGGTTTTGAGGTTTTTTTCCTCAGGGCTCTGAGAAAAGATGAGAGTCTGAAGGAGGAAAATGGGTGGTGCGGCCAAGGGGACACAAGCAGCATTAATTCACAGCGGGGATATATTCATTTTACTCAGTCTTCATGGGTGTGAATGCTACTAACTACCCAATCAAATGAGTAAACCAGCCTCTTATTAGATACTATAGCTAAAAAGTCAAGGTACTTGTGGTAATTACCAGCAAATAAGGGAGAGCTTAGTCAAACTGACATTGAAGTACAATTTATTGTTAATGAATCACTCAGGGGCCTTCTATATCATTTTAAAGAAAAAAAAATAGCCCTTTGTTGTTCAGTGTGGTATAATAGAAGGAGATTTTAGTGTTTCTAGTTAGAAAAATCTTGGTTTAGTTTTATCAGTTGTGTGAACACAAGTTCGCGCCAGAATGTAAGTTTCATGAGCATGAGTTCACTGATAAACCAACATGTGGTAGGCACTCAATAAGTACTTATGAACTGACATCAGGTATGTTTCTGAACCTTGTTTTCCTCATATTAAAGAAGTCAATGTTATACCTCAGAGAGGTGTCGTGAAGATAATGGATGATGTATTATAAAATACCTGACTGGGGCACGTGGGTGGCTCAGTTGGTTAAACATCAGATTCTTGGCTGTGACTCAGGTCATGATCTCGGGGTCATGGGATCGAATCCCATATGGGATTCCTCACTCAGTGCAGAGTCTGCTAGGGATTCTTTCTCTCTCCCTCCTTTGCTGCCCCTCACTCCACTTGTGCACTCTATCTCAAAGAAATAAATTATGAATACATAACTAAATAAAATTCTTTGAACAAAATACCTGACCAGAGAAGATAGTCTGGTTAGAGAGAACCTCGGAGTGAGTTCAGTTGTATTGTTGCCTGCAGGGATGGTTTGTTCTTTTTCTCTGTCTTTCAACTGTTATATTCTGGCTCGCTTTTACCAGTTTGTTCGTGAACCTTTTCTCCCTCAATCTTAGCGCCACCTCCAGATAGATTTTAGCTTTATCAGAGAATGCAGGCAATTCTTCATCAAAAACTACCAACCAGAAAGCAGGATCCTGCCATATATGCTGTCATTGGGCAGCTTCTTAATGTTGCACTTCGAGTATTGACATATAAATATAACGTGCTGTTCTTTGGGGACTTTTAGCCCATTTAAACAAATGGTTTTGAACAAACAAGATCTTTCAGCCGAGTCCTTTTACCTCCACATCTACCTCTCCTCCTAGTTTCTGTTTCCCGGCCACTCTATGTTGCCTCTGCCTGGACTTCCCAGCAAGCCACTAGTCCTTTAGGTCTCATTTTAAATGTCAAATCCTCAAATATGCCTTTTCTAATCTTCCGGGGGAGCTCAGCTCTCTCAGCATTAATCCTGTGGTATCTGTGCTTCCTCTTACATAGTACTAATCACACCTGTCATTGCTTCATGGCTCTTTCCCACCACGCCATGAACCTCATGATAGCAGAATCTGCTTTATTCACCATCACAATCCTCTGTGTTTAGCACAAAGTAAACACTCTGACATTTTTTGTTGAATTGAAAATGAACAAACTGAACTAACGCCTCAACAAGATTGCAGCACTGAAAGGAATCTCAAAGGTATAGTGAGCCTATTTTCTCAAACAGAAGGCAACAATTATGTCTGATAAGGGGTTTGCTTTTGATTTGTTAGATTGTTTATAAGAAAACTCTAATAAAACTGAAAATGAAAGAATCTTCTGTTGTATACTTAATACTTTGCTTTTATACAAATATTAAAATTATTTGACATTATGATGATCAAAAAGTATCTGATATAAATACTTCTTACTGCTAAAGTAATCTAGAATTTAATAAAACAAAAGTCTGTGTAGTCAGTTAAGGTTTTTGAAATACTAAGTGAGATTTCTTTTTCTTTCTTTCTTTCTTTTTTTTTTTTTTTTCATTCTGGTAATCCCTATTATTCTGTGTTGCCTCACAGCCCTTGATTATAGAGCCAGACAGCTTGGGCTCAAATCCAGTTCCCACCACTTAGTTCTTATTGATTTTAGTCAAGTTACTTAGGCTCTCTGTTACATTTTCTTTGTCTCGGAACTGGGATAATAATAGCACCTGCCTAATAGGATTATTTTGAAGATTAATTGAGATAATATATCTAAAATTATCAGAATGTTGCTTGGCACATTGTTCTCAATGTTATATTAGTAAAAATATTAGTATAAGTATTATATCATCATCATCATCATCCAGAGAGAATATGCACAGCTGAAAACAAATAATCACTGCTAAGCTTTGCATTTTAAAATGCATTTAAAACACTGTAATAAAGTTGGGGCGCCTAGGTGGCTCAGTGGGTTAAAGCCTCTGCCTTCAGCTCAGTTCATGATCCCAGGGTCTTGGGATCAAGCCCTGCATTGGACTCTCTGGTCAGCAAGGAGATTGCTTCCCTTCCTCTCTCTCTCTGCCTGCCTTTCTGCCTACTTGTGATCTCTGTCAAATAAATAAAAAAAATTTTTTTTTTAAATCTAAAAAAATAAACATAAAAAAAAACCCCTCTGTAATAAAATGACATCAGCAAAAATGGCAGAGCAAGGACCTCTGAAAATTCCATGAAAGCAACAAGAAAACTGGCAAAAGATAGTCAGAATCAACTTCTTTCTAAACTCTGGAAATTAATTTAAGGGTTGCAGCACTCCAGGGAGCATTTATTCAAGAAAACAGCTGAATCTCAGTAAGAACAGTGAACTTTGTGGCATTTTAACTTATTCTATTCCTATGCCCCACTCTCTGGTTCATGGTACTTTGAAAACCAATGGCCCATGAACAAGATGAAAACCAGCAGTGTGGTAGCTGTTGGAGAGGACAGAATGGGGTTAGAGCTCCTTCAACGACTCAGAGAATTGTCATAATGTGACCTGTGTGATGGTTCTCTTGAAGAGAGTCATTTCAAGACTATCTTTACTTAACTTTATTTAACTTGGTGCTCCCCCCACCACTGTGAAGGGCCTTTTCCCCTGTGATGGTGTGTTTGTTGAAAAAATTTAGGAGCTTTTTTTTTTTTTTTTAAAGATTTTATGTATTTATTTGACAGAGAGAGAGATAGCGAGAGAGGGAATGCAAGCGGGTGAAGTGGGAGAAAGAAAAGCAGGCTTCCCGCTGAGCAGGGAGCTTGATGCAGGCTCCATTATCCCAAGACCCTGGAATCATGACATGAACTGAAGGCAGGCGTTTAATGACTGAGCCACCCAGGCACCCATTAGGAGCAAGTGTTAAGTTTTGTGCCTGGCTGAGATAGTACATAACATTTGGAGCAAATAATAGGCTAACCAAAAAGTTTAAAAGGAAAAAGTAAGGGGTAAAAAGTCTACAGGCTCATTGAAAAGTTGTGATATATTCCTGGGAATTGAGAAGGCCCTGTACACACATAGGTGTCTGTGCATACCAAGACCTGTGTACATTTTTGGGAAAGACCTGAGATGGTCCTGAGCTCTCACCTCTGATTGACATTGGGCTGTACAGAAAGTAAAGGCTAGGGCAAAGTTGTCAACTGCCTGGCTAGATACTGAAGGCATGTCCCAAAGCACACACCCAGCCCTTCAGCCAAAACTGGTAAACTTATTGTTTCCGGATATTTAAGGTTCCAGATGTCTAATTACTAGGTGACCACAATGCTAACAGAGCAGAGACTTTAGCAGCATGAAAATAATTCAGACTTTTCAAAATTAGTTCAGAAGAGTCATGAAACAAGCAACAAAAATAGCATCGACAACAACAAACCCTGAGCAGGGGGCAGAATTTTATTTCCAGAATCGTCACACTATATTATTTTAAATATCTAGTTTGCAACAAACATTCTAGACTTTTGAAGAAAAAAGAAAATATAGCCCGGCTCATACATAAGAACGACAACAACAACAACAACATAAATCAGTAGAAACTGTCTCCAAAGAAGCTCAGATATTGGACTTACTAGATAAAGACTAAATCAGCTATTTAATGTATCTTCAGAGATCTATTGGGAATCACGTCTAAAGAACTAAAGGAAAGGAGGAGGAGGATGTCTCGCCAAGTAGAGAGTATCGATAAAGAGGCAGAGAGTATAAAAAAGAAACATTTTATTTATTTTTTATTTTTTTATAAACTTATAATGTATTATTAGCCCCAGGGGAAAAAAGAAACCCTTTAAAAGTCTAATAAGGGAAAGGAAAAATTCACTCCAGGGATTCAATAACAGATTTGAGCAAGTGGAAGGAAGAATCAGGAAATTTGAAGATATATCAATTGAAATGGTCCTGTTTGAGGAACAGAAAGAAAGAATAATGAAACATGAGCAGAGACTCAGAGCCCTCTGGGACACCACCAAGCACACGTATGTATAATGGGAGTCTCAGAAGGAGAACAGAGAGAGAGAAAGGGGTAGAAAGAATCCTTGATGAAATCTCTGAAAACTCCCCAAATTTAGTGAAAAGTTTGTAACAGGGATGATAGCTTGAGAACTGAAGAGTTTTGGGTTTGCAAAAGCCAGGGTTTTGGGGGGAGGGAAGTCCTCCCATCCCATTTAATTTAAGGCATACTTTTTACATATGGTATAAGGAAACATGCATATTAACGTCAAATGTTTCCTTCCAGACAGAGAAGAGATAGGACTTCTTTCTGAGCTAACTGGCAGAGCACTTGAAGAAGATTAGAGTTGAGATGTTAGTGTGGGGCTTTGTGCTTTGCGCCTTCTCTCTCAAGATAAAAATTCTGGTTGGATGTGAGTGGAAATCTCAGATGGGTCTGGGGATGCTTCAGTCCTTCTGGAGTTCTGAGAAGTGTGCCCTGAGCCAATGTGTGGGTCACAGTAGAGAAGTAAAGGAAGCACAGTATGTTTAGGTGGGATGGGTGTGAGAGAGTTCACTTGCTTATCCTCTCCTTCTCTATGGGGATGGAACAGATCTGTAAATCACTTTGTATGTTTTACGGGGACCCAGAATGAGGTTAATCACTGAGGGTGGGTGTGTCTGTCAGAGGGTCAACATGGTGTGAAACAAGGGGACTCAGAATAGAGGTCATGGCAGAACAATCAACCAAGAGATGGGATGAGAGACGGGGCTAAGAGGTGGAGGATCTGCGGTGTCACTGAGAGCCACTGTGGGAGAGGCCACCACATCCCCAGGTTTGCCTGAAACACTGTAGTGGCAAAGAGGACAGATCACTTGAGCCTGACTGCAACCATGATCACAGCAGAAAGAGCGCTACCCAAGGCTTAGTGAAACAAGCCACACCTCAGGAAGGCCAGTGAGAACAGAGATGACACATGGACCCGTGCCCTTCCTCCGACACTAGAATGATACGCAATTCCCCCTGGAGCTCAGATTATTCTGGGAAAAAGAAGAGAAAGAAAAGGGAAAGAAAGAGAATCTCAAGAGACCCCATTTCAAGATTTAAGATACTTAAGTCTCTAGAAATGGCACAACTTCATCTTTTGCTATACGAGGAGATGGGCTCTAGAGAGCCAAATTTAATTTCAACCTTGGACAAAGAGAAATATATCCTTGCACATCTGGTCTCATATTGTAAAAATGTATTTCCACTGTGCCTATTTAGGTTATTCCTTATTTAATTCCAAATTATACATATTTTGCATTATATGTGTATTTAATTGTATAAGTTAAATATCCCACAAAAAAAAGGAGAGAAATATTCTTTGATTTGTGTGGGACAGTCCATCCATCATTCTAGACAGTAAGTGTATGTCCTCAAGTGAATGTAAGTGGAGACATGTGAATAAGCCATTTTCCCAGTTCTGCTCAACACCCAGGGCTTTCTCATAGAGTGAAGATCTCACCCAACTGAGCATGATTCTGTTGATGAAGACACTGACTTTTATAAACTCAGTGCATGTCAGTTATTTCATCTGGTGTTCCACTCAAGAGACAACAATCTCTTCTAGCAGTGGAGCAAAAACTGTCTGTGGAATTTACTGAGAGACCATAGTAGGCTCCAACATGGAAACTTTCTAAGGGATTATCAAGGGGAATTTGCCAACATGTGCTTTTCTCTGTGCATGCTAACATTTGAAATTAACCTTAAGGTAAGTTAAGAGACTTCACTGTAGATCCATATTTTTTACTGAATATCCAGAGTATATCTTTAGACACATTGCCTTTAAAGGGCTGACAGTGGCTTTATGTTTGTAGGTTCATTTTCCTTTAATAACTTTCCAGATCAAGTTAAATTAATGTTTATCTTTCTCAAAATATTGGTATGATCACCCTAAATTAAGTTCAAATGTGGTAGTTCAATATCTTCTTATAACAAAGTACTAATGTTTGAGGAAAAAGATTGCCTTGTGGATTTAATTTCATCTGTACTGGGGTCTCTCAAAAATGAACAAACATTTGGAGCCAACTGGAATTCAACACTGAGTTAAAGCATTCAGCGAGCTAAGCACAGTTGCCAAGTCTTTGGCAACAATCCTGAAATGGGGGCCATTGCAAGTGGGGCCCTGTTTCTAAGTCTCAACAGACTCCAGGGTATATATTTTTCTTTTCCTATTGGTCAAAAAGTCAAAAAGGGGAATTCAGCACCGACCTTTTTTTTGGCAATTTAGGAAGACTTTGTTTAAAATTGAATTTTTATTTTTATTTTGCTTTATAGATTTACTTATTTATTTGAGAGAGAGAGAGAGAGAGAGAGAGTAAATGTTGGGGGGTGGGTAGAGGGACAGAATCTCAGGCCGACTCCCTGTGGAGTGTGGAGCCTGACACAGGGCTCAATCTCATGACCCGAGCCGAAACCAAGATTCTGATACTTAACTGACTGAGCCACTCAGGTGCCTCACATTTTTCTTTTTAAAAGGTAAATACATGTACACAGTTTTTAAAGCAAAATAATGTTACTGGATCCCGTCTCTCTATCTCCTACTTCTCTTTTCTAAGAAGTAAAAACTTACACCTTCAAAAATAGCTAAAATAAGGTACCTGGGTGGCTCAGTGGGTTGGGCCTCTGACTTTGGCTCAGGTCGTGGTCTCAGGGTCCTGGGATCGAGCCCGGCATCTGGCTCTCTGCTCAGCAGGGAGCCTGCTTCCTCCTTTATCTCTGCCTGCCTCTCTGCCTACTAGTGATCTCTGTCAAATAAATAATTTTTAAAAAATCTTCATAAAATAGCTAAAATAAATTAGCAATTTTCTAGCATTTATTTCCATATTTCTAAATAATATGCTGCTATTACTTTTTTTCAGTTTTAGATCTTATCTATAGACTTCCTACTATGGAAGATGAGGATTTAGCTTTCTTACCCCCCACCCCATCCCAATGTACACATGGGACCTATAGAGAACATTAGTTACAGAGATACCACCAGACAGGAGCTGTGACTGAAGGTCAAGGAGTATAGCTGCTTCCAAAATGCACCCTGGGTGGCTAGGATAAGGGTGAAGGTGGAATCAATATCTCAACCTTTCCTGCCCCTTGTTTTCTTGCTCTAGCCATTGAGAGGAGTGGCAGATATCTCACTGGCTGAACCCAATTAGAAGCCAGAATATAGAGGTACCTGGGTGGCTCAGTGGATTAAAGCCTCTGCCTTCAGCTTAGGTCATGATTCCAGGGTCCTGGGATGGAGCCCTGCATCAGGCTCTCTGCTCAGCAGGGAGCCTGCTTCCCCCTCTCTCTCTGCCTGCCTCTCTGCCTACTCGTGATCTCTGTCAAATAAATAAATAAAATCTTTTAAAAAAAAAACAAAGAAAAGTAGCACATACAATTTCTTGTTTTCCTTGAAGTTAATAATTGCCTCACTTTTTGTTGTTATTGTTTGTTTGCTAAGTTTGCTATTGCACTGAAGACACAAAAACTGAAATTTTACCCTGATACCACTACAACTAGGTACTTTTCACCCTGGACAATCCAAAAATAACAAGCTCTGTCTGGTTCTGGTCCCGCAAGTAATGAAAACTTGAATATTTCTTATACATCTGGACTCCTGAGCAAAAACAACTTTATTCCCAATTTTTACTATGTGAATGTCTGATGATAAGTCACAGTGTCTGTGATGGAGATAATCATGTGAGAAAAAAATTTATTTTTCCATCAAGAACAGACTAATGTTAACTTGGTAGCTGGGTAATTGTGTGTGTGTGTGTGTGTGTGTGTGTGTGTGTATGTGTATGTGTGTGTGTGTGTGTGTGTGTGTTTTGTCTAAAAAGTTCTGTTATTAATTGTGAGCCAGTCTTTATGGCTCTGACTTTCCTATAGTCCTTGCAGGTAACATTTTTCTTTCCTTTTATAAATGCTTCTGTTTCCAAGTCTTCCTTTGACGTCACCTCTCAGTAATTCGTCCAGAAACTTGCAGACAGACATGAAAGTTTCTTCTCAATGTTTAGCACATTGGGTATTCAATCAATTTCTACTTTTTGAATCTGGTTTAACCCTTCAAGAAGGTAAACAACAGTCTTTTGCCTGGGAAGGGAAAGAGTGATTTTTGGCTACTCAGAGAGGAGGGAAATGATAGGGAGGGGATCAGATGTTCTCAATATTCCTTAGACAGACTTACATAATGATCATGTTTTTTTGCCCAACTTCCCTGCTTGCCTCTGGCATTTACTGGCATCTTCAGTTTCTAAGGCTGTGAGGGATGCTTATTAGCAACTCTCTCTCTGCTCTCAAAAGTTTGGAATTCAACTATTCCCACTTTGCTAAATCAGTTTACTACTTACCCATTTGTTTTCTAGCTTCCAAAATTTGTGTCGATCTCATTTGTCTGCTTTCATTTTCTTTCTTTCTTTCCTTCTTTCTTTTGTTTCTAGGCGCTTTCTCTATTATTATTATTATTATTTGCTTTCATTTAGTGAGGTTTTGGCTGGGAGAGGACTAAAATACATGTGTTTAATTAGCTATATTTAATTAGATGCCAGAACTGTTTTTTCAGGGCACAAAAAAAGCTAAATTCCAGGATGCAGCATTCTTTCACATACAAGTAATTCCAGTATGAATCAATTTGTCTTGGATTTCTCAAATGTAGTCATTTTGAACATCTTCCGTACACACTTTAGAACCTTTAGCCCCACCTCTTACTCTGCGCACTGCTGTGGCAAATAGTCTCTTGCAGGTTTAGACTAAGTTGCATGCGGCGTTTTTTTTTTTTTTTCCAATTTATTTATTTTCAGAAAAACAGTATTCATTATTTTTTCACCACACCCAGTGCTCCATGCAATCCGTGCCCTCTATAATACCCACCACCTGGTACCCCAACCTCCCACCCCCCGCCCCTTCAAAACCCCTCAGATTGTTTTTCAGAGTCCATAGTCTCTCGTGATTCACCTCCCCTTCCAATTTACCCCAACTCCCTTCTCCTCTCTAACACCCCTTGTCCTCCATGATATTTGTTATGCTCCACAAATAAGTGAAACCATATGATAATTGACTCTCTGTGCTTGACTTATTTCACTCAGCATAATCTCTTCCAGTCCCGTCCATGTTGCTACAAAAGTTGGGTATTCATCCTTTCTGATGGAGGCATAATACTCCATAGTGTATATGAACCACATCTTCCTTATCCGTTCGTCCGTTGAAGGGCATCTTGGTTCTTTCCATAGTTTGGCGACTGTGGTGGCCATTGCTGCTATAAACATTGGGGTACAGATGGCTCTTCTTTTCACGACATCTGTGTCTTTGGGGTAAATACCCAGGAGTGCAATTGCAGGGTCATAGGGAAGCTCTATTTTTAATTTCTTGAGGAATCTCCACACTGTTCTCCAAAGAGGCTGCACCAACTTGCATTCCCACCAACAGTGTAAGAAGGTTTCCCTTTCTCCAAATCCTCTCCAACACATGTTGTTTCCTGTTTTGTTAATTTTGGCCATTCTAACTGGTGTAAGGTGATATCTCAATGTGGTTTTAATTTGGATCTCCCTGAGGGCTAATGATGATGAGCATTTTTTCATGTGTCTGATAGCCATTTGTATGTCTTGATTGGAGAAGTGTCTGTTCATATCTTCTGCCCATTTTTTGATGTGTTTGCCTGTTTCGTGTGTGTTGAGTTTGAGGAGTTCATTATAGATCCTGGATATCAACCTTTTGTCTGTACTGTCATTTGCAAATATCTTCTCTCATTCCGTGGGTTGCCTCTTTGTTTTTTTGACTGTTTCCTTTGCTGTGCAGAAGCTTTTGATTTTGATGAAGTCCCAAAAGTTTATTTTCGCTTTTGTTTCCTTTGCCTTTGGAGACATATTTTGAAAGAAGTTGCTGTGGCTGACATCGAAGAGATTACTGCCCATGTTCTCCTCTAGGATTCTGATGGATTCCTGTCTCACGTTGAGGTCTTTTATCCATTTTGAGTTTATCTTTGTGTATGGTGTAAGAGAATGGTCGGTCGAGTTTCATTCTTCTACATATAGCTGTCCAGTTTTCCCAGCACCATTTATTGAAGAGACTGTCTTCTTTCCACTGTATATTTTTTCCTGTTTTGTCGAAGATTAATTGACCATAGAGTTGAGGGTCCATATCTGGGCTCTCTACTCTGTTCCACTGGTCTATGTGTCTGTTTTTATGCCAGTACCATGCTGTCTTGGTGATCACAGCTTTGTAATAAAGCTTGAAATCAGGTAACGTGATGCCCCCAGCTTTATTTTTGTTTTTCAACATTTCCTTAGCGATTCGGGGTCTCTTCTGATTCCATACAAATTTTAGGATTATTTGCTCCAGCTCTTTGAAGAATACCGGTGGAATTTTGATCGGAATGGTATTAAAAGTATAGATTGCTCTAGGCAGTATAGACATTTTAACAGTGTTTATTCTTCCAATCCAAGAGCATGGAATGGTCTTCCATCTTTTTGTGTCTTCTTCAATTTCTTTCATGAGTGTTCTGTAGTTCCTCGAGTACAGATCCTTTACCTCTTTGGTTAGGTTTATTCCCAGGTATCTTATGGTTCTTGGTGCTATAGTAAATGGAATCGATTCTCTAATTTCCCTTTCTGTATTTTCATTGTTAGTGTATAAGAAAGCCACTGATTTCTGCACATTGACTTTGTATTCTGCCACGTTGCTGAATTGCTGTATGAGTTCTAGTAGTTTGGGGGTGGAGTCTTTTGGGTTTTCCAAATAAAGAATCATGTCATCTGCGAAGAGAGAGAGATTGACTTCTTCATTACCAATTTGAATACCTTTTATTTCTCTTTGTTTTCTGATTGCTGTTGCTAGGACTTCTAATTCTGATTGTGTCTTATTTCAGCCTCTGGTTCCTGTCCTAGAACATCTCTGATGCTGACGAGTGGTACCCACAGAATCTCTGGACACTCACGTGTTGAAAAACAGGAAGTCAGGGGAACTTAATATCCATGGTGTCATTCCTGACCAACGGGGGACAGTGGCCAATGATGCTTCCTTCTTTTGTACTTGGCAGACAGTTCTCTGATGCTTCACAGGAGACTTCACTAAACCTGGATTTCGGTCTTGAGAGAGCCTGAGCCTGAGCCATAAACTCAGCCACACCAAGTGGGACTTAGAACCTTATTGGTTCACAAATCTGACCCAATAAGTATAGGTGTTGTTTTAAGCTATGTTTGTGATAATTTTCTACATAGCAATAGCATGTGTTGCTCAAGCAGAGCCTGAGACCAAGACTTCCATGCTCCTACTTTCTCAGGGAGCTCAACTCCCCTATAGGAAGCAAAAATAAGGGAAAAGTGGAGTGATGCCCAGAAGCAGGAAAATGAAATGGGACAATTTTTTTTAAAGATTTTATTTATTTATTTGACAGACAGAGATCACAAGGAGGCAGAGAGGCAGGCAGACACAGAGGAGGAAACAGGCTCCCTGCTGAGAAGAGAGCCCGATGCGGGGCTCTATCCCAGGACCTTGTGATCATGACCTGAGCTGAAGGCAGAGGCTTTAACCCACTGAGCCACCCAGGTGCCCCTGGGACAATGTTTCTTAAGAGTGACTGATGGGGTCCCTGGGTGGCTCAGTGGGTTAAGCCTCTGCCTTCACTCAGGTCGTGATCTCTGGGTCCTGGGATCAAGCCCCATGTCGGGCTCTCTGCTCAGCAGGGAGCCTGCTTCCCCCTCTTTCTCTATGCCTGTCTTTGCCTATCTGTGATCTCTTTCTGTCAAATAAATAAAATATTTAAAAAAAAGAGTGATTGATTCCCTCATTTTGAAGAACAGTCTCTTGAGAGACATATAAATGACTGCTTTTCAGGATAATTCTCCCAGATGAGAAAGGAAGAAGAATTACTGAATTCTTTGCTGGCTCCTGTCTCTCTTTGGAGAGGTTCTTCCCAGTGGGTCTTAATTTCCCCGCACTTCCTGAGTGTGAATGTGTAGGCATGGAGCATGTCCTGCGAGGTCTCACGCCTGAGCATCCACAGGAAAGCTATAGGTCAGGAAGGGAGATATATGAGGGAAGTGAGATGCTGCTGGTCTGCCCAGTTCGAGCTGCTTCAATTTACATGGAGTTGGCTGCCACAGTGCTGGCTAAGCTGGTACAAGAGGCCAAATGCCACAGAGAAGACATGAGGGAAAGGCTCTGAAGTGGCACAGAAAGAGGACTGTAACAGCGGGAATGGTCTCTTGGTGTCCCCTTTTATATGGAGAAAGCTGATGAAATGGTTAAAATTCCATCATATTTTGTTTTGACCAAATAGTTTCTTTGACAGAGATCACTAACTGCAGTTGCAAAATCCAGCACAATATTTGCTGTAAACAGGATATCTAATCCTGTTAGAGCATCTCCATAAAAATTGTTCTAGGCTTCTCTGAGGAACTTTGATGTCCCAGAGCAAACTATTCCTTGTCAACTCTTTTCTTAGTAAACATGACATTTTTCTCTCAGAATTTTTTTTCCCAAACATAGTTTCTTATTTAACACAGAGTAGATTTGGAGAGTATACAAAGAGATAGATACAACTTTTTGATCTGTAAAGCATTCTCCAAGAGTAAACATACATTTGTAATATCAACTCTTTGGAAGCTCAAATTACGCTGACTTTTGCCTGCAGTTACTTTGAAGAGTTTCCAATTTTTCACTTAGTCTCTGGGTCCAGGGAAGAGATAAGCTTTCTTCCAGTGGTTTTTATCATCATCATGATCATCATCATCATCATCATCATCACCACCACCATTATCACAAAGAAACTCTTTCCAAGCTCTCAGAAGTTTCCCCTTCATGTCTTCTTTGGTAAAATTGTATCACTTCTTCACCCTTAGCTGCAAGAGAGGCTGGGAAATGCAGCATCTGACATTTTCACAGCCTTTTATGGGAGGTAGGTTCTAACATCTGTAAAGAAAGAGAAATGGCTGTGTAACGACAACTCAGCAAGTACATTTCCTGTTTTCTTCCTTTCCATCAGTCTTGTCTCGTTTGAGACTTATTCCAGACAACTTGACTAAAATTGGAGACAGTGAATCTTCTCAGCCATATATTTACAGACCAACTTCAGGATAGGTGATCTCTTTTAAGTGGTTTGACTCATCGATTTTCTGTTGATTCTGAGTAGGGTCACATTCAGAGGGTACCTTTTTAAGTTCAATGGGTATCTTTCTCTCCCCCTAAACATTGATTAAGATGCGGCGGGTGGGGTGTCACAATTTTCAAACAGTTTTGTGTTTGAATCTCTACGGCTACTTGACACATTTGTTACTTGTTTGATCCCTGAAGCCTCTGAGCTTCCAATTGCTCAGAAAAAAGAAATTAGGAAAGTCATTTATCCATCATCACTGGGTAAATTACATATAAGGGAATACAGATGAATTTGGCAGGCTAGAGAAACTTATTCCTTGAATAATAGGAGGCTCTTAGGAATGCTGAGATAAGGCAGGGCCCCCATGATCTGCTGCCTTTCACTGCTGCACTTGCTTCTTTTCCATCTGCTTTTTCCAGTCTGCACTGGCGTTAGACAAAGGATGGTGGAGCTTAAAAAATTTTTGTCTAAAATAAAAGCAAGTGCTATTTGACTTGTGGATTCTTCTAAGTTTCCCATCAGTGTCTGCCTCAGACAGAGGCCAAGTGAGATATGCTGGTATTTGATTTCATGGCCACCCAGGGGAGGATCTTCCTGGGAAGACCCAAGGAGAGGAAAGTCTTCACAAAACTCTGTCAGCATCCTATATTTCTAGCACAATCCCTTCATTTGATGGAGGCCTGGAAAAATTTTGTCACACAGTTAGTGGGAAAGCCCAGGCCAGAACTCAGATCTTTGGTGTTTTTTCCCATGTATGTGGACACAGACCTCTTTGAGCAGCTTGCTCAGTTTTGCCCACATCAAGTGGAAACTCTATTGGAAAGAACTGAGACTTGACCTATTTACAGCCATATTCACAGGACCCTAAATGTGTATGTTGGGTGTTCAGTAAAGATGGAATGATTGAATACTAGATTTTTTCTCAGCTTCCTTTTTGGTGTATTATCATTCTCATTATATTCTTCTAAATTGGGTTTTGTTGTAAGGGAGAAGTAGAATGTAATGATCTTATGAGGAGCAAAGGCCTATAAAAATTAGAGCCTTTGAAAATGAACATCTTTGTACTTTATTACCATGTCAGTGGAGAAAGCAAGGAGCAGGGTTTGGGGGTGCAGGTCTGAACCTGGGGAACATACTATAGAGGAGGAAGAGGAGGAGAGGGAGGAGGAGGAGGAGAAGGAGGAGAAGGAGGAAGAACACTAGTGAGGAAAGATGACTTGGAGGAAGAGAAGAATTGAAGTATTTTTGTAGAGCAACCCCTACAAGAAAATACAGCCTTATTGGGTGGGCATTGAGGGGGTGAGAATATTCTCCTTACTTTTTATGTTTCTGTCTGGAAGAACTTCAGCTATAGTTATACTCCTAGCTTCTCCTCACCCCTGAGAGGAAAAATGGAGTGTGCTTAGCATACTCCTTCCTTTTTCTTTTAAAGATCCTCCTGCCTAGTCTTCTCTCTGCCATGTCTTAAGGGTCCTGCCCTTGAAGGTGAGGCTTACGGTGGTCCAGCTGTGCTTGTCTAAGTCTGAGCTAAAGTTGTACAAGGCTACTATGGCCCCACATCAAAGCCCTGTTCTACTATCCCCACTTTCAACAGTATAGCAGTCCCCCGTTCTGTGTGGGGAATACATTCCAGGATCAATAGTAGATGCCTGAAACCGCAGACAGTACTGAACCCTGTAAAGACTACACTTTTTCTGGAGCGCCTGGGTGGCTCAGTGGGTTAAAGCCTCTGCCTTCGGCTCAGGTCATGATCCCAGGGTCCTGGGATGGAGCCCTGCATCGGGCTCTCTGCTCAGAGGAGAGCCTGCTTCCTCCTCTCTCTGCCTGCCTCTCTGCCTACTTGTGTTCTCTGTCAAAAAAACCAAAAACAAACTTACACTTTTTCCTATATATACACACCTGTGATAAAGCTTAATGTATACATGAGGCATGGTATGAGATTAACAAAAATAATTAATAAAAAATTAAACAAATATAATAATATGATGTAATAAAAGTTATGTGAATGTGGTCTCTCAAAATATCTTATTGTGCTGCACTCACCCTCCTTGTGATGAGCCAGTAAAGTGAAGTGGGTGAGAGGTATTGTGACTTAGTGTTTGGCTACTACTGACCACGGTCGCCATAGTAGACCATGGGTAACCAAAACCATGGAAAGCAAAATTACAAATAAGGTGGGGGAGCGAATATAATCAGATTGATGTTCTGATATCCACCTGTCTGACTTCTGTTGGCTCCAAACATGAGAGAGGAAAATAATCTCTCATAGGTTGACCATTAAAATCTCTCAGTAGTATGTTTCGGCCGCTGGCATTGATGTTTCTGAGAAGCTGGAATTTCTTGCTTTAAAACAGAATTATAATTGTTACCACTTACTGAGAACATACATGTCAGGTACCGTGCTAACTACTTTATGTGCATTATGTTGCTGGATCCTCTTTGCAGTCCTGACAAGTCAGTCCCACCATCAACCCATTTTACAGATAAATAAGTAGTTTTAGTAAGGTAAGGATTTTTCCATGTTTAACATGGTTATTAAGCTATGGAAGCAGCTTTTGAACTTACTTTTGTCTGGTTCTTAATCCTTTTCTTAACTACCAGCTTACCATGTCTCCCATAGCTATTGAGCTAAAGAAATTTAGGAGAAACAGGAGAAAAAGAAAGTGTTTTGGAAGAAGGAAAGAAAGTCCTGTGAAAAACACTATGGGCTAATCTAGGGTATGGTCAAGCAAGAAAGGATGTCTTCTAGAAAACACAGGCCCAAAGTAGTAGTCCATTTGTATGAATACATTATCTGCAGTTATTTCAAGAAAGAATATTCCATGAAACAAAATGTTCTTATAATCACTTCCAAAGAGCAGTTTAGAATTCAGAATGATTTTTTCCCCTCCCTCTTTTTTTTTTTTTTTTTTTGTCCTCTCCCTAATCCTTTGTCTCCTGTTGGCCCTCAGTAAACAACATCTGCTAATCCATACTGGTTTTCAGGGCCTTTGGACAATTTTTAAATGCCTACTGTCACTCAATTTCTCCATTTGAAAATGTAAAGAGATTGTGGCTATGACTTCTCTATCTGGGTGTAGGTTATGATGAATTCTATAAAGTTTGCTGCATACTTTGAAGGTGTTGGATTAAGTGCTAAGCTTTCGTGTCTATACAGATTTAAGTATTTTTACACTATATGCACATTTAGATTGAAGGAGTATTTCCTATTCTTCTGATGGCTTCTCCAAATATGTCTTAGAACCAGTTGTGTAACATTGAAAAGTGGGATCTTCCAAATGAATCCCAACTCAAATTTCCCTTTCCCACGATTATAAGATGGAGAGAATCTGTAATGATCTTTGCTGAGTCAGGCTTCTTGGGGGAGGGATCGGTTTCATCATTTCAAAACATCCTAGCAAAACTCAGCCCATTCACATGTGGTAACTTGCCGAGTAGGGTCGTTCCCAGGCAGTTGGGAGGGTAACACAGGCACGGGCAGGAGGAGAAGTGTTAGGGCATTGGGAAATGCTCTCCGGGGTGCTGCCAGAGAGTCACAGAAACCGCACAGAAACTCGTATACCTTGAGCAAATCCAGCAGGCACTGGCAAAGAGCAGAAAAGGAGGACACAACTTCATGTATAGAAAGAAGGTTAGATAGAAACAAGACTGTGGGGACTGGTTTTTAAAGATTTGTACTCCTGCCTGGATTCTTGTTTTCCTACTACCACTTAGTTCAATAAAGTGTTTCAGTGGCTAAGCTTGGGCTTGGGGGAGGAGCGCTCGCTAGGGAGAGCACCGATCAATGGGAGGAGAGGCGGAGGGGAGAGAAGTTACACCTCAGCCCTGGGTCTGATGAGCTACCTGTAGCTTCTGTACGACTTGTTTAACAAGCCTCTGATGAGTGTAGAGACGACCAGCGCAAAGCAATGAATCACTCCCGGGGGCGCTGTGGTGAAGGTCATCTGTGAGGCAGCGGGGGAACCCAGGAAATGGAACACCTCAGAGTCCTGTAGAGCAGAATAGCAAGTGCAGCCATTCCTCACCCTCACACCTTTGTTTTTCGGCCCTACTGCTCCCCTTTCTAGTTAAAGTCACCGAACTATTACCTCATCCTCTGTTAACCTTGAACCTCACCTTCGAGGCTGCTTTGGGTTTGACTGAAGGAAAGCTGCTGAAAGCCAAGAGGTAGAGAAACAAAATTCCCCTAGATGTTCCAAATATCCTTTAGCTTTTCTAAAATATTTACATGTGACCAGACAGCCACATCGCAGCTTTCTACATAAAACTTCCCACAGCAACCATCCACCTCCCTCCTCGCTAGCCTCCCTGCACCTAGCAGCCTGACTCTGGGTTAGAACTTATTTAGATTTATTTTCACAAAGTAATACCATTGAACTAGTAATTTGTTCTAGCTTTTTGAGCATCTGCCAATATGTGATGGGAGACCTCAAATTCAATGGACTCATTTTTAATGAATGTCAAATAGGAACTAATCTGTCATTATTATATTATTTATTCTCTCTTCTCGAAGAGAGACATCAATCTGTCATGTAGAGTACATCCCTCTCTTCAGCAAGAAAGGGAAAAATTGATGAGCAGAATTTTTTTTTTTTAACCTTTTCAATAAACCAAGAGACCTTAGACTTTGGAGCCCTTCCTTCACCTTCTTATCTTTTTTTTTTTTTTAAATCATCACAACCTGCCCAAACTAAATTTGAATGAGTTGGCCTACAAAAGTCTTTTTTTATCATTAGATAGTGGGAAGAAATTTAAAAATTACAGAGAGAACAGACCGATAAGGTTCAGAATAAAAATGAGGAGGAGCTGAGAACAGTGGGGTCGGCAGGACTACTGGGTTGAGCCCTCTAGGCAAGTACGGTCAACAGAAATACAACGTGAGCCGCGTACAGAACTTTAAATTATTTAGTAGCTCCATTAAAAAAAGTAAAAAGAAACAAGTAAAATTGATTCGAAGAATGTATTTTATTTAACTCATTATCTTCCATGTACAGCATAATCTCAATTCAGACAGGTGCATTTCAAGCCTTATCACCCACACATTGCTAGTGACCACTGTATGGGATGTCCTACTCCATACTCTCCATGTTCCCTTTCATGATGGCATCTCATCTGCTTGGCTTTAAAACTCAGAGCCCTGATCTTCTTAATGGAAAGCCCAGGCCCTGCTTGTGTATTTTAAAAGCACACTGTTGGTTTTCTTTTTAGCTTTAATCTTCATTTCCTTTTGGCTCAGCCCACTTGGAATAATATCCTAAAAATTGATACTAGGTGAAAGGGGTTATGGGAAACTGGATTGTGTCCGGGAAAGGATCAAAGCCAGATTCCCTAAATGGACAGTTCTGTGTTTAGACCTTACGCTTTTTTCTCAAGAAGGAGGTCTTCCAGCTGCTCTACTGTAGAAAAAATGTTTATCTTTGTAACAAAGTCTATCCTTTATTTCCTAGTCAGAACACAGCAATTCACAGCAGACATTTAATAAATAATACACATGTTCACACTTATTTTTCAAAAGCAGTGTTCTTTTCCTACATAAAGAAATACTTCACAGGCAGGGGCCACAGGGTAGAAGGCAGGCTCATTCCTGTGGGAGATTCTGGAGTGGCCAACAGTATGGAATGGGGGAATTAGCCCACAAGATCATCACTCTATCCAAGTTTTCAGAGCTCAGGAAAGTCAGGAATCTCTCATTCTCCAGCTTCATTCCCTTTCTTAACACTAAAGTCTCGACAGAAAGTTTTAAGTCTTTTTTTTTTTTTTCCATGCACCTTCTCCCTGGGTACAGGAGGACTGTTCCAAAACACATTTTTGAGCCCATCTTGCTTTTTACCTAGAGTATAATAAGTATAACTCTAGGTAAATGACTCCTTCACTTAAATGTCTTCTTAGAAGACAGGTTCTGTCACTTCTTCACTAGGTGACTTTGTGCAAGTTATTTGACCTAAGTTTTTGTTTTTTCATTTGTAAAGTGGAGGTAATAATGTTTACCTCACCAGGAATGTTAGTATTAAAATGAGATAATGTGTGAGAAAGCATGGTAGAACCTGTAAAACTTTGTACATATTGCCTTTGTTAATAGTATTCTGGTGGGGTTCCAAGATATATTCCTACTGAATTCTCTGCTTATTCCAATTCTTTTTTTTTTTTTAAGTTCATGGGGCTCTTGACCCTTCCCTATCCCAAACCACAACCCTTCAAGCTTTACCTACCTCTTTTCAGACTGTCTGGTCCTGCAATCCTTGCTGAGTGGACAACGGGCCACATGACCAAATGCCTGGCCACACCGAGGGCTAGAGGGAGACACCTAACTCAAACTGGGTCACATATGTTTTCTCTCTCTGGAATTGGAGATTGGGACCCAGGGAGTTTATTAACTGTTGAATTTGAATGATTTTGAATGTTAATTCTTAAATATAGCACACATACACCCAACCCCCATCTGAGGTCTCTGAGAGTCTTTCATGGGGTCCCCAAAGTTGAAACCATTTTTATGATAATGTTAAGTGATTATTTGCCTTTTCTCTCTCTCTCTTTTTTTTTTTTTTTTGAAGATTTTATTTATTTGTCAGAGAGAGAGAGGGAGCGACAGCGAGCACAGACAGAGTGGCAGGCAGAGACAGAGGGAGAAGCAGGCTCCCTGCCGAGCAAGGAGCCCGATGTGGGACTCGATCCCAGAACACTGGGATCATGACCTGAGCCGAAGGCAGCTGCTTAACCAACTGAGCCACCCAGGCGTCCCGATTATTTGCCTTTTTTATTGGGCTTTTTGCTGATGGCATAAGGACAAAAAAGCTAGCATCTTAGTATGAATCAAGGTTGTGCCACCCAACTGTAGTCATTGTATTTTTCACCACCATACACTCACAGTAAAAGAAGGAAAAAAAAAAGGAACAGAAAAATCAAAAGCTAGTTTCTCTCTCTCTCTCTCTCTTTTTTTCTCTGTCTCTCTTTAGAGAGGATGGAGGGACAGAGGAGAAGGAGAGAGAGAATCGTAAGCAGGATCTATGCCAAGGGTGGAGCCCAATGTGGGCTTGATCTCACAACCTTAAGATCATGACCTGAGCCAAAATCAAGAGTTGGATGCTTAACTGACTGAGCCACCCAGGCATCCCAAAAGCCAGTTTGTCTTAAGAATGTTCTTGGTGAAGCAGTAAGAATTATTAATTTCATTAATTCTTGACCCTTGACTGCAAATCTTTTTAATATTCCTTGCTATGAAAAGGGAAGAATGCATACAGCACTTCTACTGCCTACTGAAGTAGGAAGCTGTGTTGAGGTAAACCACTCATATGATTGAGTTGTGAGCTAAACAAGTAGCTTTTTAGAGAAACACCATTCTCTTACTTGAAAGAACAAACTATGGATTCTCAGACCTAGGTACCTGGCAAATATTTTCTTGAAATTAAAAAAGTTTTCTTGTCATTTCAAAGAAAATAACTAACAATTTTTTGCCAATGATAAAATTTGAGCTTCCAAATGAAAATTGGAATTTTGAAAAACTTTTTCTCTGTGACAGTGAACTTGACAGCTTGATAGCTTTTCAATACTTAAAGATTTTTCTGATGGAATCAATAATGATATTGACAAATGTGATTTTAAAAATATATTTATATATTTTCACAGAACTAGAACAATCCTGAAATTTGGATGGGATGTCAAAAGACCTCAAATAGTCAAAGAAATCTTGAAAAAGAAAAATATAACTGGATGTGTCACAATTCCAGATTTTAAATTATATTATAAAACAGTAGTAATTAAAATAGTGTGGTACTGGCATAAAAACAGACACATAGAGCAATAGGATAGAACAGAAACCCCAGAAATAAATCCACAATTATATGGCCAATTAATCTTTGACGAAGGAGGAAAGAATATACCATGGGAAAAAGACAATCTCTTTAACAAATGGTGTTGGGAAAACTAGACAGCTACATGCAAAAGAATGAAGCTGGACCACTTTCTCTCACCACACACAAAAATAAACTCAAAATAAATTAGAGACCAAAATGTGAGACCTGAAACCATAAAAATCCTTCAAGAGTGCACAGGCACTAATATGACATCAGCTGTAGCAACATTTTTCAAGACATGTCTCCTGAGGCAAGGGAAATGAAAGCAAAAATAAACTATTGGGACTACATCAAAATAAAAAGTTGCTGCACAATGAAGGAAACAATCAACAAAACTAAAAGGCAACTTATAAAACAGAACATATTTACAAATAACATATCTGATAAAGGCTTAGTACTCAAAATATATAAAGAACTGGTGAGCCAGGTGGTGGGTATTAAGGAGGGCATGCATTGTACGGAGCACTGGATGTGGTGCATAAGCAATGAATCTTGGAACACTGAAAAAATAAAATAAAATTAAGATTTTTTTAAAAGAAGAACTGATACAATTCAATACCCAAAACAAATAATCTGATTTAAAAATGGGCAGAAGACGTGAACAGACATTTCCACAAAGAAGGCATACAGATGGCCAACAGACACATGAAAACTTGCTCAACACCACTCATCCTCAGGGAAATGCAAATCAAAACCACAGGGAGTTATCACTTCACACCTGTCAGAATGGCTAGAATCAACAACACAAGAAACAAATGGTGAGGATGTGGAGAAAAAGGAACCCTCTTGCACTGTTGGTGGGAATGCAAATTGGTGCAGCCACTATGGAAGACAATATGGAGGGTCCTCAAAAAATTAAAAATAGAATGACCTTATGACCAGGAATCGCACTACTGGGTATTTACCCCCAAAATACAAATACACTAATTCAAAGGGATACGTGCACCTCTTTGTTTTTTTTGCAGCATTATTTACAAAAGCTGAACTATGGAAGCAGCCAAGTGCCCATCAATAGACGGATAAAGAAGTGATACACACACACACACACACACACACACAGGAATATTATTCAGCTACAAAAAATGAAATCTTGCCATTTGCAATAACATGGATGGAGGTGGAGAATGTAATGCTAAGTAAAATAGAGAAAGACAAATACCATATGATTTCACTCATAAATGGAATTTAAGAAACAGAACAAATGAACAAAGGGGAAAAAAAGAAGGGTACCCAGGTGGTAGAGTCTTTTAAGTATACAACTCCTGGTATTAGTTCAGGTCATGATCTCAGGGTTGTGGGACTGAGCCCCACATCAGGCTCTGTGCTCAGCAGGGAGTCTGTTTCAGATTTGCTCTCTCTCTTTGCCCCCCCACCATAAATAAATAAATAAATAAACAAATCTTTAAAAAAAGAGAGACAGAATCTAAGAAACACTCTTAACTACAGAGAATAAACTGATGGTTACTAGTGGGGAGTTGAGTGGAGGAATCAGAAAAACAGGGGGTGGGTAGTAAAGAATATACTTATGATGAAAAAAGAAAATAAAATTATAAAAAAATAAAGCACTTCAAAATTAAAAAAAAAAAGGTTGATGGCTGAGACAAACCTCAGTAATGGGTGTACAGATTGTATTGTCCTACTGTTTCTCATTTTTCTATATATTTGAAATATTTTTTTAAATAATTTAAAAATATATATTTTTAAATAATTAAAAAATACATATTTTTAAATTATTTAAAAATACATATTTTTAAATTATTTAAAAATATATATTTACCTGGGTGGCTCAGTTGGTTGAGCAACTGCCTTTGGCTCAGGTCATGATCCTGGAGTCCCAGGTTCAAGTCCCACATCAGGCTCCCTCCCTGTTTGGTAGGGAGTCTGCTTCTCCCTCTGACCCTCCGCCCTCTCATGTTCTTTCTCTCAAATAAATAAATAAAATCTTAAAAAAATACATATTTATATGAAATGTGTCAACATTTAGAAGAGGTACATAAACATCAGTAAACCTATATTTTCCAAATAACATGTACATGGGTAAGAGGCCTGTTCGAAGTGGATGGACTGTGGATTTTAATATAAAAGTAAGAAAAACTCATTTTTTTCTCCTACCCCACCGGTTGATATAAGTTCAGGTTACACACGGCACCTAAACTTTAAGAAACTACCACTTGCCGAACTTTGGTGTAGTTTTCAAAAATTATCCACAAGCACTTGAAAAGCCTATTAAAATACTCTGTTCTTTTTTAGCTCCATGTCTCTGTGAGGCTGCAAATTCTTCATATACTTCAATCAGAACGACATATTGCAACAGATTGACTGTAGATGCAGATGTAGGAATTCACCTACCCTCCACTGAGCAAGCCATTAAAGGTATTTACCAAAATGTCAAATAATATCATTATTGTCACTAAACTTTTTTGTTTTGGGGAAAGCAAAACAACAAAAAAAAATCAGACTTAGGCAGCTATGCTTGTCTCATGTATGTGCAAGTGATTACATGAAGTTAGTATTTAGAGAACAAGAGAGAAGAAACAGAAGTGCACAGGGAAGCAGAGATGAGAGACAATATGGAAAGAGAGAGAAACAGAGACAGAGAAAGAGACAGACAGAGATAGAGACAGAGAGAGATAAGACGCCTTGGTTTCTAATGACTTCCATAGCTGGTTTTCATCTCTCTTGAAGCTTGGGTAACTGCCCAATTTAAAGTTTCAGGCTTTTGTATATTTTTCCAGTAACCCCCCCTTGCTATTGAAGTTGGCTTAAAAAGGATCTATTCCTTATGTGGTGGTCATAAATCTTAGCTCATAGACTCACGTGTGCAAGAGATATGCTTTTTAAAAATGATCTATAAGTTGACTTAAAATTTTCTTTAAGTCTACTTAATTTCATCTTTGGGCCTACATCCTGCTGGGTTGGTGGGAGTCATTCCTGGAGTTTCCTTGCCCATTTGCAGGTTGCTTCAAAGCATGAGGGAGCTCTGTCTGGGAAATACGATCCCGTGAAGGTTCTAAAGATAGACCAGAGAAATACTGTGTGATGATCTGCCTGGAGTGATTTCTCTCAGCCACCTGAAGAAATGCAGGGCAGTGGCGCCTCCTCAGTCTTGGTATGACTTTTCCATGTCATAAAGAGGAAACCAAAGGAATATTGAGATGGAATTTTTCCATTTGGGTTTCTTAAGGCATTGGGAAGAGGATGGAAGTTTCGGGATTCTAAGTCAGAGCAGGGAGAGAGGATGCAATTGCCCAGGAGCAATGTAATACATTGGCACCTTATCTCCCTAACACATGTCTCTGCCACACCTGTATTTGTGAAAACTAATGTCTCTACAGGGCTCTATTTTGCCTGTGAACACGTATACATTCCCTTCACTGTGCCGCTGGCAGTGACAATGAAAGAGCCCATGTGAGCTTTGATGGCAGGGAGAATTTGGGGGACTCCCATTATTCCAGTCTACACACGTCCCCATAGTGTGATCAGTTCTTCCACATCCACTCCCTTCTTCCTTTATATTCCTACAGCCACCACCCCTGATTGCCCTCATTCTGCCATTCCTAGATCCAACTGGCCTCCCTCCTTTGATGAGCCATTCTACACACAAATACTCAGATGAATCCTCCTGAGATGCAATGTTAACATGTCATACCAATTCATTTAGCACTTAACACATTTAGCTCCTTTTTGAAGACCACTGATTTATGTGAATGGTTTGTCTTCCTTTGAGAGTAGAGATAATTTTCTATTTCTGTGTATCCCCCATGGTCCAGCACAATTATAGAGTGTTTGTGGTGGCTGCTGCTTTAATAGAGCATCAAAAAGGTCTTTAGATGATTATAGGTGATTCATTCAATAATTTTTATTTAGGGGGTACCTGGGTGACTCAATCTGTTAAGGTCTGACTCTTGATTTTGGCTTACGTCATGATCTCAGGGTTGTGAGATAGAGCACTATATCCAGCTCCATGCTGGGTGTGGAGCCCACTTAAGATTCCCTTTCTACTTCTTCTGCTCCTCCCCCCACTAAAAAAACAATAATTTTTGTTTAGCACCTGTTAGTTGCCAACCTCTTCTGGGTGCTGGGGTCTCAAAGATGAATCAGCTATATCCCTTTTGTGGTCATAATAATGCAGCATAATAAGTGCTAGAAGAGCTCAAGAGTTGAGAGCTTTTCTCTACTGTTCAGCTGTCCCTACCTATTTCAGGTTAGTTTCGAACCCTTCTTCTCTGCTCCCCAAGTGTCGTCAGCATTGGTCCATGAGTGCACTTAGCATGCAATATGTGTTTTGGAAAATATAATATTTTATTAAGGAAAATTTCAAGCATATATACAATTAGAAAGAAGGAATAATGACCCCTGCCCCTGACTCAATAGTTATCAACATTCGACATTCTGATTTCGTCTGTCCCCCCAATTATTTCTCCTGGGAGAGAAATTTAAGGCAAATCCCATACATTCTATCATTTCATTCATTAATACTCTAGAAAATATCTCTAACAGATAAGGACTTTTTGAAAAACATAGTTGTAAAACTATTACCATACCTAACAAAACTAAAAATAATTCCTTAATGTCATCTAGTATCTGTTTTATGTTCATTTTTTTCTCTAGTTATCTCAAAATGTCTTTTTCGTAGTTTTAATTTTCAAATTCAGGTCCAAAGTTGCATTTAATTGCTACATTTCTTAAGTTTCTTTTGCCCTCTAACAGTTGCCATGATAGCCTTCACTCCCACATATTTGTTGAAGAAATCAGGTCAGTGGTTTGTTTCCATAGTCTGATTTTGGCTAGTTACACCCCTGTGGTGTTTCTATCCTGTGCTGCTATTCCCTATATTCCTGTAAACTGGCAGTTACATCCAAAGACTTAATGGTTGTATTTTTCAGGAAAGAATATGTCATAGTTGTATATCTTCAGCTGTAAAACACCAGGCAGCACATTATGTTCTATTACGTTGTATTCTTACGTCTATTTTCTTGTCTTCTTTGTTTGACTTGCTTTTTTTTGAGGGAGGGGCCTCTCAGTCTGAAATAACTGAAGTCCCTACTCAGTCTGAAATAACTGAAGAGCCAGTGGACAGCTCTACTGAGGGAGCTCAGACAGACTTCCTCAAGGACCTGGGTCTTGAAGGATGAGCAGGCATTTGTCATGCAGATCATGGGACAAACTGTCCAAGGAACAGACCTGGGTGAGTTCAGGAGTCTCTATAAATTTTGTGGGCATAATAGTGCTTAGGGAGAGAGGAGTCACAGCTAACACAGTGGCATTCATGTTAGCCCTGCTGGTTATGAAGTCAGAGGCAACATCTCACAAAATAGTGCCAAGATCATTTCTCTATTACCTTTGGCCTAATTCCAGTCTCCATTAAGGACTTGCCTGTGAATTACAAAAGCCAGGTAAATCTCAAACAAAGGCTGTTGGGAAGCAGTGTTAGGAGCATTTGGTGGACTGGCTGAGCTCTCCCCTTATGTCTCCCATATATCCAGTCAATCATGGAGACAGATGAGCAGTGACCTTGCAGAAAGATGGTTCTAGACTCAAGTCTAGCTCTGGCACTAACTAGCTGAGTAACCTCGGGCAAGTCCTCTAATACTTTTGAGCTTTCGTTTCTTTTTTCTTTTTTTCTTTTTCTTTTTTTATAAGCCAGAAGGAATTTTATTTATCTTGTAGTAATGTCAATTATTTCTCTTCACTTACATTTTGAAAAACATTACTACACAGAATCAAATATTATTTTACCAAAGTTGTAGCCATGTGTAATATTTATAATGTAGTTAACATGGCTATGATATCCTATGTCAATTTTACAATGACTGATGTTACTCAATTATTGAAATACGTTTATAAAGTTGATTCTATAAGCAAGTTCAAGTTTAACTTCAAAGCAAACAAGTGAGCCTTCATTTCTTTATCAGTAAAGCGGTGACAATAAAATCTACCTTGGAGACTGGCTGTGAGGAAGGAAAGTGTGAACAGATACACTAAACATCCAATGTGGTAATGAGTGCTAATTAATGAGTGCAAAGTCTTTTCCTTCTGTTCCACAACCAGAGGGATAAGATATTGTGTCAGGCAGCGGGGAAACAAAGGTGAAGCTGTCCTATATGGTCCATGTCCTCTGGGAGCCTGCAGATCAGTGATGGAAGAGACAAGGTGCGAGGTGAGGGCACCGTTTATATAGAGTATTATAGGGGCGGAGTTGAAAGTGCCAGGGAATAGACACCTCTTCGCCGTGTGTGAATGCATGCATGTGGGCTGACTTCATCCATGGCACCCAGTACCCCTTGCTAGATTCGAACGTGTTGTTTCTCCTGTTACAACACGCTGAAGTCTTTAATTTGGATGTTGAAAGGAAAAAGAACAGAAAGGATTTCTTTTTTTTTTGCTTCTATGAGGAAGGAGGCAATCTGCCATAATGACGTGGTGACATCCTTGACGTAGGGGTGAGGACATACCGGGTTCCTCCCATTCTTGACATTAGTTCAAAGACTCTTGGGAGTCCAATGGATCCCGGTGCTGTAGAACCCAGTTCTTTTGATCAGTGATCTTAATCTGATTCGCTTTCATCTGTGATGCCCACAAAGCTCAACTGGGTGATCTGATAGAAAGTACAAACCACAGCCTCAGCCTAAGGATAATTTGGAAAAATCTCTTCCTGTCACACACTGGGAATCAGAAGGCCACATCCCGCTCACAGGGGCCTGAAGGCCCTGCAAACAACACTTTCCCACTGAAAGCAGAGACCCTGCAAGGATTTGTCTCCAGGCATCCCTCGAGCCTCCTCTTCCGGCACCAGGGAGACTGCTGCTACGCTCGGGATTTCTGGCACTTATCAGGGTTGAAAAGGAGCAGGGCCAACCAACCAAACATCCCTGCCAAAGGTGGGCCTTCCCCACAGCACCTTTGGGAGAGCCCACACCATTGAGTGCCTGAGGCTGGTACTGAATCGGTGAATGGTGGGCGGCTCAAAGGACAGACTTCTTTTTTGTAAAATCTAACTCAGAGATCCAGCTCCACTGCCTACATTGTGCTCACACTTTGTGGATCTGACAGCCTGTGGGTTTGGGCTGGATTTGCAGCTTTATTAGGCATTGCAGCAGCTGAACAGGCTTTTCTTTCCTTTTCTTTTTGAAACCCCAGATCCCCTAGCTAGTCTTAAGATTTCAGGCTTTTCTTTTCTTTTTTTTTTGTTAAAACCATGAAGTGTCGTACAGTTACTGAAAAAATCAGAAAAAAAAAATGTACAGCATAATGAAGAGAACACCCAGGTAACCAACACTCAGATCAAGAAATAGACCATTTTTAGCTTCCAGAAACACACCCCCCCTCCATATGCCCCTCCTGGCCACACTCCTCCCTCCTCCCTGATCTTAATGCTAATTATTTCCTTGCTTCTTTTTATGCTTTGCCACCTATTTATCTAGAAACACTATAACTTTGTCTTCTATGCTTTGAAATTTATATAAACGGGATGATACAGCATGTATTGTTTCCCTCCTGATTTCTTTCACCCAATATGTTGTTGGTGAGATGTGTTCATATGTTTACATGGAGTGGTGGTTTGTCCATTTTCATGGATATATAGTATTCTGATACATGACAGATAGTATATTATTTTGCTGTTGCTGGATATTTGAGCTGTTTCTAGATTTTTGGCTTATATAAGATTGCTCCTGAGAACATTCATACAGCTCTCTTAGTGCATAAATGAGCTCCTCTAAAAGAAAAGTGTGATCTCAGTTTATGAAGCTGGGGACAGGAGGCTTTGACAATGCTGAGATAGATGCAGGGAGCTAACTGTGTATTCAAGACAGTATTCCAATCCCTCTCCTGCTCACCACTGGGTGGGTGGATGGAGCAGGAGCTCCCTCTTATTAGAATTCTCCCTAGAAATCAAGGAGGGGGGGAAGAAGCAAGAAGAAAGAAGCATAAAGGGAACAACTTGAAAGGGTACTGAACCAGAGATCAAAGAGCCCTTCTCACCACTGGCTTTTGATGTTTGCATAATTGCACACACTGAAATAATTAATTAACTTATCTTCAGAGCTTTCAGCCTTTCCCACCTACCGCCTTCTAATCAGCAACCCTCCACTCAAGGCCAACACCGTCATCATTAGCAAGTTCTGGGACTTGGAGTGAGGGTGTCCTTGCTGCCTCAGGCACTCGGTGCTCCTGGAATAGCTCTGGGGAAGAGCTTTGAAGCTCACAGGCAGAGGCTGTAAAATCAGAGAAAGTTGGTACTGGGAGCCCTTAGAGATCATCACAGTCAGACTCTGGCTGTTTACAGGCTTGGTGAAGAAAGTGGAGTTTTAATGGGAAAGAAGTGGTGTTTGTTTTCATTCCACGGAGTTGGTAAGCAGGGCATGTTCAAGGAAGTATTCCCATTCTTCTCCTGCCACATTCTTATGTCTTCCTTGGTGCCATGCCTCCTGTTTCAGAAATTAATTCATCTATTCTTCTAGCTTTGGGGAATATGTACACATATTCCTCCAAGGTGCCTTTGACAAGGTGCCAATCAAAGCAGCCTTAAAGGCACCAAGCAGAGAACAGAGCATTCAGAGCTAGGAAAAGGAAACGGGAAAAATGGATGTCAGGACAGGTATAGCCCAGTCTGTAGTGATAGAGGTGAGGAGAGTGGTATCAAATGGGTGAGGACATGAGGAAACCTTCTGGGAGGCTGGAATGTTTTAAATTTTGATCTTGATGGGTGGTTACATGGGTGAATGCATATGTAAAAATTCATCCAGCTGTGAGCTTAGATCTGTGCACTTTACATAATGGAACTTGCATGCTGACTTAAAGAAAAGACTGTCAAGAAGTTTCTCTTTGAACTAATCATCTGTGCCTTTATCCCTGACTTCCTCCTTTATGCGACAGGTATCATACATATCATGTGTATATGTGAAAAAAACCCACAATACAATGCCATCATTTCTACTTTAAATAGTGATATGTATTTTAAAGAAAATAAGAGAAGAATGTTTTTTATATTTATCATTTAAAACATTTTTTATCTTATTTTTTCAGTGTTCCAAGATTCATTGCCTATGCACCACACCCAGTGCTCCACGCAATACGTGCCCTCCTTAATACCACCATCAGACTCACCTATTCTCCCACCCCACTCTGAGAAACAAACCTTCTGTTTGTTTCCCAGAGTCCACAGTCTCTCATGCTTTGCCTTCCTGTCCTATTTCCCCCAATTCACTTTTCCATTCCTTCTCCTAATGTCTTCCATGTTATTCCTTATGCTCCACAAGTAGGTGAAACCATATGATGATTGACTTCCTCTGCTTAACTTATTTCACTCAGCATAATCTCCTCCAGGCCCATCCATGTTGATACAAAAGTTGGGTCCTTTCTAATGGCTGCATAATATTCCATTTATATATGGACCACATCTTCTTTATCCATTCATCTCTTGAAGGGCATCTTGGCTCTTTCCAAAGTTTGGCAATTGTGGTCATTACTGGTGTGGACACTGGGGTACAAATTAAGCCAACCCCACGTATAAGAAGAGAAATAATTAAGATTAGAGCAGAGATCAAAGAGTTAGAAACTAGAGATAAAGTGGAACACATCAATGAAACTAGAAGCTGGTTCTTTGAAAGAATTAATAAGATCAAAAAATCACTGGCCAGACTAGTCCAAAAGAAAAGAGAGAGGACCCAAATTAATAAAATTATGAATGAAAGGGGAGAGATCATGACTAACACCAAGGAAATAGAAACAATCATCAGAAATTATTATCAACAGTTATATGCCAATAATTTAGGCAACCTAGAAGAAATCTACAAACTCCCAAGACTGAAACAGGAAGAAATCGACAACCTGAATAGACCAATATCTAGTAACAGTATTGAAGCAGTGATCAAAAACCTCCAAAAAAACAAAAGCCCAAGACCTGACAGATTCCCTGAGAAATTCTAACAAACATTCAAAGAAGAAATAATACCTATTCTCCTGAAGGTGTTTCAAAAAACAGAAATGAAGGGAAAACTTCCAGACTCTTTCTATGAAGCCAGCATTACCTGATCCCCAAACCAGGCAAAAACCCCACCAGAAGGAGAATCTCAAAAATCAACACACAGAAATCAATTGCATTTCTATACACCAGCAACAAGACAGAAGAAGAGAAATTAAAGAGTTGATCTCATTTACAATTGCACCCAAAACCATAAGATACCTAGGAATAAACCTAACCAAAGAGGCTAAGAATCTATACTCTGTAAACTATAAAGTACTCATGAAAGAAATTGAGGAAGACACAAAGAAATGGAAAAACGTTCCATGTTCATGTATTGGAAGAACAAATATTGTGAAAATGTCTATGCTACCTAAAGCAATCTACATATTTAATGCAATCCCTATCAAAATACCATCAATTTTTCAAAAAAATGGAACAAATAATCCTAAAATTTATATGGAACCAGAAAAGACCCTGAATAGCCAGAGGAATGTTTAAAAAGAAAGCCAAAGTTGGTGGCATCACAATTCCAGACTACAAGCTCTATTACAAAGGTGTCATCATCAAGACAGTATGGTACTGGCACAAAAACAGACACATAGATCAATGGAACAGAATAAAGAGCCCAGAAATAGACCCTCAACTCTATGGTTAACTAATCTTCGACAAAGCAGGAAAAAATATTCAGTGGAAAAAAAGACAGTCTCTTCAACAATGGTATTGGGAAAATTGGACAGCCACATGCAGAAAAATGAAATTGGATCATTTCCTTACATCACACACAAAAATAGACTCAAAATGGATGAAAGACCTCAATGTGAGATAGAAATCCATTAGAATCCCTGAGGAGAACACTGGCAGCAACCTCTTCAACCTCAGCCACAGTAACTTCTTCCTAGAAACATCACCAAAGGCAAGGGAAGCAAGGGCAAAAATGAACTATTGAGACTTCATCAAGATCAAAATCTTTTGCACAGTAAAGGAAACAGTCAAAAAAACCAAAAGGCAACTGACAGAATGGGAGAAGATATTCGCAAATGACATATCAGATAAAGGGCTAGTATCCAAAAATCTATAAAGAACTTTTAAAACTCAACATCCAAAGAACAAATAATCCAATCAGGAAATGGGAAGAGGATATGAACAGACATTTCTGTAAAGGAGACATCCAGATGGCCAACAGACACATTAAAAAATCCTCAACATCACTGAGCATCAGGGAAATACAAAACAAAATGGCAATGAGATTCCACCTCACACCAGTCAGAATGGCTAAAATTAACAAGTCAGGAAAGGACAGATGTTGGCGAGGATGTGGAGAAAGGGGAACCCTCCTACACTGTTGGTGGGAATGCAAGCTGGTGCAGCCACTCTGGAAAACAGCATGGAGGTTCCTCAAAAAGCTGAAAATAGAGCTACCCTATGACCCAGCAATTGCACTACTGGGTATTTACCCTAAAGATACAAATATAGTGATCTGAAGGGGCACATGCACCTGAATGTTTATAGCAGCAATGTCCACAATAGCCAAACTATGGAAAAAACCTAGATGTCCATCAACAGACAAATGGATAAGAAGATGTGGTATATATATACAATGGAATACTATGCAGCCATCAGAAGAAATGAAATCTTGCCATTTGCAACGACATGGATGGAATTAGAGGGTATTAGCTGAGCAAAGCAAGTCAATCAGAGAAAGACAATTATCCTATGATCTCCCTGATACAAGGAATTTTAGAGGCAGTGTGGGGGGTCTGGAGGGTAGGGAAGGAAGAAATGAAACAAGATGGGATCGGGAGGGAGACAAACCATAAGAGACTCTTAATCTCACAAAACAAACGGAAGGTTGCTGGGGGGAGGGGCGTATGGAGAGGATGATTAGGTTATGGACATTGGGGAGGGTATGTGAAAGGGTGAGTGCTGTGAAGTGTGTAAGCCTGACGATTCACAGACCTGTACCCCTGGGGCAAATAATACATTATATGTTAATAAAAATAATTAATAAAAAAGGAGAATTTCAGACCAATATCCCTGATGAATATGGATGCCAAGATTCTCAACAAGATCCTAGCTAACAGGATCCAACAGTACATTAAAAAGATTATTCACCATGACCAGGTGGGATTTATCCACGGGATGCAAGTGTGGTTCAACATTCACAAATCAATCAATGTTATAGAACAAATCAATAAGAGAAGAAAGAAGAACCACATGGTCCTCTCAATTGATGCAGAAAAAGCATTTGACAAAATACAGCATCTGTTTCTGATTATACCTCTTCAAAGTATAGGGATAGAGGGAACATTCCTCAACTTCATAAAATCTATCTATGAAAAACCCACAGCGAATATCATTCTCAATGGGGAAAAGCCAACAACCTTCCCATTGAGATCAGGAACACAAGGATACCACTCTTGCCACTGTTATTCGATACAGTTCTTGAAGTTCTAGCAACAGCAATCAGGCAACAAAAAGAAATAAAAGGTATTCAAATTGGCAAAGAAGAAGTCAAACTCTCTCTCTTCACAGATGACATGATACTTTATATGGAAAAGACTCCACACTCAAACTACTAGAACTCATACAGCAATTCAGTAATGTGGCAGGATACAAAATCAATGTACAGAAATAGGCTGCTTTCTTACACACTAGCAATGAAAATATAGAAAGGGAAATTAGAGAATTGGTTCCATTTACTTTAGCACCAAGAACTATAAGATACCTTGGAATAAACCTAACCAAAGAGGTAAAGGATCTGTACTTGAGAAAACGAATTACAGAACACTCATGAAAGAAAGTATACTCATGAAAGACACAAAAAGATGGAAAAGCATTCCATACTCCTTGTGCACAGCAAAGGAGAGAGTGAACAAAGATGCAACTCATAGAATGGGAGGAGATATTTGCAAATGACACTACAGACAAAGGGCTGATATCCAAGATCTATAAAGAACTTCTCAAACTCAACACCTAAAAGAACAGATAATTATGTCAAAAAATGGGCAGAAGGGGCGCCTGGGTGGCTCAGTGGGTTAAGCCTCTGCCTTCGGCTCAGGTCATGATCTCAGGGTCCTGGGATCGAGCCCCGCATCGGGCTCTCTGCTCGGCGGGGAGCCTGCTTCCTCCTCTCTCTCTGCCTATTTCTCTGTCTACTTGTGATTTCTCTGTCAAATAAAATCTTTAAAAAAAAAAAAAAAGGGCAGAAGACATGAACAGACACTTCTCCAAAGAAGGCATAAAAATGGCTAACAGACACATGAGAAAATGTTCATCATCACTAGCCATCAGGGAAATTCAAATCAAAACCACACTGAGATACCATCTTACACCAGTTAGAATGGCCAAAACCAACAGGATAGCAAATAGCAAGTGTTAGAGAGGATGTGGAGAATCTCTTACACTGTTGGTGGGAATGTAAGCTGGTGCAGCTGCTTTGGAAAACTGTGGAGATCCCTCAAAAAATTAAAAATAGAGCTACCCTATGACCCTGCAATTGCACTATTGGGTATTTACCCCAAAGATACAGATATAGTGAAAAGAAGGGCTATATGTAACCCAATGTTCATATAAAAATTTTTCACTTATTTGTGGAGCATAACAAATATCATGGAGAACAAGGGGGGTTAGAGAGGAGAAGGGAGTTGGGGTAAATTGGAAGGGGAGGTGAATCATGAGAGACTATGGACTCTGAAAAACAATCTGAGGGGTTTGAAGGGGTGGGGGGTGGGAGGCTGGGGTACCAGGTGGTGGGTATTATAGAGGGCATGGATTGCATGGAGCACTGGGTGTGGTGAAAAATATAATGAATACTGTTTTTCTGAAAATAAATAAATTAATTAAAACAACAACAACAACAAACAAACAAAAACAACCCTAAATTAATTATGTCAATGGAAATAAAAATATTAAAAAAGTAAAAAAAAATTTTTTTTCATTTATTTATTTGAGAGAGAGGGAGAGTGCACATGAGTCAGGAGGAGGGGCAGAGGTAGAGGGAGAAACAGACTGCCCGATTAGCAGGGAGAGCGATGCAGGGTTCTATCCCAGGACTGTGGGATCATGGCCTGAGCCAAAATCAAGAGTTGGACGCCTAAGCAGCTGAGCCACCCAGGAAGCTTCCATTTGATTCTTTTATAATAACTTTTTCTCTATTGTGATTTTCTATTTATTCATTCATTATGAGTGTATTTCTTTCAGATATTTGAGCATAATCATAATGGTTGTTTTAAAACCTTTATTTGTTAATTGTATCATCCAAGTCACCTTGGGGTTGATATCTAATGACTGTAATTTTTCTTTTTTTAATTTTTAATTTTTTATTAACATATAATGTATTATTAGCCCCAGGGGTACAGGTCTGTGAATCACCAGGTTTACACACTTGACAACACTCACCATAGTACATACCTTCCCCAATGTCCATAACCCAACCATCCTCTCCCTCTCTCTCTCTCTTTTTTTTTTTTTAACAATAGGGCTGCTGCTTCTTCTTTTTATTTTATTTTTTTTTCCTTTTTTTTTTCTTCTTCTTTTTAAATTTTAATTTTATTTCTTTATTTGTTAGAGAGCGAGAGAGCACAAGCAGGGGGAGTGGCAGTCAGAAGGAGAAGCAGGCTTCCCACAGGGAAGCCTAATGCAGGACTCGATTCCAGGTCCCTGGGATCATGACCTGAGCCGAAGGCAGATGCTTAACCAACTGAGCCACCCATGCATCCCACTTCTCTTTCATCTGAGTCATATTTTCTTCTTTCTTCTATGCCTAGTAATTATGGATTATATCATGCATATCGTGCATATTGTGAACAGTGTGTTTTAGGGACTCTGGGTTCTGATATCTTATCATAAAGGGTATTGCATTTTTGTCTCTGCAGGCAATTAACCTGGCTGATCATAAATTATAAATTCCCCTGGGGCTTTGTAGCAACTAAAATTTCTGTTTAGGTCTTTTAGCCTTCTCTGAGTTTTTTGGTATTTGCCCAACATATGCTCAGCTTAGGGTTGGCTGGAGATTTGGGCAGAATTTATTCATTGAATTTGGGGCTTCCTCTCTGTAGCTCTCTGCTTTCCAGTATTTCTCCCTTCACTTTCCATCCACCACTTCCCTGGATTTTGTCTTCTGATTTGTTTTTAAAATTTTTATTAACTTTTATTTTTTGAAAAGTTTTATTAGTTTGTCTTACAGAGAGAGAGAAAGAGGGAGCACGAGTAGATGGGGCAGAGGGAGAGGGAGAGAGAATCTCAAGCAGGCTCTGCACTCAGCATGGAGCCTGACATGGGGCTCCATCTCACGACCCTGAGATCAGGACCCCAGCTGAAGCCAAGATTTGGGTGCTCAATGGATTGTGCCACCCGGGCACCCTTGTCTTCTGATTTCTTAGCCAGTAAGTTTTCTATAAAATCTTAGCCAGCTTTCTCTGGTATCAACTGGGGACTGCTTCAGTAAAAGAACAACAACAACAAAAAAAAACAGGTTAAAAAAACAGAAAAATGGTTCAGTTTTCCAGTGTCATACTTTTCCTCTAAATGATGATCACCTGCAGTTTCTGTCTGCTTTTGGCCACTCTTAAATGGCTTCAGGTGTTGTTTTTGTGTTTTGTCCAAAGTTTATAATTGTTATTTTGAGAAGATTGATCTAGTATGAGCTACTCTGCTATTTCTAGAAATGGAACCTTATTATCTATTGTTGCCTAATGATTTTATGGGTTGATTACTTATTTGTTTTATTAAAATAGTATGGTAAAGCCACTGGTAAGCAATGTTTAGTTCAGCATCAGAAATGCTTCCAGTAATTAATTAATTAAACCTCATTCTAAAAAGAATTCAAGTTGGCTATAAGCACATGTATACATTTGAAACATAATATTAAATTTGACAGAAGAAACTGTCTTACCAAAGTTTTGTTACTTGGCCAAAAATGTATTTGATAAAGGTTTTCTGATTTTAACATGTCCATGTGTCTAGTGATGTATTTTCCATGTGAGTAATATAAGACTATGTCCATTATAATTAATTTATAATTTCTTGTCTAAGGAAAGTGGTCCTAAACTGCTTTTTAAAAAAAATTTATTTTTTCAGTGTTCCAAGATTTATTGTTTATGCACCACACCCAGTGCTCCATGCAGTAAAAGGGCTTCCAGCATTTAAAGATAGTTAATAGTAATAATAAAAGTACAGTAGTTGGACACCCAGGTGGCTCAGTCAGTTAGGTGTCTGCCTTCAGCTTGGGTTGTGATTCTGGGGACCTGGGATGGAGTCCCTTATTGGGCTCCCTGCTCAGCAGGGATTCTACTTATATCTCTACCTCTCTCTCTGTGTATGCTCTAACTCTTACTCTCTCTCAAATAAGTAAATAAAAATTTTTTTTAAAAAAGTATAGTAGTCTTAAAATAATGATTTAATAAATATGCTGTAGGTACAAGAATCTGAGGAATGTTTCTTTGAGAACTGGATAGTTTCCACAGAAAAAAAGTTTTAGAATAACTGAAAAAATTCAATAATCTTTTTCCAGTGATTTTTTTTTCTATTTCCTTGGAAAAATATAAACTCTTCTTACTTTGCCTACTTCTAGACTTCATCCTCCAGAATCTTCTTTATATTAATTTGTGCAAAGCACGGATGCTAAAATAGATACTAAACTTTGTAGAAAACTATGGTAAAAGAGTAGAGTTGGGCCTAAAAAATAGGGAATTTTCATTATTCTAGGGCATCATCTCAGAAAGATTCTCCTTATCTTTATTTTCCAAAGAGACCAAAAATAAATGTTTATGGGCTTTAAAAAATTCCATTTTAACTTTCTCCACATTATAGAACATCATCCTGTAAAAAAAAACTATAATGTTTTCCTTGGTTAATTTATCATTCCATTTGATTGATGAGTACTTAGGTCCTCGTGGAACACAAAGGTTAGTACTGTTAAGGTACTGTTGCTAGGCCACAGGGAAAAAGGATGCTGAGTAACTGCATATCTCTGCTCAGTAATAAATTCTGAGATGCTAATGCTCTCAACCTAGTATTTCAACATGGTTAAACTTACCTGGGAGACAAAGATTTGCGGGCAACTCTAGATCCCTTGCTTTTAAAGATCACATTTCCTAATTAGACTCCCCTTCAAGACCTTCTTATTAATATAAGGCAATTATTTATATTATATTTTATAGAAGCTTGAATATTAATTCCAATTTTTAAAATGATTAGAATTTTAACAAGCAATAAAAAACAAGTATTATATGATAAATATAATTTATTAATAAAAATAAATAATATTAGTAAATAATATATAATAAAATAATATTTTTGAGAACTCAAATACATGTTATTTAATTTTCTTTACCCAACACCAGTATTTTCTTTTCTTTTAAAGATTATATTTATTTATTTGACAGAGAGAGCACAGGCAGGGAGAGTGGCAGGAAGAGGGAGAGGGGGAAGCAGGCTCACCGCAGAATAGGGAGCCCAATATAAGGCTAGATCCCAGGACCCTGAGATCATGACCTAAGCTGAAGGCAGATGCTTAAATGACTGAGCCACATAGGTGCCCCCCAGTATTTTCTTATATAATGAAACAGTAAAGGATTTCTTTGAAGCACATGCTGTGTGGTCAAAGACAACAAATGTCATTCACAAGAGGTAATCCATTTGCAAAAGAAGAGGATAAGACATTCTCTGAAGTGGCCACTAGTAAGTTTTTTCCAGGTCCTATACCTACATTATCTTGACAAATGACTGACCTATGAGAAGCTTGAAAAAATTGTATACTCCAAATTACAAAAAGTATCTAACAAAAATGTGAGACTTTTAGCTTTATGAAAGGTGTAAATTTTCTGATATATGTAAATAAACATTTTATTATTTGATCCAAACATGAAAGCTTTCGTTAGTTATCAGTACGTGCTTTGCTATGCTTCTAAATTTTTTAAAAAATGTTGTTCTGGTTTATGTAATTCTGGATTGATGTCTTGTTATATTTCCTCATTAAAATTAAGCAAAGGGCATTGATTTTTAGTTGTGTTTGGAGATTATAGAGTGAAAAGAAATCTAAATGTTTCCTTATGAAGTATCTGGGAAACAACTTTGGGGTAAAACAATAACTAAAGACAAGGATTTTCTTCAAATCCACTCATCATAACTCGCCAGTTAACTGAGTTATTTCCTGGCTCTTTATCACGGCATGTTAGGTCCCAGACCCTGGGTTACAGTTTGGCAGGATACAGTGGGAGTAGAGCTGGATAAAATTTACTGGTGGCTACATAAGATAATGTCTTACCCTCTTCCTTTATTGCTTCTACAAATGGATTGCCTCTTAAAAAAGACATTTGTTGTCTTTGGCCACCCAGCATGTGCTCCAAGGAAATACTTTTTTGTTTCATTTTGTAAAAATATATTGGCATTGGATAAAAAGAATTAAATAACTTGTGTATTTTGTGTCCTTGACAAAAGTTACAAAATGAGGGTGACATGAGGGAAGACAGTTTAGGGTAAGCCAGAGGACAGTGATGGGGCTCCCTTTTCCTTTTCATTTACTTTTAGTCTTTATTTTAATTAGTTTATTTTTATTTAAATTCAATTCGCATATAATGTATTATTGTGGGACTTCCATTTTCTTAAATACTTATTTTATATGGGCTTGATAGAGCCACATGGACCTCATAAGAAAATTTTAACATCCCTCTCATTCCCTTGTTTTCTGTCAATATGGAACAGATGAAGATGAAAGATATGATGGAATTGGATTTTCAAATAACCAATCAGAAAGCCTTTTTTTCCTCCTTTCTTTTTACCAAAGGAAATCTCTGTTAGGGCTACAAGAAACAAATCATTTGAATCAAGGTAGAAAATAAAAGTTTGAGAAGAGAACCAGTATTATATAACTATGCTGGTGGATATTTTAATTTTGCCAACCCACTGGAAGGCGTTTTCCCTACTGTCCTAGTGAGACCAGCCATATGGATGGAAGATGACCTCATTTCCTCCAGAATCACTGTGTGCCCAAAAGCCATCTTATTGGTATAGTTACTTGGCATTTATTCTTGTGGGGTAAGTACACCTAGGATACAAGACACAAATCATCACTTGTGGAGTTAATTCTCCAGGTTTATAAAAAGAGATTCATCTTTAAAAGGTTGCGAGTACAAATATTCCAAGTAACAAAAATAATAAAAACAGCTAACATGATATGTTGTGCATGAAGCTAAAGATTTTATTATACTATCTTACTCTATTCCCATACCCCACAAGTATCATTAGTATGCCTTTTTAAAAATGGGGACACCAAGTCTTACATGATTTGGCTGATGTCACATATAATGTAGAGGACCTAGGTTGTAATTTTAGGTCTGTCCTTCTGTAAAGTTCTCTTCAGTAACTGCCATATCCTACTATTTATTTATTGGTAAAATTTATCAAATTCAATTGACTCATCAAATTAATCAAAATAATATGACTAATGTAGAAAATTGAATTGAATGAGCCAGTTTATACGGAGACAGCAAGAAGTTACTCCTATGAAATTTGCTTTAATTTAAATGTCTACTTACAAGCAGACAGTAGATAATCTATTGTGTGGCAATTTTCAAGGTGTGGCCTGGAGATCCCTGGAGGTCACTGATACCTTTTCAGGCGCATGTGTGGTCACACCTATTTTCATATTAAGATGAAGATATTATTTATTTCTTTAAAATATTTATCTGAGGAGTATACATTGGAGTTTTCCAAAGGGTATATGGTGTGATATCATATTAGATTGAAAGCAGAAGGAAATGTGAGAATATGTCTGTAGTCTATAAAGTTAGACATCAAAGGAGATCTACAAAAAGATGAAGCAATTCTAGTCTCCTCAGTAAATAATTTCTTTTGTTTTAGAAAATATTATTTTTGCATAAATATATATTTATGTTAACATTTAATGGGTTTAAAAGTTTGAAGTATGTGGGAACCACTGCTCTAGTGTAACTTAAAATTTGGATGGAAATGGTTGTTGGGTTAAATTGTCAAAGATTATTTCCCCCTTTCTTTCCATTGATCTCTAGCAGAGGAATAGAATCTTTTTTTTAAAAATTTTTTTTCAATTTATTTATTTTCAGAAAAACATTATTCATTATTTTTTCACCACACCCAGTGCTCCATGCAAGCCGTGCCCTCTATAATACCCACCACCTGGTACCCCAACCTCCCACCCCCCCCCCGCCTCTTCAAACCCCTCAGATTGGAAGGGGAGGTGAACCATGAGAGACTATGGACTCTGAAAAAACAATCTGAGGAATAGAATCTTGAAGGGAATTTCTCAGTGCAAGGTGGACTGTGGAATCTTGTATACATTTTCCTGGGACATCAGACATCTCTCTGATGATCTTCCCTGATCATAAAGTCTCTCAGAGTGACAGGACCCTGGCAGCCATGGTCGTGTTACAGATACCAATTCCTTGTCAGTGTTAGTTGGGACAGGGCAACTGAAGTTGTGCCAGTTAAGTTCTTTTTTCTTTATGGCTGCAACTGAGGTGGTGAAACTTGAGCAGTGGGGAAGTACCTAGAGAAAGATGGTCTGAAGAGACAGAAGAAACAAATGTACTGAGAGAAAGGAGGAGGAGAAATGGAAGGGGAGTTCTGTCTGTGTTCCCAATGGGTCTTTGTTCTAGACCCTTTGGAAGCCTGACTGCTTTCATGTCTCTGGAATTTGTGAATTACCCCTGTAACCTTGGAATACATTTTCTCTTTCAATTAATTAACCTAGCACAAGTCGACTTCTGGTATTACCAACCAAACAGATCTTTACTAAAGCACTTAATTTCTGTAAAGCTGAAATTCTTGTGCAGTTGGGTATGTCACTCTTATTTAAACATACAGTTGAAAATATGTCAGAAAAAATTGAAAGTAATTTGTTGTAAGAGACCATTAATAAGAAAATAGGTCAAGTCATCCTTGTTTGAATTTCAGCAGTGTTTATAATCATCACTGGCTTCAGAAGGGCAAGCAAAACATGATAGATAGACAATTGAGGAACATCTGTTTTTTATTGCTCTACCTGGTTACCTAGGAGTCTCTAGTCACTGCTCTGCTGAATTGGAGTGTAGTGTGAGTGCACATCACAGACAGAGCTTCTGGCCTAATCACTTCATTTTAGTATTACATTTTAGTTTTTAGTAAACTCTGAATGGCCACTTCTGCCATGATTACTGCTGTCTTACCAAGGGCTTAGACTTAGATCGGTGCCTGGGACAGTGTGAGCACTCAGTCAGTATTTAGAGAATGAATAAATAAGTGATCATTTTAAATAGTCATGTAAGGATCACAGACCAAATGCTATGTGAGTTAACATCTTATTAAAATTTTATTTTGATGTTTACTTTTAAAGTTCAGATTTGAAATGCAATTTTCACTGAGATAAAACAGCATTCTTTTTTCTCATCATAAGCATTTTCCTAGCATCTCTCCTCCCGAACCCCCTCTTCTTCCCTCTCTCTCTCTCTCTCTCAATCTCTCTCTGTCACACACACACACATATACCCACACACAGCATCCAGAGTCTTGCTGCTGGAAGCAACATCACTCCCTTCCTTGACTCTAGTCAATCCTAGCAGAATTTTCTCCTTTTTAAGTCCCTGGGTTCTGTGTGGTTTAGTGATAAGACGATAAGTGATAAGATGCTACGACGCTTGTATGATGGGGATTAGCAGAAGATTAAGATAGAATGAGTGATTGAAACCAGATCAAGGAAAGATTTGAAGTCCAAGCTGAGGAGTTCAGGCTTTATCTTATGAACATTATTAGGATATCCTAGAGAAGTATTACATGTTCTTTTACTCTCTGACTTCTTTTTACTGGAAGAAATGCATCTTTTAGAAGATTAATAGGGCATAAGGCCTTATTATGCAGAATGGATTGGAAACTGAAAACCAATGGCCGAGAAGACAGTTAGGGGCTTCAGCAGTTCCCCCCTTATCTGTGGGAAATACATTCCCAGATCTCCAGTGGATGCCTGAAACCATCGATAGAACTAAATCCTATATATACTATGTTTTTTCCTATGCAGACATACCTATGATAAAGTTTAATTTATAAGTTAGCCAAAGTAAGAGATTAACAATAATAAAATAGTACAAAATAATAATATGCTGTAATAAAAATTATGTGAATATGGTCTCTCTCCTTCTTTCTCAAAATGTCTTACTGTACTGAACTCATCCCGCTTCTTGTGATGATGTGAAATGATAAAATGTCTGTAATGAGATGAAGTAAGGTAAATGATGTAGGCATTGTGACATAGTATTAGGCTGCTATTGACCTTCTGATTGTATGTAGGAGGATCATTTGTTTCTGTATGGTGGTTGACCATGGGCTAACTGAATCCATGGAAAACAAAACCTCAGATAAGGAAGGGACTACTCTATTATGGTCTGGGTATGGAGTAATAAAGATACTATTTATTTATTTATTTTTAAAGATTTTATTCATTTATTTGACAGAGAGAGATCACAAGTAGGCAAAGAGGCAGGTGGGGGGGAGGGGGGGCAGAGGAAGCAGCCTCCCCGCTGAACAGAGAGCCAGATGTGGGCCTTGATCCCAGGACCCCGGGATCATGACCCAAGCTGAAGGCAGAGGCTTAACCCACTGAGCCACCCAGGCACCCAAGATTCTATTTAGTTTCTTCTGACAATGACTATGAAAAAAGGTACTTGGAGATTCATCATGTACCTCTAGAGTACAGAAGGAGAAGCAGCATTATATTTTTTTTTCTCAAGAATTTTGTGCCTGAGCAGAGCATAGATAGGGCATATAAGTGGGATTTAGGAGTTGATATGATTATATACTTTCTGCATTGTAAGAGTTTCATGCCTCCATGCTATTGCTATTATTATTTCATCTTCCTGGAATGTCATCATCCTCACCCTCACCCTCACCCAATCAAAATCTTCCTCATCCTTTAGGTCCGTTTCCTCTCTGTCACCTTCCTTGATCTGCTAATCAGAATTACGATCTCCTTCCTCCTACCTTCTACAGAAATAACTATCTTCTTCCGTGGACTCTTACTCCATTATGCCTTCTATAGTATCCATCTCCCACTACAATATGGATTCTTAGAGAAAAGGGACCATGATGGACCCAACTTTGGATCCCCACAGTGTCTAATCCATGGCTTTGTATTTAGAAGAAAATGAATTTTGTATAGTATACACTTTGTGGCATGTTTTCAAAATGAAGTAAAAGTTATGCCTATATTCTTTGTAGCTAAGAAGCCATTAGATAGGGTACTTTATTTACGTACAGTGGTCACAACATTGCAAAAATGTAAATTATTTCAGTTAAAGTTGTGAAAATCATATACTTCGTGTTCACACCTACCAGTTTCCAACCTACTGGGCAGGTTTGGATGACTTGCATACCTATTCTTTTTCCGAAATGTTAACTTCTTTTCTAAATGTTAACTAAACACCAAGATTATAGAGTAAAAGTGGTTAAGTGGTTGCTTCACAGCTGAATCCCACCTTTTCAAGCTCCCTGCTTCTTTGGGAGATTAAATGACATGTAATTTAACTGTGTGGGTCTAGCAAGGCTTACTCTAAATGGTGTACATGATTTGGAAAGGTTCATTAGTCAGATCTAATGACTTGACTACACCCTTCAAAACATGAGGGATTAGGACTCATTCAGTGAAATGAATTGGTACGCAGGAGTAGGTTCATGACTCAGATGGCATAAATGCCTTTTACAAGTTTTTAGCAGAGGAAAAGGAGGTACTGACTCTGGACTTGCATTTATGTAGTCTTTCATCCAAAACCTGTGCCTTAAAGCACTTTGTTCCTCTAACAAATTACTCAGCATTTAAATACAACTCCTGTCCATTCTGAGTAGAGTAGAAGTGAAGGCAGACTTTAATATGAGGTTGGGTATGCTGTGGAGGCCTACTGCTCTACTCATTTGCCTCCTGGATATTGAGATCCTAAACTCTTCTGTATGAGATTGAGGGAAAATTACATTGTGCAGCATTATTGAGTTATATTCAAACTTATTTCTTGGGCCTTAATAAACATGAAACAGAAAAGATTCTTAAATTGCAAGGCTGAGACTTCAGAACACCCTGACCATTGGAGCAGAGACCAACTTTTCTCTGGAGCTCAAAATTTCCTTCTATCCCAAAAGAGGGAAGGAAAAGGAAGTCCTATTTCTTGTATCTCCTGCTTTCTTCCTTTGTTCTCAAATTCAGGATGTTTCAGTCAGCAAGCAATATATGAGCACAGAAAAAAACCTTTGTGAATTGTTTTTTTAGAAGCGGCTAATGTCTGGTTGTCCTTGACTGTTTTATCATCATAAATACTTTACCCTACACACAGGCTGTGGGCAGTAGCATCTTCCATGGAAGTAATGGAGAAGGTCAAGGGAACAGATGTCCACTTTATTTCTGCAATTTGGCAAAGTCTGTGGTGTTTACTAGTGAAGAGACTCTCAATATTCATTTTTTTCCCTAAATCTAAGCACCATTTTGTCCTCAGCTTAGCAGAACAAATGGAACAACTGTTGTCTTTGGAGAGCTACTGCTCTGAGGATTCTTATTCAAAGTATACTCAACAAATTATTAATTCCAGAGTAGCATTAATTAACTTATGGAGGACACTGAAAAATATGTTTATTATCTTATTCTAAACATGAGTAATTCAGCCATTAATGCATGTATTCATTCAAGCAATATTTATTGAGGGGCTACAATATGCCAGATACTGTTCTAGGTCCTAGATATACAGCAGAGAACACAAACTTGAAGTGCACAGATCATGAATCAAAGGTGGTTGAGTGGTACTCTCGTCTGACTCTTTATTTTACAAATGAGGAATCTGGGATTGCCCATCTTTTGGGTATTGTAGTTAGGGATAAGAAATTTTAAGGTGGGCAGCAAGTAGGATGGGGGAAGGAATCCCACCCAATAACTAAATGCAAGAATAAAACAGAATTTGAAAAATCATTTCCATTAGACTGAGTCAAATTTAGAATAAAAAGGAAGCATCTTCTTTTACCTGTAATGCTATAAAACCTACTTCAAAGCAGAAGAGACAGATTATGTATTGAAGCTAATACTAATGAAAAAAATAGCATTTCAGTAACATCTAGTAAGTGGTTACTAGATGTGTAGCTAAGTCCTTTCACTTATATTATCTTATTTAATCCTTCAACTACCCCATGAAATAGGGATTATAGTTCTCATTTTACAGATGGGACAACTGAGTCTAAGAGACTAAGTAATCTGGTAAATAAGGATAGGACCATGTCCTCTGAGACAGATTTTCTGATGCATAGCCCAGCACTCTTTGTACTGTGCCATGCCACATAGCACTCCTACCACCTAGGCATGTATAGAATCACAAAAGACCCTGGTAGCCAAAGCAATCCTGAAAAAGAAAAGCAAAGCTGGAGGCATCACAATTCTGGACTTCAAGCTATATTACAAAGCTGTAGTGATCAAGACAGTATGGTATTGGCACAAAAACAGACATATAGATCAATGGAACAGAATGGGAAACCCAGAAGTGGACCCATAACTATATGGCCAATGAATGAATCTTCTTTTTAAAAAGATAGATAGATTGATTGCGGGTCATGATCTCAGGGTCCTGAGATGGAGCCCCAGGTCAGCCTCTCTGCTCGGTGGGGAGCCTGCTTCCCCCTCTCTCTCTGACTGCCTCTCTGCCTACTTGTGATCTATCTCTCTGTCAAATAAGTAAATAAAATAAAAAAAAGATTTATTGATTTATTGACTGATTGTAGGGCAGGGGAAGGGCAAAGGGACAGGAGGAGAGAGAGAATCTCAAGCAGACTCCCCACTGAGCATGGAGGGCTCAATCCCAAGACCCTGAGATCATGACCTAAACTGAACTCAAAAGTCAGTGGCTCAACTAAGCCACCCAGGTGTTCCTATGGTCAATGAATCCTGACAAAGTAGGGAAGAATATCCAATGGAAAACAGTTTCTTCAACAAACAGTGTTGGGAACATTGGACAACCACATGCAGAATAATGAAACTGGCTCACTTTCTCACACCATACACCAAGATAGACTCAAAATGGATGAAAGACCTAAATGTGAGATAGGAGCCCATCAACATCTGAGAGAACACAGGCAGCAACCTCTTTGACCTTGGCTGTGGCAACTTCTGGCTAGACAGGTTTTCAAAGGCATGGAAAACAAAACCAAAAATGAAGTATTGGGACTTTATCAAGATAAAAAGCTTTTACATAGTAAAAGAAACAATCAATACAACTAAAAGGCAACCTACAGAATAGAAGATATTTGCAAATAATATGTCTGATAAAGGGTTAGTATAAAAAAATATATAAAAACTTACCAAACTCAATAACCAAAGAGCAAATAATCCAGTTGAGAAATTGTCAGAAGACACAAATAGAAATTTTTCCAAAGAAGACATCCCGATGGCTAACAGTTATGTGAAAAAATACCCAACATCACTCAGCATCAGGAAAATATAAATCAATACCACAATTAGAAAACACCTCACACTTGTCAGAATGGCTAAAATGAACAACACAGGAAACAACAGATGTTGGTGAGTATGTGGAGAAAGGAGAACTCTCTTACACTGTTGGTGGGAATGCAAGCTGGTACAGCAACTCTGGAACAATATGGAGGTTCCTCAAAAGTTAAAAACAGGATCAATCTATTACCCAGCAATTGCACTATTAGGTATTTACCCAAAGGATACAAAAACACAGATGCAAAGGGATATATATATATATATATATATATATATATATATACATATAAACACAAATATATGTACACATATACATACAATGGAATATTCTTTTATATATTCATACATATGTATACCACATACACAGGAATATTACTCAGCCATCAAAAAGAATGAAATCTTGCCATTTGCAATGATGTAGATGAAGCTAGAGTGTATTAAGCTAAGCAAAATAAGTCAGAGAAAGACAAATAACACATAATTTCACCACATCTGGAATTTAAGAAAAAAAAAAAAAACCAGATGAACATATGCGAAGGAAAAAAGTAGAGAGGGGAAAAAAAGCCATGAGAGACTATTAATGATAAAGAACAAACCAAAGGTTGGTAGAGGGAGGTGGGTGGGGATGGGCTAAATGTGTGAATGGGTATTAAGGAGGGCACTTGTGTTGAGCACTGGGCATTATATGGAAGTGATGAATCACTAAATTCCACTCCTGAAACCAATGTTAAACTATACATTAACTAACTAGAACTTAAATAAAAATTTGAAAAGGGAAAAAAAAGAATGGATGCTGTACTTTGTCACTTGAGAGGACCATATGGTTTTTATTCTTTCTTTTATTTGTGCAATATAAAATGTTCATTGATTTGCAAATATTAAACCACCCTTGAGACCCAACAATAAATCCCACTTGATCATGGTGAATGATTCTTTTAATATATTGTTGGATTTGATTTTCTTGTATGTTGTTGAGAAATTTTGCACACATGTTCATCAGGGCTATTGGCCTATAATTCTCTTTTTTAGTGGAGTTTGTCTGGTTTTGGAATCAGGATAATGTTGGTCTCATGGAACGAGTTTGGAATTTTCCTTCCATTTCTAGTTTTTGGAGCAGTTTGAGAAGAATAGGTATTAACTCTTCTTTAAATAGAATAATAGAATTCTCCTGGGAAGCCATCTACCCCGGATTTTTGTTTGTTGGGAGATTTTTGATTACTGATTCAATTTTTTTTCTGATTATCAGTCTATTAAAGTTTTCTATATCTTCCACTTTCAATTTTGGTAGTTAATGTTTCCAGGAATTTATTTGTTTCTTCCAGATTATCCAATCTCTTGGCATATAATTTTTCATAATATTCTCTTATAGCTGCTTATATTTCCATGGTATTGGTTGTGATTTCTCCTCTCTTATCTGTGATTTTATTTATTTGGGTCCTTTCTTTTTCCTTTTTGCTAAGTCTGGCTAGAGGCTTATAAATTTTGTTAATTTTTTTCAAACAACCAGTTCCTACTTTCATTGATCTGTTCTGGGTTTGTTGTTGTTATGTTGCTTCTACATCATTTATTTCTGCTCTAATCTTTATTATTTCCCTTCTTTAGGCTTTTCCTAGCTCCTATAGGTGTAAGGTTAGGTTGTATACTGGAGATTTTTCTTGTTACTTGATGTAGGCCTATATTGCTATATACTTCCCTCTTAGGACCACTTTTGCTGCATCACAAATGTCTTGGATTGTGATATTTTCATTTTCATTGTTTCCATATATTTTAAAATTTTTTTTTAATTTCCTGGTTGGCCCATTCATTCTTTAGTATGATGTTCTTTAACCTACATGTTGTCCTTCCAATTTTTTCTTTCGGTTTCATAACATTGTGGTCTGAAAATATGCATGGTATGATCTCAATATTTTTATACTTGTTGAGGCATGATTTGTGACCCAGTATGTGACCTATTCTGGAGAATGTCCCATGTGCACTTGAAAAGAATGTGAATTTTGCTGCTTTAGGATGAAATGTTCTGAATATTTCTGTTAAGTCCATCTGGTCCAGGGTGTCATTGTTTCCTTGTTGATTTTCTGCTTAGAGGATCTGTCCATTGTTGTAAGTGGGGTGTTAAAGTCCCCTATTATTATTGTGTTATTATTAATGAGTTCCTTTATGTTTATCATTAATTTTTTATATAGTTGGGTGCTCCCATGTTGGGGGCATAAATATTTATGCTCATTAGATTTTTTTGTTGGAGAGACCCCTTTATTATGATACAGTGCCCTTCTTCATCTCTCATTACAGTCTTTGGTTTAAAATCTAGTTTGCCTGATAGAAGTATTGCTATTCCAGCTTTCTTTTGATGTCTATTTGCATGGCAAATACTTCTCCATCCCTTCAATCTGCAGGTGTCTTTAGGTCTAAAATGGGTCTCTTATAGGCAGCATATAGATGCATCTTGTTTTTGTTTTTTTTTTTAAATCCATTCTGACATCCTATGTATTTTGATTGTAGCATTTAGTCCATTTACATATGGAGTAATTATTGACAGATATTAATTTAGTGCCATTTTATTACTTGTTTTATTGTTGTTTCTGGAGGTTTTCTCTGTTTCTTTCTAGTCTTTATTGCATTTGGACTTTCCTACTCAGAGTTCCCTTTGATATTTCTTGCAGAGCTGGTTTAGTGGTCATGAACTCCTTTAGTTTTTGTTTGTTTGGGAAACTCTTATCCTCCTTTTCTTCTGAATTGGCCATAAGTTCATGCCTTACTGGATATTGTGTTCTTGGCTACATATTTTTCCCATTCAGTATGTTGAATATATCATGTCACTCTCTTCTGGCTTGCCAAGTCTCTGTGGAGAGATCTGCTGTTAACCTTATTTGTCTTCCCTTGTAAGTTAAGAACTTCTTTTGTCTTGCTGCTTTTAGGATTTTTTCTTTATCTCTATATTTTGCAATTTAACTACAATAATTCTTGGTGTTGGCCTGCTTTTGTTGATTTTGATTGGAGTTCTCTATGTCTACTAGATTTAGATGCCTGCCCTTCCCCAGATTATGGAGGTTTTCAGCTATATTTCCTCAAGGAAACCTTTTGCTCCCTTTTCCTTCTCTTCTTCTTCTTCTGGGACTCCTATAATATTAATATTATTATGCTTTACAGAGTTACTGAGTTCCCTAAGTCTACTTTTGAGATCCAAGATTTTTCTTTCCTTCTTTTGGGCAGATTCATTATTTTCCATAATTTCATCTCCTCTACCACTTGTTTCTCTATCACTGTATCACTCTATCACTTGTCTCTATCACTTCTTCCATTCTTGTGGTCATGACATCTGATCAGTTTCAAATCTCAGTTATTGCATTTTTGTTTTGGCCTAATTATTTTTTAGTTCTATTATCTCTGTAGTAAGGAATTCCCTTACTATGATTTTCTCAAGCCCAGTTAGTATCTGTATGATTGTTGCTTTAAATTCTGGATCAGACATATTTCTTATATCTGTTTTGATTAGATTCCTGGTGATGACCTTTTCTAGTTCTTCCTTTTGGGATGAGTTCCTCTGTCTTGGCATTTTGTCTAGGTCTCTCTCTTCTGTGTATTAGGAAAGTCTTATGTTTTTTGCTCCTGAGGGTAAGGGTTTTATGAAGAACAGGTCATATGCTGTCTAGGACCTGTCACTTCAGGAAGGGTCTCTGGTGTATGCTGTGTGCACTCTGCTGCTATATTTTGGCTGCTTTTTCCCTCAGGTCAGTCTTCTGCAGAGTTTCTCTTTGCATGCCATGAAGAGTGTTTGGACATTGGCAAGAGTGTGGTGAGTTTTGACTGTATGTGCTCTGGTCTGCATGTTAAGAGACCTGATACTATTTCCATTAGAGCTGAAGCTTTGTAGAGCTCTATAGTCAGTAGACCTGGTGTGTGCAGGGATTGGTTGTGCTGGTCTCCTAAAGGGGGGCCACTGTGCTGGTTCTCATGCACACTTGTCTGAGAAAAGCAGCACCAGGTGAACCCAAGGGGGTGGAGCTTGGTGTAAGCACATTAGGCAGCCAGTTTTGGCACTGTGCTATTTACTGAAGTTACTTTATGTTGAGAGGTAGGGAAGGAAAATGGGACCAGCTATTTCCTTTGTCCCCAGAGAGGGAACTTTGCACTTGCTGCTGTCAGAAAACCCTTCCCAGAAGAGTGATCAATTTCTCCTTGGGTATTCCAGGGGTCATTCAGATTGATGTCATCACTCTGACTGTCTCTGGGCTGTCTGCTCACCTGCAGTAGTGTAGTACACTTTGGGTTCTATCCCAGGCAAGCCATCTGCGTTTTAAAACTCCACACTTTAGGGACTTGGTGTGACAGGGACCCATGTTGGTCTTCTGGGGGAGGGCCATGCCATGCTGGACTGATGCAGGTTTGACTGATAAGGGTAGTTTCACCAGGGCACAGGAGCATGGGGTTTGGACTAAAGCATAGTAGTGAGCCACTGTCCAGCTTAACTACCCTCAGCAGGTGTTTCTGTGCTTAGGTTGAGAGGCGGTGGACAGTATTGGTGCCTGCCAGCTCTTTTGTCCCTGGAGAGGCAATGCTACCTCTCTCAGATGCACTCCAAGAAGGGGAAATTGGCACTCCCAGTGTATCCCAGGGGATCCTCAGATAATGCCATCTGCCCCCAGGTTACCTGCCTGATTTCCCTATGGAAGCACTGCACCAGCAGCCAGGCTGTAGACCTCTGAAACTCCTGTCTTTGAGCCCTGCTGGTTGTAAAACCTCATGAAAATCAGCCCCCTTCTTGTTTTCCCAGTCAATGGCTCTGGGAAAGTGTTTTCTTCGTGCAGTCCCCTATGTGCTCCTCCCTCTCTTTCATCATTTTCTGAAACCAGGGTTCCCTCCCCTTCACAGCATCCACTATCTGTTTCTCCCCCAAACCACATCTCTGCACTTCCTGTCTTTCACGATGTGACCTCTCCTCTCTCTCTAGTTTGCAGTTTATTCTGTCAGTTCTCAGATAGATTTCTTGAGTATTCAGAATGATTCAATATTTACTTAGCTTTGTTCATGAAATGAGGCAAGCCCAGGGTCCTACGACTCTACCATCTTAGCTCACACTCCTAACCTGTGAATTTTAATACAGTGATAAATGCTATGGCATAGGTATACCAGAAGTGTAGGGAGATCAGAGGAGATGCATTGCTCCGAGTCTGAGGTGTTTGGAGAAAACTTCCAGAAGGAAGTGATGTGTGAAGCAAGAGGTTATTCACCAAGTGGGTAGCCAGGTAGAAAGTAGCCAGTTAAAGAATGGGTGAGTGCAGGATGTCCCAGGCAAAGAGACCAGTGCGGACAAGGCATAGGGTTTTGAGCAGGCCAACAGATGGGAAGCTCAGGGCAGGAAGAAGACTGTTGAAGAATCTCTTATTTCCAGTGAGTGGACTGTTGAAGACCATTCTTTCCAATTAGTTTAATGGCCAAAAAGATTTTACTTTCCAAAAAAAGACTTTTTTATGGCAACTCAGATTTATGGGCTGGCCATTTTCTGATTCATCTGAAGAATGTGCCAACAGTCTGACTAAGATTTCCCAGTAAGATCAAAAAACCTGACACTAGAATCATCAAGGACTAATCATTCCTAGAACCCCAGATCCCTTTCTGGGGATTCTTTGATCTTCTTGAGGAAGACTTTGCTTTGGAGCTATAGGAAAGAAGACTGAACCCTCTGTGAAGTGGCAGTGAGTTGGTTTATAATAGGAAGTTTATGATCAAATGACTTGTTGACACACATGTCTTGAAAGCAACATTTTTTTTGTTTTATGTTTTCTATTATTCACCAAGGCCTATTCCTTTAGGAGTCACAATGACCAGATATATCTAAAATATGTACAAGTGAATATTTCAAACCTTCTAAAGCAATAGGGGATGCTGAATCCTAACATCCATTCGGGTGGGTAATGGGGGCTGTCAAAGCAGACTTTGCCTGCATCTGAAAAATTCATTCAGTCACAGTCACAGCGTTGGAAGAATGAGCCCAATTTCGGTTTTCTGATTTCAATTTTAGGAACCTTCAGAGTTGGCCTAATTATACTTATTCCTAATTTGTAAGGCAAAGTTCTAACTTCTTCTCTTCCTTTTCACCAAATATTTCTAATACAAATCTTTCATACATGATCCCTACTTCAGCCAGAGTAAATGGGGAAAAAGCTCTGTTAGGAAAGGATTAAAAGCTTCATAGAGTTGAGCCACAACCTTTAATCAGACTCTTTTGGAGGAAGACTAAAATTTTAGGGCCATCCACTTTTTTCTTTTTACGATCCATAGAGGGACTTGTCTGACAAGTCTTTATAGAAAATAGCTTATGCAACAGGGGCCAGCTGGTAAGTCATCTAAACCAGACCTAGTCCTGTTGGAGGGAAGTTTTGTTGCTCTTACTATGGCGCACTTCTTGTATTTTTGGTGTTTTCATTGGATGATCATAGAGACTATACATATAGGCAAACGTACTCTGAGTTTTGCTTACCTTTCTGCCACACAGTTCTGTAATCCCAGAAGTGATCCTTTAAATTTTCTTTGCTTGGATTATCTCGACTGAAAGTTGAGGATAATAAAATCAACTCACTTCAAGAGTTATTGAAAAAGGTTGTAATAGAAGTGATACTTTAAGTAAGGGACATCTTGGGTTAGAATAAGTCTGCTGTTAGTTCTGCATTCTTTTATTACCAAGGCTCTGTCTGCCCCCCGCTTTTTTTTCCTTGAAATGTTTATGGAATAGGTCAGTTCAAATTAGGTTAGGCTGCATATAACAGTAAAATTCATATAATATAACATCAAATAAGTGAAGATTTTATTTTTCTCCCATGTAAATGAAATCTGGAAGTAGGCAACTAGGCTACACAGGCATCAGAAACAAAGACACCGTCTATCTTTCTGTTCCACTCCATTAGTTCACAATTTTCATTCTCAAGATCACCTCATAACCCTAAGATGGTTGCTGGGGGGCAAGACATCTTATCTGTACTGCAGATTGGAAACAAGAGGAAAGGCATAAGGGCAGAAAGGATCCTGCCTTGCCAAGTTAGTTCCCTTACAGCAGGATTCCCAGGAGTTCCAAACAATTTTTCCATTTATGTCTTATTGGCCATTAGATACATGACCCATACCCAGTTTCTGGAGAGTCTAGAAAATGTGACATTTTAGCTGGCTGGCTTGCCATCCCAAGTAAAATCAGGACTCTGTTGCTAAGGAGGAAAGGGAAAAGTGGAGGTAGGGATAAAGAATTAGCACTCTTTGCTTTAGTCTACTCTTTTGATATCCAAACATTCATGTATACTATTCCTCTATATTGAACACAGTCACCCTAAATAGATCCTCAAGGAAATGGAAATTTAGGATGGATATATGTTTAGGTTGGATTTTTGAAAGCAGTGAGAATCCTGTCATTATTAAAGATGAAACAATTCTGGGGCGCCTGGGTGGCTCAGTGGGTTAAAGCCTCTGCCTTTGGCTCAGGTCATGATCCCAGGGTCCTGGGATCGAGCCCCACATTCGGCTCTCTGCTCAGCAGGGAGCCTGTTTCCCCCTCCCTCTCTCTCTGCCTGCCTCTCTGCCTACTTGTGATTTCTGTCTGTCAAATAAATAAATAAATAAATAAATCTTAAAAAAAAAAAAACAAAAAAAACCAGATGGAACAATTTTGGTCATGACACCTGTAGTGAAAGAGGTACTTAAATGACTACCCATACAAGTCCTAGTGAGTGAGTAGCTATCGTGAGAAATCATTATGGAGGGCACATGAAGAATATGAGACCTTTGGGTTTGGCTTACTGCTTCAAAGTGTCCTGGAAAACTTAAAAAACAAAAACAAAAGGTTCAGGTTTTAAATTCTCAACTAAATGATTGACCAGAGGAACAAGACATTTCTAAGGTTGTCCTGAACAGTTGTTGTTTTTGAATCTCATAGCAAAGGATTTACGTAGCTGAAAATCATATCCAGGATCTAATCCTTTGAGTTCCTGAATTACATTATAGCTTGAATTTATACTCTTGCCAATTCTAAGTAAAGGTTAAGGCATTGGTAAGGAAAGTGGGACTTCTAAGAATTTGAATCGAATTTAAAAATTTGAATTGAGTTTAAAAACCTATGCCATGTCTAGAATGATGATCTAGTGAGATGGGTAGGGGAAAAAAATCTTGCCCAGGAAGAGCTGAATGGGAAAAGAAGGCCAACATTGAAGGATAAAGTGGAGGAAGCAGGGTCTCTGGAACAAACTAAGAAAGGGCAGATTGAGAAGTAAGAGGAGAATTAGAAGAGTATACCTGTCTCCAAAGTCAAGGTGAGAGTTTAAGGAAAGAGGAAGTTACAGAAAATGGTGTGAGGAGGTAATCTGATTTTTCCATTGTTGACTCAGTAGAGTGATGGGGGCTGAAAGCAAATTATGGTTGGTGGAACTGTGGATGGGGGTGAAGAAACAGAACTGTGAAGAATAGACAGGCAGCCAGAAAATGGCAGCAGGTGAGTTGAAAGAAAGTTTATTTTGTGAATAGGAACCCTTGATCATGTCTGCAGGATGAGGACATTGCTTTAAGGGAGGAGAGACTGGAATGAAGAGAGAATACTAATGGTGTGATGTTTGCATGGTAGATGGGGTGACGTAAAAATTCAGGATGGATCTATTCATGGAAGGGAGTAGGGTCACCTCTTCCTCCGGGACAAAAAGGCAGATGATAACAACTCATAAAGGAAGTGAAGATACACTGAGAAGGAAAGGAAGGCTTCCCAAACACAGGTTTCCCCAGCCATCTGAAAGTAGAGTGCCCCTATGAAAACTTTTATAAACTGAAATGAGGCAAAGGAAAGAAACAATTACCATCAATTAATATGGAAAAAAAAAATGGCTGAGTGTTTCCAGAGCCACTAACCTTTCTTAGACTTTTCTGATACCTTAGGATGTGTCTTGCTTATGGATGCACAAAATAAATGAGATGAAGCACAGACACTCACAGACACAGTTCAAAGCTGTGGTGCTTGATGCTGAGATGCTGAGTGTGGTTTCTGGGGAAGGAGGTTGGGGATACATCTCTTGCTGTTTGGGGTACCTCTATAATGGCTCATTGTAAAACAGACACTCAATGCTATTTTCATTTTTTGCCTTTTTTGTAAAAGTGAAAATCCTCTTTAAATTTATTTTAGTTAGTGAAAACAGATACTAATGTAGGTCTTTCCTAAAAGCAAAGTGGTATAACACAAATTTTTGAAAAGTGATGGATACCTGAACTAATTTCTACTGGTATTTGAATTTATGGAGCTTGGTGCTGTGCATTTTCAATGTCTGTAAGATACTCAGATATAGGAGACCTAGCTTCAAGCAGCTCAATTCCCCAGCGTATGCTCCAACTTTGAGCTGAGAATGATCTCCTTTGGGTAAGGGAGATTCTAGAGACATCTTAGAACAAATTCCAGGATGTAGGAAAGGGCAGAAGAAGGAGAAATGGTGGTTGGTTTGTTTTGTTTTGTTTTTCCAGGAGGCACCTTGGTTTATCAGACTGTAGCAGCTGGCCTCTAGAGAGTTTTGAGTGCCAGGGACTCACTGACCCTGAAGCTCCTTCTGGAAAAAAAGGAAAAAATTGGGACCCTCCCAAGAAGAAATCTCAGCAATGGACTAAATTTGTTAAATGGAGCTTAAAGAAATTTCTGATGTGGATGGTAAAATCATTATTGGAGGCCATCAGAGACCTTTCATGAGTCACTGTTTAATGATTTCCAGCAGGATTACAAAGGATTTAAAAGTAAGCTTGAAGCTATTGAGAGCAAATAGTGTGCCAAGAATATGAGAGTGGTTTGGGTTTTGGACTCTATGAAAACTGTATTGTTAATTTAGAAAAAAAAAAACACAAACTGGATTCCTAAGGCTCTAGAAGTCTTTTTCCTAATGTTATTTGTCTTCTCTCAGCACGATATTTGACATTTAAACAAAGGCTAAGCAGAAGAGGTAGCTGTCTACAGCCTTGTAGACCAGATCATCTCTGAAGAGTCTGGCAGATCCAAGAAGTAAAAACTTGTAACAATTTGCATGAATCATTGAGTAGAAAATGGGGAAAGGAAAGCAGTGTAAGGCACAAGGAGAGGAATAGGAATGGTAACCCTTTCCCCTAAACTCCAGATATGTTAGATATTTTGCAGAAAGGACCATAATTATTTCCCTCCCTAAATCCATGACCCTTTGCCATGTAACTTTGTAGCTCCTCCCATGAAGAGATGGTGGCTCTTTCCCTCCCCCTTGAATTTGGCTGAACTTGTGAATTGTTTGGTCAAGAGAATTTGAGGGAAATGAATTCTGTCAGTTTTGAGCTTAGGTCTCAAGAGGCCTTGCATATTTCTAACTCCTGGAGCCCTGCTGAGTTCTCAAGAAACAAGTCTAGGCTAGCCTGCTGGATAACAATGGCCCAGTTGCCTCCTCAGCCTCTGCTGGTCGCCAATTAACTCCAGAAACAAAGTCACCTAGCTAAGAAGCAGCATGAATGAGCTTAGACAGAACAGAAGACAACCCAGCTGAGTCTAGCCCAAATTGCCCACCAATCCACAGAACTGTGAACTAAATAAATCATTGCTGTTTTAAGTCCGTAAGATTTGGAATGGTTTGTTACACAGTGAAAACTAACTGGCATAACACTTCGGGCTTGGGAAGGTAGTGAAGTAGGGGAAGAGCAAAGAAGATGAGAGATGGAGGGTGGGAAATCAGGCCACAATGAATTATACTCTGATGTAAACAAGGAAGCAAGATTAAAATTGACAAGAGAACTGAATATCCATTGGCTGTCTGTCTCTAAGCTTTTCCATCTTCCATCTTCTAGTATCTGTCCTACCTTTCTCCAATACACATAATGAGTTCTATACTGTTCAATCAATCTGACTCTCCTTGTGAGCTCCTGCTGGGGTTTGTCTCAGAGCTAACAAAACAAAAAACAAAACAAGACCAAACCAAACCAAACCAAACAAGGCTGCTGTCTTTTCTGTCTTAAACAATCTTTTCTTTGGGTGGCTTTCTGAGGTTTGTGGTCAAGTTATAACTCTGTAAGAAGCTGGTGGCCTAGTGGTCTAGGCAATGGTAGGTGCTTTTCATTGTTCATCAATATTTATTTGGGAAATTTCAGTTTATTTTTCTCCTTTCCCTTAAAAAAAAAAAAAAGATTTTATTTATTTATTTATTTATTTGCGAGAAAGAGAGAGAGAGCACATGCGTGCGTGTGTGAGCGAGAGAGAGAATTAGAGCAGGATGCTGGGCAGAGGGAGAAGCAGACTCACCACTGAGTGGGGATCCTGATGTGGAATTCGATCCTAGGCCTCTGGGATCATGACCTGAGCTGAAGACAGATGACTAACAAGCAGCCACCCAACGGCCCTCAGTTTTTTTGTTTTTGTTTTTGTTTTTTTTCTTAACCTTCCATTAATTTATGCCACTCAAATCTTTCTGAGGCAGTTCATTTTCTTTCAAATCAACAGGCTTTCTTTTACCTAATTTTTCTGCTCAGCATGTTTTATAAAAAATTCTTGTACTTCTGGAAGCTTAAGGTCCATTTCCTTCCCTTTGTTAACCAGGAGCTTACATGGGAGACAACTCTTCCATGAATTGTCTTCCTACTACCCCATCATCCTAGGATTCTGAGGGTTTCTCCCAAAAAGAGGGGGCTCTCTGCTTTTCTCGAAATCCTTACAAGTGGCTGTTGTAAGACCCAGAAGCTCTGTAGAGTCTTTCATCTCAGGAACTCAGAATCTCAGCAAAGACTCTAGCATTCAAGGAGCTGCACTAGCATTTTCAAAGCACTCTGCTACAATTAATTTTAGGCTATAATAGGACTTTGGGAGTTAGGTAAGTCTTTGCTCCACTTTTTCTCATTGGAAGATGTTTGCTAAAAAAGATGAAGGAAAACATCTGCCTCTCAGATGGAGCTAATGTGGGCTGAGGCAGCAAGGCATGGTGGGAAGAACGTGAGTTTTAGAGTTAGATGCCCTGGGGTTGAGTCCTGGCTACTCTTTTCTTACCAGGTGAATAGTATTAGGTAAATTACTTACCCCCCTGTGAGTTTCAGAATCCTGATATGTAAATGGGGACAATAATATGCACTTTGGAGAATTGTGTGGGATTTTTAAAAAATGAGATTATATATATTTATATATATACATATATATGTATATATATAAAATGCCTAACATATATACACAATAAATGATAGCTACTGTCATTTTGAAGAATGGCATAAAGGGCTTGGATCTCTTAAGATACATCATATCTTTTTTTACCACTTGAGCAAAACAATTTGAGTTCTAGTCCTAGGGCACTCACATTACTTCCATCCCCCACCCCCTGACTTGCCCACAGTCCCATCCACAGCACTGATGAATGATTTAATGTTCTATTTATTCCTTCTTTGCTTTTGGTATGGGGTTTCTTCTCTCCTCGCCAAAGAATTCCTTCTCATTCAGGCAACTCATTATCATGGTGTCCATTGCTTGGTTTTCATCCAACTGTGGCCAAGCTGCGGTTTTCAAACTTTAGGAATTCCTTTCTCCCAGCCTGGAAATCACTTGTGCTATGATGAGCACATAATTTGCCCTTGCTCACATTGACAAGTTACGCAGTGCTTCCCAACCTTTCCCACATCATAGCACACAGAGAAAATGATAATCTTTGTAGACAAACTGGAGTAACAGACAAAGCTACTTTTGGATGGAGCCTTGTCCAATTACCCTGAAGAGCAAACATTGTCCAAGGCACATTTCTAATGCTGGCTGGGAAACTGTGAGTTGTTGAGCATGAATTCCTTATGCAGTAGATTTTTATTCATCAAATGCTGGCACTAGCAAAACAGTGATAGACAGAACTCATTCCTTACCCTTGAGGAGCTATATTTTACCTTTGTATATGTGTGAATATAGGAATGTTGAGGTGGCAAAATATAGTGGAAAAAATTGGTCTCCATGGAATCTGTTAGTCTTGGGCTAAATTCTGGCTCCTCCCTTTGCTAGCTATGTAAACTTGAGCAAAACTACTTGACTTCTCTGACATTTTAGTTTCTTATTTAGTAAAATGGAGGTCAGAAATCTTCCTGAAGGCTTGCTGGTAGGGGAGAGGAAGAGTTTAATGAGAAAATGTTAGTTTTTGTCCCTATTTATAATTAGGGACATTTATCTGCAAGTGGCCAATTGAGTTCTTTCCAAAATGCCTAAATGAATTCCAAGTGTCTGTCACAAATTTCATACTATCATTTATGAGTATTCGAATATAAATAGTGTATCACCTCTGTCTCTGATTCAGAGAAATATTTGTGATTACCAGCTAGAATCACAGAATATTCTCTTCATTCACTTATGAGTAGTTACTGTGTCCTCACTATTTGTGTGTCAAGATCAAGTTCTCAGCTTTGAGAATGTTATAGTATGTGCTACATTAAGGGCTCAGAGACCAGTTAGTCAGTTGGAGAACCAAGAACTAGAACTCAGGTATCCCATTTTCCAGTTTTGTGATTCTCCTAACAAGTCATGGTGCTATGCTATGAGTTATAGAGGATATAAGGATATACAGGATATAACCTTGCATTTCTGTAACTTGAGGATCTGAATGAATTAAGGTATGCAGGCAACTTTACTTTGATGAATTAACTGAGTAGTACTAACCTCTCGAGTAACAGGAATGGTATATATATATATATATATATATATATATATATATGGTTTTTTTTTTTGGTGGGGCATCTGTCAAATTAAAATTAATAATATTATGGTTTTAGAACTGTCCTAAATGTTGTTCTGAATTTAAAAAAATAATCTGACTTCCAGCTACAAATGGCCAGATATCTCTCCAAGGGCTTGATATTTGTACTGTCCATCTGTTTCTCTATCTCTCTGCACATACAGAAATAAACAAAGATACCCTTGTGCCACTGCTAAAGGTCACAAAGAAAAAGTTAGCAGTAAGAAAAAAAAAGTGGATAAAATACATGTATTTTGTATGTAGGAAAATACATGTATTTTCCTACTATTTGAAGGCTAATTCTTTAAGGGATGACCACTGGTTTGCTTATAATTCAAGAATTCTGGAAGTTATTTTATTTTACTCAAGATCTATGTTCAACAGAGAAGTTGAAGGAGAGAGAAGAAGAGATGGAGACCTTAGTTTTGTCTGATCCCAGGAATTCAGCTAGATAGCTATTAAATCACTCTCAACATCTGACAACTCAACAGGATATCTAAGAAAAGAATAGCTACAATTTTACAAAGAGAAAAGGGACCACTTTCTGTGAGAATGAGAAGACAGAAAAACCCATCTCAGGGCGCCTGAGTGGCTCACTGGGTTAAGCCTTTGCCTTTGGCTCAGGTCATGATCTCAAGGTCCTGGGATGAAGTCCCACATCGGACTTTCTGCTCAGTGGGGAGCCTGCTTCCCCCTCTCTCTCTGCTTGCCTCTCTGCTTACTTGTGATCTCTTTTTGTTAAATAAATAAATAAAATCTTTAAAAAAAGAAAAAGAAAAAGAAAAACTCATCTCATCAAAATCAAAAGCTTCTGCACAGCAAAGGAAACAGTCAAAAAAACAAAGAGGCAACCCACGGAATGGGAGAAGATATTTGCAAATGACAGTACAGACAAAAGGTTGATATCCAGGATCTATAATGAACTCCTCAAACTCAACCCACACGAAACAGACAAACACATCAAAAAATGGGCAGAAGATATGAACAGACACTTCTCCAATCAAGACATACAAATGGCTATCAGACACAAGAAAAAATGCTCATCATCATTAGCCCTCAGGGAGATTCAAATTAAAACCACATTGAGATATCACCTTATACCAGTTAGAATGGCCAAAATTAACAAAACAGGAAACAACATGTGTTGGAGAGGATGTGGAGAAAGGGGAACCCTCTTACACTGTTGGTGGGAATGCAAGTTGGTGCAGCCTCTTTGGAGAACAGTGTGGAGATTCCTCAAGAAATTAAAAATAGAGCTTCCCTACGACCCTGCAATTGCACTCCTGGGTATTTACCCCAAAGATACAGATGTCGTGAAAAGAAGGGCCATCTGTACCCCAATGTTTATAGCAGCAATGGCCACAGTCGCCAAACTATGGAAAGAACCAAGATGCCCTTCAACGGATGAATGGATAAGGAAGATATGGTCCATATACACTACGGAGTATTATGCCTTCATCAGAAAGGATGAATACCCAACTTTTGTAGCAACATGGACGGGACTGGAAGAGATTATGCTGAGTGAAATAAGTCAAGCACAGAGAGTCAATTATCATATGGTTTCACTTACTTGTGGAGCATAACAAATAGCATGGAGGACAAGGGGCGTTAGAGAGGAGTAGGGAATTTGGGTAAATTGGAAGGGGAGGTGAACCATGAGAGACTATGGACTCTGAAAAACAGTCTGAGGGGTTTGAAGTGGTGGTGGGGTGGGAGGTTGGGGTACCAGGTGGTGGGTATTATAGAGGGCACGGCTTGCATGGAGCACTGGGTGTGGTGAAAAAATAATGAATACTGTTTTTCTGAAAATAAATAAATTGGAAAAAAAAAAAGAAAAACTCATCTCAAAAAGAGAATAAGAGGCAGTACTGACTCCCAGACACTTAATCAATATGGTTGTAAGTAAGATTTTGCAACTAGAGTTCAGAATGACAACTAAAAAATACTAAATGGGCTTGAAAAAAAGCATAGAAGACACAGAGAATTCCTTTCTGGAGAAATAAAAGAACTAAAATCTAATCAAGTTGAAATTAAAAAGGCTATTAATAAAAGGCAATAAAAAATGGGGGCTCTAACTGCTAGGATAAATGAGGCAGAAGCAAGAATTAGTGATACAGAAGACAAAAATGATGGAGAATAAAGAAGCTGAGAAAAAGAGCAATAAACAACTACTGGATCGCAAGGGGAGTATTTGAGAGAATAGGTGATACCAAAAAATGAAACAGTATTAGAATAATTGGGATCCCAGAAGAAGAGGAAAGAGAGAAAGAGGGGCAGAAGGTATACTGGAGCAAATTATAGTGTAGAACTTTCTACTTTGGGGAAGAGAATAGGCATCAAAATCCAGGAGGCACAGAAAACCTCCCTCAAAATCAATAAAAATAGGTCAATATCCTGACATATAATAGTGAAATTTGCAAATCTCAGAGGAAAAGAGAAAATCCTGAAAGCAGTTCAGGACAAGAGGTCCATTACCTACAAGGGAAGAAACATCACACTGGCAGCAGACTTATCCACAGAGACCTGGCAGGCCAGAAAGGACTGACATATTACATTCAGGGCGCTAAACAGGAAAAATATGCAGCCAAGAACATCATTCAAAATAGGAGAGATAAAAAGCTTCCAGGACAAATAGAAACTAAAAGAATTTGTGATCATGCAACCAGCCCTATAAGAAATATTAAAAGGGATACTTTAAACAAAGAGAGAGTTCAAAAGTAACATAGACCAGAAAGGAAGAGAGACAGTATACAGAAAGGTATAGTGTCAGCACTTTACAGGTAATACAATGACACTAAATTCATATCTGTCAATAGTTTCTCTGAATGTAAATGGGTTAAATGTCCCAATCAAAGGATGCAAGGTATCAGATTGGATAAAAAAGTAAGACCCATCAATATACTGTCGGCAAGAGACTCATTTTAGACCCAAAGACAGTTCCAGATTGAAAGTGAGGGGTGGAAGACCGTTTATCACGTTAATGGACATCAAAAAGAGCTGGGGCGGTAAGCTTTATGTCAGACAAATTAGATTTTAAACTAAAGACTGTAATAAGAGATGAGGAAGGACACTATGTCATAATTAAAGGGTCTATCCAATAGGAAGATCTAACAACTGTAAATATTTATGCCCCTAACATGGGAGCAGCCAATTATATAAACCAATTAAAAACAAAGTTAAAGAAACATACTGATGATAATACAATAATGGTAATAATGGTAGGGGACTTTAAGGCCCCACTCATGGTAATGGACACACAATCTAATCAGAAGATCAACAAGGAAACAAGGACTTTGAAAGATACACGGGACCAGATGGGCCTCACAGATATATTGAGAACATTCCATCCTAAAGCAACAGAATACACATTCTTCTTGAATGCATATGGAACATTCTCCAGAATAGATCACATCTTGGGTCACAAATCAGGTCTCAACTGATACCAAAATATTGGGATCATTCCCTGCATATTTTCAGACCACAATGCTTAGAAACTGGAACTCAGTCACAAGAGGAAATTTGGAAAGAACTCAAATACACAGAGGCTAAAAAGCATCTTACTAAAGAATTAATGGGTCAACCAGGAAATTAAAGAAGAATTTAAAAAATCATGGAAACAAATAAAAATAAAACACAACTGTTCAAAACCTTTGGGATGCAATAAAGGCAGTATTATATAACAATATAAGTCCTTCTCAAGAAACAGGAAAGTTCTCAAATATACAAGCTAACCTTATACCTAAAGGAGCTGGAAAAAAAAAAAACAGCAAATAAAGCCCAAACCTATCAGGAGAAGAGAAATAATAAAGATTAGAGTAGAAATCAATGAAATCGAAACCAAAAGACTGGTAGAACAGATCAATGAAACTAGAAGTTGGTTTTTTGAAACAATTAATAAGATTGATAATCCCCGGCCAGACTTATCAAAAAGAAAAGAGAAAGGACCCAAATAAATAAAATCATGAATGAAAGAAGAGAGATCACAACCAACCAGAAGAAATAAAAATAGTTGTAAGAACATATTATGAGCAACTATCTGCCAACAAATTAGTCAATCTGGATGAAAATTAGTCAATCAAATTAGTCAAACAAATTAGTCAATCTGGATGAAAAGAAGTTTATACATTCCTAGGGATGTATAAACTACCAAAACTGAAACAAGAAGAAATAGAAAACCTAAACAGACTTATAACCATCAAGGAAATTGAAGCAGTAATCAAAAATCTTCCAACAAAGAGTCCAGAACTGGATGGGTTCCCAGGGGAATTCTACCAAACATTTAAAGAACTAATACTTATTCTTCCATAATTGTTTCAAAAAGTAGAAATGGAAGGAAAACTTCCAGACTCTTTCTATGAGACCAGTATTACCTTGATCCTAAAACAGAAAAAGATCCCACCAAAAAGGAGAATTACAGACCAATATCCCTGATGAATAAGGATGCAAAAATTCTCACCAGTAGGACCCAACAGTACCTTAGGGGATTATTCATCACGACCACGTGGGATTTATTCCAGGGCTGCAAGGGTAGTTCAATATCCACATGTCAATCAATATGAGACCTAAATTAATAAAAGAGGAAAAGAACCATATGATTCTCTCAATAGACGCAGAAAAAGCATTTCACAAAGTACATCTTTTCTTAGTTGAAAATCTTAACAGTGTAGGGATAGAGAGAACATACCTCAATAACATAAAAGCCATCTATGTAAAGGCCACAGTGAATATAATTGTCAGAGGGGAAAAATGGAGAGCTTTTCCCCTAAGGTCAGGTACATAGCATAGATGTCCACCATCACCACTATTGTTCAACATAGTATTAGAAGTCCTAGCCTCAGCAATCGGATGACGAAAAGAAACAAAAGGCATCCGAATCAGCAAAAAAGAAGTCAAATTCTCACTCTTTACAGATGACATGATACTTTATGTGGAAAACTCAAAGACCCCACCTCAAAATTGTTAGAACTCATACAGGAATTCAGCAACGAGGCAGGCTATAAAATCAATGCACAGAAATCAGTTGCATTTCTATACACAAACAATGAGACAGAAGAAAGAGAAATTAAGGAGTTGATCCCATTTACAACTCTACCCAAAATCATAAGATACCTAGTAATATACTTAGCCAAAGAGGCAAAGGATCTGTACTCAGAAAACTATAGAACACTCATGAAAGAAATTGAGGAAGACACAAAGATATGGAAAAATGTTCTATGGTTATGGATTGGAAGAAAAAAATATTGTTAAAATGTCGATGCTACCTAGACCAATCTATACATTCAATGCGATCCCTATTAAATACCATCAGCTTTTTTCACAGAACTGGAACAAAGAGTCCTAAAATTTGAATAGAACCAGAAAAGGCCCCAAAGACCCAAAGGAATGTTGAAAAAGAAAACCAAAACTGGTGACATCACAATTCTGGACTTCAAGCTCTATTACAAAGTTGCAATCATCACACAGTATGGTACTGGCACAAAAACAGACAGATCAATGGAACAGAATAGAGACCTCAGAAAAGGACCCTCAACTCTATGGTCAACTAATCTTTGACAAAGCAGGAAAGAATATCTAATGGAGAAAAGATAGTTTCTTATACAAATGGTATTGGGAAAATGGAACAGCCACATGCAGAAGAATTAATCTGGACCACTTTCTCATACCATACACAAAAATAGACTCAAAATGGATGAAGGACCTAAATATGAGACAGGAATCTATTAAAATCCTAGAGGAGAACACAGGCAGTAACCTCTGTGACTTCAGCTGCAGCAACTTCTTGCTAGACATGTCTCTAGAGGCAAGGGGAAAAAAAAGGTTAAAATGAACTACTGGGACTTCATGAAGATAAAAAGTTTTTGCACAACAATGGCAACAGTCAAAAAAACCAAGACAACTGACAGAGTAGGAGAAGATATTTGCAAATGTCTTATCAGATAAAGGATTAGTATCCAAAATCTATAAAGAGCTTAGCAAACTCAACACCCAAAGAACAAATAATCCAACCAAGAAATGGGCAGAAGAAACGAACAGACATTTCTGCAATGAAGACATCCAAATGGCCAACAGACACATGAAAAGGTGCTCCACATCACTCAGCATCAGGGAAATACAAATCAAAACCAGAGTGGGATACCACCTCACACCAGTCAGAATGGCTAAAATTAATGAGTCAGGAAATGACAGATGTTGACGAGGATTTGGAGAAAGGGGAACCCTCCTACCCTGTTGGTGGGAATGCAAGCTGGTGCAGCCACTCTGGAAAACAGCATGGAGGTTCCTCAGATAGTTTGAAAAGAGAGCTACCCTAGAACCCAGTGACCACCCTACTGGGTATTTACCCTAAAGATACAAATGTAGTGATCCAAAGGGGCACCTGCACCCCAATGTTTGTTTGTTTGTTTATTTAAGATTTTATATATTTCTTTGATGGAGAGAGACACAGTGAAAGAGGAAACACATGCAGGGGGAATGGGAGAGGGAGAAGCAGGCTTTCCGTGGAACTGGGAACCTGATGCAGGGCTCAATTCCAGGACCCTGGGATCATGACCCGAGCCAAGGTTAGATGCTTAATGACTCAACCACCCAGGTGCCCCTGTACCCCAATGTTTATAGCAGCAATGTCCACAATAGCCAAATAATGAAAAGAGCCCGCATGTCCATGGTCAGATGAATGGATAAAGAAGATGTGGTACATATATATATATATATATATATATATATACCAGCCATTAAAAAAAGAAATCTTGCCATTTTCAATGATGCAGATGGAACTATAGGGTGTTATGTCAAGCAAAATAAGTCAATCAGAGAAAGACAATTATATGATTTCACTGACATGTGGAATTTAAGAAACAAAACAGGATCCTAAGAGAGGAAAAAATAAAATAAGATGAAATCAGAGAGGGAGATAAACCCCAAGAGACTCTTAATCATAGGAAACAAACCCGGTTGCTGGAGGAGAGGTGGGTGGGGGAAGGGGGTAACTGGCTGATGGACATTAAGTAGGGCATGTGATGTAATGAGCATTGAGTATTATATAAGACTGATGAATCACTGACCTCTATCTCTCAAATTAATAATACATTATATGTTAATTAATTCAATTTAAATAAAACAATTTAAAAAAAATCTATGTTTAACAAATTCTTTTTCTGTTCTGTTCAGGGCAGAGATTTTATTTATAGTAACAATTTGCCTGAAGTCATACAGGACTATCAGTAAAATCAGTTAAAAAAAAAAAAAGACTATCACTAAATCTTTTAACTTGCAAGCTGTCTCTTTTCCTATTACATATATTAATTGACTCTTTTTGTTCATAAATGAAAACCTGGGACATCGTATTTTCATACCCAAATAAATAAGCTGAACATACAATAACTTCTCTGAGGGAAAATAAGAGTTTCAGTTTCTTATACTCATAAATGAAATACAATAGCAAAGCTTGGAAGCTATGGATCTAGTCTTTCCTACAAACTGACAGAGGCTTAGTGAGATAATTCCTAATTTATTTAGTGGAAGAACTAAACTTTACACAGAAAACAATGTCTTGGTTTTGTCTTCTTAAAACTGTGGACAAGATAATGCAACGTGTTAGTATGTAAAACATTTAAAACAATGTCTGACAGGGTTAGTGTTTAATAAATGTTAGCTATTATTCTTACTATAAGAAAGTATTTTCAAAAGTACATACAAATAAAAATACTATTCTGTGGAATATTGCCACTAAGGAAAGGTCTTATAAATTTTATAATATTTTATATCATATACCATCGAATGATTTTATAATTGAAACAACAGTCATTTTGACCATATTTTTAAAAGAGATATCTAACGCCCCTTATCCAAGGGGCGTTAGAGAGGAGTAGGGAATTCGGGTAAATTGGAAGGGGAGGTGAACCATGAGAGACTATGGACTCTGAAAAACAGTCTGAGGGGTTTGAAGTGGCGGGGGGGGGGGTGGGAGGTTGGGGTACCAGGTGGTGGGTATTATAGAGGGCACGGCTTGCATGGAGCACTGGGTGTGGTGAAAAAATAATGAATACTGTTTTTCTGAAAATAAATAAATTGGAAAAAAAAAAGGCCTTTGAGAGAGATATCTAATTTCTCAACTGGTTTCTAGGTTCTTGATCATAAGATTAGAAATTGTGCAAAAATACATTTGAAACAAATAGTTGATGATATTATGGGTGGCACATCATCTCAACAGCACAAAAGTGGAAAGCTAAAAGAGTTGAAAGTCAGTTTGGTTTGCTAAAACTTCTCTTATTTTTGTTTCATCACCTAGAGTGATCCCCCTCTGTTAGCCAGAAGTTAAGTGTGCTGATTAAGGGAATAGCATCATTGGCCCATATCCAGGCTTAGAATCACGAAAGGGAAGAATCTGTAACTGAACTAGAGAAATTCAGTTACATTTATTTTTAAGTGCATGAGTTTTACTGTATGTCATAGAGTAGAATTCTTGGATTTTAAGTAAGTTCCAGAAGGTTGAGGCAGAACAATATTTTGTGGTTTGTGTGTGTGTATTTATTGGTGAAGAGAGTGAGTGACTGAGAGCATGGAAAATAATAGAACTAATGGATCAAAGCATTTGTGAAAAAGAAAGTGCAGTAAGTCCAGCAAACAAAAGATTATAAATATATTATATATATATAGTATATATATGTACAATATATATATGATGTTTGGGAGCATCTAATTAACTCTAGGCAATCTAAGGAATTTGTTGTTAGAGAAAATAGAAGGGATTGAATAACTACAGTCTGACCCAGTTGTTTGGAATAACTTTGATTTTCAACAATGCAAAGCTAGACTGGTATAAAATTCTTCCTCACCACCATCACTGTCAATCATGTTATCATATCAAAGGCCCAGTTCTTTTTATTGTTTCTTTGTTTCTCCCAGTCCTTTCTAAATGTTTCTTTCCTTAGAGGACACCTCTTTGGATGCTAATGTAGCTAACAGAGACAAAATGATAAGGAAGTGGAAAGAGAAGGGGAAGAGAACAAAGTGAGCTAGTTTCTAGAGCCTGAGGAAACCAGTGATAAACTGATTCCACCAGTCCTGGAGCACTCTTGAGAGCTGCAAAAGTACAGGGATTATGTCTGTTCCATGAGAGCTGAACTACACTTAAGCTCCATTGTTTCCTCAAACACAGTGATCGCTGCATAGATATTCACTGATGTATTAAGCAAGGAGCCATGATGGCCCAAGTCCATAGTGTGAATAAAAATAAAACTTTCTGGGGATTTCTGCAATACAAGGCAAGTTCAGCTTCAAAGATCAAGCAGTCCTCTTTTCTAGATATTGAGTCTTTCAATTTCAGCCATCAGACAACACTCCCTGAATTTCTGTTCCTATGTTGGGAGTCAGAAAAAGACTTCTACTCCCAGTTTTGCCATGAAGTAACCATGTTACCTTGGCAAGTTTCTCTGCTTCCTCATTGTCAAACAAGGAACTTATATTAAGTCAGTACTCTTCCAGCTCTTACATTCTGTGATTCTATGAAACATGAATTACACCATCCTTTCCTGATGGAGGAAGAGTTGTAGAAACAGAAGAAGCCTCTTTTCTGATGCTCAAGGGCATTTATTCTAGCTTGGATTGGATAGTACACTCTAATAATAGACAGTAGTTTTTTTTCTCTGCTAAGTTCACCTTGTTCGTTGACTCTTGGGACAACCTCATTAATCTCTTTCCAATTATTTTAGAGCTTTGAGTGTCCCTGAATATATGTTACTGGGCTCTTGTTCTTCTGTTTTTAAATATGGTTTTGTGTACTTTGTTAGAATAACAAATAGGGGAAATATGTGCAGTGTATGGGTAGGAAGTGGTTTCCTTAGCAACAATTACAGTAAGAAAAATATATCAAAGGATGTGGGTTTTCTTCTACTTTCATTACCCCCAAATCTAGCCCCTAGTTTATCCTTAATCTTTCCTTTTTTTTTATTGTAAGATAAGGCATAGAATTATATACCTCATGCTGATCTATTATAATTTGGGAGTAAACCAAGATTCTACATATGCACAAAGCAGAATGGAGCCTTCACTGCTGTTTGGGGTGTTGTATTTAAAGCACGTGTGTAAAGTTAAACTTGAAATGGATAAAAGACCTCAATGTGGACAGGAATCTATCAAAATCCTAGAGGAGAACATAGGCAGTAAACTTTTTGACATTGGTCACAGCAACTTTTTTCAAGACACGTTTCAAAAGGCAACGGAAACAAAAGTGAAAATGAGCTTCTGGGACGTCATCAAGATCAAAAGTTTCAGCACAGCAAAGGGAACAGTCAACAAAACAAAGAGACAACCCACAGAATGGGAGAAGATATTCACAAACGACACTACAGACAAAGGGCAGATATCCAAGATCTATAAAGAAGTCCTCAAACTCAGCAGACACAAAACAGAAAATCATGTCAAAAAATGGGCAGAAGACATGAACAGGCACTTCTCCAAAGAAGACATATAATGGCTAACAGACACATGAATAAATGTTCATCATCATTAGCCATCAGGGAGATTCAAATCAAAACCATATTGAGATACTATCTTACACAAGTTAGAATGGACAAAATTAACAAGACAGTAAACAAGAAGTGTTGGAGAGGATGTGGGGAAAGGGGAACCCTCTTCCACTGTTGGTGGGAATGCAAGTTGGTGCAGTCACTTTGGAAAACAGTGTGGAGATTCCTCAAAAAATTAAAAATAGAGCTACCCTATGATCCTGCAATTGCACTACTGGGTATTTGCCCCAAAGCTACATATATAGTGAAAAGAAGGGCCATCTGTACCCCAATAGAAGCAATGGCCACAATCACCAAACTGGAAAGAACCAAGATGCCCTTCAACAGATGAATGGATAAAGAAGATATGGTCCATATATACAATGGAGTACTATGCCTCCTTCAGAAAGGATGAATACCCAACTTTTGTATCAACATGGATGGAACTGAAGAGATTATGCTGAGTGAAATAAGTCAAGCAGAGAGAGTCAATTATCAAATGGTTTCATTTACTTGAGGAGCATAAGGAATAACACGAAGGACATTGGGAGATGGAGAGGAGAAGGGAGTTAGGGGAAATTGGAGGGGGAGACAAACCAGGAGAGACTGTGGACTCTGAGAAACAAACTGAGGGTTTTGGAGGGGAGGAGGGTGGGACGTTGGGTAAGCCTGGTGATGGGTATTAAAGAGGGCACTTACTTCATGGAGCACTGGGTGTGGTGCATAAACAATGAATTTTGGAACACTGAAAAAAATTAAATTAAAGAAAAAAAATAAAGCATGTCTGTTTAACTGGCTTGTTTCCTCTTTGGAACTGTTCAGATATCTGAATGACCTATCAAAGCTGTTTTCTTTACCTTTCTTGGATTTCCCTACCCTTATGCCTATTCCTTTTTAATACCATTGATTCAAAGCACAAATACCCTAAACCATAGAAACCATGGTGTGTAAATACTGAGGTAAATCAGATATTTACCTGATGTCATATGAACTAAGAGAGTCTTGTAAAGTAATATTTGGCTTCTGGAGTGGGCTGGCCTCTTTTATCTTTTTCAGATAAACCTTCTGCAATCTGAGATCATGGTTTCTTCTATTTTTTTTTTAAGATTTTATTTATTTGACAGATAGAGATCCCAAATAGGCAGAGAGGCGGTAGAGAGAAAGGAGGAAGCAGGCTCCCTGCTGAGCAGAGAGCCTGACATGAGACTCGATCCCAGGACCCTGGGATCGTGACCTGAGCCGAAGGCAGACACTTAACTGACTGAGCCACCCAGGTGTCCCGGTTTCTTCTATTTTTAACTTTTTACTTTTCTGTGATGGAGAAGCAACTTACCTCAGCATGCCAGAATTAGTATGCAAAGTATCAATGAAGATCCAAGAACACAACTTTCTGGCAAGATTTGGCATTGCCTAAGCTTGGAGCCTTCTCAATTAATAAGGAATCAGAAGAGTTCTCAAGGATGTTACTGTTGAGATTTGATTCTGGAGATGAAGACTTGGGGATAGTCTCTTCTGTGTCTTCAGGGATGAGAGCACAACCAATGTAGAAGGTGATATTTCTGGTTTATTCTAGGTAGTAGGTCTACAAATTAATATTGATCCTTGTGAAGAGAAGTTTCTAAGCTTAGAACTTGGGCACACCCACCGCTGGGGTCCCTGGTAAGAGGTGGGTATGCTGATGGAGAATGGTATTGCTTGGTAATGGGAGGCCATGGTTGGAAATGAGAAGAATAATCCCAAGACTAGCTTGAGGGTTCTGGCCAGTCCTTTTCAGCTGAAAGTTATCCCCACTTGACCATGGTTTACTGGTGTCCCTTGACAGTCTGTAAGTTCTATGGAGTTAGCACACAAGCATTTCCAGTGAAGCCCAGTAGTCCTTAACATCCTATTATTGAGGCATTAAATTGCATGTACTATAATGTCAGCTGAACAAAAGCCCATCCCGGAAGTGTGAAAGAACAGAATCAACAGGTTGTTTTTCGTTCAATTAGAACTTAAGTTTCTGCCTTTCCACACTGCCTTATCAACACATGAAGTAAAAAGAAGGGACTCTATTGGCCACATTCTTCTTGATTCAGTCCCTCACTTGAGTTTTCCTAGGCATTCTCACAGCCTAACAAGAGATGTAGTTGTACAAAAACTAACAAGCAAGGAGGTCTGGGGTGGGGGATGTTTTGAAATAGGTATGTGAATTTTAAGATGACTTTTAGAAAAATAAGCAGCTTCTGCAGTCCACCTATTCACATTTTAATTCCTTTCTGCTGTTCAACGTGTTACTTTCTTTCCTTGTTCCCCAACCCTTGGCATATAGTTTGAAGTGGAAATGCTTTTCATATTTACTCTGGCTGGGTTCTGTTTTGTCTGAGATAGGAAGATAGTTCACCTTTCATTTTGGGCTGTGCCTCATTCTTTCTTTTCCTGTTTATATCTTTTTCCATCCCCAAGGTTCTCTTTTTCTCATTCTCTTTTCCTCTACCTTCTGTCTGCTCACATTGTCTAGGTCAGATTTACCCTTCCCTAGTTATTTTCTTTTTTATTTCAGCTTCCCTCTACCTCACCAGCTACTCTGTGGGGAAGAAGAGTTACTCTGTGAAATGGTAGACAGTTTGATTTCTGAGATTCAAAAATCCCATTCCCTGCCCAGTTTGACTCTAAAAGGGTTCAAAGAAAATGCCTGCAGATTAAAGGTGGAGTATAGTTTATCAACATAGACAAGAGAGAGATTTCCCAGACTGCACCAACTAGTTCCTTTCTGTCTTGCATATTTGCATGAAGAAGGAATCTTTTAAACCTGTATTTGGGAGGTCAAGAACCTATGTAGAGGTACAAGGACAAGAGGGCCTTTTGTCTCCATCACTACATTAAAAGGGCTCTTGTCAAGGTCACCTGGGACCTCTGTGTTGCCAAATTTGACAGTCACTTTGGTGTCCTCATCCTCTCACTAGTGTTGTCTCACTTGTCTTCTGCTTCTCTCCCCGCTACTGGCCACTTTGGTTCAATCTTCCTTGGTGGGCCTCCCTTCTCCCTCCTGGGGCCAGCTCAGGCCTTTTCTCTTCTCATCTACAGCCTCTCTCTGAGGATCTCCTCTTTAAATATCATTTATATTTGGAAGGCTTTCTAAGTATCAATCACCAGTCCTGACCTCTCTCCAAAGCTCCAGACTTCTAACAAGAAGAGATCTAGTTGGGCACATACCTCCTGACATTACTTTCTGATATCTCCAAGATATAACCTGACACCTCCTCCAGAACAGGCATCTCAGACTGAACCATGACCAACCATTGGCAGTGCCACTCACTCCCCAGCCTGCTTCTCTCAGCCTTTCCAGTTCTATTAAGTGGTATCACCATCCACCCTGTTGCTTAGTCAAAAGTCACACCCCTAACTCCAATCCATCACCTTTTAGCTCTACCTCCAAAATACATCAGAAACCCAGTCACTTTTCATAACTCCATGGCTATCCCCCTTATCCGGGCCATTATATTTCATTTCATGCATGATGGCGATCATTTCCAAAGAGGTTCCCTGTTTCTACTCATCCTTATTGTAGTACTTTCTCCATAAAGCAGCCAGAAGAGTTAAAAATGTCAGTCAGATTGCATCATTCTCTTCTTAACACCCATTGCACAGTCCTATATGCCTGCTCCCCTGCCCCATAAAATACTCTTCTTTGCATTGTCTAGTACTCTACTTGCATTGTAGTCCTGAACTGTTGAAAAGTTCAAACTTCTTTATGCTGTTTTCTTTCTCATGGGTGAAATGAGGACAAAAATCTACTGGATCTGAAAATCATTTAAAGCACTTAATTACTATGCAGGTAAGAAAGCTTCTAGGCAATCCCCTCCTTTTTTGAAGCATGCAGGGTGGGAATTTCAAGGACCTGTGGTGGTGTTTACTTTCCCATTATCTGACCAGGGGTACTGGAGAGAGTTGGGGAAAACAGTGTGGACATGGGAGACAGATATGAATTAGTGGGAGAATAAAATGGGGAAGTAAAACATGGCAAGGGGAGGGTTAAAAAGAAGGGCACACTGACTAAATTTTTTTCATTTATAGTTCTTACTATAGTAACATTTTATAAATTGAGTTGCTGCAGAAAAAGTAATAGAATGATATTAATTAGCATCATATTAAAAATTACACAATTTCTTCCTGAATTTGTATAATCATTCTGCAAAGGGCTAAAAATGGCTTAAAAAGCTCTAATGATAATATATTATTGGGCAATGTGTCTATAATAGACATCAATTATATGGTATTAAAATAATCCACAGAGCTTTCTAAAGGTACAATATGCTAATAAAACACCAGAAACCTAATTGCTACTCTAAGAATTTAGAACTGAAATTAGCTTATTGATAGGAAGAATTTTAATTGGAAAAAATATTCACAAAACATTTCCTATGATGCAGTTGTTCACTGGAAGGAAAAGTAAAAAAATAAATAAAAACAAAATAATTACTCAGACCTTGTTACACAAATATCGCTGTTTCCTCTTTTTCTAAGATATCTTATTGTGTGCCTTTCAGAGCCTTTTGTAAGTCAGCCACTAGAGAGCAAACTTCTTCTTTTTATCAGGCTGTAGTTTTATTTAAAACACACACACACTTACACACACTCACACCATATATATATCAGCACCGTTACAATACCACATTATCTCTGATTGTAAAATCTGATAATATAGCTTCTGGATGCCTGAGGCAGTGGGCGTGAGGGATGAAAGTGGGGGGAATTTTAAGGCCATGTATATTAAAAACATAAGAAAGAACAAGATAAGATATTGTAATGTTGAACTACCTTCCTGGAGTGAAAATGAAACCTTCTGCTAATGGAGCATGAAGTCTTATGCTTCATCCCCTGTAATAAAACAGGAGAGGCTTTGTTTGGTCTGACAGGCATCTTGGGCCTTTTTATGAGGCAACGGCCTCTAGAGAGCTCAAAGAAATGATACTCTTTCCAGGTGAAGTGTGGATAAATTACATTGTCAGTTACCTTCACTGCTTTCAGTTGCACAGGCTTGAGCCCGGCACAAGAAAGCTACCAAGTGAGCAAAATTGTCATCTATTGGACGAATCCCCACTACTGACATCCGTTCCAAAGGTCAGTAGGGTCCCCAGACATCACTATGCAGGCAGATGAATCTGCTGAAAGGTGGGGTACAAGGGAAGTGGGGGGTTTACTACACACAGAAACCCCAAGTTACCAGGCCCCAGGAGAAACTTCTCAGCAGCTTTTGCGCCAAGATAGAGAGATGTTTAAATGAGCAAAAACTGCTTTCTCTCCTGGTAGACTGTTACCAACTGGCCTTTTGCACATCATCTTAGGGACTCATGGCTGACCAAAGTCCTTGGAATCAGCTTTCATCTCTGGTGTCTGGGCTTTAGGATATTTAAGTATTTACAGTCTCAAATTTGGACTTTGGGGGTATTTTAAAAAATGAATACTTAACAGCTACAGGTAGACTATAAAAGATCCAAGAACTGGGTTTTCAAGAATCTTCCAAGGGAACAGTTTACTGGCTATTTCAGGTAGGATATTTTTCTCAAGCTGAATTGACCCATGTGATATTGCCAATACGTGAACAATTTGTTTCATAAAATGGCAACGTCACAGGATTCGACCCGTTGCTTGATTCTTCAGGGCCTTCTGTGGGGTGGGGGTGGGGAGTCTCCACGGGCACTGTTCATCACTTAATAATCAAGCAGTCATTCCATGCTCTCCAAGCACTCTGCACAGTACCAATGTAACTCAACAAAGACACGCACATATGGTACACTTGCTCTGTGCCCTGTGCTGGGATGAGCACTGTAGCAAACCAGAGCAACCGGATGAGTCCAGTCCTTACAGGGCTTATGGTCTAGGGAGAGAAACTCACATTACTTGCTCACTGCAAGTGGACTCAGGCAGCGTTACATTTTGTAGAATTGAAGGGCGGTGGGAAAAGAAAACTTCAGGAAGGTTCCATGGAGGAGGTGGCACTTCCATGGAGGAGGTAGCACTGTAACGGGACTTGGAGGATGCATAGGTTGTTCTTACAATTTCTGCCAGATGTTGGTTATTATCCCTAGGTGGTAAAGTCTCTGTGGGCAGTGGTGTACCTGCAGCCACAAGGGGCCTGGTACAGCAAGGAGGCTCCATTCTACCCTCCGAAGCCAGTGGTGTGTGGTAGGTGAGGATATTCACCGTGGGGCCAGACAGTCACTTAATACTGTGTGACCCTGAGCAATTTATTCAACTCTTCTGTGCTTCAGTGTCCTCATCTGAAAATGTGGTCCGTAATAGCACCTGTCTGTGTTCTCCTCTGGAATTCAGACACGACTGAGCATGTCCTCAAGTCTGGGGGGAACCCAACAAAATTCTTTTCATAGGCACACCAAAGAGCCTTTAAGGAAAGAATTGAGTCCAATGGACTCAAGGAAGAGGGAGTCTAGCTGACAGTTCTGGCTTAAATGAAGCCCCCAGGGAATATGGGGGGGGCGCTCAAGAAAGAACATCCTTCCCATGGACTGCTTTCCTTTTGCCCAGTTCTTTATGCTGATTCTTGTACGCCCCGTGTGTGTGTGTGCGTGTGCGTGTGTGAAACTTTAGGTTTACAAGCCAATTAATGAAATCCTGAAAGAGCTATTTTTACTGAAATCTCTCTTAAACTCCAGGGCCCCTGGGATGCCAGAGTGGCTCAGTCGGTTAAGCATCTACCTTCGTGCTCACTTTGGAAGCATATATACTAAGCACCTGCCTTCAGCTTGGATCACGATCTCAGGTTCCTGGGATTGAGTCCCGCATTGGGCTCCTTGCTCAGCCAGGAGCCTGCTTCTCCCTCTGCCTCTGCTGCTCCCCCTGCTGATGCACTCTCTCTCTCCCTGCCAAATAAATAGATACAATCTTAAAAACAACAACAAAACCCTCTTGAGCCCTGGTGGAATTTCTTTCATAGCCCTCAAGCTGACTGTAGCTCAGGGCAGAGGTAAGGCAGAGGGAGGCTTTGGTGGATTGACAGCTCCAGAGGTCACATGGCAGTACCGTCACCTCCACAGCCCCAGGGTTTCTGCTGGATGCCAGAGGTGTCCCTCAGAGCCTCACCCAGGCGAAGCAGCAGTCTTGTCTGACACCACATGGGATAGCTCCCATTTGAGCACATATAAAGTAGCGCCTGGGAATGCCCAGAAATTCTGGGCAGCTGGGAGCTCTTGGCAGGAGGAGGATCCTGGGAGGACAGGTAGGGTGAAAGTCAGCAAAGAAAGGTGATGACCCAGTGCTACCCAATTTGTATCTTTTAAGCTGCTCTTGCCTGGGGTACCTCAGTTAATGTGAATTCTGTTTGCAGTTCAGCATTCTCCTTAGTAATGGAAGGTCAGAAAAGTTTTTTAAAAGTTCTCCCCCTGCCTAAGAAAGTAATATATCTCATTATGGATAGCTTAAAAAAAAAAAAGAAAGAAAAAGAAAAAATTAGGTTGAAATTACCACTAGCTTATCATGCAGCGATAACTACTTTGAGTATATTTTTAAAAATGTAGTTTGATGTATTCAGGTTTTATATTAACAGAAGGCACGCATATTTGGAATTTGGTAAATTTATCTCAAAAGCTATATATTGCTATACAACTTTAACCAACTTTAATCCCCCCCTTTCACTTAACATTATATTTGGAAAATTCTTCTACGTTATTACACGCAAATATTCTATCAAATGAAATAGTGGTCAGTGGTATAAACGGAGAACACTCCGTTCTCCCCTCAGCCTTATCCTTTGTCCGGTCTCGAGGAACCACTTTTAGTTATTCTGTAGCAGCTTCTTTTGATAGGTAGTTCCATCTTTAAAACTAGCATTTCATTTACCTGGTAGGGCAGATACAGCGATCTCGGAGGTGGTTTTCCCAGGCGGATGCTTAACCAGCGCACTCTGCATGGGCTGGGGCCCGCGGGGGCACTGGCCGGCGCTTTCCCGTGATCCTCTCCGGTTTGAGACCGCATGGGAGCTCTTCGGCCTCCGTAGTTGCTCTCCCAGCATTTGGCCCCAAGGCTTGGGGTCAGACAGCCTTTTTGTTTTGGGGGTTCTTACGGGAAGAATTCACTAAGTGATGAGAGCGAGCTATGTTGATAAGTTCAGTGTGAGTTCTTGAGCAACCCTGAGTTTCTTTTTGCCTGACTTGTCCGCTGGAGAAAACCCGTAAGTTTGATTTTTTTTTTTACTGTTTTTGTATTTGCACCTCTGCTTTTTTCATCCATAGGAAATCATGGGGGAGTCCTAGAGTGAAAAAAAGCGTCCAGACAGAGAGTGAGGGTGTGTGGGGGTGAAGATAAATCAGAGCAGTGGATGGATTTGAGGTCAAAGCTCGGAAAGGAAGGGGTAGTGTCCACGCCATGGGGGCAGATCAGGAATTGGGACCCAGAGACCCAAGCTGGCCCGGTTAGAAGGACTCTGAGAGAGAATATATATGTAACTATTATATATATAATTATAAAAATAATATATACTTTCTTTTATGTTATAAAATATATAATAATTATATAATGTATGTAATTTATATATAAAATTAAAAATAAAAAATCCCTACTATTAATATCCTACTATTTCTTCATTTACCTAAAGTATACAGATAGTGAGGACTTTTGCTTTCTTATACCCTCTGTTTCTTGAATCATCCTGATGGAATCCCATTTTAGTTTTTAGTTAAAAACATATTCATTGTTTTCATGAAAATTACGAGAATATTGTTAACTACTGATGTGAGTGATACGCTATGATTATGTTTTCTTTGTTGTGTCTTCCCCCCGCCCTGCCCCACCCCGGAGTTAATAATTGTCATTTTCATTTGCTTAAATTTCTTTGAAATGTGATAAGTCGTCCTGACTTCCAATAGCTTTGTAAAATGGCTCTCTATACAATTTTCCACATGGACAAAGTTTTCATATCACTTATCAGTTCCATTTCATTCTGTAAAGTTCTTTCTGTGCACCTCTGGCCTCCTACTCTATTCTGGACTGATTCTCCCTAGGCTAGGAGGTTCTAGATTTTTAAAATGATGGACTGTTACCAATTTCAGCACATAATACCTTCAATATTTGTATTATTTGTTTATAAAATATATTTTTCTGTAATAAAGTACTGTGTACATTATGAAACATAAACAAAAATATAAAACCCAAAGGCTAACATAAAAATAAATTTTATGTTATTTCCTTTATGTGCCCCTAACAAATAGCTTTCACTCATTGGGGTGTGAGACCTCTCTACTCTAGGTTTACACACAATGTCTCAGAAGTTTTTACTAAGAATTTAGGAAATTCTTTTGACTATTTCTTGTGTTGGATCTTATTTCTTGTGTTCCATGTTTCATCCTTCTGAGTACTTTCTCTCATTTGGATGGAGAACATCTTGTTATTGCTTCCTAAGAAAAGGTACAAGGGAAGCATATTTCATGAGATCTTGCTTGTCTCAAAATGTCTTTATAAAGGGAATGAAGATATAAGTGACAGGCTGGGAAAAATCATGTTCAAAACACTTATATTGTAAAGGACTTGTGTCTAGTATATACAAAGAACTCTCAAAACTCAGCAATAAGATAGCAAATAACTCAGTTAAGAAATGGGCAAAATATCTGAACAGACACCTCACCAAGAAAAATATATAGATGTCAGATAAGCATATGAAAAGCTGCTCAAATCATATGTCATTAGGGAATTGCAAAATAAAACAATATGAGATACCACTACACACCTACTGGAATGGCCAGAATTCAAAATACTAACAACACCAAATGTTGTGGAGCATTCATTCATTCACTGCTGAGGGAATGCAAAATGGTATAGCCACTTTTGGACAAGAGTTTGGCAGTTTCTCACAAAATTAAACATAATATAAAATCCAGCAGTTATGCTCACTGGTATTTACTGACATTTTTGTGCCTTAAAAATCACTTGAATTGTCCTCATTTTGTCCTCAACCAAATACACATTTAGGTTCATTTTTTTTTTACTTCAAAAAGTTCTTTCTTGAAACTTAGTTTTGTTTTATAATTTTTCAGGTATTTACATGGTTCTGAAGTAAAATCTATAAAACCAGACATATTCAAAGAACTTTAGTCTTTATTCCTTTTCCCTCAACCTCAATCCTATTCTCTCTTTTACAGGGAACCATTGTTTTTATATTTTAGCCTTTCATTTAAAAAATATAGTCGTATATACACGTATAAAGGTACATTTTGTGTGTGTGTGTGTGTGTGTGTGTGTGTTGCGCGCGCGTGCCTGGGGGCTTTGCAGTCCATTTCACTGACCCTTCTTGTGCCTTCCCTTGCTAATTGCTGTGCTGTTTCTTCCTGCTACTCTTTTCTCTTCCTCTTGCCCTTTACCTCATGCTTGCCTTCTCACCGCTCATCTCTCTTTAGCTCTTCATTCTTTCCTTAAGTACTCTCTTTTAGTCTGGTGGCTTCAATTACTACCGATGTACAGTGATTGGAGTGGGAGTGGTGGTCCATAAAACTCTGTTTTCTAGACATGTGGTTTTAACTTCCTTCTGTATGTGCATTTGTTTTCATTTTTAGATTTCTCAAGCTCCACACTTCCCAAAGTGCACTTATCTCACCATTTTGTAGCCTCTCATCTTTTTCTGTGATTGTTCCAACAAGAGCACCTTAAACCATCCCAGTTCCCCAAGTATAAGCTGGCACCTCCTTTACTCTCAGTCCTCAGATTCAATTGACTTACAAGGCCTACAGAGTCTACTTCCAAATGGTTTCTTTCAAATTCCTCTTTTCCTCACCATTACCACCTCCTTTAGGGTCTCATTATCTCTTGTCTCAACCAGGTAGAAATTTTTTGATCTCTCTTTCTGCATCTAGACTCAGTGTAGCTGTGGTCCTCTGTCAATAGCAGAGTAAATTTTCTGAAATGTAGAGCATATCATTTTCCCAATTTAAATCCTTTGATTGCTTCCTATTGCCTTAACATTAAGCAATTTCTTTTCTGTAATCTGGTTCAAGTCAGCTTTTTCACATTCTCTTTCACCATATCTCTCCATGTATACTTTGCACCATAGACCAATCTGAGGGCTATGTTTTTAGCCTGAACACATGGCTTACTTGAAAAATTTTTTTGTTCTTGTTCCTTCCTCTCTTGAAACATTCTTACCCTTTCCCTATGTATCCTAAAACTTTGTCAAGGCACAGCTTCAATGTCATCTTCCTGGAAAAGTTCATTTTTCCCTGTTCAAAGTTCGTAGGGCCCTTCTTCCTAAATGAATGTAGCACTTAACAGAGTGAATTGAATACAAAGCAGTTTCTCCTGGTAGAATTTAGGTTCCTTGAGGGCAAAGGGCTATTGATTAATTTTCTCTTTGCCCCCACCTTAGTACAGTGCCTGTCCTTACTAATTATTTGTTGAATAAATGTATGCTTAATAAATATTTCTTGGATTGAATTGCATGTGAATGATTTCATGATGGGTGATACAAATAGATGCCACAAAAGGGCTATCCATTTAGTGATTGATGCTTGTTTTATGGAATTTATTCTTGTTATAGTCATTTTATATCTTTTGGCTATCTTTAATTCTTTCCTTCTGCTTTTTCCAACATCCCTGTTGCCATGTCTGTGTTCACTGTATTTTTACAGCCATCCTTCTCTTCCTTTCCATCCCATTGACACCACAATAATGCAAACCCTTACAGTCCTATGCTTGACAGTTTCTTTTTCTCTTGACCTCTCTGCCTTCAGCCCATTTTCCTCCTATAACCAGACAGATAATCTTCTTACACTTAACTCAATTATTTCCCTGTTCAAAAAAAGTCATTGGCACTGTCTTGATATAGAAAAGAAATCTGTATTTCTAAATTCATTTAGGGACCCCCCCACCTTAGTTTTATTACCACATTTCTGACTCATCTGTTCAAACTTGTGGTTTCAGCTACATCATCCAGCATACACAGTTTTCACGTTTCTACCTCTCTGTCTTTGTGTAAGCCATTTTCTCTCCCCGAAATGCTCTGGTCTTCTTGGTGCATTTAAATTGTATAGATTGTCAAGACCATTATGGTCACCTTGCAGAAACAGAACAGGATGGACCTATTATCCAATATTCATTTCCCACCCAAAATCTGGTTTGGATGTCAAGACTGATGATGTTTCAAGAGGGAATGAAAGTTTTGTTACACACATCTTTGGGAACTTCTATGGAAAACAAGGCAGGCTTTCAAAGTGTTCTGAAATGACTTGAGAGAGGAGGAAAAGGAGACAGCTCATGCTGTAGTTAAGGAGTGGGATGGGATGAGGTCTTCCACATGGGCTGGGGCTAGCGTGTTTTGAATTTACTACTGGCACCAAAAGAGGGGGCAACCAAATCTTGTATCAGCTTGCAGAACGGTTACAAGAGTGATGGGGCTTGAAAGCAGTTGGTATCAAACATAAAAATGAAGTCAGTTTATTTCAAAGACCCGGTCCACATTCCATTGACCTCTCTAGTCCTCTGACATCGCTCTTCTTATGAATTCCCAGAATTTAGCATTTGCTGCCTCATTCTGTTCTTTAACTTCACCTGTATTTAACTCAGGGAAATAAATTTAATTTCTTTAGAGTCATACTTCCAAGGAGTGAATGCAAGTTTCATGTCCTGAAGCTTATAGAGTTTGAGATGGAGCCCGCTTTACGAAAAAGAGTAGAAAATAGGTATGGGGACTTAGAAGGATTTATGCTTGTTAGCGGTCCTGAATGTTCAGCTTCATTAGCTTCATAGTAAATCTGTCTCTGAATTCCTCTTATACATTAAAAAATGTATTTAAAAATTTTACATGCAGTAGAGTAATGAGTGTGTATATATGCATAGATTTTGTAATCCCCATGACAGGGTATTCAGGCTTGTCCCAACCTGTCCTTTTATATTTTGATTTCTTCCCTAGGCTCTAATGCTTTATATCTGGTAAGAGTTTGTTGTTGTTGATGATAATAGTGAGAAAGATGACTCTTTATTTTCAAGTAAGAATAGATTCTTAGTGACAGATAGGGCCATTAAACATATTCTCTGATAAGGGTTATGTAGGAAACCTTCTATTCATTTAAGTCAGAATTCACAAATTTAAAAAAATGACCTTTTTGGTGTGAGACCCTCAGTGATGAAATTCATGAAATTCAACTACTTTTCCATTCCTTCCCTTTGGCATTTGACTTAATGGCACAGCATAGTACCTTGAAATGTAGATGTTTAATAAATACGTGGCGATTTAAATTAGTGGACTAGCTGGCTGAATCAGAAGTTACTAGGGCTCAACTCCAAGTGGCATTCTTTTTTTAAAAAATATGTTGAAAAGATGTTTGTTTGTTTGTTTAAAGGCCCAAATATTTCCTGTTCTTTTAGAGTTCTAGAAACAAGATCAGTAATCACAGTACTGCAAATCAGATCCTTGAAGGAGGGCTGATTTCTCAAATCTAGAGAAAGCTAGGTCTTTTCAAATGAAGCAAACTGAGAGAGGAGAAGAAAAAGACTTTTGCTGAGATAGCAACTGAAATATGTAATGACTACTTTGTAGCCTAAATGCCCCAGTATCCAAAATGATTTCGCATAGTACAAATCCTATTTTGCCCAGGCTCATCTGCAAGTGATGAATACTTAATTTACTGTTTTGACAGAATCTCTACTACTGGACCCTAAATTTTCACTTAATCTGAAGTCGAAAATGCCTTTCCAACAAGGAAAGTAGGAAGTGGAATGCTTTTCTCTCTTCCTTAATGCCTGATGATGAATTGTTTTCAAATACCGCTGTGTACCTGACCTTCAGCAGGAAATAATTGTGCCTGCGTTTGCTCATTGCAGAGCAAAGAAGGGTCACACTACTGGGTGTTTCAGATAAAAGTCCAATTAATCTCAAAATAGTTCCTCACCGAGTAAAGAGAAGCAGCTAAGAAGGCACAGGCTTTAGCTCCTGAGTGCATCTTCTGTCCCTGTGATTAATTGTATTAACCAAACAGTGTTAATTCAGCCTGAGAGGAAGGTCAGGAGTTCCGCTCCCTCCTGTCTTCCTGCCACTCCCTGAATGTCTACCTATCAGAGTCTTGTCAACAACCAGGTGGTTTGCTTGTTTAGTGAGACTACAAACAGAAGTGCTGGTGAGAATTTCAAGAAAAAGCAGTCTTAGGATAAGCTGGCCTCCAGCCAGGATAGAGTTCTCTAGAGAACTGAGGACATTTTTATCCTCATCTATAGGCCTGGGGATTTGAAGCAGTGTGATCATTCCCAGAAGCAGAGCACAGGTTTACAAAATGCCATCTTTCGTAGTAGTGCCACATTGTGTTTTTTAAAGCTGGCTAACAGTTGCTTTATTCACCTTTCTGTGAGAGATTTATCTGTAGAAACCAGACTTTTGGCTGTGGATTATTTCCTATTCTGTCTAAAAATGATAAGACTAGTTATTTCTTGTGTTCAACACTTGTGGGGAATTGGGTGGCCATCCCTTTGCCTCTTTGGTTTCACTCTCCTTAATTCCCAGACATTTACAGTCATCCAAATTGTGTTTGATTAGCATAAGCAAGATTTCCCACAAGACTTTCCTAATACATTTCTTCTGCAATCAAGTCCCAGTTGGATAGAGTAAGCCCCTTTTGTTCATTCAGTATGTCATTCAAACAGATACCAAAGAGAGATGCATAAGATCATTGGTACGACAAAGGAATGAGTGGGATTGCAGGGTGCAATTCGGAAACCGATGCAGTAACAATAAAGATAAAGGCAGGTAGAAGCAACAGAGCCCTTGCTACAGCTGTCCTTAAGATACATGCTGTCAGCCCACTGTGTAAGGACAAAAACTGATAAGAAGGGAGTTGTGATATTTTTCAAAGAGCAGTCTCTCTAAAATGTGATCAAATAAAGGAAGACTTTATCGCAGCATTAAAGAAAATCTCTTGGCTACCTAAGGATAGGAACTGCAGGGTGAAGGCAATTCTCTTTCAAGAGCTGTGTGGCCTTTTCCACTCATGGTGTCTCTTTGTGTGTTTTATGGTTTTTCTGTCTGAGAACTGTGTATTTTTCTGGAACTTCGTCTGTGGAATCTTTTGAGAACTCGGTTGCAGTTGGGACTACTAAGTCAGGAACTCTAGAACTACACTCTCTGCTGGAAGTTTTTCAGACAACACAGCTAGTATGAATTTGGGCTATAAGCTATGTGAGGACTGGCTTATGGCTGTGAACCTCATGGGAGAATGTCTAACCATCCACTTAGCACCAAGTTCAAGAGAGATGTGGTCCTATCTGCCACCTTCTGCAGAAGAGGGTCTGTTTGTTGCTCATCTGTATGTTAAGCCTGTAGCCCTTTGGGCTTCCAGCATATGTGAGGGTCTTCATTTAGATTATCCATCTTAGGTGGGTCCCCAGCCTTGTGCAGCCCTAAAAACATATGCTCAAATGCTCCAGGATTTGGCAGAAACTTTCAGTGTGAAAGCCAGTTTGGTATTCACTTAACCAACCAGGGTCCCTGCTCTGATTGCATTTTTGGGATCCACAAAAAACCTTTGTTTTATGCCAGTTCATTGATGCATTTAAAAATATTAAAAACAGCTGATATTTTAGTTTTTTGTCAATCGGGGAGTCATTTGGAAGATCAGAATAAATCTCATAGTGTCTCCACTTCCCTATGGATATATCTCTGTGTTCCTTTTTCTATTTGATCAGCTTATTCTGTTTATTCAAAGTTTTCAGTCTTCCATAATTTCAGCTTCTTATGATTTGGACAGTTAAGGCTTCTTTGGTTCTGACACTACTTCAATTTCTGCTCTTATTGTCTTTTGCCCTGTCACTCCAGTTCCCAAATGAAAATTGAGAGAGGATCTGATTTTCAAGTTGAGCCATTTATGTCCATAGGTCATTGGTCATTATTGGTCATAGGTCATTGAGTCAGAATGTACCTGAGTTAAGTCAGGTATGGTCAGTGTGTGTGTGTGTGTATTGGGGTGGAGGAGTGGTAGGGCCATATGTTATAAAACATGGCCACCATTCCTTAACAAGGCTGTGGGTCTTCTGTGGTTTCCCATAGAAGATGGAGTGGGAGGGAACTATAAAACATTTCTAGTTCAAAAACCTTTAAGAACAATACTACTCGTTCCCAGCCTTAAAAACAAACAAACAAACAAACAGTTGGATAGGATACCAGGCAGAGATGTTTTCTATCAAATACTTATTTAAAGTGAGAGAGGTGGCTATTGTGAGGTTATAATATGATATCCAAAGTGGAATCCTGCATGAGGTCTTGGTATCCGTGCCATCACCCTTAAAACCAACTCTGTGTTTATAACTTTTGAAAGACCATGAAATTATTACAGACACATGAGAATCAAAATAGATTCACCAACAGCAGTTTAGGAACTGTATTAGCAACTTTTATTAAGAAGTCTTTTTTAAGTACTACCAAATGTCCAAGAGCTTATTTAAGATACATATTTGTATTTCTATATTAGTGCAACAGTTGAATAAAATAAAGTATGGCACTGACCCCACCTCCCCCTTCAGCTACTGCCACTTTACAGCTAAACTTGCTGAAGGAGTATCTCTACTTTTCCACCTTGTTTTCCCCTCAGGCCACTCTACTTTGTGCCACAACCCTTAGTACTATGCGGAAACTTCATGGGAACAGGAATCTGGTCTGTTTTATTCACTGCTCTAGCTCCAGCAGTAAGGACAGTGCCTAACCCATAATTGGTTCTCAGTAGGTATTTCTTAAAGAAATGAATGACTGCAATGGAATATTAGCCATCCATGAAAACTGATGATATTTATGAAGAGTTTTTAATGATATTGAGAAAACACTCTGACCAAAGCCTACATGGGAAAAAGGATAGAGAATTATATATGTAATATAATCTCAGCTGCCAAAATGCATGGGAAAAAAGGCTGGAAGGAAATATGTTAAAACATTAGCAGTGGTTCTGTGGAAATGGGAATATAAGGGATGATTACTTCCTTTTTGTCTGTATTTTACTGTTCTGTCAGTGTTTAATAATGGGTAGTTTTTATAATTAAACAAAAATTAAATCCAAGCAACAACATGAAGGATGCACTGTAGTATTTCAGTGTACCTTAGTTTCAAGATCGAATAACAACTGTTACTGTTAATGGAAGCTAATGTACTGAGACTGCATTTGGTACGTATCGGTGATTTGTTCCCATGAGAATGCATTTTTGGTTACCTAAGCATTTTCATTGTTTCAGTCTCATCCTTCCAACCAGATAGCAACAATCTTAACACAAGGCAATAGCCAAGACTGCAAACATTTACTGAGTGGTAACTGTGTGTGGCACATGCATTATCTCATTTAACCATCATACAAACCCTTTGAGGAGATATTATTGTTCCCAATTTTCAGATGAGAAAACTGAGGCATAGGGTATATATGGAACTTGCCCAGGATTGCACTGCTAGTAGGTAGTCCAGACCAAGTACAGTTCTTAACCAGTGCTCTTGGAAGCATAGCTTTTTATCAGTTAGCACCTCCAGAGTAGTTTATCCGGAGTGCAGAAGGACGATACCAAACACACAGTTTATAAATTGTACCCAGAAATGTAGTATTGCAGGGATTTTCAGAGGCTGCTACACTCATCGCTGTAGGTATGCTGTTTTTTTCACAATGGTTGGCAGAAGTGAGAAAAGAGTTCATGGTTGGTTTGGATCAGGTTGGTTACCAGGCTAAAATGAGAAGCATCCAGGGAAAATAATTTGGGGAGTTGTCATTGCTGAGAAATGTATAAAAGCAAAGTATGTTCTAGCTCAAAAATATATTTTAAAAAAGCTGTGCTGTATATGGATAAATGGAAGCCACATGGGCCGAACTGGGCCAAGACACCACATGTGAGCTGCTGGGCCGTGCTGACATATGGGAGGACAGGTGATATCAGTAACCATGGCCCTTTGCCTCCAGTCTCTGTGCATGCCTTTAGAAGAGAATAGAACTTTTTTTTTTTCAGTTGATAAAGTTACATGCACATGGTAAAAAAAATATGTAGGAAAGAGAATTCAGTAAAACATTCCCCACAACCCTCATTTCCTCTTCCCAAAGGCAACCATTGTTACCAATTTCTTGAGTGTTCTTCCAGAAATATTTATGTATAAAAGTATATATTTAGTATTTGTGTATATGATGTTCGAAACACACACAAATGGTATCAAATTACACCCACCTCCCTTTTCTCCCCTTAATACATCTTGGCAGAACTATCATATATAGCTGTGCACAAGGCACTTGGCTGAGGGGAGAGTGGGCGCTGAAATTCAATAAACTGTGTTCTCTGGCAGGAGGCTGGGTCTGCCTGGAAGGAGGCCCCTTTTCTTGATGTGCACAAAAGTATCATCTTGGGCTCTAGAGTTTGTCCTGATCAGCACATACAGATTCACTTTATTCTTTTTCACTATCGTAGAGTAGTTTGTTGTAATGGATGCACAGTACTTTATCAAGTTTCCTCTTGGTGGACATTTGGGTTCTTTTTAATCTTTTGCTCTTAGAAAACATGCCGTTATGAATTTCCGTATCTAAACATTTTAGTGCACCTGTGTGAAGCGCTTTTGAGGAGTGAGTTTGGGTATGCCACTTTTTGAAATTCTGAAGTGTTTGGCTTCAAATGAGAAACAAAATAGATTGATTTTAAAAATCCTGAACTCTAGAGGTATTTCTTCTTTAATTTTTGTAACCACTATTTCAAATTTTCATTTATTATCCGCCTTGATAATTGACTTCCAGCTGCCACAGGAAATGCTTGCTTTCTTCTCTAATCATCCACAGCAGGTGCTTTTCCTCTCTTAAGCTGTCCTCTCCACTCCAGAATTATCCCTGTCAGCAGGGTCCTAGACTGGAGTAGTGTTCTTCTTTGGTCTTAAGGAGGTTCTTAGGCACTGAAGTTTGGAAGAATCAAAATTCCTCACCTGATTTCCACAGGAGGGTGTACTTTGTTCTCATATCTCTGGGGCCCCAGCTTTTCTGTTATTAAATATCTATAAATCTTCCGACTCTTCAAAGTACAGTCAGTAGAAGGCTGAAGTAAAGGGATTTTGGTGACAGGATTTTTATTGTTAGAGGCAATATTATGTAAACAGGAGGGCTTTTTAGAACAAACAGAATAAGAACTAGAATTCTAGATCTGTCATGACGGATAATGAAAGTGTATAAAGCAATTTGCACATAGCCAGTAATCAGAATTAATATTGATGATGATGATGATGATGAAGATGATAATAGGGATGATGAGGATGATGATAGCGAGGTAGTAAGTGTAAACGGATATGGAAACAGGTATACCCTGGGGATTGAGCTGGGTGTTCTGTAGAAATTAACTGATGGTCACCCTCTATAGTAATGGAGATAGGAATGTAAAGACAAACCCAGAGAGGTGAAAAAGCCTGTTCAAGGACTCGCAGCTGCTAAGTACAAGCCACACTTTTCCACATTTGAGAGTGTTTCTTTCCTAGGTATGTATAATAAAATACATGTTCCTTTCTTAGGTTTATATAATAAAAAAACATTTTAGCCACATTTTAAGCAGTGAGTGATATGGGTTCATTCTTTCTGCTTTGTGAAAACCATTTTTTTTTCAACCGACCTGTGTATAGCATTTGAATTTTAAGAGTAGCTTTAAATTTCAATAACAACACAAAAGATGGCTTGTTAGGATGACAGGTTTACTAAGAAGGTTTGGATATCTGAAGAATTAATAAAGAAACCTTTGATCTGCAGTTCTATAAAAACATATTGTCATGATGAAGTGCTTTGCTGATCCCCAGTGTAGCCTTGAATATTTTAGTGTCCTTTATTTATTTTTCTCAGTATGTACTTCAACCCTAGAGAAACTTCGCTATTTTCTTTATCCTCTGTATTCATTGTTCCACCTAGGAAACATTGGGTTCCTAATTCCTTTGTCCTTTGCTAAGCTGGAATCTAGACAGCTTATTTCTCTTATCTTGTTCGAACTCTATGGTGGTAGATTTTCCTGTTTCTTATCGCTTTTTTGAGAAATATGACTAGTAGGATACTTTTTAAGGTAGGAGGGAAGAAGATAAACCAGCCTTGAGGGAAATTCAGTCGTGAAGTTTTGTCTCTTAGCAAAGTTGCACATATAGCAGCTGCCCACTTGACAGTGGCCTTTCCTTTGAGCTGGATCATCTGTCATCATGTCCTTATTAATGTCTGAGGGAATCGCTTGGGCATTGCTGCTATCCCAAACTTGTTCTTTTTCTTTCTGAAGAGTAGCTTCTTTTCAGGTGGCTCTACCCATGTTGGGCTCAAGAATGAACACTTAATCTTTAAAAAAATATCTTTTTAAGATTATATTTATTAATTTGAGACAGAGAGAGAGAAAGAGAAAGCACAGGCAGGGGAAGAAGCAGGCTCCCTGCTAAGCAGGGAGTAGATCCTAGGACCCTGGCATCGTGACCTATGTGAAGGCAGACACTTAAGGGACTGAGCCACCCAGGTGCTCCACATTTAACCTTCTTGTGCTTTCTTTCTTTTTTTTTTTTTTTTTAAAGATTTTATTTATTTATTTGACAGAGAGAAATCACAAGTAGATGGAGAGGCAGGCAGAGAGAGAGAGGGGAAGCAGGCTCCCTGCTGAGCAGAGAGCCCGATGCGGGACTTGATCCCAGGACCCTGAGATCATGACCTGAGCCGAAGGCAGCGGCTTAACCCACTGAGCCACCCAGGCGCCCCTTTCTTGTGCTTTCTGTCGTGAAAGTTTAACTTTCAATGTGACTTGCTGCCATTTCAGCTCTGGGTGAAAGTTCTTTCCATCCACCCGAGGAACATTTACGGAGCGCCTCCTGTGCCTCCTGTGTATGCAGCCTCCGGTGAGGCGAGGGCGGTCGTACAGCACTGACACTAGCCCATTTCCGGTAGGGTTGCCGGATAAAATTAAGGATGCTCAGTTCAGTTAGGATTTCAGGTATTAAAAAAATCAGTTTTTTATAAGTATGTCCCATGCAAAATTTGGGACATACATATATTAAAACACTATCTGCTGTTGTTTAAAAGGAGGTTACAAGCCCCACATGGAATCACCTGTGCTAAGCCTACATCACCAAATTGAGTCTTAATACCTAACCTAATTGTAGTTTCAGGCTCTCCCAGAAATGTAATCTTAACCTGGAATTACCTGATCAGCCCTAGGGAGGTCTCTCATCTGAGAGACCCCTGCTCTCCCTTAAAGGAAGGTGACCCTGCCTGAAACAATCTAGTCTTTGCTTATTCTGCCCCCTTTGGCTTATTAAATTCTTTCATTTTGTAGAGCTCTTTCGAGCTCCTTTCTATGTCCTAGATGGGATGCTGCCCAATTTATGAGTCATTGAATAAAGCCAGTAAGATCTTTAAAATTTACTCTGTTGAATTTTTTTTAACACTGTTTATCTGAAATTTAAATTTAACTGACACCTTTTATTTTAATTCATTAAATCTTACCTTAGTTGTGGGAGACTAACATATAAATAATAACATGTCAGTGAGGGTAAACGCTATGATAGGGGTCCCCTAAAACATCCAGCTGTTACCTCTGTGGTATTCGCGGAGAAGACAGTCTGGTAGGGAATGAAGGGGCAGCCTGACAAAGGATATGTCTCCAGTCTGATGGGTCAGAGAGCTAAGACTGTAATGGTCTGGTGCTTGAGAGATGGGGAAAAATCAAACAGTTTTGTGACGACACTGTGCAATTCAACATGTAGATTAATTAAAATCCTTTCTGTTCCATCTCCCACCCCCAGTGACAATCCTTAAGAGAACCACTGGTGTTGACATTTTGGGTGCCTACTGGGTCATGTATTTATTTGGCAGTTTAGTTTCCAAGCCCTTCTGTCTCTAGCTATCAAAAGGATGATGAACAAATATTTATTTGCTCAATAAGTATAGTGCTAAAAATGCTGTATTCTGTTAATTTAGGAAGGATGGGAGAAAAGGCATGGGACAAAGTGTATAAAATAATCAAACAGTTTCCTGTTCACGATCAGTCTGTTGTGTGTATGTGTGTGTGGAGGGAGAGAGCAGGGTGGGTTGGGGTGGAAGAAGGGGTTGGGGCTGGGAGAAGAAAGAACCAAATACTGAAAAGCCATGTTATTTCAAACAGTATTGGAAAGAATCAAAGGACCTTACAAGCAAAGGACCTGGACTTTTGGGTCAGGATTTAGACTTGACACTTAAGTGTTAAGGCAGTGAAGTGGCTTTCATCCAGCAAAGTTTCCTGGAGAAAGTGACTGAGCTTGGTCTTTATAGTCTGGGATTTGTGTGGGTGTAAAGGAGGAGAAAAGGCACAGCTTCACAGGGAAAATAACATCTTCAATGGCATATTTCAGTACACTTTGTGCAGGTGTGTGTGTGTGTGTGTGTGTGTAGTATCAGTAGGGCTGGTTAGCATGAAGGTGAGACTGTGAGGAGGTCCATGATGACTCCCAGACTTGAAGTGGAAAGGTTATTTTAACTGATTAGATTTCAGACTCAAGGAAAAAGCTAAAGCAATTCATCTTACCAAACAGGAAAACTGATAAATGGAGATTTCTGGGGCATGTTGGTAAAAGTAGGACAAAGCTGTGGTTTGAGGTAGTATCTTGGATAATTCAAGGGCTGTCCTACTTTTAATTGAATTACTCAGGAATTCAGAAAATTGCTCCACAGAAGTTTTGTTCTTATAATCATATTCTGCCAGAGGCTTCCAGCAGGTGGTATATTAGGAAAATATTTACATAAAAAAAGATAAAGATTCATTTTATTTTTCTCCTAATCCATGTTATACCTTAACTGCTTTGTGGAAAAACCTTTTTGCTTGGCCCTCTTTCTTGCACGGAAACACAGGTCATGACCACTGGAAAATTTAACTGCAGTCTTCTGCCACAGCAAGAAAATACACTGTTTGTTGGGTTGGGTGTTTTATTAAAGATTTCTGCAGAGGCTGAATATCTTTATCTAAAATTCACAGAAAAGCCTCAGGCCAGGATCCTAAAAAATGAGAATTATTTACTTGGAATCTTTTTAGTTCACTGTTGCTGCTTTTCTTTCTCTCTCTTTTCTTATAATTATTTTAGTATGGCTCTGTATTGTCACAATAATTTCTACCAACCTACTAATTTCATCCAGCCTTACTTAATTCACTACAGAAAGGGAAAGTGTTTGATTTTTTTTCTCTTTGTGGAAACCAGGAAGGGTGGGAGATTTACCTCTGAATTTTATTTTTTTTTCCCCCTGAATTAAGAGGGAACAATTATCCTGAATTCTCAGGAGTAGATGGTGTGGAGAATCCAGGCTCGTTTCAATGGAAGTGTTTTCTCTGCACATTGATGTCCCTTCTTGTAGTTTATCTTTATTGTGAAACCACAGACCTTGAAAGAGTCTCCAGAGGATGTCTAAGAATGGCTTGCTGTCTCCGGAAAGCACAGGTTGTCAGTGTGGTGGGAAGTTAGATTTTGGGCCTGAACAATCATTCCAAGAAGGTCTTTATATTTCCTAAATTTGAAAAGTTCTGTTAGAGATGGCCTGCTAACTTTTGTGGTTGACATTTATGGGCAGTCACTAAATCACCCTTAAAGCTCATCACAGATCCATTTATAGGAATGGATGTTATCCAACAGGGTGTTCATTCTTATCACATTCCACTTGCACACTTAAAATACGTAAAAAGGGTGTCTGGGTGGCTCAGTGGGTTAAGCCTCTGCCTTTGGCTCAGGTCATGATCTCAGGAGGTCCTGGGATTGAGCCCTGCATTAGGCTCTCTGGTTCAGCAGGGAGCCTGCTTCCCCCCTCTCTCTCTCTGCCTGCCTCTCTACCTACTTGTGATCTCTGTCAAATAAATAAATAAAATCTTAAAAAAAATAAAAGATTAAAAAAATTATGTAAAAATATACATCCACTTTTCCAAAGGTTTCCATCTGTATTAGAGTTAAATGGCACACATCCATTTTTCTATAGTTTTCTTTGGTAGTCTTAGTGTTTAATACTAAATTCGTATTTACATAGATAAAGTTTATGTGAACTTGTAACCACTGTCTGTTAATTCAAGCCTAAAAGCACTTTGACAAATGCAAATAATTGAGGAGAAATGGTTTTGGGGGATTGTATTACCCAGATAACTTCTTTAAATTTTTTTTTCATGGGGAGATACAGCTGACCCTTGAACAGCTGACCTCCCACACAGTTGAAAATCCATGCATAACTGTCGACTTCCCCCACAACTGACCAATAATGTAAACAGTTGATTAATACATATTTTGTATGTTATATGCATTGTGTGTATATTATTTTTACAATAAAGAATGCTAGAGAAAAGGAAATGTCACTAAGCAAATCATGAAGAAGAGAAGATGGATTTATAGTACTGTCCTGTATTTAAAAAACAACAACAACAACAAAACAATCTGGGGACTTCTGGGTGGCTAAGTTGGTTAAGCGGCTGCCTTCAGCTCAGGTCATGATCCCAACGGCCTGGGATCAAGTCGTTGGGGCTCCTTGCTGGGCAGGGAGCCTGCTTCTCCCTCTGCCTCTGCCTGCCACTCTGTCTGCCTGTGCTTTCTCTCTCTCTCTGACAAATAAATAAAATCTTAAAAAAAAAATCTCCATGTAAGTGGACCCATACAGTTCAAACCCATGTTGTTCAAGGAACAGCTGGAGTTCTTTGTGTCCAGTATGATGATAGAAAAAAATGATGAAGTTAGCCTTCAGCCTCCTCCTCCTCCTCCCCCTCCCCCCTCCTCCTCCTAATAAATAAATAAAATCTTAAAAAAAAAACGATTTTATTTATTTATTTGACAGACAGAGATCACAAGTAGGCAGAGAGCCAGGCAGAGAGAGAGAGAGAGGGAGAAGCAGGCTCCTCAATGAGCAGAGAGCCCGATATGAGGCTTGATCCCAGGACCCTGAGATCATGATCTGAGCCGAAGTCAGAGGCTTTAACCCACTGAGCCACCCAGGTGCCCCTCTTTCTTTCTTTTTTAAAAGATTTTATTTATTTTATTTTAGAAAGGGAGAGAATGAGAGAGAGCATGAGAGAGGAGAAGGTCAGAGGGAGAAGCAGATTCCCCGCGGAGCTGGGAGCCCGATGTGGGACTCCATCCCAGGACTCTGGGATCATGACCTGAGCTGAGGACAGCCAGTTAACCGACTGAGTCACTCAGGCGCGCTCAGGCCTTTCTGATCATAGAATATGTTTAGGCATTTCTGGTGTCTCTGAACAAGTGAGGGAGATCCTCTGGGGACTGGGGAATCCTTGTAACCCCACCCCACGACTAGCCTTGCTTTATTTCTTTTCTTTTCTTCTACCCAAGGTGAGGAATAGAAGATTATTGTGGAGTTCGGTTTACTAGCTCTAAGAATGTCAAAGCTCTTTCTGGTTCTGTAATAAGAATCCATGTGTGCATATTGTTTACTAGATGACAGACATACTTCACCTATGTTAATGCACTTGATTCAAGATGATCCCATGGGGGATAATTATTATCGTCCAGTATACAGATGAGGAGACTGTGGGGTGACAAGGCTGAGTAACTTGTCTGAGGCAAGTCTGTGGAGCTACCTAGTGGGTGGAGCCATGTTCAAGCTGAACATTTTGCATAGGTGTTCCCCCCCAGTAGCTACTTAGATACCTTCAGTTTGTGCTCAGAATTGTTATTTTTATTATGTTGCACGGTTTCCACTATTTATTAAAATGTTTTTCACCCAAACTAAATATCATCTTTCAAGGACATCTAGTCTCAGTATCATTAATTGAATTTTTCACTTATGGAAGCCTACATTGTGTTAACCAGAAACATGACGTATTTAATTTTAACTTTTCAGGAAAGGCATTTCATACCCCACTAATGTTTTGTTTGTGGCTGAGAATGGCCCTTTCTGTCTGATCTATTCTTGCTACCTCTGGTTTTGCTTTATATTTCTAAACCTTGTGTAGTAGGCTTTCTGGACATTATAGTAACGGAATTGTGTTTGTATGTGTGGGTGTGTGAGAAAGACACACACACACACACACACACACACACACACACAAAACAGGTGGTCATTTGTCATTTTACTGAAGCACAGATTTGAGTTTCGAAGACTATAAGGCTGGTGTACAGAACCTGTCATGGAGCAACCTGTCATGAAACTGTCTTGTCTTACACCATGTCTCAGTGACACTTCATTTTTTTCCTCTAAAACAGTATTTGCAGATTTGGGAATTTGAGAAGTTCTCAATCATCATTTTCTCACTAACATCACAAGGCATTGTACTGAAATCACAGTTTTCAAATGCATTTTGTTTTTGATGGACTATTTTTCCTACTGGTTTACAGTTGCTTTTTTGCTGTTGTTTTGTTCTAAGTAAACTTTTATAGTAGTGTATTAATTTGCTCAGGCTGCTATAAGAAAATACCATAGGTTGGTAGCTTAATCGACATTTATTTCTCATATTTCTGGAGGCTGGCAAGTTCAAGAAAGAGGTGCTGCCCATTTAGTTCCTGGTGAGAGCCCTCCTCCTTGTTTGCAGATAGCCAGCCACCTCGCTGTGTCCTTACATGGCAAAGGGAGAGAGATTGCTGGTATTTCTTTTCATAAGGGCACTAATCCCATCATGAGGGCCATACTTAACATGACCTCATCTAAACCTAATTACCTCCCAGGGACCCTGTTTCCAAATACCATCACCCTGGGGGTTAGGTCTTCAACATAATGAATTTTGGGGAATACAATTCAGTACATAGTACATAGCATGCAATACTACCATAAGTGTATACTTGTAAGTATATAAATTATAAATACATAACTCAAAATATTTTCACAGGGTTAATCAGCCCCACTCAACTTTGTTTCATCTGAAGGACAAAGGTGCATACTTTTAATCACAGCTTTCATTGTGAGGATACTCTCTGGTGCTTGGATGGACACTAAGCCACTATAATTTGTTTTGGTCTAGCTTTGGACTAGTTAGATGCTAAGCTATATCTTGATAAGAAATTTCTAAGAATATCATGTATATTAGAATTAAGTTTCTTGAGGAAATTGCCTCTCATTATGCCTCCTTTATCTAGACACCATGTCAATCAAACTTGTAGTTGAAGGGCGATATGGGTGCTCCCAGGCTGGCTCTTCATGGAGCCATTTAAGGTTATTGGGACTTGGTGAGTCTCTGGGTACCTTCAGATAGATAGTTTGATGATTTGTCTTAGTGTTTCCATAGGAATTAATGTTGAGGAGTTGAGTTTATAATCATTGTCTCCCTACCTTTCCTAAAACTGTCAGGACAGTCAGACTGTTCACTGATATAAGCCTGGAACATTCTTTGCATTTAGTATTGCCATTGCCAGGATCCTTCCTCTAAAATAGTTCTTTCTCCTTTTTCTTGTGTCCATTTGAAAACCTCAAGTTTTTCAAATGATCAACATCCTCTTGGTCAGTTTACTGTGATATACCAACAGAGTTGATTATGAAATTCAAGGTAAGGATGCTGGCTCTTGATGGATGTGGCCCCAGATATCTCTGTGTTAATCCCATTAAGTGATATGTATAACATAGTGATATGTATTCTCCCCAAAAGGAGCTACTCTAATAATATGTTTTCTAAAGAACTTTGATCTCATTTTAAAATAACACATTAGAACCACTTTGGACTTTGGAAACTACATGTTCCTACGTGTAGAGTTGCCTTTCCTTCAAAAGTGTGTTATTTGTGACACTTTATTTTTAGCATTATCTTTTCTTAAAAATATTGGTCCTAATGTATTTTTATAACTTGCAAGTTTAGACTTCTCTTTGAGTTTTGTTTTTAGATTTGTTATCACATGTCCATGTTTCAGCCTCCAGGAGAAAAAAACAAATTGAACAACCCAATATCCTCCTACCAGCTAGCTTTTTGGATTTCTGGGACTTGAAAGGGTGCTTCATGTTGATTAAAAGTGTGTTCTTGTATTCTCTATTAACCAAACACTAGATAATTATTAGGAACATCTTCTAGGGGTGACCAAGCTTTCCAGGGGTGGCTGATTCATTTTGGGATTGCTGCTGAGATGGTCATTAAGAAATACCAGTCAGTGAGGAACAGCATGGCTGCCTGTTTGGCTTTGAATCAAGCTTATTTCATTTCTCCTGGATTAAAAAACCCAGCACACACACACACACACACACCCTCAAAACAGTGATTATGAAGAGAGATGTCTGCTTGTCAACAGTCTAGGCTTCAATCAGCGGCTGCTCAGTGGACACCATTCCTAGAAGCCATCTCCACCCACCCTCTGATTCTCTTGACCCATCTTGGCTCCATGGTAGACAACAGGTTTGCTGTTGGAGCTTGTTTGATCTCTTGTCACTAACTATACCTGTGGTTAATATTGATAGTCCTGTTGATTGAGGTATTTGTGAACAACTGTGGTTGTCCCATGCTCGTCAGAGGTAGGTAAAAAGAAGGCATTCAGTGATGTTTTTCACTGTGTATTCGGAGATCTGAGACTTTTTAGCTAAATAATTCTCTAGCAACAGTCAACTTCTTTGGGATGAATAAATATGGCAATTTAGATGTTTATGAGCTACTATAGATCTTTTCTGCATTGTGCTTTGAAAAAAATGTTTTCAGATTATCTTCCTTCCCATAGTTCCTAAATACTTAGAAATAATTGATTTTAGATGATTAAACATAGCTTCTCCAACTTATTTAGAGTGTCATCTCAAATCACATTTTTCGATTTCAAAGAAATGAAACAAAATTTGCATTTTCAAGTAGTTTGTCATTAGCCAAGACAATAATCTGCTTGGGTTTCATTTTTTTTTTTCTCTCTATAGACCACATTGGAAGTTTCTACTTAGAAATTTATGCATTGTTTTCTCTCAGAGGAGTTTATCAGTAGGCAGAAGGTAAGAAGACAAGTTAGTTTGACTTGAGAGTGTCTCTCACTTGTTACAGGAAGGGAGGTGCTGGGGGGAAGCTGGCTAAATCATGGCATCTTGATAGTGGATCTTAAACTCGACCACATCAGAAGTACCTGATACAAAAAATTTAATTTGTGGCTCTCACTCTCAGAAATTCTGATTCATTAGGTCTGGCAGGAGGGGGGGCTTAGCCATCTTTACTTTTTAGCAAGTACCTTGATAACTCCAATGTACATGGTCCAAGACCACACGATATGAAATACTGATCTAAGTCCTCTCATTAGAACGCAATGTAAGATTCCTGAAGCAGGCAAGAGGACAAACCGTTGTGAACCATATTACTGTAATTGAAAGGAAAAAAACCATTTTTTAATTTTAATTTTAATTTTTTAACAAATAATGTGTTATTTGGCCCAAGGGAATGGTCTGTGAATCATCAGGCTTACACATTTCACAGCACTCACCATGGCACATACCCTCCCCAATGTCCATAACCCAGCCATCCTATCCCTACCTCCCTACCCCCAGCATCCCTCAGTTCGTTTTGTGAGATTAAGAATCTCTTATGAAAAACTGTTTCTTTAGATACAAGGTTATAAACTGGATGTCTTGGGCTGGGCTCCCTAATAGCAGAGCCTGAGACTGGCATTTGGATGTGTGTTAGTTACTGGAGTGGTCTCAGAAACAAGAGAGTAAGGGAAATACGATAGGGTCAGGCAAGGAGCTAAGCAGGGCTGTGGTCTCTGCTAGAGGCCGGCTTTAACCTGATCTCATGAAGAGCTCTGCAGATGATTTGTACCACATAGCTAGTCCTGCCTTGAGGAAAGGAGATGAGTCTTTTGTATCACACATCAGTCACTGGTTAAAAGCTGCCCTGGGATGGATGAGTGATATAATCTACTGGCTAAGATTAGCTCCTCTTTTGCAGATGGCAGTTGTCCTGGGAGGAAACCTCTGAGCTCTTTGTAACCAACACTCATGGCAACAGGAGGATGTCAGGTAAAAGGGATTCAGGAGGGGCACTGTCCGCATCCATTATGAGATGACAACGTAAAGTCACATGGGAGATTTTTCACAACACGGACCCTATTCTTGGTCACCCTGGCCACTCTGGCTGTCGTACATTCCTTGATAAGCTTGCTGTGCTTAAGATGCTTTTTACAATTCTAAGGGAAAGCGTGGGCAGCAAACATACTTGGATTTTTGTTGTTTAACATTTTTCTTCCTGTGCTTAAGTAAGAATTGTCATCCTGCAGCAGAATGTAGAAAATATGGCAACATGCTTTGTCTATTTTGTTTTCTGTTCTCCATAAGAGAAACAATGACTTCAAATATTGAATTATAGCTCCTCAGACTGTAGTGAGATCTTAATGTGTTTTACTCAAAACTTCATTTGCAGATGATTCTGTCTTATGCTTCTTATAAGGATATTGCTTGTGGGGAATGTTCCCTTACTTTGGACTTTGACCGACAAATATGATGTTCTAGAAATTATTGAACTGGTTGTCATTGGTTACTTGGCTTTATTAAATACAACAGCCTCTTCTAAACTGTGTTCTGTGGAACATTAGTACTTTTGTGTTCTATAGAAAGTAAGTTCTATGATCAAATAATTTTAGAGGTGCTCTATTTACTACATTTCCCTCTAGGAGATTCACAAAACATTTTGGCCTATTGAAGGCTTGAAATATCCTGAAGGAAGGAAAACTGCTTACCTTCGTTTAACCTACTGTTTCTCAATCCTGTTTGTTCATGGAGGAGCCCCTTATCATGGCTGCTTCCTTCCTTTTCATTTTCTCAGAATATATGTTACCATCTTACAGAACTAATGTTCTGTAGAGCGTAGTTCGGGGAATACCAAAATAATACTTTATTCTTCATCGTGTATTATCAGTGCATTGGTAAGCAGCAAAGATCTGGCTGTATGCTTGTAGTTTGTAAAACCAGCTGTGACAGTTGATCTGCATGCAAGGCAAGTACAAAGCAGATTTGGGGGGTCAGCGTTGTCTCTGGAGAACAAGGACAAGTTATTTGTTTTCCATCCCGAAGGGGCCATAAAAACAGTAACATATTTAATGAAGCCTCACCATGGACATATTACTCTCCATAAAACATTTTATTTAGCCTAACCTACAATTACTTAATGGAAAGTGAGTTTCACAAACAGCTAGTTCCTGGCCTCAAATGTTCATTAAGCGTCTCTTCTTTTGGACTGACTTTGCCAGGGAGAGTCATGCAAGATTAAAAAGCTAGAATATTAAAAATTCAGCCAGACACACCAGGGCTGCCCTGATGATAACAACCATGGTGTAGTGTTTCTGAATTCGTATGGATTCCCATGTTCTCAGCAAAAGATACCCTGTCACTTCCCAGCACACTTTATTTAACAATGATTTGGATTCTCACGGGTATGCGGTGTTTCCTTTTTGCATAGACAGACCAGACCCTTGGTGAGTTGTATTTTTCTAAGGAGTTTTGAATTGTAAGAGACAGAAATGAATGAATATTTATTTACAGGAAAAAGAGTGAATACTTACATTTTGTACATTAGAAAGTTTACAGAGGACTCTCCTCCTTCCTCAACTATTGCCTTCATTCTTACAAAAATCCTGTGAGAATGGCAGTATTACAGGTGCCACAAAAGTGGCCAAGGACTCTTGGAAGGCTGGCCAGAGCAGCCTTATAGAATTCAGCCTTAGTTGCTATTCATGTTGACCGTTAGCCTAAGTGACAGGCTCTCCTAGATTTGTTTTCTTGCAACATAAGAGAATTCTAGAAGGAAACCAAGGAAGATTTTTTCCCACATTTGCTCTGACTTTCCTCACACTTAATTATGAACCAGTTTATCATTTAGACCAAGCCACAAGTTACCACTTCTTAATCCATTGCTTAGTGATAGTCCCTTCTTGGTTCATGAGAGGTGGTAAGATTCTGGGGTACGTGTGTGAGTGTATGTGCATGCAAAATATATAGAAGGTGGTAGAGGATGGAGTAATCAGATGCCATGTTTAGACAGAGTCCTGTATTCCTTGATGAGGAATGTGGATTTTCTCTTACAGGAAGCTGGAGGTGTCTAGGATCTTAGATGCCTTGGGCAGGATAGAAGAGTCTGATAACACAGATGCCAGTGACAAGGCCAGTACATGAATAGAGTTCACATGATGAGGGTCTGGAAAATGAATATGGGTGAGGTGATGGAGCAGATTCCCAAGGTAGAACTGACTGGTCTGGATGATATATGTAAGGTTTCAAATATGAGTGGACTTCAGTGCTATTGTCAAAAAAATATGGGGGAGAGAACTGGATTGGTGGGGGGGGGGAAGAATCAAGAAGATAGGAGTCACTTTGGGACTTGATAAGTTTGAAATGAGATATTTAGAAAGCAGCTTGAAATATCAGTCCAAATTGCAGGTCAAGGAAAGAAAATCTGAGATTTAGATCTAGAGTTCAACAGTGGATAAAGCCCTGTGCATAGAGAAGGACATCCAGGAAGAGTGTGGTGTTCATCAGCCCACACAGCTCAGGTATGTTAGAGATGTCGTATGTTATCATTCATAAGTCAACTTCACTTCGTACTGAGCATCCCTTCATTTAGTCTGGAGGGAAGCTTAACTTTGTTTATTTGAGTTTTCCTTCTTCTTAGGCAGTGCCAAGCAGCAGGATGCAGAGTGGATATCTGGTCCTTGGTCATCTTTCCAGGCAGGTTACTGCTAGGGCTGCCACCCTTCCTACCAGATCCCTTTTCCTCCTATGGCTATGCCCTGTGATGCTGCCTGGGGTTTTGTCTGCCTAGCCTAAACTCCACCCTGTCCTTCCATTTGGAGTTTTGCTGTCAACATTATGGGAGAATGGGGAGTGTGGCTGTTCTTGGACTCTCTGGTATTTCTCTTCATTCCTCTTCTACTTTTGCCCTAGGGATATTTTTTTTCTAGGGCAGAGAAGAAAGGAAGGATGAAGCCCCCTCCATAATGCTTTTCACACTCTCTCCCTCTTTTCTCCAAACCACTGAGTTCCATTAAATGCTTAAACATGTTTTTTGGGGGGAAAAAAGCCAGAAGGACTTGCTGGTTATTTCTGGTTTTGGTCCTGATGCATACCTTCTGGAAGTCATGGTGTATCAAGACTGCTACCAGTCTGAAATGGAGGAAGGAAACAAACAAATACAAAGAGAAAAAAAGTCTTAATATCTGAAAATATCATCTAGCCACAGTGTTAAAGTACAAAGAGAAAACAGGCAGGCCTGTGGGCTCCAGAGTAAAGAGCCAAGAGAGAGCAGAAAGATGGCATCCAAGGGAGAAGCCAGAAAGCTTCTAGAGGATGCAACAAAACAGCATTTCCAAATGCCAAGTCGAAGTGCTGCCCCAGTTCTGATGATAGCTAGATATTCCAGAGGAGGGCAGGTAGATTCAGAGCCCAGGGTTTTAGAGTGTGTTCGTGGCTTAGCCTGGCATTGGGAAGAGGCATCAGTTGGGTTGGGTTCCAACGGAGCCGCTTTCACATCGTGCATCATTACATCAGGCTGCTTACCATGTTATCCTGCTCTTCTCTGTTTCTCTGATGGTTTCCTTCCCTGGACTATAAGTTCTTTGAGGGCAGGGCAGTACACTTCACATTCTTAAACCCTCAGCCCTTAGCACAAGTCTGACACATTGTAGATTCCTTATTTGTATTTAATGAGGGACTAAGAGCTAGGGTTTTCTAAGAGGGTCATCATTTTGTATGTCCAGCAATAGGGCTGAAATAATCCAAGGGCTCAGAGTAATTTGCCTCTAACTTTGTGTTTGGCCAAAGCAGGACATCTGGGTTCTGTGCTGGTAGGCCTAGTAAACTGGTTTCCTTATTTCTAGTAATGATTGTTGACACCATTTGTAGCTGTTTGTTTAGGTCCAGTGGAAGGAAAGATAGAGTTTAGACATTTGCTATTTTTACCCCCTCATTTGTACCTTAATGTAAACATTGGGGTCATAATATATTTAAGAAAAAATTTAAATTATGGATGCAAGTAAGAAACAAGTCAGTTCATCACTAATCTCTATACTCTGTGCACACGGCACTGAAAGATATAGGCATACAAAGAGAAAGGGTAAAAATATATAGGTCTTTTTTGTTTTCTTTTAAATCCCCTACTGTAGTAGAGGCGAATAAACAAGTAAAGAAATAGCTATAATTCAGAGCACCTGGGTGATTCAGTTGGTTAAGCTTCTGCTTTCAGCTCAGATTATGATCCTAGGGTCCTAAGATTGAGCCCTGTTTCAGGCTCCCTGCTCAGCCGGGAGTCTGCTTCTCCCTCTGACTCCTCATGCTCTCTCTCTCTCTCTCTGTCTCAAATAAATTAATAAAATCTTTAAAAAAAAGAAATAACTATAGTTCATGAAAAAATAAAACTGCAAGTGTTGAAAAAATAAGGAAATGGAAGAGAGGGATTTTCCAGTTCTCTTCGGTATCCCAAATAAAAGTTATTTCAATGAATCTTGCAAAGTAGAAAGACAATTTGTATAGTATACTAAGCTTTTGCAAAAAAAAAGATCTTCAAAGCACAAAACAATAAAATGTAAAGGCAGGGTCTAGGTTATGCCAATGGTTTCTTTCTCAGCAAAGAGGAAATGTGTAAGGAGGGTAGAGAAGATTATTGAAGAAGAGCCAGGACTCACTGTTTCCATTTATGTAAAAGTGTATGATTTTTGCCAAGGAATTACACACAGCAGACTGACTCCTTTTTTAGCTTCTAAACCCAAGTTGGAGAGGTACATGGTTTGGAACCATTTCAGCTGTGTTTGAAGCTGCTCAGGGACCCTTAGGTGAAAGGTGGTGTGTAAATCCAAATAAATACTCTTGTTATTTCATTATTGTTGTGATGAGTTATGTTGTCAGGAATAAAGGCTTTTGGAATCAGACTGGGAGCACGAAGGGGTTGTGTAGTCGTCTAAAGATTGTATTTCACAGCTGTAAGTGCCCAAAAGAACTTCTGGCAGAAGATCATCAACTGTAAATTTATAGCCTGCACAGGCGTCCAAGCTTTGTTAAAAAAAAAAAAAAAATCTCCTGAGAATATGTTATTTTAAATGTCTGGCTTCTATTAGACTCTTATTTATGTATTTTTAGTGTGCAGAGAGGTTGTAGAAGGGGCTGAAAAAGGAGAGGATATCAAAAACACTTTGAAGGACCTGTAAATTTTTCTGTTTGTTTTTTCCCCCCAATAAGCCCATTTTCAGGTTCCTTATGAAACTAGCCATTTGAGTTGAAGCATTAGTGAAGTCATACTTATTGAGTGCCAGCTTATTTATTGGGCTAGGACTGGTGCTTTGGGGGCTATAGAATAGATGTCTAAGGTTAATCCTTGCCTTTCTGGAATGTCTAGCTGGAGGAAAAGGATCAACGTATGAAAAACAATGGAGAACCTTCCTTAAGGGGAGGCTATATCACTGAATGATGGGATGTGTGGTTGGGAGTATCTGGTTTGGAGAGGGCAGGTTAGAGGCTCACATGAGGTCTGAGAGGCCCTGCTGTTAGAGAAATAGAAATGATCCTTAAGGGGGAAAATTCCCCTTATGCGTTGTAACAACACAACCACCAGAGTAAGGGAAGAGACACAGAAATGCTGCTTTACCTCCCAGGAGGTAATGGGAGCTTCCTCCTTGGTACCTGAGGGTCAAGAGCATGCCTTGGCTTTGACTCCTCAAAGTGAGGATGTGTCCAGGGCCAAGAGAAGGGTCTGGCCACAGAGGAAAGCAGACACTAAAGCTGGGAGCTCATTTCTCCAGGGTCCCTTGTTCTTCATAAGCTGTGGAATTCAGATCACAGAGCCAGCAGCCCCTTACTTACCCCCAGTCACGACCCCTTCTGAACTTAGTGGCGCTGTCTGAGGGGTGACAAGATTCATTGTTTATGCACCACACCCAGTGTTCCATGCAATACGTGCCCTCCTTAATACCCACCACCGGCCTCACTCAACCCCCAACCCCCCTCCCTTCCAAAACCCTCAGTTTGTTTCTCAGAGTCCACAGTCCCTCATGGGGTTTGTTTCCCCCTCCAGTTTCCCCCAATTCACTTTTCCTTTCCTTCCCCTAATGTCCTCCATGTTATTCCTTATGCTCCACAAGTAAATGAAACCATATGATAATTAACTCTCTCTGTTTGACTTATTTCACTCAGCATAATCTCCTCCAGTCCCATCCATGTTGATACAAAAGTTGGGTATTCATCCTTTCTGATGGCTGTGTAATATTCCATTGTATATATGGACCATATCTTCTTTATCCATTTGTCTGTTGAAGGGCATCTTGGTTCTTTCCACAGTTTGGCAATTGTGGTCATTGCTGCTATGAGCATTGGGGTACATATGCTCTTCTTTTTGCTACATCTGTAAGATTTGCTTTTTCAGGGTACCAGCCCAAAAGGGCAACAGGGCTATATAAACAGAAAGACACTGAACTTGCCAGTGGTCACTCTGTCTGAGTGAGTCTGATGCGGGTCTTGATCCCAGGAATCTGTCTGCTCACACAGCCTATTGGGTGGCTGGAACATGCCCCAGTGGGATTTTGAGGGTCTTCAGGAAGTACCTGACGTATGCCCTCATGAGCAAGATCAGTCGGCACTCAGTTTACACGTTTCAGACTCCTGCCCGGCTCTGATATGTCCCTGAAGGCATGTCCATGTCTTTAGGCACCTCAGTCTTCCTCTGGATGCCGCTCCAGTGTGCTGGAGCTCTCCATGTGCCCAGGTGGGGAAGGGACAAGGCCAGGGATTTCCCCACTTTCAGGACATATTCTGTCAGTTGGATTCCAAGACAGAGCTGTCTGGGCTGAGTGCCCCTACATAGTTCTTAGTGAATTAGTTCCTGTGTTTTTTGCTTATACAGTTGACCTTGGAACAATGTGACTCCCCCAGAACTTAGCTACCCACTGCCTGCTATTGACTGAAAGCTTTACTGATAGCATAGTGAATTAGCACATTTTGTATATGTATTATATGCTGTGTTTTTATAACAGAATAAGCTAAAAAAAACAAAATGTTTTTAAGAAAACCATAACGAAGAGAAAATGCATTTACAGTAGTGTATTTATTGTTAAACCTCCACGTGTAACTGTACAACCTGTGCAGTTCAAACCCATGTTGTCTAAGGGTCAGCTGCACTTCCCTTTTCCATAACTCTCAAGCAGGAGTTTAGTGGGGATTTGGGATAAGAGCAGTTCTAAGGGACAGCCTATATACTGGGCGCAAGGTGGGCTGTCCTTGCTTTCGGAGGACTAAGACTCTACTCCTGGGTCCAGTTGACTTTGTCTGAGTCTCCTTTCATTGGGCTGCCCTACTTAGGAGGCTCCTCACCCCCTTATCCACCTAGTTCACTGTCAGCCCCTTTGATTTTATTTTTATTTTTAAAAAGATTTTATCCATTGGAGAGAAAGGAGAGAATAAGCACAAGCAGGTGGAGTGGGAGAGAGAGAAGCAGGCTTCCTGCTGAGCAGAGAGCCTGATACAGGGCTTGATCCCAGGACTCTGGGATTATGACTTGAGCCAAAGGCAGATACTTAACTGATTGAGCCACCCAGGTTCCCCTAAGCAGTGAAGGACATAGCTGGGAGCTCACTTTTCTTTCTGAGAGAGAGAGAACCAGAGCTACCTTTATTTTTGAAAATTATTTATAAATTAATGTTTCAATTAAAGTAATATATGCATTAAGGTTTAAAATGAAAAAAATGAAAAATAGTCATCTACTCTATCCCATTTAATCCCAAATCCTAGTCCCTAGAAGTGAAAAACTGTCACCTAGTTAAATATGTTTATATCACACAATTTATGTGTGTGTGTATAATTGCATTTATTTTATTTATATTTAGAGAGGTATAATTGTCATATAACATTATGTTAGTTTCAGGTGTACAATGTAGTGATTCAGTATTTGTATACATTGTGAAGTGATTACCTCAATATGTCTAGTTACCAACTGTCACCATATGAAGTTACAAATTTTTTTTTTCCTTGTGATTAGAACTTTTAGGATTTACTCTTTTGGTGACTTTCAAGAATGCACTACAGTATTTTTGACTATAGTCACCATGCTGTATATTAACATCCTTGTGGCTATTTATTTTATAATTAGACATTCATACCTCTTTACCCCTTTCACTAATTTCACTCATCCCCTGACCTCCTCCCTTTTAACAATCATATTTTACCTGTATCTAAAGATGTGAGGCTGTATCTCATTGTGGTTTTGATTTGCATTTTCCTGATGATCGCTGATGTTGAGCATCCTTCCTTCCTTCCTCCCTCGTTTCCTTTCTTTTGTGCTGTGTATTATCTTAGTTAAGTATAAAGACTTAGGGGCACCTGGCTGGCTCAGTGGGTTAAAGCCTCTGCCTTCGGCTCAGGTTATGATCTCAGGGTCCTGGGATTGAGCCCCGCGTCAAACTCTCTGCTCGGCAGGGAGCCTGCTTCCTCCCTGCCTCTCTGCCTACCTGTGATCTCTGTCTGTCAAATAAATAAATAAAATCTTAAAAAAGATTATAAAGACTGAACCATATCACCTAGAGACCATTTTACCCATTGCTATATGGCCACCAATCTCTCTCTCTTCAGCAGTGGGTGAGGCAGATACCCTTTCCATGGGGAAGAGAAATCCGTGATTTGTTGCCTTTCCCAATAACAAATGTGTTGGAGATCTGGGTGGCAAGGCTGTTGCCAGTGGCATCTTTCACATGAATTATATCAAAAGAACCAGGATGTCCCTTTCTTTTGATGATCACACCAGTACTTCCCAGGTTAGCACCCTAATCACCATACACAGATTACCAGTATCAAACGTGATGAAATCAGTAATCTTACCAGTCTCCAAATCAGTCTGAATGGTGTCATTCACCTTAATGAAGGAATACGGATAGTGGGTGGTGCATGTATGATGGGGTCAGATGAGAGATTCCTTTTCTCTTAACAAAGATCATTCTTACTTTGCACAACTTGTTCTTGGCCTCCTCAGGTGTAATCTGATGAACAGCAAAGCAACCCTCGGTGACATGGATCAGATGGAAATTCTTCCCACTCTTGTCAATGCTGATGACATTCATAAAACCAGCAGGGTAGGTTGCATCAGTTCAGACCTTGCCGTCAGTTTTAATAAAAAACACAGCATACTGATCATCCTTACTTTATCTCCTGTTAGGGCATACTTAAGTCTGTTCCTTAGGAAAAAGAAGAGAGGGAGACATTCTCTTAGCTTATGGGGACCAATAGAGGGATGAGGGGCAAATACACCAGTCAGTTTATCCGGCAACCAGTGCTTTGGAGCTGGTACATGTTTCAGATGCTTCTTGGGAACATGAGCCATGGCTGCACTAGGTATGAAAATAGACTGTTGGACATCTTTTCATGTGTTTGTTGGCCACTGTATGTCTTCTTTGAAAAAAAATGTCTATCCAGATCCTTTGCTCATTTTTAAATTAGATTGTTTGTTAATTTGCTCTTGAGTTGTAGGAGTTCTTTATATATTTTGAATATTAATCCCTTATTGGATATATTTTTTTCAAGTATTTTGTCTCTTTTGGTGTGTTGGCTTTTTGTATTGTTGATGGTTTCCTTTGCTGTGCAGAAGTTTTTTAGTTTGATATAGTCTCATTTATTCATTTTTGCTTTTATTACCTTTGCTTTTGGAGTCAGATCCAAAAAATCATTGCCAAGACCATTGACCATGTGTTCTTTTAGGAGGTTTTTGGTTTCATGTCTGGCTTTAAAGTTTTCAGTTCACTTTGAGTTAATATATGCGTGTGGTCTAAGATAGTATTTCAATTTCATCCTCTTGCATGTGGCTGATCAGCTTTCCCAACACCATTTATTAAAGACTGTCTTTTCCTCATTGTATACTCTTGCCTTGTTTGTTATAGTTATTTGGCCATACATGTTTATTTCTTTCTGTTCTATTCAATTAATCTATATGCCTGTTTTCATGCCAGTACAATACTGTTTTAATTGCTAAAGCTTTGTAGTATAGTTTGAAATCAGGAAGGGTGGAATTGTTGAGTCACTGGATCATACACCTGAAACTAATATAGCATCACTGTATCATACACCTGAAACTAATATAGCATCATATGTTAACTAACTGGAATTAAAATAAAAAGTTAAAAGGCCAAAAAAATCAGGGAGCATGATGCCTCCAGCTTTGCATTTCTTTCTCAAGTTTGCTTTGGCTGTTCAGGATCTTTTGTGGTTCCATAGAAATTTCAGGATTATTTGTTCTATTTCTATGAAAAATATCATTGAAATTTTGTTAGTGATTGTATTGATTTTGTCCATTGTTTTGGGTAGTATGAAAATTTTAACATTTTAATTCTTCTAATCTATGAGCATAGAATATCTTTCCATTTCTTTGTGCCTCCTTCAGTTTCTATCCTCCATGTCTTAAAGTTTTCAGTGTATAGATCTTTTACCTTTGGTTAAATTTGTTCCTAGATATTTTATATTTTTTGATGCAGCTGTAATTGTGATTGTTTTCCTAATTTCTCTTCATGATAGTTCATTGTTAGTATATAAGAAATGCAACAAATTTCTGTATATTGATTTTGTATCCTGTAACTTTACTGAATAGTTACATTAGTTTTAAAAGTTTTTGGCTGGAGTCTTTGCACTTTTACTTCTTGCTTTCCGATTTGTATCCCTTTTATTTATTTTTTTTTTTCTTGACTAAATTACTCTGGTTAGGACCTCCAATACTATGTTGAATAAAAATGGCAAAAATGGGCGTCTTATCTTGTTTCTGATCTTAGAAGAAAAGTTTTCAGTTTTTCATGTTGAGTATGATGCTGAAAACAAGTTGTGGTTTATCATAAATGACTTTTAAAAAATTATTTTATTTTTTATAAACATATAATGTATTTTTATCCCTGGGGTACAGGTCTGTGAATCGCCAGGTTTACATACTTCACAGCACTCACCATAGCACATACCCTCCCCAATGTCCATAACCCCACCCCCCTCTCCGAAACCCCTCCCCCAACCACCCTCAGTTTGTTTTATGAGATTAAGAGTCATTATGGTTTGTCTCCCTCCCAATCCCATCTTGTTTCATTGATTCTTCTCCTACCCCCTTAACTCCCTTGTATTGCATCTCCACTTCCTCATATCAGGGAGATCATATGATAGTTGTCTTCCTCCGATTGACTTATTTCACTAAGCATGATACCCTCTAGTTCCGTCCATGTCATCGCAAATGGCAAGATTTCATTTCTTTTGATGGCTGCATAGTATTCCATTGTGTACATATACCACCTTCTTTATCCATTCATCTGTTGATGGACATCTAGGTTCTTTCCATAGTTTGGCTATTGTAGACATTGCTGCTATAAATATTCGACTGCACATGCCTCTTCGGATCACTACATTTGTATCTTTAGGGTAAATACCCAGTAGTGCAATTGCTGGGTCATCGGGTAGTTCTATTTTCAACATTTTGAGGAACCTCCATGCTGTTTTCCAGAGTGGCTGCACCAGCTTGCATTCCTACCAACAGTGTAGGGGGGTTCCCCTTTCTCCGCATCCTCGCCAGCATCTGTCATTTCCTGACTTGTTGATTTTAGCCATTCTGACTGGTGTGAGGTGGTATCTCATTGTGGTTTTGATTTGTATTTCCCTGATGCCGAGTGGTGTGGAGCACTTTTTCATGTGTCTGTTGGCCATCTGGATGTCTTCTTTGCAGAAATGTCCATTTCTTGATTGGATTATTTGTTCTCTGGGTGTTGAGTTTGCTAAGCTCTTTATAGATTTTGGACACTAGCCCTTTATCTGATATGTCATTTGCAAATATCTTCTCCCATTCTGTCAGCTGTCTTTTGGTTTTGTTAACTGTTTCCTTTGCTGTGCAAAAGCTTTTGATCTTGATGAAATCCCAATAGTTCATTTTTGCTCTTGCTTCCCTTGCCTTTGGCGATGTTCCTAGGAAGATGTTGCTGCAGCTGAGGTCGAAGAGGTTGCTGCCTGTGTTCTGCTCAAGGATTTTGATGGATTCTTTTCTCACATTGAGGTTCTTCATCCATTTTGAGTCTATTTTCGTGTGTGGTGTAAGGAAATGGTCCAATTTCTTCTTCTGCATGTGGCTGTCCAATTTTCCCAACACCATTCATTGAAGAGGCTATCTTTTTTCCATTGGACATTTTTTCCTGCTTTGTCGAAGATTAGTTGACCATAGAGTTGAGGGTCTATTTCTGGGCTCTCTATTCTGTTCCATTGATCTATGTGTCTGTTTTTGTGCCAATACCATGCTGTCTTGATGATGACAGCTTTGTAATAAAGCTTGAAGTCTGGAATTGTGATGCCACCAACTTTGGCTTTCTTTTTCAATATCCCTTTGGCTATTCAGGGTCTTTTCTGGTTCCATATAAATTTTAGGATTATTTGTTCCATTTCTTTGAAAAAAAAAATGGATGGTATTTCAATAGGAATTGCATTAAATGTGTAGATTGCTTTAGGTAGCATAGACATTTTCACAATATTTGTTCTTCCAATCCAGGAGCATAGAACAATTTTCCATTTCTTTGTGTCTTCCTCAATTTCTTTCATGAGTACTTTATAGTTTTCTGAGTATAGATTCTTAGCCTCTTTGGTAAGGTTTATTCTTAGGTATCTTATAGTTTTGGGTGCAATTGTAAATGGGATTGACTCCTTAATTTCTCTTTCTTCTGTCTTGTTGTTGGTGTAGAGAAATGCAACTGATTTCTGTGCATTGATTTTATATCCTGACGCTTTACTGAATTCCTGTACAAGTTCTAGTAGTTTTGGAGTGGAGTATTTTGGGTTTTCCACATATAGTATCATATCACCTGCGAAGAGTGATAGTTTGACTTCTTCTTTGCCAATTTGGATGCCTTTAATTTCCTTTTGCTGTCTGATTGCTGAGGCTAGGACTTCTAGTACTATATTGAAGAGCAGTGGTGATAATGGACATCCCTGCCGTGTTCCTGACCTTAGCAGAAAAGCTTTCAGTTTTCCTCCATTGAGAATGATATTTGCGGTGGGTTTTTCATAGATGGCTTTGATAAAATTGAGGTATGTGCCCTCTATCCCTACACTTTGAAGAGTTTTGATCAGGAAGGGATGCTGTACTTTGTCAAACGCTTTTTCAGCATCTATTGAGATTATCATATGGTTCTTGTTCTTTCTTTTATTAATGTGTTTTATCACATTGATTGATTTGCGGATGTGGAACCAACCTTGCAGCCCTGGAATAAATCCCACTTGGTCGTGGTGAATAATCCTTTTAATGTACTGTTGAATCCTATTGGCTAGTATTTTGGTGAGAATTTTCGCATCTGTGTTCATCAAGGATATTGGTCTGTAGTTCTCTTTTTTGATGGGATCCTTGTCTGGTTTTGGGATCAAGGTGATGCTGGCCTCATAAAATGAGTTTGGAAGTTTTCCTTCCATTTCTATTTTTTTGGAACAGTTTCAGGAGAATAGGAATTAGTTCTTTTTTAAACGTTTGGTAGAATTCCCCTGGGAAGCCATCTGGCCCTGGGGTTTTGTTTGTTTGGAGATTTTTAATGACTGTTTCAATCTCCTGACTGGTTCTGGGTCTGTTCAGGTTTTCTATTTCTTCCTAGTTCAGTTGTGATAGTTTATGTCTCTAGGAATGCATCCATTTCTTCCAGATTGTCAAATTTGTTGGCGTAGAGTTGCTCGTAGTATGTTCTTATAATTGTATTTCTTTGGTGTTAGTTGTGATCTCTCCTCTTGAATTCATGATTTTATTTATTTGGGTCCTTTCTCTTTTCTTTTGGATACATCTGGCCAGGGGTTTATCAATCTTATTAATTCTTTCAAAGAACCAGCTCCTAGTTTCGTTGATTTGTTCTATTGTTTTTTTGGTTTCGATTTCATTGATTTTTGCTCTGATCTTGATTATTTCTCTTCTCCTGCTGGGTTTAGTTTTTTTTTCTTGTTCTTTCTCCAGCTCCTTTAGGTGTAGGGTTAGGTTGTGTACTTGAGACCTTTCTTGTTTCTTGATAAAGGCTTGTACTGCTATATAGTTTCCTCTCAGGACTGCCTTTGCTGTGTCCCACAGACTTTGAACCGTTGTGTTTTCATTATCATTTGTTTCCATGGATTTTTTCAATTCTTCTTTAATTTCCTGGTTGACCCATTCATTCTTTAGAAGCATGCTGTTTAGTCTCCATATATTTGGGTTCTTTCCAAACTTCCTCTTGTGGTTGAGTTCTAGCTTCAGAGCATTGTGGTCTGAAAATATGCAGGGAATGATCCCAATCTTTTGATACCAGTTGAGTCCTGATTTAGGACCGAGGATGTGATCTATTCTGGAGAATGTTCCATGTGCACAAGAGAAGAGTGTGTATTCTGTTGCTTTGGGATGAAATGTTCTGAATACATCTGTGATGTCCATCTGGTCCAGTGTGTCATTTAAGGCCTTTATTTCCTTCTTGATCTTTTGCTTGGATGATCTGTCCATTTCTGTGAAGGGAGTGTTAAAGTCCCCTACTATTATTGTATTATTGTTGATGTGTTTCTTTGATTTTGTTATTAATTGGTTTATATAGTTGGCTGCTCCCACGTCAGGGGCATATTTAAAATTGTTAGATCTTCTTATTGGACAGATACTTTGAGTATGATATAGTATCCTTCCTATTTCTTATTATAGTCTTTGGCTTAAAATCTAATTGATCTGATATAAGGATTGCCACCCCTGCTTTCTTCTGATGTCCATTAGCATGGTACATTTTTTCCACCCCCTCACTTTAAATCTGGAGGGGTCTTCAGGTCTAAAATGAGTTTCTTGTAGGCAACATACAGATGGGTTTTGATTTTTTATCCATTCTGATACCCTGTGTCTTTTGATTGGGGCAGTTAGCCCATTAACATTCAGGGTAACTATTGAGAGATAGGAATTTAGTGCCGTTGTATTGCCTGTAAGGTGACTGTTAACTGTATATTGTCTCTGGTCCTTTCTGATCTACTACTTTTAGGCTCTTTCTTTGCTTAGAGGACCCCTTTCAATATTTCCTGTAGAGCTGGTTTGGTGTTTGCAAATTCTTTCAGTTTTTGTTTGTCCTGGAAGCTTTTAATCTCTCCTTCTATTTTCAATGATAGCCTAGCTGGATATAGTATTCTTGGCTGCATGTTTTTCTCATTTAGTGCTCTGAATATATCATGCCAGCTCTTTCTGGCATGCCAGGTCTCTGTGGATAATTCTGCTGCCAATCTAATATTTTTACCATTGTATGTTACAGACTTCTTTTCCTGGGCTGCTTTCAGGATTTTCTCTTTGTCACTAAGACTTGTAAATATTACTATTAGGTGACGGGGTGTTGACCTATTCTTGTTGATTTTGAGGGGGGGTTCTCTGCACCTCCTGGATTTTGATGCTTGTTCCCTTTGCCATATTAGGGAAATTCTCTCCAATAATTCTCTCCAGTATACCTTCTGCTTCCCTTTCTCTTTCTTCTTCTGGAATCCCAATTATTCTAATGTTGTTTCATCTTACGGTGTCACTTATCTCTCGAATTCTCCCCTTGTGGTCCAGTAGCTGTTTGTCCCTCTTTTGCTCAGCTTCTTTATTCTTTGTCATTTTGTCTTCTATATCACTAATTCTTTCTTCTGCCTCATTTATCCTAGCAGTGGGAGCCTCCATTTTTGATTGCACCTCATTAATAGCTTTTTTGGTTTCAACTTGGTTTGATTTTAGTTCTTTCATTTCTCCAGATAGGGCTTTTATATCTCCCGAGAGGATTTCTCTAATATCTTCTATGCCTTTTTCGAGCCCAGCTAGAACCTTGAGAATCATCATCGGAACTCTAGATGTGACATATTACCAATGTCTGTATTGGTTAGGTCCCTAGTCTTTGGTATTGTCTCTTGTTCTTTTTTTTGTGGTGAATTTTTCCGCCTTGTCATTTTGTCCAGATAAGAGTATATGAAGGAGCATGTAAAATACTAAAATGGTGGCAAAGACCCCAGGAAAATACGCTTTAACCAAATCAGAAGAGACCCCAAATTGTGGCGGGGGGGAGAAAGGGGATAAAAAAGGTTCAAAAAAAAGAAACAATTAAAAAAGAAAACAAAGAAAAAATATAAAAAAGAAAAGATGTATATATATTAGATAAACTAGTTAAAAAATGTTAAAAAAGAAAAGGGTAAAAGTTCAAAAAAATTTAGCAGCAGAAGAAAAATAATTGATAAAAAAATTAAATTAACTGCAAGACTAAAGAATCACGGGGAGAAAGCCATGAGTTCCGTGCTTTGCTTTCTCCTCCTCTGGAATTCCGCTGTTCTCCTTGGTATTGAACCTGTAGTCCTTGGTAGGTGGACTTGGTCCTGGCTGGATTTCTTGTTGATCTTTTGGGGGAGGGGCCTGTTGTAGTGATTCTCAACTGTCTTTGCCCCAGGCAAAGTTGCACCACCCTTACCAGGGGCCGGGCTGAGTAATCCGCGCCGGTTTGCTTTCCGGGAGCTTTTGTTCCCTGAATGCTTTCCGTAGATTTCTGGAGGATGGGAATGAAAATGGCAGCCTCCCAGTCTCCAGCCCAGAGGAGCCGAGAGCTCAGGGCCCCACTCCTCAGTGCACCCTCAGAGAATAGCTCCCAATCACTCCCGTGTCCCTGGCCTCTGGCCACACTCTGAGCTCACCCAGCCTGTGACCAGTTTTAAGGTAACCCCGAGTGGAGAGCTCACTCCTCGGCTCTGTCTCTGTAGCCAGCTTCCCCGTTCTAATACCTGCAAGCTCTGCGACACTCAGACACCCCCAATCCTTCTGTGACCCTGCGGGACTTGGGCTATGCAGACCCCGCATGGGCTTCACCCCGGTTTAGCCTCTGGAGCGATGTCCCTCAGTGGGACAGACTTTTAAAAGTCCTGATTTAGTGCTCCACTGCTCCAGCGCTCTCCAGGAGCCAGCCCCTCCCCCTGCTTTGGATTCACTTCTCTGTCAGTCCTACCTTTCAGAAAGTGGTTGATTTTCTGTTTCTAGAATTGCTGTTCTTCTTCTCTTTGCTCTCCCGTTGGATTTGTAGGTGTTTGCAATGTTTAGATAAGCTATCTAGCTGATCTCCTGCTACCTGATATAGTCTCAGCCTGCTACTTCTCCACCATCTTGACTCTTATCTCATAAATGACTTTTATTATGTTAAGTACATTCCCCTGATATCCACCTTGAGAATTTTTAATCATAAATTGATGTTGAATTTTGTCATATACTTTTTCTGCATCTGTTGAGGGAATCAATTGATTTTCATCATTCATTTTGTTAATGTGATATATATGTCACACAATTTTGATTTAATAGTTTTGGACATCATTTCTTAATTTTTTATCACAGAGAATGAGGATTTATTCTTTTTTTTCAAGTTTTTTTTTTCTTTTTTAAATTTTCACTTAAATTCTAGTTAGTTAACATATAGTGTAATATTGGCTTCAGGAATAGGAACTTAGTGATTCATCACGTACGTATACCATTTCCCAACATGACAAGTGCTCTTCTTAATATGCATCACTCATTCAGCCCATCTCCCACCCACCTCCCTCCACCAACCCTCAGTTTGTTCTCTATCATTAAGAGTCTTTTATGGTTTGTTTCCCTCTCTTTCCTCCCCTTTCCATATGTTCTCTGTTTGGTTTCTTAAATTCAATGTATGAGTGAAATAAAATGGTGTTTTTCTTTCTCTGACTGATTTATTTCACTTAGTGTAATACATTCTAGGTCCATCCATGTCATTGCAAATGGCAAGATTTCATTCTTTTTGATGGTTGAGTAGTATTCCATTGTATATCTCTTCTTTGACCATTCCTCAGTTTATGGACATTTGGGCTCTTTACATAGTTTGGCTATTGTTGGTAATGCTGTTATAAACACTGGGGTGCATGTACCCCTTCGAATCTATTTTGGGTAAGTAGCTAGTAGTGCAATTGTTGGGTCATAGGTTAGTTCTATTTTTAACATTTTGAGAAATCTCTATACTCTTTTCCACTGTGGATATACCAGTTTGCATCCCCCCCAACAGTGTAGGAGGGTTCCCCTTTCAATGAGGGCTTATTCTTTTTTTTTTTTTTAAAGATTTTATTTATTTATTTGACAGACAGAGATCACAAGCAGACAGAGAGGCAGGCAGAGAGAGGGAGAGGAGGAAGCAGGCTCCCTGCAGAGCAGAGAGCCCGATGTGGGACTCGATCCCAGGACCCTGAGATCATGACCTGAGCCGAAGGCAGCGGCTTAACCCACTGAGCCACCCAGGCGCCCAATGAGGGCTTATTCTTACACACACACATCCACAGATCCTCTTTCCCACCCCATCCCTGAATAGTAGTATCACAAATTTTGCTTAAATCATTCATCAGTGCTTAGAGTATGATGATGGTGGAAATAATATTCACTGCCAAGCCCAGTAATATACTACAATCATGCCTCTTATCTTATACAGTCCTTTTGGAATTAATACTTTTCTCTTTGCATTTGTTACATTTCTCTGGACCTATTGTAATTTTCCCCCCAAAGCTCTAATGTCTCTATCACATATACCTATCAGTATTTTCCATATGTTCAAAAAATCAATTCCATCTTTTCCCTTTAAAACTGTTCTTCTTGGAGCTTTTCATCCTTCTACTCCAATCCAGATGTGTTGCTTTATTTTTGAATCCCATTTACAGTTCCTTTCAGATGAATTCCTGTTTTGTGGTTTTTTTGTTTGTTTGTTTTTCTCCAGTAGCCTCTAAAGAAATTGTATAGAGAAAGTAAAATTTTTGAGATCTGAATATCTGAAAATGTCTTTATTTTATACTCAAACTTCAGTGATAGTTTGGGTATAGAATTTCATTTCTTTCAAAATTATGAAGTCATTGCTGCATTTCTTCTACTTACTATTGAGAAATCTGCTGCTATTTGGATTTGTAATTTTTGCATGTGAACTGAATTTTTTCTCTGAAATCTTAAAACAATGTTCTTTTTCTTGTTGAGATTTTTAAATTTCACAGCAATGTGCCTTGGTGTCCGTCCTTTTTCATTTATTGTGATTGACCTTTTTAATCTAAAGATTAAGTTAAAAATTTAATCTTTAGTTCTAGAGAATTTGGTTATGAGAAAATTATGTCTTTCATAATTTCCTCCCCACTGTTCTCTCTTTCTAGAGCCCCTATTGGTTTGGTACAGGGCTCTCAAATTGATCTTCTGATTTTCTTAACTTTTCTCTTCATTTGTCTCTTTATCTATTAGTTCTTTTCTTCTTATTTCCTCACCTTATTTCCCAAGTTTTTCATTCTTGCTGTTATGTTGTAGAAACTCTTTGTATTTTTCTAATTCCCTACCCCCAACCCAAACACACACTTTTGCTTTTTTTTTTTTTTTTTTTTTTGGTGGCAGCCTGATCTTTTTTCAGGGATTGAAAATCTTTGCTTATTTTTATGAGAATAATATTCATAATTTCTGAGTGTATTGTCAGTGATTCCTCTATTCTCTCTTCTTGTTTTGTTCCCTTTCATATTGGAGGCCTTCCTCTAATGTCTGGTTATCCTAGGCTCTCCATTTATATTTAGAGTGAGACATTTAAAAAGGAGGTTGAAAGCTCTGTGTGTGTGCATGTTGGCTTGTGTGTAGTGAGGGGAAATTCATCTCTCTGGCTTGTTCAGGGACAAAGTCAGCTTTGGAGACCAAACCCCAGGTTTTCCCTCCACCAATATCTGATATTTTTAAAATTTGCTTTTGTTGTTTTATGTTTGTTTGTTTATTTTGGAGGGGGGTTTGCTATTTAATTTCTCCAGAGAAAATTTTTTCATTTCCTGCCTGGGGAGTTAAACCTGGCTGTAGTTGGAAGCAGAGGTGGGAAAAGAAACTAAGGAGTCCTACCCTTCTCCTTGCAGAATTGTCACTTTATCCCTTCATTTTTCTTCATGTCTATCCTCAACCCCCAACACATAATGTGATGATCACTGAGACTTGGGTTCAATGTCCTCAGAAAAGAGTTCTTGGGACTCTGCATGGACCATAGGTAGTAGTATGGAGGGGGATATAGTTGACTAGTTATGTTGGGTAGGAGAATGATAGGGGATTCAACTCAGGACATGAAGTCTTGTCTTCTGCCGTGGCATGCCTTCCTGCCTCCTCTGATTACTTGTGCCCCATGTCCTGGACCTATGATTGATATGAATATGTGACGGTCTCATTTCTTTTCGGGTTTTCCTCTGTAGCAGCTTAGCTGTTCCTTCCTCCTTGTGAATCAAAACCACATTTCTGTCCTTTTGCTGTTTTATAACTACTTGTTGAAATCTCCTTTCTACTGGCAGCTCTTTAAATGGTCATTTGCTCTTGTGGGCTAAAGTCTTTTAAATTTCTTTCTTGCCATTTGATGGAATTTAGGACAGAATCCTATGTATGCATCGGTCTGCCATGTTTAGTGTGCTCTACTGCATTTTGAAGACCTCTTCTGACTCATGTTCTGTTAAGAATCCTAGTTCCTGTTCACTTCTAAACTTACCATGTAACCTTCAGTCAAGCACTCAAGCTCTCCAGGCTTTAGTTTCTTAGCTGAAAAGACAGCAGTAAAAAAAACCTGTCAGCAACAAACCAAGTATCTGTTTTGTCAATTTTGTGTTACTCTGTGGCTGAAATGAGATTTGGTACATGAGAGTATTGTGGAAAAAGAAAAAATGGATTAAAATAGAAAACATCTTAAGTAAAACTAATAAACAGAGGGAACGTCTTTTTCCCAATGGCAAAGAGCTCCTCTCTCTCAGGTATCTGGGCTTCCCCTATACTGATGGATAGTGGATAGGCATGCCCCTCTGATAAACCCCAGGCAAGAAACTTGTTTTGATTCAAATTCCTTTTCTCTCACTTCATCATAGATCAGCTTAGCATGATTTCTGTATTTATCCTGTTCATAATCTTTGAATATCTGAAGAAGGTATAGGATATTTCTAATGGTTTTTGGTCTCAGTTTGGGCTCTTAAAATTTAATTGCAAATTTATGTTCTAACACTGTAAATCCATTTCTTCTTACATTGTCTGTTGGATTATAGTACTTGTATAAATCAAGGAAAACAGCAAGGAGAAATAAAAATAAAATGTTAAACACAGTCATTATTTTATAGCATTAGTTGCAACTTGTGCTGGAATCCATGGCATTATGAGGCTATACCTTCATAAAGGATTATTGTGGGGATGAAATGGATATTGTGAGGAAATGGTTTTTTCGTAAAGATTTTATTTATTTATTTGTCAGAGAGAGATTGAGAGAGAGTGCACACAAGCAGGGGGATCAGTAGGCATAGGGAGCAGCAGGCTCCCCACTGAACAAGGAGCCTGATGTGGGACTCCATGCTAGGACCCTGGGATCATGACCTGAGCCGAAGGCAAATGCTTAACTGACTGAGCAACCCAGGCGTCCCAAGGAAATGCTTTGTAAACCATTAAGGTCTTTAATAAATGTAAGGAGTTGCTGTCATCATTGTTCATCTCTCTGGGCCTCGTTTTGTTCATCTGTGAAATTAGTTGTTGAATTGTAGTTCTGCTATGGGGGGTTAATCTCACTGTAGTTCATGTCTCCTACTGATTGCAACTAAAAATTCAGGATAAAATTTAAAAATTAGCTCTCTGAGGATTCTGAAAGCCTTATGTGTAGTTTAATTAGGCAGTCAACCATATAGTAGGTTTAGAGAGGGACACCAAATGCTTTGCAGCTCTCTTGACCTGACGTATAGGTTTTCTGTCAAGTGCCTGAATATCCAACTTCGTGGTTAACTTCCAGTCAAGTGTTAGGTAAAAAGAAACAAAATGCCAGTACTCCTGGGAAGGTTAACACCTCTGGGCTCACTGTTAATACACATTATAATTTAGTTTGCTTAGAGGGGACTTTAATCCTGTGAACAAATCCAGATATGAGCTCTACTTTATATGTCCTGTGAAGCAAGCACCGTAATATGATCCTGTTACTGTTTATGCTTCTAAGTGGGAAATGCAGTAAGATTTAAAAGTCCTAGAACTAAAAGTCTTCAGTTACAAGTTGGTGATGTAGCTCCGTCAAGGAGGCCAGTTCCTGCTAAAAGTAAAAAAAACATTTTCTGAAAAGAATTTGAAGAATCCTAGAGCTTCCAACTTTAGATAAGAATTAAAATATTCTTTTTTTTAAAAGGTTTTTATTTATTTGACAGAAAGAGACACAGTGAGAGAGGGAACACAAGCAGGGGCAGTGGGAGAGAGAGACACAGTGAAAGAGGGAACACAAGCAGGGGGAGTGGGAGAGAGAGAAGTAGCCTTCCTGCCGAGTGGGGAAGCCCAATGTGGAGCTCAATCCCAGGACCCTGGGATCATGACCCGAGCTGAAGGCAGGTGCTTAATGACTAAGCCACCCAGGCACCCCAAATTAAAATATTCTTATAATAAGGTTTAGTAATATTATTTTATGTTTTTGTAAATCCAAATGGTTTTATGCCTTCTTTACATTAAAATAATTACAGTATTAATAAATATTTCTTGTCTTTGTGTCATTTCAGAAAATGCTAGACTGGCTTTTATTACTAATTATAACCATTGATTAGAGTTTTGTTTATCTATTCAGGTTTTAAAAACAAGCAAGATCTGCTCCAGCATTTAAAAATCAAAGTAATCTACCAAACTAATAAGCTAAGAAGAAAAAATGATGTGATCATATCATTTGATATGGAAAAAGCATTTGACAAAATCCAACACCCATCATGATAAACTCTCAGTAAATTAAGAATTGAGAGGAACATCCTCAACTTGATAAAGAACATCTACAAGAAATCTCCAGTGTGAAACTGTGTGGTTGGGTTGGCATTATTATTTCACTAGCGGAATAGTGCCTTGGCATTGTGGTAGCAGGGGTAGGGATAGAGAAAGAACTGAACATTGTTTGGGAGAAGACACTGAAAATGGAGAGAAGAACACTGAGATGATGAGTGTTTGGTCAGTCACACCAAACTCCTGATTTTACCAGGAGCCATCCTTGTATAGCAAGGTTTTGGTACTGGTGTTACCCTCTGCTCTATAGACATAGCTGTGTCTGGACATGAAGAAATAATGTCAACAAACACAAGAAGTGGTTGGCCATGCAGTCTCCTAGGTCTATTTAACTTTCCATGTTCAGGATTGATTTGGTCCAAGAATTTTCACTGTGTTTCAGTATTTATAAACACCAAGTTAAAGATAGTAGAATTACCTTTTCAGTGTGTGATACTGAAACCAGCAGATATTGGCCTAAAGTGTTCAGTTGTGGTATGTCTGAGACAGTTAAGTCCTTCCCCTTTTATGGGTTTTGATACAGAAGCTATTGGAATGTTTTATTTAGGATTTTGCTCATCTTGGGCCACCTTTCTAAAATCCTGTCCTCGTTGGTTTAGAGAGATGTTTCCAACTCAGAAGCTTCGCTCACCAACAACTTTGAAGAAGAAACTAACACTTCAAACCTTATTCTCTTTCTTTGGTGTGGTTCCCATACTGGCTTCAAAATACTGCTGTGTGATGACTTACGGCAAAAGATGCTTCATAAAAATCAATTATAATACGTTTTACAGCAGGTTAGACTCCTTTAATGTATCTTATTTGTAGTATTGCAACAAGGACATTAGTAGAATTTTAGATCTGCCAAAATAAAAGCACAAGAACCATTGGTGGAGGAAAATTTCCTTGTCCTGAAAACAGTTCTGTTGTTAGAGAAGAGAGTGGAATGGCTTTCTCATACTAGCTCCAAATCAAAGAAAAAGGAGTCCCAACTCTATGTACTTTTTGGGATTTCTCCCCATGACTGAATTTTAGGGTTTTGGTATTATTTGTGCTCCAAAAGTCACTACGAAGATTTTGTTTCCAATATCTCTAGGGTAGGGGTGCCTGGGTGGCTCAATGGGTCGGGCCTCTGCCTTCAGCTCAGGTCATGATCTCAGGGTCCTGGGATCGAGACCCACATTGGGCTCTCTGCTCAGCGGGGAGCCTGGTTCCCCCTCTGTTTCTCTCTGCCTGCCTCTCTGCCTACTTGTGATCTCTCTCTCTGTCAAATAAATAAATAAACTCTTTTAAAAAATATCCCCAGGGTAAGGATCAGCTGCAGAAAGTTGGAGCTGGGCTCCCAGCTAGTGTTTCCAGGATAGTGAGCAAATTTACTTTCTTCTTTGCTATTATTTTATGTAAGGTAACCTTTAAAAATATATGTTAGTCTTACTTTAGCCATTGAAAAGTCAAGTACATAAACCAGAAACTGAACTTGCTACCAAAAAGCATAGTTGAACCAGAAAGAATATGGAAACCACTGAATTAAATCTGATACTCTCTCACAAACACACCAGATGTTTTATATACCAAATTATGCCTTGGTGCTGAAATCTAGATCTTCTGACATCCAAATATTGCTATTGCAAGTGTTGAAATACTCTCAAGTTTAACATGTGTAAGGAAACCAAACCTTTCTGCAGATAAAACTATGCAATCTCAAACTATTCAAAGAGCTGTGATTTATTTCAGAGATAGCAAATGTGTGGTAAGGCATAAAAAACACCATATGACATGAGGTGTTTAGGTTGTGCTTAATATATTTATTTTCAGAAGTTCACCACAATTAATCCATGACAGGTGTTGGGTTTATAATTTGGAACAATTATCTTTCGAACCATTCATATCACTGCTTAAGAGATGGCTTCATTCTTCCTAGTCACCATATGTCCTAACCATGCAAATGAGAAGGAGAGTAACATCTGGTGGACCGCCGTTGTCTCGCCTGTCATGCAAAACATGTGGTATTGCATGTGCCCTTCATCGGGTTCCTTCGGGACATCAGCATGGTGGATGATTTCATATTTTATACAGCTGGTGCATTTAGGACATACCATCAATCTTAGTTCAGTAGCATCTTTACACCTTTGGTTTTTTATTGGGCTTTAGGTGGTGAATTACATTTTTGGGTTATGCAAACATCTCTCCTGGAGCTTCAAGTGAGAGTAGCATATTTATGTAACAGCATCTCTGTATCATTTGACAGGTGATGGGTAGAAGTGTGGCCTAGGAAGAATTAGTTCTCTGGAAATCCTGAGTTAGGATATCTATGTTTTGGAGTTAATACTGACTTTATTTTAGTTGTCTTGGGAAAAATTCACTAAGTTCTGTATGTCTTTACTTAATACCTTGTAAAATGAAAAAATAGCCATCGAATATTCATCCTGCCATTGTGTTAATCATTGAATGGAGGCCATCGTACCCATGCATGCCATCATGTACAAAACAAATCACTTTTTCTCTAGGGTGCATGTTTGAATGATTATTTTAAAAAGCATGATTTGAGAATTACAGTATTAGTTTGGTAACATGTTTATTCACTGTGCTGCTTCTCATTTGGCCAATTTGGTCATATTCTTACTTGCCCAGGGCTCTGACAGCAAACTGAAGCATCATGAGGGTATAGTTTCTTGGGATCAGTGACCCATTCTTTGCCACTGTTAAGTCCATCCTGTAAAGGAGTGTTTATTATGTGAGGAAGCCTTAGTCTCAATCTAAAAAAAAGACTTGGGTTACCCTGACATATTTTTTAAAAATATTTTAATTTTTCTGCACTTTAAAAATTTTTCTGAATTGAGGACAGTTTTACTGCTCATTTTTTCCTAAGCCTGTGTGTTTTTTGAACTATTCCCAAGTAGAATTATTTTTATATGAGGAATAATTAAATTGAGAGCTTTAGTTTCAGATGAAGGTACAGATGCCAATGTGGATTTATATGGATATACGTGGAAACTGAAAAAATAAATTATAAGTGAACAATAGTCCAGACGTTCAGAACATCTTTAAATAATGGCCAAAAAAAAATACAGAATGTATTTTCTTTGTTATCTTTTTTCCTTAATATTCACATGATGGAACAAAAAAGGGGGTTTCTTTCCTTTTTTTCTCCTGCATAATCAAGTCTTTAAGTAGCTATGAGAACTGTACTGTATTTTTTTTTTTTTTTTTTTAGCCTCTGAATACCAGCCGGCACACTGGGGGCAGTTAAATAATAAATAAAAACAAATACTCAGTTTATTGACTCCCAAGCCCTTGATTCAATCAATTAATCATGATATCAAGGCAAGATCAGGGGAATAAAATTCTGAAACTGACTGCAAGATGCAAATGGATAAATCCCCCAACAGAAATAATTGCAAACCATTTTGATCAAATATAAAATGATGATCAGTTATGTTCTTTAGGGCCCAATAATTTAGGTTTATTTAAATGCTGTAAAGTACACCTCTTCAGAATCTAATAGCCTCCTAAACATCACTTATGGCATCACAATCTAATCACTCTAAAGACTGAAACCACAGATTCAAAGTGGTGAGCACCATCTCAATTTTAAAGGACAATTCTCTGAAAAATGTCCCTATGCAACATGTGATTTAGATATTTCACTAAGTCTTATAATTAGGCCAATTTCTTCTGTTTACATTGAAATTAACTTTCCTTTTTCCAGCCTCCAACATTGGTTAGGTACTAAAGTAAGAGATTTTATGTGACTATTTTAATCAGTGTAAAAGAAACAATGTAGATGGTACTAAGAAAGTGAATCACCAGAGAGAGAGAGAAGCCATAGGTCATAACTTGCAATATACAGCAATAATATTCAACCACAACAATGTGCACAAAGGTTTGCATATGGCCACAGGACTCTGGAATAATAACTGTTAGAGGTTTATCCTGGCTGTCCTGGCTGGGTTCACTTGCCTACCCTTGAGTAGTGTACCAGATGTGTAGTTAATACTCAGGGGAGATATCCCTGAGTACACAGAATACTCCTCTGAGTTTTGTCAGGGGATGTGGTCTGTCCCATAGGCTTCTGAGAACATAAGCAGCAACCATAGTAATAGAATTTCTTTTGGATTATTGAGATGCTGCCTTCAGGAAGTCTATTGTCCTTATGATTCTGGGGTTGCTTGGCTGTTAAAAAAAGGACATTTGGAAAGTCTGTTTTCAAGGCTTCAGATTGTTAGTATTCAGGTTTGAGATCTGGACATTGTATTCTAGGATTTTATCTTTGTAGAGATTGAATTCACTCAATCATTCAACAAACATTTGTTGAACATCTAATGTGTGCTAGATGTAGATTCAATAAGAATAAGATTTGATCACTGTACTTAGGAATTCATTGAAACATCTCTTAGAGTTGAATGGTAATTTTGCATGCATTATCTCCTTTAATCAACTGACCATTCTTTGAAGGATGTATCATATTTTAAGATATGGTAGTGCAGCTCAGTGAGTTGATAAAGTTTGCTAAAGTTTCCTTAATGTCAAAATGTGGATTTGACAGTGTTCTCTGGCTTCCTGGTCTTGTGCTTTTTCTTCTACATCATAGCATATAATCCCTACTCTGAGCCTTGGTTTTGTCTTCTGTAAATTAAAGCAGAGAGACTGTTTAACCAAATTCTCCTTTTCTCTCCAAACAATTTATGTTTTATGTATAACCAGTATTTGGATACAAGGAATTAGACAGGACTTCAATTTCAGTGACTCATCAACCTCTCTCAAACCTTGGAACTTGGGTAAACCGGTTGGCACAATGCCTTCCCAGTCTTGGACACCTTCAGGTCTGGTGGTGATTTTATTCCCAAGAACTTCTTGGTGTTCATCTTCCATGACCTACAGAAGAACGATTAGAGGTGGGTCTGATTCTGAAGACCCTTCCTCCCCTCCTTTTATAGTCTGTCCCTTCCCCAGGTCCCAGTGATTGTGTGGTTAGTCAATAGTGTTTTCTAGGGATCTCCTACTCCTTCTATTTCTAAGCTATCAATAACCCAGCTGTCTTCCTTATGTGTTTCTTATAAGCCATCTTAATATGCTGGGAAAACAGGATCTTCTGGGATGAACACCATCTAATCTCTTGAATTGTGTCCTTTTAAAACTTGATATGTTAAACTTCTAATCTGCTGTACCTCAGAATGTGAACTTCTTTGGAAATAGGATCAGTGCAACTATAATTAGTTAAGTTAGGACAAAGTCATACTGGAATAGGATGTGTCCCTAATTCAGTATGATGGTGTCCTTTAAAAGAGGGAAATTTGGACACAGTTACATACCCAGGGAATGAAAATAAAGATCAAGGTATAGATCTTACTATCAGTGGAATGGCCACTCGTACCTTTCTACTTGGGGCTATCAGTCTTCCTCAGATTACCAAATAATTCCACCAGTTGCCCAAAGCCTTGTGCACATGATCTGGGATACTGGGTATCACTTACCATTCTTTTTTTCCTAAGGGCCTGCACACAGTGCTCACTGACACCTTTCTGTTATACTCTTTGACTCCACAGGCCTTTGGCTACTTGAATATCTAATAGTAATTTTGCAATTCTCAGTGTGCCTCTCATTGTAAGAGAAAAGATAAAGCCATCCTTTCCTTTGCAAATTCTTATTATTTGAGATGCTGCTTTCTTTCCCACTAAACAAATACCAGTGAGTGTTTTCCATTTCCCTCTGAAACTAAGCTGAGTGCTCCCTCCCTCCACGTCTGATTAAACTGTCCATTCATCCTTTCATACATTAAACGTTTATCAAAGACCAACCACAGGTTGTTAGTATAAAGAAGTAAACTGTTGACTTGCCCCTGCAGAGCTCAAAGTCTAGTAGAATAAATGCCCAAAGTCTGGCGGGAGAGTCATACATGGGAGCAATTGTTCTATAATAAGCCCATGGTGGAGTATTTACCATATGAGACCAGAAGCAAAACTGGTTAAATGTCCCTGGAGAAAAGTTTTGGAAGTCTTCACAGAGGAAGTGACTTTCTAAGAATGAGAAAGAATGAATGGCAGTTGGAGGAAAGGCAGAATAGGGCACAGGTTGAGGAAGGGATCCCAGGTAGAGGTCACAAATGGAAGTCTTCAATACTTTGGAAAACCCAGCCCTATTTGACTAGAGTGCATAACACACACACACACACACACACACACACGTGTATATATAAATTTGGCAGGAGAGGTTGGCTCAGAAGTGAAGCTGGAGCTCAGTAGTGGAGGGTTTTCTACATTTCGAGTGGAAGAGATATGGTGAGATTTGTTTTTTTAAATGATCACTCTGGTGGCAGAGTGGCATATGACTTAGGGCACAGATGGGAGGCTGGAGGCCAGTGGGGAGGCTGGATTTCTTGAGTAAAAAAATTAGAACATGGTTCAACAAGTATTAACGTAGTTATAGGCTCACAGGACAGAATATTTGAACTCAGGATTCTTTAGAAGATTTCCTGTGGCTGGATATAGGGACTGTGCAGGAAAAAGAGAATGAAATCATAAACAAGGGCAGTGCCAGTTGGAATAGGGAGAAAGGAATACATTTATGAGTTAAAAAGGACTGAATAGATGATATGATATATTTAATATCAAAGTGAAGAAGAAACAGGACTTAAAGATGGCTTCCTTTGTCCATAAAGATATTTTCATTTGTCCATAAAGATAAAGACAGATTAAGGAAAAATAGTGATGGGTTTCCTGAGAATGCTAATGGGTCCAGTTTTAGAAATATGCATTTGATGTACTTACAGAGGCCATCTAGGAAGAGAGAACTATAGGCAGTTGAAAATATTGGACAGGAGCTCAGAAAAGACATTTAAAAATAATTATAATAATAACAACAAAGTAATATCAACAATTTATTGAAGTCTTATGATCTGCCAGACACATGCTCAGTCCCTGTGTATATGATTTCATTTAGTTCCTTCAACCATGCTATGAAGTATTGTCTTCTTATAGATGCCAAACTTAAGATCACAAAGCTAGTAGGTAACAGAATTGGGATTTCTCCCTGAGTCTGCCTGATCTCAAAGCCAGCATTCTCAACCCTTCCCTTCTACTCCCATCACCGCATGCATGTCTGTGAAGCTGTCAGCTAGGGTAAGGTCATGCAGTGCCTGTCTTTGGAAGGGAATGCACAAATGCCTGCTAAATAACTGAATGAAGCTTTGGATGTCACCTTGGCTAGGTAGCAGTAAGGAGGGGGCTGCCCAGCTGATTGAAAGACATCAACAAACAACAGGCACCACGAGTGAGGACACCATTGTCAGTTGCTAGTCCATGGAGTATCAGACACAAGCTCCTTCTCTCTGTTGGAGGGACACGTTTCCCTGGCCTTTACATCTCGCAGAAGCTGCCACTGAAGATGGTTCCATCTTTTGGGGATGAGCATCCCTTTGAGCACCAAGTCCTCCAAGATGTCCTTTAAGATTTTCATGAAGTGCTGTGCAGTGTCTAACCCTCCTCACCCCAGTGGCCCGGAGTGGGGCGCCGGGAGTGGGGGGACTTCTGAGATTCTGCTCTGACATTTTTGCATAGAAGACAAAGAATCGAAGCCACTAAAATTCAAAGGAAACTGGAGGCAAGAATGAAAATCTGAAAGTAGTACTTTTCACAACATTAATTTGCATACCAAGAAGATGGGAAGAATTTGAAGTTTCAGTCTGCTGCTGAGACATGCAGGGACCCCTCAGCCCTCTGAACAAGTTACTGTGGTTCTGTCAGGAGAAAACCTTTACTTTTTGGTTACTTGTCTCAGACTCAATAATGTCAAGCCTAAGGATATTCATGTAAGTGTCAATATTAGCAAGAAAATACCTTAAAAGATAGAATATCTTTCTGATTTTTGTGTTTTGATGAATCTGATGTTAAGAACGTACCCCGAATCTAAAATCTTTCAAGGTTCTGGATCAACAACGATTTTTACATTGACCCACTTTTGGGGAGCAGGGATTGATAAGAGGCCTTTTGAAAATTTAGATTCATATAATTGAAGTTTGCTTGGAAAGGAAAACTAAAGTTTTGAAACTTTGTGACCTACAGTTTTGATGTGCAATCATCACTTTCTTTTCTGGACCTTACATTTCAACAGCCTAATTTTTTAAAAGAAATGTTTCACTGAAGCAGTGGAAACTACAGCACTGACAGGTCACTTTGATTGAATAGGTGTTTTTATTTTAATTCAATAAGTAAATTAAGGTCGGATTTCTTGCTGTTAGCAATGTTTATCTCACTACAGTAATGGCTATAATATGTTATGTGTGAAATCTTGTATTTCTTTTAGAAAAAGGATATTCTTTATTAAAAAAATAAGGTTTATTAGATCATGAGATTGTCTGAATTTACCACCTTTGTCAAAAGAGAAATATGCAGTGCTTCACAGATTTGCATATCTTTGCTCAGGGGCCATGCCCTGTATCATTCCAATTTTAGTTTATGTGCTGCTGAAGTGAGCACAAGGATATTCCTTTTGGAATGTCCTGTTAAAAATATATTTTCTTTTCTTGACTTTTGTACTCATTTCATGACTCAAATAGAATTTTGGCATATTGCAAACAACTTTTAAGTGTAATTATAAATATTATCTTTTAGTTCCACTGATTATTAATCTTACCTTAAATTATTTACTTGGGATTAAAAAATTTTAATTAGTGTTTTATAGGCCTTATGGTCAGAAGAGTATCAGTACACATGTACAGATTACATACATGGCTGTAGAAGTACACTGTATATGAGAATTTTCCTGAATAAATAGTTATTTGAGACTCTAAGTTTCAGGTCCTTATGACCCTCAATCTTTTTTTTTTTTTTTTTTTTTAATTTATTTATTTATTTTCAGAAAAACAGTATTCATTATATTTTTCACCACACCCAGTGCTCCATGCAATCCGTGCCCTCTATAATACCCACCACCTGGTACCCCAACCTCCCACCCCCCCGCCACTTCAAACCTCTCAGATTGTTTTACAGAGTCCATAGCCTCTCATGATTCACCTCCCCTTCCAATTTACCCCAACTCCCTTCTCCTCTCTAACACCCCTTGTCCTCCATGATATTTGTTATGCTCCACAAATAAGTGAAACCATATGATAATTGACTCTCTCTGCTTGACTTATTTCACTCAGCATAATCTCTTCCAGTCCCGTTCATGTTGCTACAAAAATTGGGTGTTCCATCCTTTCTGATGGAGGCATAATACTCCATAGTGTATATGGACCACATCTTCCTTATCCATTTGTCCGTTGAAGGGCATCTTGGTTCTTGCCATAGTTTGGCGACCGTGGCCATTGCTGCTATAAACATTGGGATGACCCTCAATCTTTTAGGGATAGTCATTTATTTATTTGTTTAGGATTTTGTTTGTTTATTTGAGAAAGAGAGAGAGAGAGAGAGTGAGTACAAGTGGAGGGGAGGAACAAAGTAAGAGGGATAAGCAGACTTCATGCTAAGTGCACAGTCTGCTCTGGGGCTTAATCCAATGATCATGACCTGAACTAAAATCAAGAGTTGGATGCTTAACCAAGTGAGCCACCCAGGTGCTCCAAGTAACATTTATATAGTCATTAGAACTGTTCACCTACTTTTGGTGAAAATTACTCTAAATTCTGGGATAATTCTGTGTTCTAGGATATTGGTTCTCAAATTTCAGTGTGTGTTACCAGTCAGGGTCCAGTTTAGAGATGGAAACAACACAGTTATTCAGATAGAAAAATCTTAATTAAAGAAATATTAACTATCAATGAGTCATAATTAGTAAGGGGTAAAAACAGCTCTAAAGAAAACCAGAATGGCAAATATAGATAGCAGCTAGTAGCTCTTGGGTTGAGGTAGGGTACACAGAAAATGAACACATTTGGAAGAGGGGTTCTCTCTTCCCCTATCACTAAGTGCTGAGAGATCTCTTTGTAGAGGATGTAACTGAGGTTCACTGGGTGGTGGAGAAAATTACTGAGGGGCCACAGGCTGAATGAGTAGAGCCAGTGTTCCATAGGAGAGCATCTGCAAAGACTTGGAAGTAGCTTAAGAATTTATAGCCATTTAAATATCAGAATACTTATACTGCTTCATTAACTTCTAGAGGATTTTTGAAGCTTTTATAGATACTGAAATAAGAAAAAAATGTCTTACATTTGTGCAAAACTTTATGCAGATTGTTTCCTGTATGTTTTCTCATTCAAAACCCACAGTTCTGTATATTGAAGTGCCCTCCTCCACCATTTCCTAAGGATTAAGGCCAAGTTCCTCAGAATGACTCATGTTTTCAAGACATGAAACTAACAAATTTTTCTAGATTCATTTCTCACCAGTTCCTCTGCTCCATTCCTAAAAGTTAGGATGGATGCTTTATTATTTTCCATTTAACCCCCTTATCAGACTTATAATATTCCCTGTTCTTTCTGTGAAACACACTAAATTGATGTTTATAGACTTCAAAACACACCTGGCTTGCAGGACACTTTCTAGTATGCCCTAAATACTTCTGCTTCTACCAGTCAGAGTTGTATATTCACAAAGAATTGAATTATTGTGTATGTGAAACAAACAGGTCTGTTTGTTTCAGTTAAATTTATTATTATAATCATATAATTAAACTGAATATAAAGCATTATAACATTATAACATTAGTGCAAAAAAGAGAAGTGCCTGTTAAAAGATAAAATTGAGAATTTCTGGTTCCAGCAAGCTGGCAGATAAAACGGAAAATTCTCTTTCTAATAGCTTCTATACATGCTGGATAAAATGCAATAAAAATTCTTAGAAATATATAACTGCGCTTATGAGAAAATGGAAACCTACAGGTCCCAGGGATAAAGAAGAAACTGTAAATCAAAGAAGTATGAGTCTGAGCTGATGCTAAGTCTTCCCTGAAGGTTGAGGCAGGAGAGTTTTAATGCCTACAATAGAGAGGAAATGAGGCTGGTCTTATATAGGCAGAGAGTCTGAAATAAAACCCTTGTATAAAGCCAGGATTTTGAAAGTCTGCACCCTCTTTGTTGTAAGGTGAACTGAAAAACATCACACACCAACATAGGGAGATAATGAGAAGGCTTATCTGTGTGTGTGTTGAGCGGGTAGAAGGCAGGGGTGAGGGAAAAACAGGAAAATCTCTTCTGAGAACCTGAAACTCAAGGTTTGAAATTATAATATCCACATGTTATGGACACCCTCAAGCCAAGAAATTCAATAAAAAATTGCTGTGGGCAGATGTCCCTGGGATATTTTACAGTAGCAAATGGAAAACCACTTTTGAGGATCATACATTCACCCCTGTGGCAAAAGATTTCAGTAGAACTTGCTGAAGATAAAGTCACAATCCAGGACTGTAAAACAGGTGAGGAAATACCATGCCATGAATGAGAGCCACCTGGCACAGTAAATAGAAGAATGGATTTCCAAAGCTTTTCGATAATAGAAAGCAATGGAAGTGATAAAGTAGGCACATTTAAGATAATTAAAAATGTAAAAGTAAGCATTAAAATTATAGAAAGTAAGACGGTATGGAAGAGTGTATTTGCCAATATTGGTAGACATGTTTGCAAATAAAAAAAATAGAACTATTAATAATGACTACTATAGTCATTGCAAAAGAAAAAAAAAAGAAAAAAGAAAAAAAAAGAAACCTAATATGTGAGTTGTAAAGGGAATTCTTAGCGCAGTGCAGTTTATGTAAATTGTTTGCCAATACAGGTGTGTTGGCTAGTGAACTCCCAAGCAGCAACTTCTGCCTTCTCCCCTTTTCATGTTCCTCATATGGTATGATAATTTCAAATACAATATGTTATTAAGGTTTTTAAGTATGGTATGATAATTTCAAATAGAATATGTTATTAAGGTTTTTAAGCTTAGTCCTATAGACCTTGGGATATGGACACCAAAAGATATATGTTAGCTGATGAGGAGACAGTTACCTTCCAACTCGTGCAGTCCAGCAGCATTGAAAAAGCTATAGCAATTCATGCTCACATGGGTTGTACCATGACTGGGACTACTGTCTTTAATTGATAAAGACAATGGCAGTGGAGAGTTTGACCAGTGCTTTATCCAACCTAGCTCCACAATTTAGAGAAGAGATTGAAGCTCTGAGTGGTATATCTTATCTTATTAGAATACTGTTTGGAGAAGTTTTTGAGAAAGTATCCCAGTTGTTTCATGTGGGTACTTGACAGATTTTTGTACAATGCAATGTTTAAGCAATTGATTTTTCCTCAGTGGGTATACAGGATTCATTTCTAAAGTATACCATATCCAGGATCTATAATGAACTCCTCAAATTCAACACACACGAAACAGGCAAACACATCAAAAAATGGGCAGAAGATATGAACAGACACTTCTCCAATCAAGACATACAAATGGCTATCAGACACATGAAAAAATGCTCATCATCATTAGCCCTCAGGGAGATTCAAATTAAAACCACATTGAGATATCACCTTACACCAGTTAGAATGGCCAAAATTAACAAAACAGGAAACAGCATGTGTTGGAGAGGATGTGGAGAAAGGGGAACCCTCTTACACTGTTGGTGGGAATGCAAGTTGGTGCAGCCTCTTTGGAGAACAGTGTGGAGATTCCTCAAGAAATTAAAAATAGAGCTTCCCTATGACCCTGCAATTTCACTAGTGGGTATTTACCCCAAAGACACAGATGTCGTGAAAAGAAGGACCATCTGTACCCCAATGTTTATAGCAGCAATGGCCACGGTCGCCAAACTATGGAAAGAACCAAGATGCCCTTCAACGGATGAATGGATAAGGAAGATGTGGTCCATATACACTATGGAGTATTATGCCTCCATCAGAAAGGATGAATACCTAACTTTTGTAGCAACATGGATGGGACTGGAAGAGATTATGCTGAGTGAAATAAGTCAAGCAGAGAGAGTCAATTATCATATGGTTTCACTTATTTGTGGAGCATAACAAATATCATGGAGGACAAGGGGTGTTAGAGAGGAGTAGGGAATTTGGGTAAATTGGAAGGGGAGGTGAACCATGAGAGACTATGGAGTCTGAAAAACAATCTGAGAGGTTTGAAGTGGCAGGGGGGTGGGAGGTTGGGGTACCAGGTGGTGGGTATTATAGAGGGCACGGATTGCATGGAGCACTGGGTGTGGTGAAAAAATAATGAATACTGTTTTTCTGAAAATAAATAAATTGAAAAAAAAAAAGTATACCATAAATCTATAGTACTGAAAAAAGCATCACATCTTGTCATTTTCAAATACAATGTCTGAGAAGTTGAATGTAAACAACATAGAGTTAGCTACACTAGCTAGGCAAGAAATTTCAAATGAAAGATATTTAAAAAAATAAAGATTTCAAATAAAAATTCAAATAAAAATATAAAAGAATTTTATTTATTTATTTATTTATTTATTTTTAAAGATTTTATTTATTTATTTGACAGAGAGAGATCACAAGTAGGCAGAGAGGCAGGCAGAGACAGAGGAGGAAGCAGGCTCCCTGCTGAGCAGAGAGCCTGATGTGGGACTCGATCCCAGGACCCTGAGATCATGACCTGAGCCGAAGGCAGCGGCCTAACCCACTGAGCCACCCAGGTGCCCCAAAAGAATTTTAAATATTGAAGATAAAGTGAGAAGGTCCAGCATAGTTCTAATAAGAGTTCCATAAAGAAAAGGGAAAACAGTAAAAAGGCAATGCATAAGGATATAATGGCTGAGAATTTTAAAAGTTGATATAAGAACATGAATAAGGAGTCAGAAGTATAATGAATACAAGACAGAATAAATGCAAATAAATTCACAGCCATATATTGTAGTGAAACTTAATTCTAACAAAGAAAACATGGAGATTTTATAAGCTACCAGAGAAAAAAGTCTGGTTACAAAAGGAATGACCATTAAACAAACAGTTTAATTTTTTTTTTTTTTACAAAAAACCCATCGATTGTGTTTATTTCCCAGATTGATCAAACAGCTGAATTTTTAATATGACATAACAAATGAAGTCTGCAGTCTGTAGAATGATATATTAAAAATGCCGAAAGTAAATAATTATCTAGAATTACCAGGTTTAGTTATCATTCTAGAGTGAGGACACAATTAAGACATTTTTAGAAAAACAAGAAGGGGTGAATCTAGCAATCACAGAGCCTCACTCTAAGAACTTACAAAGGGTAAATTTTGGTAAAAAGGAAATTTAGCCCAAAGGAAAGAGTGGGAAACAAAAAGCAATGATGATTGAATAAATTGGTAAAATATGAATAAATCTAAAGAAGTATTATATAAAACTATAACAATGATGTTGACAATAAATGGAGGGAGGGAGGGAGAATTTAGAAGCAAGGTGGAATTTGAAGAAGTTTAAAAGCAAGGTGGAATTTAAAAACTGGGCAAAAATAACATGTAAGATTGAAGGAGACCTCAGAGTTAAAATATTCTAAGATTCTCTATTTAGAAGGAGTGAAGGTATATTGATTAATTTTATAATTGATAAGCCCAATATACATTAAAATATGAATAATCATTAAAAATAGGAATAGATGGTATAGCTTCCAAAGTGTATAAAGAATGAAACAACCAATATAACAGAAGTTAGGAAAGTAAAAAAAAAGAAAAGAAGAAAAGAAATACATCAAAAGCTTGCTTAATAGAAATTTCAAGATACTAGAATAGAAATAAATGGAAATATTTAAGTATTACAACAAATATGAATGAACTAATTTGGTAGCTAAAAGCAGAGAATCTTGGATTAGATCTTTAAAAATTTAGCTCTGTAATATTTAAGAGACTCACCTAAAACTTGACACATGAGGGCTAAAATTAAAGGCTACAAAATATATTTTAGGCCAGGGTAACGTAGAGGAAAATTAATATAAATATGTTAGTAACAAATACTCTTTAAGAATTAAGAATATTATTCCTTAGTTACTAGGAATTAAGAGCATTTTGGGGCACCTGGGTGACTCAGTTGTTTAAGCATCTGACTCTTGATTTTAGCTCGGGTCATGATCTCAGGTTCATGAGATCAAGCCGCAAGATAGTCTCCAAGTTGGTCATGGAGGCTGCTTAAGATTCTCTCTCCCTGTCCTACGCTGTACTCACACACGCTCTCTCTCAAAACAAACAAACAAATAAATAAGAAAAATCAAGAGCATTGTTACATAAAAAGAAAGAACATTTCACTAGAAAAATAGATAAGTTCAAGACTTGTATGTATTACATAAAAGAGGGAAAGATCCCCAACTCATTTTTTGAGACTGGTAGAGTTTTGACAGCAAAATTGAGAAAAGAATGTATGTGAATAGGAAACTTTAGGTTATGCTCATTTATGAACAGAGATGACTATAAAATATACAACAATAACCAAATATAAACAATAACCAAATGTAACAATATTCAATATATAAAAACTTTAATATTAAGGGAGAACAACCATGTAATACCTCAAAATTTACAAAAAATTCTGGGCAACTGTCAGCACTCATGATAAAATTTTTAGCTAACTAGAACAACATTTCTTAAATAAAAGTAACAAAAGTATGTATGAATATCATACTTAGAAGTATTCTAGGTAAGAAAAAGACAAATATATTCTCTATTCTTGTTCATTTTTGGCTTTGTATTAGAAGTCTAGTTAGCACAGGGGCACCTGAGTGGCTCAGTTGGTTAAGCGTCTGCCTTTGGCTCAGGTCATGATCCCAGCGTCCTGGGATAGAGCCCCACATCAGGATCCTTGCTCAACAGGGAGCCTGCTTCTCCCTCTGCCTGCTCTGTCTGCTGCTCCCCATGTTTATGTTTTCTCTCTCTGTCAAATTTAAAAAAAAAAAAAAGAAAAAAGAAAAAGTTGGCATTGCAGTGTCTATAGAGAAAATACAAGACTTAACAAATGGTTAGCATTAATCAATAGGGCAAATAATACTACTTGGTTTATCAATAATATCAAAATTGAATTTAAAAAATATGTTATTTGTAATTGCAAGAAATACTCTAAGGGACAGTATACTATTTTCTGTGTACAGACATACCTATGATAAAGTTTAATTTATAAATTAGGCATACTAAACAATAACAGTAGTAAAATAGAACAATTGCAATTATGTACTGTAAAAAAAGTTATGTGAATATAGTCTCTCTCTCTCAATATCTTACTATACTGAACTCAGCCTTCTTCTTCTTGTGATGATCTGAGGTGATAAAATGCCTACATAATGAGATGGAGTGAAGTGAATGACATAGGCATTATGACAGCATTTGGCTATGACTGACCTTATGTTGTTATGTCAGAAGGAAGATCATCTGCTTTGGGATGGCAGTTGACCATGGGTAACTGAAACCATTGAAAATGAAACTAAGGATACACGGGTAGTGGTGGAGGGTGGTTACTGTAATGTGTAATTCACAGACGGTGAAACCTGACTGGCCAATAAACATGTAAGTAATATCCAATCTCTAAATAGATGAGAAACTTAAAACAATGACGTACCATTATAATATTAATAGGATTAGCAAAAATTAAGAAGTCTAATAACTCCAAGTGAGAGTGAGATTGTGAAAATATTGCTGGTGGGACCATACTAGTGGTGGGACAGCTGCTTTGAAGAACTATTTGGTATTATCAATTGAAACTGGAAACACAAGACTCTGGGCACCTGGGTATCTCGGTTGGTTAGGTCAGATCCAGCCCCGCTTTGGACTCCCTGCTGAGCAAGGAGTCTGCTTCTCCCTCTGCCTCTCCCCATGCTCATGCGCCCTCTCTCTCTTGCTCACTCTCTCTCAAAGAAAAAAATAAAATCTTAAAAAAAAAAATGCAGACTGTATGTCTTAGCAATTCCACTGTTAGGTATGCACTGGGGCTACCAAATGGCAGAAGACCTGGAGTTGTGCAAAGTGCAGTCTTTCATTTCATGGAGCAACTCTCACAAGTGTGCAGAGACCATTCTAAAAAATCAGAGGAAGTTGGGGCTCATAGTCATTAGAAATTGCCCTGTTCCCCCTCAAGTACAAGAAGCTGAAACTGGAAATTGTGGACATATTTTGATATTTATGTAAGAAATACAATGCATGCCTCCTATCAAGAGACATAAACTGAAGAAAAAAATTTTTGCCTTATGTCAAAAGATTGAAGAATAAATATACCTTGATATGTTTATATAAGAATGTAAAGTTCTGAGCAAAACAAAATGTAATTCTTTTTTATTTTACAAAGTGTTTGCATTCCTGGAAAAAAAATGTTCCTGGATAAATGAATGGTGACAAAAACAAAAGAAAACAGAACATATCCTTTGTAGTTTATATGTAGAACTTGACTTAGTGTAAGGCTCAGATAGTTTTAAACAGGTTTTTTAGGTCCTAAATGCCTGGTATGACATTTGAAATTTGAAAATCATGTTGGGAGCCAGATAATTCTTGGTACAGAGAGCTGACCCTGGGTGAGGATGCTTAACTTTCCTGACCTCTACCCACTAAATGCCAGCGGTGCCCCAGTCACTGAGACAGTAAGGCCCCTAGGGATGAGAGGCACTGTTTAATCTAGACCCAGCACAAACATTTTCGCCTTCCTGGAGAGCCCTTTATTATTAATTTTTCTGTGCCCACAGCGCACATGACCCCGATAACATTTATCCCGTTGCATAGTGATGAGCTTCTTACATAACTATTCTCTCCTCCAAAATCATGGCTACCTAGAGGACTGGGACCTGTATTATACATCTGAACGTACTCAGTAAATGTTTGTTGTATGGAAAATAATATAATCAAGTCTAGCCTTTTAAGTTTGAATTTCTAGAGTGTCACTGGACTGCTTGCTGCTTTTTATTCTCCTCTTCCAATGAAAGCTTTTATCTATAAAAGGATAAAAAGGGGAGTCCTGGCAGAACTCCTCTTCAATTTCCTAAAAACGTCTGTTGTGTACTGATGGTACCTTAGATCAGTCCTTATTAACTGAATGTCTTTATCTACAGAGAAATTAAAGAGTAAAGAGGGTCGTAGCTCTAGTTAGAGAAATATGTAAATATTATCTGGTCAACATTTAAGAAGTCCTGAAAAAATGTATTTTACATGCATTCTTCGTTCTTCTAGTAGACAACCTTATTTCTTCCCCCGTCTTTTGGCTTTATCTTTTATAAGATGCTCATTTGGCCTGTTCTGTCCAATATTATTTTTTAAATTTTTTCTTTAAATTTCTTTTCAGCGTAACAGAATTCATTGTTTATGCACCACACCCAGTGCTCCATGCAATCCGTGCCCTCCATAATACCCACCACCTGGCTCCCCAACCTCCCACCCCGCACCCCTTGAAAACCCTCAGGTTGTTTTTCAGAGTCCATAGTCTCTCATGGCTCACCTCCCCTTCCAATTTCTCTCAACTCCCTTCTCCTCTCCATCTCCCTATGTCCAACATTATTACAAAGATAAACCCTGTGAATCCAGACTAGACTTCACAGTCTAAGGTACATGGATTGATGGGATAGTCTTTCTAGTCGAAATGGAGATTTTTCACAATCTTTAAAACACAAGTGGCATTAATTGAACCTAAGAAGAAATCAAGGGGATTCATGAACACATTTATAAATTTTCTTCTTTCTGCATTTTAATTATACTGGCACTTTAATTGCATTGTAATTACACTTTAATTGCATGTATTTGTATAAATTAAAAAATAATTAGAGCACTGCAGCACTATGGGAAACTAATTTATGCATATAGACCTTTAAAGATGTACACGTGGAGAATGATTTCATAATTCTCACTATGTTAGACACTTTTAAATTGTCCTTGCTGAAAAGATCTGTAGCTATCTAGATTGATGAGCCTTCCCCATTCTTTCTGTGAGTAAGAAAGCAAGACAGAACTGGAGCTTGAATGGAGGGCAGTTCTTAGTTTTAAGGGACTCCCCACTTGGAAAGTCCTTTAAATACTAAAAACAAAACACACACACACACACATATAAAATTTATGCAAGAAATACATTGTACAACTCATATGTTTTCTGATAGGAGTCATACATTGTATTTCTTACATAAATCATATATATTATATATATGTACATTTATGTATATATGCATATATCTGTATAACTTTTTTCCTAGGTTAGTCAAGAAATTTCTGTGATCTGACTGCATGTGGGTGGAAAAGACAGAGGATGAATCACTAAATTAGGGCAACAGAACCAATGAATTTTAAACAGTATTCCTGGCACAGGTTATCATGACAAAGCATATGCATGATGTAGGGGCCATTCATTCAGCAAGCATTTATTGAACGCTTCCTGGTTGTCTGGCATTCCTGAGTAATGGCCCCACCCTGTTCCATAGGTCATTTATCCAAAAGCAATTTGAATTTTCTAGCCTTCACTTCTATCTCCTTACTCAATGTTTTAGCTTTCACTGGAATCCTGTGTTACACAATCTTGGACTCTCCTCTGTTTTTTCTGCCCCACACTATGCCCCTCTCTTTATGTACTTGATATCCCAGAGAATTCTTAGCGTTAGGTTTATTCCTTAAAAATTGCATTTTAATTTCTTTTTCAAAAGGAAAATCTAAGAAACTTAGTAACTGAGATTGCATTACTCATTTGTCTTGAGATTATGGCACCAAATGCTTTTGTAAGCAAGAGGATCCAGTGTAAATAAACTTCTTGTTCCCTCGTATCTCCGGGCCTGTACTTAAGCTATTCTTTATGCCTGCCCCCTGGGTGATTTTTCCCCTAAACACACAGCATTCATTTTATCTGTCCCAAGAAAAAGTCCTGGTTGTTCCATGTGGAATTATTCCTTTTATCCTTATGGTACATTCTGTTTGTTCTTAGAGCATATTCTGCATCCTTCTCTTCTGTAACACTTGGGTTGGAGTTATAGTCTGTCAGCTCCTGGAGGTCACAGATGGTGTCGTATTTATTTTTTATCCACTGTGGGAGCCAGTGTGGGGCTTTGTCCCTGACGGATATAACCTGAGTCTGGAATTCAAAGGGCAAATATTTTCATGTACGTGTGTGTGCGCGCACGTGTGTAAACTGCAAGCCCCTCTCAGAATCTTCTAGGATCCCTTATTGCATGTAAACACACGTCAGTCAGCATCCTCAGGGGAATTTGTAGGGTCTGCTCTGGGCTGTGGCTGGGTTCCCTGGCCTTGTTCTTTTATGGGGCTGCTCTTTAGAAAAGGAAATTCATCAATTCTTAAAATGTTTTGCAGCTAGATGGTGTTCGAGGTCTTGGAACATGATGGGGAAAACAACAGGGGGGGGTTATATCTCCTTTGGAGTTATCCTTTGGTGTGTCTTGGAGAGAAGAGAATCCAGAAAGGAATACTTCCCATTCAAGCCAGGTAATGCTTATCACAAGAGCCGTCTGTCCCTTGTAAACACCAAGTCAAAGTACGGCAGCTGCAGGCTCCTGCCCCCTTGGACTGATCCTTATTCAGGTCTAGATACTGTCTCTGAAGTCCAGGAATGACATTTACCTTTGGCCTAGTCAGATATATGAGTCAGGGTAATGCTTGCCAGATTCTATTAAAAATGGATCCCACGGTGTATAATCTCTCAAACACAATAGTGTATTTCCTGCTAAGATAGTAGTCCAAAGCAGTAGTTCTTTGTTGGTGGATGCTTCCTTCATGAAATGATTCTAGGCCAAGCTTCTTCCATCCTGTGGCTCTGTTGACACGTAGGGATTGACAGCTGCATCCAGCCAGTGGAATGGGGAAGGAAGCGGAGGGGGAGTAACTGCTGAAAAACCTGGGTCTGGAAGTGATGCACATCATTTCCAGTGGAATTCTATTGTTTTTAGCATCAAGAGCACTGGGAAAGTGGTCCTTGAATGGGCACCTGTTCTTCAGAGACCGCTCAGAACTCTGCACTATAGAAGGAGAATTCTGAATTTGGAGTACTTAGCTTCCAAGGTTGCTCTGCTGCTTTTCTAGGGCAACACTGTTTTGTCCAATGGCCTAGATGCCCAAATTCCATCAAAGGGTTGTCTGCTGCCCACTGCCAAGCAGTCATCTGATTACTGTTTGAACCACTGAAGCAATTCGTGCTTCCCATCCGGTAATTGGCGAATGTCCCAAGGTGCTTCCAGCTCAGTCTCCATCTGTCTTGGACAGGGGTGAAGAAAGCTGACCTCACTAATAGGTACTTAACAAGACTTGGTGGTGCATTTCTCACCCTTATACCAGGGATTGCTCATCTGTCCCCATCTCATGGGTAGGCACAGCACAATTTTGGATGGCTCGGATAATGGGATGGGACATTTTCTTAAGAATTTCACCTAAGCTCATGGTGCCTAATTGATTTATTTTTTAAAAGATTTTATTTATTTACTTGAGAGAGGGAAAGAGAGAGTGTGTGTGTGAGAGAGCACAAGCAGAAGGGAGGGATGGGGGGAGAAGCAGACTCCCTGCCAAGCAGGGAGCCCACTGGGGGACTTGATCCCAGGACCTTGAGATCATGACCTAAGCTGAAGGCAGATATTTAACCAACTGAGCCACCCAAGTACCTTCATGGTGCCTAATTTAAAACAGTTGCTTTGGCAGAAGACCTCTGTCTCCAGTTATAGCTCACAGTTGTGGGCCTCTTAGTCCTTGAGTTTTCTTAAGCAGACTTCTTTAGTCCTGGGCATGTGAAAATGGTCCTCAGCCCCTGGGCCTGATCTCTTCATCTCTTTTTCTTTTTAGGCATCCTCTTTAACAACTGCTGGACCTCACAACTTAAGGCCCATTTTCCAGGTAGAAAGATATTTAATTTAATTGAATTTCAGAGTTTTCTTGCAAGAGGAGAGGTGTTATGTGTTACAGAAAACATTTTGTAAGAATTTTACTGAGCAAGTGTTGTATTTGGTGTGGTATGAAAAGAAGAATGAGAAATTTGAAGGAGCATAAGATATGGTCTCTGCCTATGAGGTTTTTCTAATAAGAACTGCTAATCATCCAGGAAACAAAAATACTGTAGTGAGTAACAAGGTACTAATTTCAGGCTACCACGTGGATAGAAGATGAACTGAGGGGAGGCATCTTTATAAGTATCCTTCCTGATAGTCTTCCTTGCCATCCTTCATTTGATAAAGTACAAAACTAAGGCTATGTTTTTCCTAACATATCCACGTATAATTAAAAAAAAAAAGAAAAATTCCAAAGTATGGTTGTTATTTATCTTTCAACTTTCGAGAGTATTCATTTTTCCAACTCCTGGAAAGTGCACCAAAATTTAGTTTGCACTTCTAAAAATGTTTAGGATTAGAAATATTTATTTATTTAATTCTTGCTCATGATAAAAATGTAAACAACATTAACAAGTTTATGGTGAAAAAGAAGTTTCTCTTTTAACCTGTACTGCAGACCTCCTTGGAGGCAGCCCCGGTTCCTCGACCTCCAGAGGTATTCTGCGCACTCTCTGCGTGTACTTGCTGGGCTTTTACTGTGCAAAATAAACACCTAGGAACTTCTGAGAAATGCAGATTTTCTAGTTTTTTTCCCCCCCAGAGATTCAGTTGGGCTGGGTGAGTTCAAAGAATTTGCATTTGTAACTAGGTGATTCGGAAGCAGGTGGTGTTTGCGCCTACTTTGACACACTGATTTAGAAAATAATTAGGGTCTCATTGCACTGGGCCTTGTGATCAAGTTACAGGCTGCTGTGGTAGATTTTATCTCTTCCTAATGCCATACTCACTTTTCCAGTCTTTGACCTTTATTGGGGTTCCTCTTCCTTTGGTCACCATGGTGATGTGCAGAGGTCTTCCACACGTAATTAGCCTAAGGATGTTGATTTGTTCCATTGCCTCTCACTGACTGCCTCACTGCTGAGCTGCCGAGTGTCATTAGCTAGACTGAGAAAACTCAATTTGTTTTCTTTCTTCCTCCAGTGGTATGATTACAGTTAACAGCAGTTGTATTAAACAGCAGTTTCTTGTATCTCTGAGGAGTGAGTGACAGTCACAAAACTATAGACTTTGGAGAGATGACAGTAACTTAGAAATTGTTTCACCCACTTTGTAGATGAGGAAGCTGAGGCCCAGAGAGATTAAGAAACATAACCAAGGTCACAGAATTAATAGCAGAGCCGATCAGAAACCTGGTTCACTAATTCTGAATCTGGAGTTGTTTTCTCATCTTCGTAGGTGACTAAAATCTCAGGGTCCCTAAAAAGCTTTCAGAAGTTCCTGTTTCCTAGTCTGCCTACCACTTTGAAATATGTCCTTCTGTGATCTGTACACCCCTCCACCCCGACTCACATGGGTCCACCAGTCCCGATTGGTTGTCTTGCTTGGGGTAGTGGTAGTGTGAATTATTTCTGAGCTCTTGAATGTGGCAAAATTTCATGTTTGAACTCAGGTCACTAAATATAAAGCAATTTTCAATGGAAGGTGTTGTGGTTACCCTGAGTCTCTGTGGAAATGCAGAAGCTCTCAATTCTTACTCTCAGCTTCCTCAAACAAAGACCCGAGGAACAGTCCTTATTATTTTTCAGAGGTTGGGGGAGGGTTGAGGTCATGAAAAGGTTGCTTGATTTACAGTCTCATCCTGTTTCCCTCCTCCTATTGACAAGGCTTCAGGATGGTTTATAGATTGTCACCTCCCTTTAAGGCCTGTTTGCTGATGTTTTGAGACATTTATCCAATCTCAGGAAACTCAAGGGACCGGATTTCGACTTTGAATTATATATTATCCATATTTGGGATGGAATGGGCAGTTTTAATGGAAAAAACCCATCAGTCAGGCAAGGGATTAAGAAAGGCTTTGATTTGTCTATTTGTTGAAATCATCTACATTGATGTAAAATTTCTGAGGTTCTACGAATTTAACAACAATTTAGCTTGAATGTGATTAACACCCTCCCACTGTACCACCCCTCCACATGTGTTCTTTCTTTTTTTTAATTTTTTTAACCTTTGGTGAAATAGTAACTTACTGTACCATAACTTTAATAATGTCCCCAGCGTTTAGCCAGGAGAAATATCAGGCTGTCCTTGGAGAACATGTCTGTCTTGAGAACAAGAAGGATTCCAGGAAAAAGGGCTCAGTTCCTGAAATAAATTACAGTAACTTTAGAAAGGAAATTAAGTGTGTATGGAAAGATACATTCACTAGACTAGTGACTTTCTCCACATTTTTGTAACTCAGATACTATGTTCAGGAAAAGGAAATTACTGGAGGTTTTGGATACAAATGGTAAGAAATGGGAAATACTGTTTGAAAACCTTTAAGTACATATAGTATTGTATTTATAATTAGAACTGGTCATGAATCACTCCAGTACCTTAACTGATGAAGTTGCTGTCCTTCAAACAGGTATTTACATTATGCGTGAAGATAGGTACAGGCATGAAAACAATGGTATCTTTTTTTTTTTTTAATCTATTGTAACATGCAGCCAGTAAATAAGTCTCTCTCTAATCATAGGATAAGGAATGTTGCTATTTTGCTTACTTGCATTACTCTTGGAATTCTGCATCCCTGGGTAAATGTTTTAAATATTACATTGGCCATGCATTGAGATAGGGTCAGGGTAGCCAGACACACACTCAAGGTAAAAACCATGTTGTATGTGTCTGTTCCCATTACCCTATGCATGAGTGCTTATAATTTTTAAGTATCAAAATTGTCCTTTGCTATTTTTGGTCCACTTACTTTCTTTTGAGAATGAAGGTTATTCTGACATTTTGTTTTATATGTATTTCTCCTGTGTTTGAAATCCAAATAGATGTTAGTTTTCTATCCATATGTTTTCCTACCTATTACACAATTGGACTTGGCTCATTTGCATTTAGTTGTCTTGGGAAGGTTAATGATTTTATTTTCAAAAGGTCAACTGCTGACACATAACCTATAAAATAGCTGTCCAGGGTTCTTTCCACTCATTCCTCAAATACTAAGGTTTGTTTGTTTGTTTTTAATTCATTACTGAAAATCAGTTGCCTCTAGGAATTTCAATATTACATTACAGCATAACAAACTATCCAATATCACTAATGGCCTATTTAGGAATGAAATGCTTTTCTTTTTGTTTTAAGCAATTTCTAATTTTGACGGGATCAGGCACCATCTACAAGGATGGAGTTAATAGCTCCCTGAAGGGACACATCACTAGCCAGGTCATAAAAATCATGCATGGCTTGCTCTTTTCAGCCATAAGGCAAGAGGAAAACAAATACATCTATTTTCTCCCAGAATTACGTTTATGTTCTGAAGATGCTTAGAAAATTACAGTCATTATATTATTATTGTTATTGTTATTTTTTGCAATGTTTTTGAAATCTGGGTAATTATCTGTGTTTACCTATCTGTCTGATATTTATGTATTTATACATAAATTCCCTAAGAATTTATTCTCTAAGATGTCTTCTCTCAAAATCATATCCCAAACAGGATACAAGTGCTGGGTTGAACATATACCATTTGAGGCTTTGCCCTGTGAAGCTATGGTCTGGAAAATTCAGACAAAAGCACTAGTTAGTGAAAGAAGAAATTACTCAACATATTTGTTTTGGCTGCGCAGTCAATCAGATTTGTGGGAAATTAACTTTAATTCTTTGTAATAAAACACACCAGTCCTCCCCTATTTCTGTGTTGTAAATGTACCCGTTTGACTAAGACAAAATTGATCTGACCACAAACGTGTTTGGTGGGTTGTTGTAAAATGTGCTTGGGTGAGAGCACCTCGGGAATGGCTGGAAGAACACAGAGCAGCAGAGAAGGAAATAGGAGTGGGTGGGGTGAAGGCAGGATTTATAGCCCACCTAGAAACTGGATTATAAAAATTGGTAAAATCATGTCAGTGTTAGGAAAATAGAAGCTCAGATGGTCAGGTGCAGAAGACCTATTAGAACTAGACAATAGTGGGGAGGGGGCTACCCCACATAGCAAAAAGATATTCACACCATTCTCGAAGGGAAGAGAGAAGAGTGTTTATTATTAGATGGTGGTAGAGAAACACCTTGGATTCAGATCACCCATAGCCCAAGCAGATTCGAAAAGGAACCAGTTTTCCTCATGGGGAAAGAAACTAATGTTTGTTGAGCTCCTACTAATGGGCCGGGTCTTCCATAGATGCTATATAATTTAATTCTGCCCAGTGTCCCTATGAAGGAAATTACAGTAATAATAGCTAACATCTTTTGGGTGCTTATTATGTGCCCCACACAGTGTTTAGCGCTTGTTTTGCACTGCTTCTTCATAATAGTCTTTTATAATTTAGGAAACAGACTCAAAGATGAGAGCAACTTACTCAAGGATGCACAGTTAATAGAGCTGGAATTTAAGTCTAAATATATCTGACCCAAAGCCCAGACCTTCTGGCTTACCATGATGTTTCCTAGTGAATGAAAATCCATGGAGATGGAAGAGCCCTCTGTTAATATGTGACCTCCATCTAATGGGTGAGCTGGGTACCTGCCATGTACTTGGATAGGCCAAGTTGCTACCTAAATCCCTCAGAGTAAAGTCGAGATAATAGTCTAAGGAGGTTTTACAGTGAGAGTTTTGTGACTTATGGAGGGGCAAGGACAAAGACTGGTTACCATCTAATGATAAACAACCAGTCACACAAAAACAAAAGATTCTAAATCTTTAACCCTTTGGTAGTGATGCAAGGAATCTTGGGAGAATATGGAAACCCTTGAATTGATAGTACTTTGGAAAATGTTATTTGATTGAGCTTCACACACTGCCTTCAGGCTTCACAACTACCACATAATGATGTCTAATTCTATTTTGTAACCGTTTCCAAATGTGAGAAGAGGGACTAAGCCTCTGGAGAAGAAGACTTTCTGGAGTGTGTCTTTGTGTTGGGTTGTTCACAGATGGATTGGCTGGCTCTCCACACAGCCTCACAGGGTATAGCAACAGTATTTGGAGATGTAATCTGAGGGAAGGAAAGGTCAAAGATGCCAAAATCAGGGGGTCAGTAGCTTGGGCATCAGTAGCTAGAGCAAAGCAGTCTCCACACCCTGCCTCCCCCCTGACCGGTAGATTCCAGTGAGATCAAAAAAAACTTTCATCATTGGATTTCCTTGGCCTCTGATATTCCAGGATGTGGTTGTGGCATGTCAGAGTGTAGTTATTTTGAAATATGAGGTTTGTGCCCAGCTACCACCAAGAATTCTCAGTGGGTGGCATTGACTGTACTCTTTCAGACTTAAATGGGAAAAGAAGGGGGTTCAGAAAAGTTTTTGTCTAAAAAATATAGTATTTTCATGATTATTACAATTTTTGTAAGTGAGACAGTATCATTATATTATGTAATGGTTTTCAGTTAGAATTTTATGATGTGCTTAAAAAAACAGTATATCAGGTCTATAAAATAAAATTGCTAAATTCTGAGCTCTCTTTTCCTTCTTCAAAATACCCCAAACTTCATGCTGTATTTTTTAAATTTATGATAAAGATTTTTTTAAAAGATTTTATTTATTTATTTGACAGAGATCACAAGTGGGCAGAGATGCAGACAGAGAGAGAGAGGAAGAAGCAGGCTTCCCACTGAGCAGAGAGTCTGATGCAGGACTCCATCCCAGGACCCTGGGATCATGACCTGAGCGGAAGGCAGAGGCCTTAACCCACTGAGCCACCCAGGTGCCCCTATGATAGAGACTTTATTATCAGACCTGTTGGGGAAAAAAAAGAGAGAGAGAGAATAGCATGTACGTTCAGACTTCCAGTTATCCATGCTTTAACTTAGGCTAATTTCCTAAATTTCAAGATGTACCTAATGCCCTGACTGCCACATGAAGCGGAAAGCCGCAGATGTCCTCTGAACAATTATATAAAGGTAAGGAGTTTCAATAGCTCTGTACTTGAGAGAGCATGAGAAGACCACCCAGGCATAAAAACCTACCTCTTGGAAGTTTGACAACGCAAACTCTCTAAAATGTCTCCTGAAAGCATGTAAGAAAATCACGTTTTACTTCAGAAGTAATTAGGATTGAAAATAAGCTCTTGTTAAAGCAAAGGAGCTGGTTGGCAGAGGAGAAGCGTAAACTGCTGTCCAGCTCTCAGAGGTGTTCACGAAAATGTGACAGTGTAGGTCAATGCCAGAGAAACTGGGTCAGATTCTAGGTTCATAGCCAGAGAGTGCTTGTTGCAGCACACTTTTTTTTTTTTTTTTAAATAAGGCTCAAAAACGGAGCAAAAACTTATATCTGAGGACAAAAGACAAAACCAGCTTCTGAAATCATCTCTGTGGTAAAATGCTGGATACCATGGCTTTAGCAACAGTAGGAATTTTCTGTTCTGCTATTTTCAGAGTTAATTTTCTTCTCTTCTTGAGAGCAAGAGGAATTACAAAAATCTTTTATATCAGATTTGCAAATACCAATAACTGACCCAGTCCCACTTCTTGTCTTTATCAGCTTGCCCTTTCAAAAGGCAGTGCATGGTAAAATGAATAAATTCAGCATATTTTCCTGTTCACCAAGCATAAATTATTACTAACTGTGGTGAGCAGCTATTTGAAAAGCTGTTTTATTTTACAGAGGAAACTTCTTTTATCCATAAATGATTCTGTTTGAAATCGAAGAAGATACTGTCCTGTCTTTGTGATCTCAGGAAACTGAACTATGATGACATATTCCCATTCGGAAGAGGGTAGTGAGAGGATTCATACATAAGCTGAATAAACTCTACTAACCTATTCCTGCCCTTGGATCAGATTCCCAGTCTTTGAAATGCTAGGAGAATTACCATACCATTAGTATGTGATACGACACCATTGCAAATTATCTGATGAGTGTGTTCTAACTGGCAAGCGTCAGCCCTGGGTTGGGGGGTTGGACTCTGTGACCTTAGAGATTCTTTTCAACTGAAATGAATTACAGGTTTTTTATACCACAGCCCTTCAGTAATGGGCTGTTGCTCTGTTATTTTTGCCAGACTTTCAGCCAGTGCATTAAGTCGATTTCCATCAAAGATGCTCTATGATTCCCACACCTGAAAGGATTGTAGCAATTTGATAAAGTATCAGTTTGAAGTAGCACTAACAAAATGTGTATCTATCAAATGATTATAGCTTTTATTCAGTGACAAACAGCCCGGAAATTCATAAATAGTTTTTATGCAGCGGCACATTTATTCAGTCCTCATTTCATCTGATGCCTGTCTTCTGTCTGGTGCTTTCATCATAATAAATCGGGTATTGAACCACGAAGTTGGCATTTAGCATTAGCATGTTATATTGTACCCCTTATCATTTTGCAGTTTTCTTCATTGATTTTTATTTCTTTCTACTTATTTTTGTTTTTATTTTCGAAGAGAGCAGTAAAGATCAATGATTTCTGAAAATGAACATATTTAATGAAGCAATTTTCACTATGACTTCTAGGTATTTGGGCATTGGCCCTCAAGAAAAGAGATTGGACATCGTGAACCTTGTGTGGTAAGGCAGAAAATAATCCTGAATCAGAAACTCTTGGCTCTGAACAGGGCTGACTCAGAACCTTGGCTCTCCCATTCAGCAGGAAGCAGAACTTGGAGAAGACTGACTCACTTGCCCAGCGGCACGTGCGTGAGGTTGAGCAGTGATACCAACTGCCTGACGAGCCGTGTTGGTTGTTCTCTCAGTGAAGTGAAAAGCATGTGAAAATTATTCATACTCATATGTTAGGTCTTAAAATAGTTTGCACTGTTGATCCATTTAGGAGAAACATGCAGCCGGTTTTCTCAATCCACCTGGGTGAAAGTTCAAATGACTGAAAACTCTTTGTGGCTTGAAATACCCATGAAGTCTAAAAATATTAGGGTCAACTTTCACTACTCTCCATTTCCTGCCTGGAAATATCTCTCCAATTCCAAGATTTTTCACCCTTGAACTCCCTCCTTTGGAAGTCATCCCGTTACCCAGTTTAAGCCCTCAAAGTGCTTACTGTGTCATTGCCACTACCTTTCAAGGGCAGGAAGTGGTTCAGGTTCCTTGGGTGCAAGCAACGGAAGCTGGTGCTGGGTAATAAAAAGGAATTACTGGAAGGAGACGCAGAATTGACAGAGGATGCACAGTTGGGTTTGTGAATAAGTAGGAATTAAACATGTCTGTAAGGCCAGAAATCAGGAAGCACAACACCTGCTTCAACTGTGGCCACTGGTGATGTGCAATTATTCTTTGTATTCTTGGTTTAAAGAGTGTCCAGTTGACAGACCCCCTTTATCCCTGGAAGTGTTGGGGTGAGAAGAAAGAAAATCTGATCCCATGGCTGATCCCTGAACTTACTGTCCCTCCAAAACTGCACATGGTGGGATAAGTTAATTGCCCAAACTGAAACTAGATGGTCATTAGAAAGTGGGAAAGGATGCTGGGTGGCAAATGTCCTGAAGAAAGCATTTTTTCCCCCTCTGCACTTCCTTATCTCTCCAATCCATTTCAGTTCAATTCAACAAAAATTGACGGTAATCTCACCTTCTCTGCAATTTCCCTTTCCTTGGTTTCAACTTCAGACCAGAAGCAGATGATCCTCCTTCTGACATTGGCAGAAGGTCAGTAGCTATCTAACTCCATATTGGAATGCCTGTGTCATTCACCTCATTAGATCTCCTCATGTAGGCATTTTATCATCTTCTATCATTTCAAAAAGACCAAAGGTGAGTATAGTACAATAGGATATTTTGGCGGGGGCAGAGGGAGAGACCACATTCACATAAATTCTATTTTAGTAAATTGTTATAATTTTTCTATTTTATTACTAGTTACTGTTGTTAACCTCTTATTGTACCTAATTTATAAATTAAACTTTATCATAGATATGTATGTTTGGGAAAAACATAGTATGTATAGGGTTGGTATTAGCCGTGATTTCAGGCACACACTGAGGGTCTTAGAATGCATTTCCTGCAGTTAAGGTGGGACTTCTGTACTATGTGTCAACCCTGCACAAGGTTCTGTGTTAGGTATTGGGCAGTCTGGGAAGAGAGGTCTTCTACACTGTGTAATCAATTATGCTGCATTTAGTGGGGTCATACACTCCCATGCCTTCTTTATATAACTTGATTTTTTAGAACAGATTTGGATTCATAGTAAAATTGAAAAGAAAGTCAGAGATTTCCCATATAACCTTTGCCTCCACACAAGCATAGCCTCTTCCACTCTCAACACCCCCCACCAAAGTATGACATTTATTGCAATTGATGAACTTATATTGATACATCATAATCACTCAGTGTCTATGGTTCACCTAGGGTTCACTCTTGCCTTTTGCATATTCTATGGATTTTGACAAATATATGATGATATATCTATCTTTATAGTATGATATAGAATATTTTCATTGCCCTAAGAATGTTCTGCACTATACCTGTTTATCTCATCATTTCCCTAGCCCCTGAACACTAATCATTTTATTGCCTTCGTAGTTTTGCCTTTTCTAGAATGTCATTTAGTTGGAAAGCAAGAGGTGTGTGTGTGCAGTGGGGGGGGGTTGCTGTTACATATCTTCCTGTTTCCTCCCAATTGCTCCGCTCCATCCCTGGAAGTTCACATGATAAGAGAGGATAAATGAGGATTTAGCATGCTTACCCTACCCACAAAGATTTCCAAAACCTAAAGTATATCATAAGAAAGGAGTAGCAAAATGCCTCATAGGATTAGAAGGTTTGTTCCAGGAACTTGAAATCCCAGAGATTCCATGACCTTGGCTTAGAATCCTCTCCTTCAAATATTGTTCCATAGCCCAAAGACCATTCTGTTGGTAGGATTATTCGTTTCAGCAGACGTCTTTGTGCTAGAAAGTCTGTCATAATCTTCAGCGCCTATCATATCCAATCTTAATGATTTTTTCTGGCTTTTGGGGCTTCCAATAACTATCGCCATCTTAACTCTGTGTTTTCTCTCACTGCCCTTAATATTGGCTTCGCCTCCTGTACTGGGTTTTCCCCCTTCCCTCTTCTATCATGTACTGTCTTCATTGTCATACTTTTCCTTGTCTGTAATGGTTTCCCTTTTCTTCCTACTCAGCCTGGCTCAAGTGCCACTTCCTCTAAGAAGCTTTCCCTGACTATTTCTATACCACAACATTCTTTTATTCCTCTGTACCCAACAATGCTTATAATCTGTATCACACAATTTGAACTTGATTATCCTATTATTCTGTATTTTTCTTATATTTTTTTCTTATTGAATCTTATGCAACTTTGCTGCTCTGCCCTACAAAGATAAAAACTCTTTTATTTCTTGGGCATCTCCCACACATGTACAGTTATGTTAGAACCTTAAAAATATCTTGCTATCATGTATAGGCTTGTCAAATCCCTATGTTGTACACCTGAAACTAATGTAACATTGTGTATCGACTATTTTTCACTAATAAAATACCTTGTTATTCTCTGCTGACCAACCTAAATTTCACTGAGCTGTTACCGTGGGACTGTTTGAAAGCCTTTCTCAAGGGCTACCCTTTACTTCTATGTTTGCAGTGATTTAGGGGAGGGGAAGATATATTGACCCCTTGCCATTTTTCTCTCTTCCCCAAAAGGGTCACATTGGAGTCAACCCTTCCTGGCACTTTCTCTGTTCTTCCACCTTCTTCTACCCTTGGGCAAATGAATGGCCAGTACAAATGACTGAAGCTTGGTACTCATTTTGGCAAATTTTAAGAGGATGAGCTGTCTTCCTCAAAAAAGAATGGACATATGTCTATGTCTCTCTCAAAAAAAAAGAGGGGGTAAGGAATGAGTTCCATCCCAATCCTTTCATTGTCTTCCCTTTGATCATTGAAAAGGGCCCCTTGCTCCCCTCTCCCAGTGCAGGGTCTTTCTGTATTAGTGACGGTGATGGGGTGGAGACAGGCATTTTCACTTCTGTTCCAGCTTTTTCACCATCAGGTCTCCTCTTTTCCACTGTCCGGTCTGTCCTCAATTTGGAGTAGAAGATAGGAAGTCAAATCACATTCTACATCCAGCTGTTCCCCGGAAGCCCAAGCCTTAGGCATGGGGTTATTTATGTGGTTGCTCAATCTATTGATGAAACCGATATTCAGATTCTTGGCCAGATGTCCATTCTGACATGTCTACCTAGTGGCCACAGCAATGGAGAGGAAGATGTGTGACTGTTAATTTGGGACCCCAACATTCACCTTAGACTCCTACCATGAAATAAGTTCAGGTATTGGGTTAACCATATGGCTGTGTAGTTTTAGGTGAGAATAGCCTATAATCTTAAATAAGAATGGTTGATGTGGCATCAGTGTATGCGTGTGTGTGTGTGTGTGTGTGTGTGTGGTAGCGTGTTCTTTTCCCCATGGCTACACAAAGCAGTGGTAGGGTCAGAGTCTCAAGCAGGCTGTAAAAACTGCCAGACCCTGAAGCCTCCATTGACTTTGGGGGGACCCTGTCAATTTGTGCAAGACCTACTAAGGTGTTTCTGAGTTTGTGGTCATCTTTGTTAACTCCTTTCAAACCCTGTTGCCCAAACTTGGGCATTATTGAGCTCTTACCTGGACTATGGCAAGGGCCACATTTGCAACATGTTCCATATCTTAGGCTTCCCCAGCCAGTATAGAAGCCACTAATAATGGCATACTGTTAGCAGTACGGTGCTAGACCTGATGATAGCATAACTGAAGAAAGTAGACCTGAAGTTAGCATCCTTTTCAGATGTGGGAGGTGCATTTCAGCAGACACTCACAGGCACGCAGGTATATGCCAAAGCTGGCATTGTCCCAGAGCCCAACTGCGTCCCCCTTATTCTTTGGAAATAAGACTGGTATGTCTCTAGCTTAGTGATTTTGTGTCTCTTGGCAATTAATTCCTATATTGAAGACTTCTTTTCCTTTCTTCCTTTCTTCCTTTCTAATGGCAGTCACATTAATAACTGGGATTGTTCAAGATTCCTGTGAGGCCCTTCTGAAATCTGTGCCTCCCCATGACCTCAGATGGTTCTATGTGTAAAAGAAAGAGATGGTAGGATAGAACATGGGACACAGTGTGCCTTTAAAGCAAGAAACATATTACCAGCTTTTGTTAACCTCTTGGCTGAGAGCCCTGTTTATTTTTATTAATAAAACTGTATTCATAAGCAAAGGTATAACAACAATAAAAATGTACTATAAGATTGTACTCAGCCAAGTCTTCTGTTTTTCTGATGTGGAGTAGCAAAATACACCCTCTCCCCTTTGCCCCTTCTTCCATGAGGTGAATGAGCTCTGAAATCCCTTTGATTCTGAATAACCAGCAGAATGAAAGGGCCTTCATTTAAAATGGAGAGGCTGAGCCTGCTTGCTTTCTCTCCAGCTTCCTCAGTTAGCTCAACAGCCGACCTTTTGGCTCAGCAACTGACCTGCTAGTTAAATGCAACCACTGAACAATCACTTGACAGGATTTCCAGCTTATTAAAAATGGAGTGTGGTCACAAGGGATTCAAGCAAAAAGGTAATAGAAGAGCACCTAATAAAAACTTTAAAACGTGTGTGCACACATTCCAAGATAGAGTGATCTTTAACCCCTACTCACCCTTTAAGGGTTAGGATTTGGAGAACAGGGATGAAGAGATGAAACAAGGGCTGTAAAGCTAAGATTTGAGAATATTTTTGAATCATGGCCTTCTCACTTTTTAAAAAAAATCAGTTTCTTATACCTAATTTTCATTTTATGTATTTCCAGATGTAGGCAGTAGTTGTATCCATAAGTAAAAGAATGTAAGTGTTCAGACACTTAGTAATAAGACCATGACTCCTAATGTTAATGAATGAAATATGTAGTACATGGAGGAAAATCAGTGTCAGCTTCTGTAACCCTGCCTGACATATGTCTTATAGCAGGGTACAATTTATCTGTCACTGCCTTTACCTGCTAATGAATGAAAATATGAAAAAAAAATTTTTCTGAAAACCTTCTGCCATTGTCTTTTACTGCTTGTAGTTTCTTCTTAGGTAACCTTAAAAGGGACCTGATTTTCAATGTAATGATCAAAAAACTGTAGATACCCCTCAATTTTGTGATATAAGTGAATGTTTCTTGCTGCCTATCATTCAGCTCTCTTTTGTACATTTTCACATTTTCCTCCAGAAGAGGAATGCTGGTTCTCTTCACATGGAGCCCTGTGCAACTGTTGGTGCCACGTGTACTCACTTGGGTTTCTGAACGTGAGTAGGTAGAAAAGGATCAACACAGGGATGTTAGGTTACTCTCAGATTCACCAGTGGTAACAGGCAGCTTCAGAACAGCTAGGGGACAAGATTATAGAAGTCAGAGCTCCCGTATAAGGCAGTGGAAGGTGGTAGAAAGTGGTACTGCCTTGAACTAGCAGGCAGGAGACCCAGCTAGCTCTCCCTCTGTCACGGACACCTTATTTTAGTTTAGACGAGACATTTCACAGTTCTGTCTCTCAGTCTCTTCATCTGCGAAATGGGGTGTGGGGGGGTGGGGCTAGATAATCTCTTAGCCCTGGGCTTTGACACTCTGATCATTTGATTAAGGAATCACAAAAACCTGAAAAGCCTTCCCAGGATCAACTAGTTCATTGCCTTCTTTTAAAATAATTCTGTCTCAGTTGCACTCTGGATAAAAGGCAACCTGATTCAAAATCAATGATAAAATGAAAACTCATACTTTCTATGTGGGCTTCTTAACAAACGTAACTGAAAGAAAGATCTCTACTTTTTTCTGCCTAGAGGATAGGGAACAGGATGCTATGCTTCTGTAAGTCTTACTTTGTATAAAGGCAATGGAATACATGGAGTTTTGCCCATCCTTGTATTCTGAATGCCTCACAAGGTGCCTATAGCAAGTGAATAAATATCAGTTGAGTGAATGAATGAATGAATAAATGAAGAATTCAAATACAGTCTTTGTGTGGCTAAGGCTTTTTACGAGATCTCTGGCTTCCTAATGGGTCAGTATCTAATCCTAGGAAAACCTAATGGGACATAATTTGTAAATGGGGAGAAGGCTAGGAAAGGAAGGATAAAGGAATCAAAACTGCTCTGAATAACAGAAGTTGCCTGCTCTGTGAATTAAGACTGAGTCAGGAAATATTTCTTTGTCATCATCGGTTTAGAGTGTTATAATTTCTGAGAATGAATTTTGTCCTTTAGTTGTGTGTGTGTGAGAGAGCGAGCGAGAGAGAGAGATCCCAAAGTTACCTGCTGACACCTGTGATAGGTGTATCATCACCTTACCTCTGGACGGAAAACCACATCCATTCTGGGTTCTGCTGCAGGACTTATGCTGAGCCAAAGGCCATTGTGATATGTTATCCTGGAGGCCCCTGGTTCTTCATCCAGACTGAATATCTCAGGTGTGGGAAATATACCACAGGACAAGAGATCGATCCTCTGGTTAGAGACATTTTTGGGGTTATCTCAAAAGGTGGCCAGAGAGGAGAACTGGTTAGAAAGGATGTTGTTCTTGAAGACATGAGAACATGGAAACAAAGTTAGGATCTAGGATTTTTTGAGATGGCCATAGCTTAATTTCATGAAGGGTTTAACTTCTGGGTTTGTTTGTTTGTTTGTTTGGAATATAGGACATTTTTTATAGTGCAAGTTTTAAAAGTTTTTCTTTCTGTTGAAATTTCTCTTAATTATTCTAACCTTTCAAGGGATTCTGATATTCCCACTTCTCCTGCCATTTCAGGAGCTTGAACAGATTAGGAAAAAAGTATAAAAGGGTATCTATTTATTTATTTAAAATAACCTTTGGTACTCAGGAAGATCCAGGGAGACCAAGTATATACAGCCGAATCATTGCTCAAAGGCCATCTGGTTGACTGTCATTATGATCACAATATTCTTTAAAAATGAATGCCTATGAATTTTTTTTTTTTTTACATTTTTGAACACTTAACATTTTCATCATGTCAGTAATGGTATAGATATGGAAAAAGCATCTGTGGTTCGAGTAGTTAATATTAGTAGAGGGCTATGCTTTGTCTAGAGAAACCTGAATGCCTCTTTGGCCATAACTGGTTATTCAGTAGGACCAGAATTATCAGCAACAAAAGCAGCACAGGAATATAAAGTTCAAACATTTGTTCTTTTTACAAAAGGAAATATTTTTGAAGACAGAAAGTTTTTCTAGTACGGCTTGCTCTTCTGGTCTCCCAAGTTCAGCTTTGTCATCCTGAGTGCCATGGTTTCTGCTGCTTGCACAAAATTCAGAAGTAGAGGCTGCCAGTCCAGAAACTGCTCTTGCTTGGTGAACCAAAGACCAGACATGCTGGTAGCTTTAAAGTGACATTCAGACGTAAACACAGAAGCTAAGTTGGGCCTGGACACTAAAAGCTGCTTTTCCAATCAGACAAAACCATTCTTCTATAATCATTAAAGCCAAAAGTTGTTGAAATAGGAATAACTTGTTTGAGTCGTTTCTTGATTTTTATTGTGTTGGTTAAGATGGCTTTTTTTTTTTCCCCTGTAAAAGACATTAGAGCTATATCTCCATAGCTTAATTTCAATGAATTTTTTTAAATGGAGGAATTAATGCCACGTTTTGTTTATAATTATAAGGATCAGTGGCTGCCCCAGGCCCGCATAAAGCCAGGGGTCCATTTATTGAAGAATGGAAAACAGAAACCTAAGCCACTTTGCCTGGAGGGCTTCCACAGGCTGGTGTTTTGAGAGAGGTTTTTTCTCTCTAATGAGTATGATATTAAAATTATGTGGGTTCAAGAGGTTTTATTTTTGCAGTATTTGAACTATATATATGGACATCTGCAAAGGCCAATCATATGACTTATGTGGGCACAATTAATTGTTTGTGCTCACACATATGCTGACGGCATTTGTTTTATGCACCTGCTTCTTCTCCAGTTCCAGTTTGCTTCGATCTTTTGATTTTGTTTTAATGCGCAGGCGTTTGCTGAAGTGTAACCACTTACAGAGCATCTGGGCTCGCATGGGTTTTAAAACTGAATCCACATTTTAACAGTTTCTCACCTCTCGATCTGGAGAGATTCATTTTAGAGAAAACGACTACATCATAGTAACCAATATTAATAGTTCTTTCACATTCCTAAGTGCTTACATTTGCTTCTTGGTTATAATCCTCAATTTGGAGTTGGGCTTCCTGCTTTGTCTCAGATTCTCACGGGCCTCACAATAATGCTTACCATTTGCATAGCACTTTTAAAACCCCTTTCAATCATTAGCTAATTAATTCATAAGATGTCTTTTCACAATCCCCATTTAATGCATAAATAAGCAAAGTGGGCCAAGCAGAGGTTAAATGACTAGGCCAGGGCCATATGGGGATTTGGCTTGGTCCTTCAATTTTTTTTTTTTTGAAATTTTTGAATTTCCAGAAAGGAAGGTTACTTTTGCAAATCCAGTACCACACTATGTGATAAGTTAATGAACTTAGGCAATCTGGGAAGTATTTGCTCTTTGTGTAGTGTTAGGCTTTCAAGGGGAAATGAGAATGCTGTGACTTCTTAAGATCACGGCAACCTCCTGGATCGACAGGATCAGGCTAAGCCTTAGAGTACAGCTGAGGTCTCTAATATTTTCTTGACAAGAAGCTATTGTGTGATAGTTTTTGAAATCTGAGCATTGTTGCCCAGGAAGGATGCTGGTAGCGTAAATCAAAGACTTAGGCTAGGAAAGGCTTTGGGTTATGGTCTTCCCAGGAGACATTTCTAAAGAAGGGAAAATTTAGGGTAGCAGCTGGACTGCAGATCAAGCAGGTACAAGTTTAAGATTGATAATATGCATTTGACTTCTTCAGTAGCCCAATGGTGATGATAGGAATGAAGGAATGCTGGGTGAGAAGGCTCTCCCAACTTCTTGTCAACTGCTTAAGAAAGTTGTTCTGTGCCTCATCACACTTGGGATCCGCAGGGTACTTTTAGCATCCAGTCCACTGCAGGGTTTCAGTAGAGATCTGCTTAATTGGCTGTTACCTTGAGCTCAGAATAGCATCTGAGCTAAGAAGAAAAGCTGCCATGATGGGAAAAGAGCAGAGAGAATGTGGAAAAAGAGACCCAGGTTGAAGAGATGCATCTGCCCCAGAGGGAATGAAGGAGACACAGATGCAAACTGCCAGAGAGTCCTAATCACTTCTGAGAAGGTACTGGTTGGCCTTCACCCATATCCTGAGAGCACTAAATGGGATATTGTCTGTTTCCTAGTGCTGCTCTAACAAATTACCACCAACATGGTGGCTTTCAACAACAGAAATTGATTCTTTTACTGTTGTTAGGCAAGAAGTGCAAAATCAAGGTGTAGGCAAGGCCCAGAGGGAGAATCCATTCTACACCACTCTCAGCATCTGATGGCTGCTGGCAAGTCTTGGCATATACATGCATCCCTCCTGTCTCTGCCTCTGTCTTCTCATGCCTGTTTTCTCTCTCTGTCTCAAATCTCTTTCTTTTCTCTTATAAGGACATTAGTCATAAGATTTGGGGCATATCCTAAACCCTGGATAATCTCTTCTATCCTTAATTACATCTAACAAAATCTTATTTCCAAATAAGGTTTCATTCACAGGTACAGTCCTGGGGTGGGGGTGGGGGAAGGGCTTTAGGACTTGGCTGTTTCTTTTTAGAAAACACAGTTCAACTTAATACATGTGTCACCTCTCAAACCTTGGGTGGGGGGGATGCTGAAACGGTCTTTAGATTGTGTATACCTGGGCCTCTCCTGTGAATCCAGACAGACAGACAATGAGTGCTTCTGGAGGAAGAGCTAATAAATGCTTCCTCCTGATTCTGTCCTATATTGTCTTATCCATTTAGCTCTATGCCCAGCTAGAAGGAGGAATTGCTTGGCAACCGCAAGAATCCCCATTGCATCCAGTTGTCCATAGGAGATAGAGCTCTTATCTTGGACTGCAGAGACAGCCTTCATTCCATGCACACCAGCCACTCAACACCTTTCCTTCCTCCTGGCTCTGACCTTTGTCAGTGGTTCTTTAGGTGGTCCAGTAGAAGAAAGTAGCTCTTAGCAATTCCTGGGCATATGGGTCCTGTGGGTGGGAGATAATTTTTTTTTTTTCTGGTCATGGTAATTGATAGGACACTGATCTGGATCCCCTGGTAGTGACTCTGCACTGTACTAATCCTCCTGTTCCTTCCTAGACTACCCTAAGTCAGCCCTTTCAGGAGCTCCACAATCCTCCCAGTCACCCAGTCTAGTAACTTAATGCATCATCCTTGGATTTTTCCTCTCCTACTCCCTATATTATATCAGTTTCTGGGTCATGTTGATTTCTCAACTTTGTATTTCCTAACCCATTCTCTCTTTCTCATCCTCATCAGCCCTGCTTTCTTTCAGGCTCCTGTCACTATCTCATGAAGTATTAAGATTAGCTGCTTATTTGGTTAGCCTTCTTATAGTCAATCTCTCCTTCCAATCCATCTGCTCCTTGACAGCAATATTAATGGCTCAACCAGTTTTTAGATAGTATCTTGCTTTAAATCTACCAGTGGCCTTCTTGGCCAGATTAATGCCCAGACTTGTTAGTGGGTCACAGAGCTCTTCGTGACAAACTTGACTGGGCTCCTGAGCCTGCTGTCCATGGTTCAGACATGACTTCTTCTAAAGGGACCTCTGGGCGCCACAGTCCCAAGGTGGGTACTCTAGTGTGTGGCAGAAAACACCCCCATTCAGCCAATTCAGTCAATGAATTCAGTCATTGACTGAAATTGACATGTCCAGATGCTGCTAAACAATCAGCAATACTCAAGGGACTTTACTTTTTAAATATGGTGCATTTTGTGGTTTATTGGCTTCTAAAAAACATACATTTTTTCATTTTCACCTGAAATCTCATCTCCCAGAGCCTAGATTGGGTGCTGGATTGGGTTTCCTGCTTGGCACTAAAATCTTTCCTCTTGAGTATTCAATCATTGGTCCCTTAACCTTTGCTAATTTTAAAAAATTTATTCCTAAAGCCTAATATTTCCCCCATTTTCCACAAACTTCCTGTGTTCTACCCATTCAGACTTGGAGTTTCCTGAGTACTCGTGCTTCCATTCGTCTGTGCACCTGCCCATGCTGTTCCCTCTTCCAGGAATACTAACGACCCTGTGCATACCTCATCCCTCCTGCTTAAGTGTTAGAGCTTCTGACTCCCCCAGGCAGACCTGGGAACTCCTTGGTTGGCATTCTCATCTAATAAAGACTGATAACATTGATCCACCCCAGAGTGGGGTTTTTAAAACTGTGTGTCAGTATCCCAATAGTAGGTGGTAAAATCAATTTTTTAAATGAAATAGAACAGAAAATATCAAGTATATTTCATTTAGTAAGTGTATGGTATGTAGACTTCTGCTTTTTCTGTTGCTGCTGTTGGTGTGTGTGTGAGAGAAAGAGGAGTGTGTGTGTGTGTGTGTGTGTGTGTGTGTACTGGGTCTAGGAGTATTTTTACTGTAGGCCTTGAGGCACTTGACAGCGTTATTTGGATGTCAGGATCTTGCTTTAATCATCTTTGTATTTCTCAGACCCTGTCCAGTGTTTGCCTAAAGTTGACAGTCAGCACATGTCGGATGAATGAGGGAATCGGTGCAGCTTTGAGAAGTCTGTGCACAGTTCTCAACACATTCTCAGGAGGTCAAGAAGAGTGATGTCCAAACACTGAGGATTGCACAATGCACTTGCTGGCCCTACCCATGTTGACCAATAGTCAAAGCCAGAAGTTTGGAATAAGTCATGCCTGTGTCTTCTGCCATTTATGGTCTCAGATGCAGCTAATATTTATTTAGTATCTATCTCTTTGCCACGTGCTCTCATTTAGTCTTAGAAAAATGCACTCCTTTTAGACACAAAGAGGGCGAAGTGTTGCTTTAAGCTCTGCCACAAATCTCAGCAAGGACTGGCTTAAATTCGCATCTTGTATCACTTAGGTGAGTGTTTATTCTTTTGCATAAGGAGGTGTGGAAGTCGGGAGTGTGGCAGCTTCTGGAAGGGTGTGGAGGAGTGTTGGGGGAGGAAAAGGGCAGTCTAGGCCACTTGCTCAGTTACAGCACTGAGGAAACAACCACATGGAGAAGAAAAACATCACACATTTGTGACAAAGACTCCTCAAGCCTGTGAAGAAGCGATTTCAGGAGGCGTGTCAAAGGTCCATTAACCAAAAAGCAGAAGACTCGGCTCTTGAGGTATGATGGGAAGTATTTGTCATACGGTTGTACTGTCACGGATGAGAGCCATCAGCAGCTGTTGCGTGCTGCTTGTACATTAACCACACAATCGTGGAGATCGATTTGGGAGCTCGTCCCTGAAGCCCTCCCCTGGCTGCCTTCACCTGCCTGCCCCCTCTTCCCTCACTCCTATCCCCACTGTCTACTCACCCCACACCCCAGCCCACCTCCTACTTCCATCTGGATGCCTCAGAGCAGATGTGGACAGAGCCATATGTTCCATTCCTCTGACTAACACTGCTGTGCTTTTAGATTGGCTCAAGTTGGATTGTGATTAGTGTTTATTGTTATCCTCACCAAGTCAGATGATGGGGATGGTTATTGATTTGCCCGAATACAAGCCTCTTTGGTTTTTTAGGAGTCTTGCACACAACGAAGGGAACTCAATGAAAGACGAATAAAAAAATTTTTGTATTTGTTCACCTAAAAAGAGAAAGTATAAGACTGTCCCTGGCTCTGTCCTGCTGAACAATTTTATTAGGGACTTGGATCAAGACATAAAAGACCTGCTGATCAAATTCGCAGTTGGCACGAAGCTGGGCAGGGTGGCTAACAGACTAGATAAGATCAGATTTTTAAAAGACTTTGACAAGTGGAACAAAAGGCTAAAACCATTGCAAAAAATTTAATAAGAAACTTAAGGTCCTGCATCTGGAGTAAAAAAAAAAAAAATCTGCTTCAAAGTACATAGGATGGAAGAAATCTCCTTTTATAGAAGTCCTAATGAAAACAACTAAGGGCTTTCAGTGGACTCCATCCCTAGGATGAGTTAGGCATCAAGGTGATGCAAATGAAGCTCTATGAATAGAAGCACAGTCGGTGTCCATCCCAGTGAGTCCTACATAGGTCTGACCATGGCTGCAGGACCCTGGGTGTCTGTCACATTTAAAATAAAAATCAAGATATATGTCAGTTATAGATTGATTGAAAATTTTTTTCTCAAATTCCTCTTTAAATCCTCTTTAATTCCTAAAATCCTCTTTAAACATCAAATTCCTCTTTAAATCCTCTTTAATTCCTAAAATCCTCTTTAAACATCACCAGAGTAACAAGGGTTAACTGCAGCTAATGAAATATCATTAGGTATATTTTTAAAAAACCCAATATTCATCTTCCAGCATCCCCTAAAGCAGGCAACTCATGTTAACAGCCTGGGGTGCACCTTCCATGCTATTATCCACACTGATACAAACGTATCCAAATAAACACATATGAGTGTAAGATTGTCATTGGGATTGTTTGTTTTTTTTATAAAGTGGATCCTGCAAAACTCATTACTCTCCAGCTTTGTTTCTTCACGTAAGGATGTGTCACTGACACCTCTCCAGGTTAATATGTACAGATCTCAATTATTTAAAAAATGGTGCTTACTATATTCCATGATGGAGATATGATACTGTTAATTAGACTTTCTCCTCCTGTCACATTTTAAGAGGAATCTTGGATAACTTTCCAGGGTGGGATGGCAAAAGATGGAGCTAGAAGCCATGACACACAAAAAACGATTGAGGCAATGGTGGGAAGAAGGAAGGTGGGTGTGGAAAGGGGAGGGTTGGTTGCATTCATTCATTAATATTGGGATTTCACTTAGTGTAGGGTGGAACAAGTCAATGATTCTACATTTAGTGTTTGGTTCCTTGTCAGGACAGGGCTGGGGAAGGGGAGAGGAAGGACTCCACTTTCTTCCAGTGGCTGGAGGTATGTGCAAAACAACAGCTTTTGGGGTAAACAAGCCTACCCTACCCCCACCCCCATCACCAGAATGCTGGCAGGCACCAGGCAACCTCCACAGTAAGCACATTATAAAAACATTAGGCGAAATAATAAAAATAATGATATTAAAAAGAAAAATCATTGTAGAAACCAAACCCAGCCCTAGAGCTGAGGCAGGCACCAGCCGGGATGTTGTTGGCATGCTTGGGAGAAATTTGATTTCGATGAATTTCATTGTCAGTGTAACCCGGGCATGAATCACCCTCCTTCGCCCTTTCTCATCATTTTAATACCACAGATTTAGGGAACATGGCATTAGAGAGATAAAGAGGTTCACAAACAGCAGCGGCCAGGAGCCCCCTGGGTCCCAAGGCAGCTCTGAACTCAGCCAGGAGGCAGTTTTCCACTGTTATGGACCTATAAATCTGAAGGTGGTTGAACCCCTGAGGGATTTGAAGCCTTCAACCCTGAGACCAGGGCTGTTGCTTTTTCTGCTTCCAACCTAACCCTCCCCTCACAGACCACCTAACTGAGGGTTGAAAAATGAGTTTTTTCACCCAGAAGCAGGAAGTCTGGGGGAAGTGGTGGGTGGATGGGTGGGGGGGCCTGGCAACATTGGCGCTGGAGAGAGTCAGCTCTCGGGAGGCTTCTAGGATTAATTTCCCTGATCCCGAGTGTTCTCTCCTGAGGTGCTTGGAGTAGCCACCTGCCTGGCAGAGGCACGGGGACACAGTGCCAGCATCCGATCAGGAGGTGGCACTGGGGGTGTGGGGGTGCTTACAAGCCTGGTGATCAGGGAGTCACTGAGAGTGCTGAAACCATGCCATTGTTTTATTTTTTTTAATGAACATGTACTTGATCCTTTGCTGGATACCAGGCATAGTGCCAGGTCCTTCACATAGGTCATTTTGATCTGTACTCCCGACACTCTGGCACATACACCATACACAGGAGGAGACTGAGGCTCGGAGAGATGAAGTTCCCTGGTACAGTTCACTCAGCTGGCCAAGGGTCTAAAGCCTGGGCTTGAATTCTAGCATCTGTACCCTTTTTGTTAAGAGTTGAAGATGACACATTGTCATGAGAAGGGTCCTGGGGAAGAGTGGGCCTTCTGAAAGCTCATGCTTTCTCTCTTCTGATTATAAACACAACAGGTTTCATGTTTCATTTCAGAATGCTCAAGGTACCCTCATTTATCTAGAGTTCATCTCAGCCCTGAAGATTGCTTAGGGATGGGAGACCTATTTTATTTGTACCAGTGCCATCAGCCCATTACCATCTACACAGGTGACTGAAACAGAACCTGAAAATTAGAATTGGAAAAACCTGTAAGATCCTGAGGTTGGCTGCTTCATGGTATTTTCTCAGACAGCAAGGCCCACTGGTGTTTTTTCTTCATCGAGAGGTTGTGAGGAGCAGTGGTCTGGAATGTAGGCATGAAAATTTGAATTCTGGAGTCAGATGACTTGGTTTTACCTATGACTTGGGGAAGTTACTTAACCATGTACAAAATAGAGATAATAATAAAATGAGATCTTGTATATAGAGTGCTCAGCCCAGCGCCTTACACAAAGTTATTGTTTTGTAAATGTTCTCCACTGTGGGTGTTATGTTGTCTGGGATACAGAGATGACAATGCAGAGGTACTGTCATTGAGATGTGCATTTGGAGTTGGTTTCCCAATGGGGGGAACATGCTATAGTCAGTCCATTTCTGCTCAGAAAACTGGCATCTTTTGGGGAATCGTTTGGAAATGGCATGGCCTGGGTACAGTGAAACATGTCAGGTAGGAAATAATCCCAGCCTCTGAGATTCAGCAGATCTGGTCCCCAGTCCTGACTGCCAGTCACCACCTGGGTCCTCTGTGTAGTTTACTCCTTCCCCAGAGCCTCAAGTGATGGATCACAAGAGCCCCCCTACCTAGTCATTGTCCATCTGAAAAGAAGTCACAAACACAAAGCATCTAGAGTTGTTTGGCCGTCAGGAGATGCACAGGGGTTTTTAGTTTCCTTCTGTCATGGCTGAATCACTGAGCTTCCCAAACCAGTCCATAGATGAGTGTCTCCCAGACCTTTCCAAACCTGTTTCTGGCCCTTGACAAGGGGAACATGACACCCTAAGGCACTTAGAGGACCCTCCAGGCAAAACTGAGTTTGAAGATAGAAAAGTCTGAGTGTTTGAAGGGAATTTCAAGATCAGCAATTTGATCACAACTCAAGCAGGACTCAAACTAGGTGAAGAAATCCTTTGGTGAAGTGCTTAAAGGCCTTTTAAGATAGGGATTTACATAGAAATGAAAGAGCTACCTATCATTCCCTTCAGTTTCACAAATATATATCCAGCTGGTACTACTTCTGTCTGCTCCTGGAGCCTAGGCCCCATCCTGCCATTAATAGAGATGTGTGAACTCTGGCAGTCCAACACCCCCAACCCAGACCTCAGAGTACTCATCTGAAAATGGGGAACTGGGACGGATGTTCTTGCAGTTCCCTTTTGTCACCAGGATTCTGTGGTTCCCATTTCTCCTCCAATTGAAGACTCCATGCAAGAGGCCGCTTATCCAAGAGACCTTCTCTGACCCACACCCCTTAATCCAGAGATTTCCTACTACCTTCTGAGACTCCCCACTCTATATGACGTGCACTTCTTTCAAACCTCTGTACCTGATAGCTTACTTCTATGGTCCCCATACTAGCCTGTGATAACCGTAAGGGTAGGACTGAGGTTTGCATTTAGTTCTGTGTTCCTAGAATCCAGCTTACTGGCTGGCACATAGTAGGTGTTCATTTATGTTGAAAGAATGGATGTTGAAGAAACAATAAAGAAAGTGCTTTAACCAATTGTAGTTCAGAGGAACTATCCTTACCTATAATAAGGATAATAAGAATATCTATCTCATAGGGTTTTATGAGGACTGAGAGACCTCACCATTAGTATTTAGCACAGGATCTAGCACATAGTCATCACTCAGTAAATATTAACCATCATTATATAATATTATCAACATTCCAATTCTAATTTTTGTGTCTCCACTTTAGAAACAGAAACTGAGATACAGAGGAAAATGGCTTGCCCTTCGGATAACCCAGAGGGCCAAGTATAGTGCCAAGAAAAAAGCCGAGATCTTTATTTCTTGTTCTGATTTTTAAATACAGTACTGTGAGGCTTCTGCCTGAGAGCCTGGGGTTTTAGGCTTTGCTCAGACCTGTTGTTCAGCAGGTGGAATTTGGCTGGGCTCAGTCAGGATGGTGGGGAAAAAAATCATCTGAGCTGCTGAGGAGTTGGCTCTTCTGGCGTTTGAGGAAGAAATGAAAAGTACTCTTTAATCACTCTTTGACATGGCTTCTATATACAGATCTTTGAGCCATTGGCTCAGGAGAGGAGAGCAGGGAAGATATTCAGAAGGGAAATTATTTTACATAAAAGTAATGTTTGGCAGATATCACAGTGTGCAAGAAATAAATACTTCTTAAAACAGAAGGCGAAGGCACATGTCTCTGAAAATTTAGAAATATTCCCAAGAGTGATCTAGATGAAGAATATATGGGAAAATACATTAGAATCCTCTGTACAGAATCATTCATGCTGAGGTTTAGCACAGAAAGTCGAACTAGTTGACATTATAGTGCACATTCAGTAAACCTCCGAAGAAAAGAAGCCCATTGAATCATAGCTCTGAGCCCAGAGTTGTTGCCACCAAATTGGTACCACTGTCTCTATAGGCAGACTCCTCATATCTTGGGTATTGCATCTAATTTTTAATAACCTTGTAATCAATGATTTTTATGGCTTATTATTATCATTTTATAGTGTATTACTTTCTGGAATATACCATTCCAAAAGGCCTGGTTCAAGTAAAAAAGGAAATCTGGAACATGTTCAGTTAGAGAATTTAGGAATAATCTAATGGATATTAAACAATATTTTGTGGTGAAAAAATATTTTTCTCTCCTTCCTTTCCTCTGCTCCCCCCTTTCTCCTTTATTTTATTCCAGAGAGTCTGGCATACGTTTACTCAAATACCCCTTTCTCACTTTATCTTCCCATGTATCCTATACATGTGTTTATTCTAAGTGCAGTTTTTTGTTTGTTTGTTTTCCTTGCTTGCTTTTAAGCATCCTTTTGCATATGTTGGGGGAACTCTATAGTTGTAGGATGCTTTGAGAAGAACTAAGTATTCCTACAAATAAACTCAGATTATCACTTTGGGGGAGAGACTTCTTTCCTCAGTGCCTAGGGTTCCTCCTCTCCATTACTGACATGTAGTGGGAATGAATTATTTCACAACCCAAGCTGGACTCTTGGGTCCCAGCGCACTTATGCTATGGAAGGACTCCTCCTTACCTTTCTTCAGCCACAACATGGCACTCCTGAGGCACTTTGGAAGCAGTGACTCAGGAGACCAGCAGATGGCACAGGGGAACCAGAATACGCACGCCATTGCCCAGGACAGATGGAGGAGGCTGGTTTAGAACAAGGTCATTTGGCTGACTTCCTCAGTCTTGGGGCATTGAATGCTGCCTGTAAAAATCTGTATGACTGCAGGATGTCAATGATTAAAATGTAGGGACGGCAAGACCAGGGTGACACTAAAGGATAGGAACACTATAGTCATTCTTTGACCTCTCCTAATCCTTTCTCTTATGCTGAGTTACCTCATATCAGGATTGTAAACTGAAGAACATATATTGTAGGTAAAGCTACAAACCTAGTGTGAAGAACACACTGTAAAATGAATACTACCTGGTTGGGTTGAACACAATCCAGTGGTGCTATTTAGGGATTTCTGATTAATACAGTGGCTGCATTCAGGTGTTTTTGAGTCATTGACCTGTTCATTTCTTTTTTTCCAGCTGACAAATACATAGGGAGTATCTACTCTGTCTGGCACAGGGCTTGGACACACAGGGGGTGAGCGAGACCTACTTTCATCTCTCTGGAAAACAAAGCAACTTACTTGGCTAGATCACTAGAAGGGGATGGTGAGGGTTTCATGTAAAACCAACAATATAGCCTGATAACCAATACACTCATTAGATTAGAAGGTATTGAGATGATGGTTTGGATGGTGGGAGAGCTAGTATGGGAACACGAGGGGAAAAAAAGGACCAAGGGGCTGTGTATGAACCAGAATTATCTCTAATATTAAACTAATCAATATGCCCACACAATCCAGTCAACCCTCCTTTGTTACCTGGGTATACTGTAGACTATGTTACAGAGAGCAGTATTTTGAAGATAACCTAACCTTTTAAAAATAATATATGCACATGAAGATAAAGTGAGAAAGGGGTATTTGAATAAACTTATGCCAATCTCTCTGGAATAAAATAAAGAAAGGAGAAAGGGGGGAACATATGCACATATGCACACAGAATAGCACTCAGTTATTCCCTGTCTCCAGAGTGTGAAAGGAGAGGAGCTTTAACCAGAAGAGGAATAGAAAGGATTTGTTGGCATTAAAAACTGTTAATCCTTGATGTGTTACTCCCAGAAGATGAGGACTGCTTTGGTTGAAGGCTTTTAAGAAAGCAGAGATTGCTAACTATCTGGACTAGTTTAGATGTGGGTCTCTTGGGGAAAAGGGATAGACAAGTGATTTTTAAAGACCCTGTACGTACTAATGATTAGCAGAATTGGTATCAGGCAGAGAGATAAAGAAAGACAGGGAATGACTTAATTACTGACTGTCAAATAAACTAAGGCTTATCTACTGGGGAGAAACTGCTAGATAGAGAAAGGGGAATTAAAGCACAAGTTCTATCCTAGGAGGCAGGGCCCTTTGATTCTATAAAGATGTTGAGATACTCTTGGTATAAACAATGAGAAACTATGGAATCTCCTTAGTTTGGGGGATTTAGGTATTGAGCACACTTTCAATGAATGTTTATAGGGCTAAGATTTAAGGTAATTAATAGGCATATTACTTCTATTTTGTTTCACTTTTATAATCAGCAATTAAAATCTTTTTTCTCATAGTGAAATGTTTTAGGTGTTCATGAAATATCAAATATGTATAGCTCAGATATATCAAATATCAAATAACTGTGTTTCCATCCCATGGTATTTTCAGTGTTTCAAATATTGCTATAGTTCCTTCAGACATTTTTTTTTTAAGAATTTATTTATTTATTTGACAGACAGAGATCACAAGTAGGCAGAGAGGCAGGCAGAGAGAGAGGAAGAAGCAGGCTCCCTGCTGAGCAGGGAGCCTAATTTGGAGCTCGATCCCAGGACCCTGGGATCATGACCTGAGCCAAAGGCAGAGGCTTTAACCCACTGAGCCACCCAGGCACCCCTTCTTCAGACATTTTAAAAATTAATTAATTAATTAATTAATTAATCCAGACTTTATTTATTTACTTATTTTAAAGAAACAGCCTTGTGGATTATATTGATGCTCCTTGTGTACCTCTGGTATGGAAGCGTGTGTAGATGCTGGTAACCCCTGGGTCTCAGGGAGGCGTTTTGAGTGGGGTGTGATGTAAGTAAAATCACTGCTGAGATCCTTATACTTTGGAAAGTGCTCAGTGGTGGGATAGATGACCTTACTTCTAAGCTGGTAAGGATGGTGAACTCCTAAATAAAGTCTTTGAAATGCACCAGGTTCTTAAACAGTCTCAACATGGGCTAAAATGCACAAATCATTTGGGAATGATGCATCCAGTTATGGGTAATATTCTTAAGTAGAAATGGGCCACCTCCTACTTCTGTCTTTGCAAGCTTCAACCTAAAGTGGTAGAAAATATCTTAGATTTTGTAAAATGTAGAGTGTGGCTTTTACTCAGAGAGCAGAGGAAAGAAATGCATGCGACCTAAGAGTCACAAAGTGATTTTTTAGTAAATATTCAACTCCTGTGGGAGAATTCTAGTAAAGATTTGAGGTAGAAGATTTGGTGTTTGAATACCTAAAACTGATCCTTCCTTCTGAAGGCATCATATCTACAGAGATCAGGAGCCAAATGGGGAAAATAACCAGATTTGTTCATATCTGAGCAAGTTCCCAATTATAACAGAACCCCCCCCCACACACACACACTGAACCCCTACCCCTCCCCTGTGAAAGGGAGCTTTGTCAAACTGAACTGGAGCCTGGGGCTTAGGTTAAAGGCCAAAGAGGGGCCCCAAACTCCTTCCTAACAGGAAGGGCCTGACAGTCCTTACTCTCACATAGAGTCTGAGTGGGAAGAGCGTGAGGAGGCCCATGCCTGCCCTCTGAAGGCCAGGCCTTCTTCACAGCTGCAGCACGTCTAACACACAGTACTCGCACCAGTTTTCAAAGCAGTGTCCCTACCAGTGAAGTTAGGCTCTGGACAGCAGTTAGCAACTCTTTGTCCTGTGGAAATGAGCAAGGCACGGGCTGTGGGAAGAACGGCTGCATGTCTAAGTCAAAGTAGAAACGAGATGAGAGGGAAGTCCTCCCAACCAAATGCCCTTCTCCACATTTTGACCACCACCTATATAATCCAGAGCAGTATCCAGCCGATTAATCTGAGCATTAACTAATAATAGCTTCATTTTAGGAGCCTTAAATGAAAGTGGACTCTGGATGAAGAATTTATCATGCTTATCCTTTTTTTTTTTTTGGTCGAGCCTGAAAATTCTTAAGTTGCACCCAATTTCAGATAAGGACCAAGGTTGAGAATAGGTTTAGAAGTCATAAGGCTATTTTCCTATTTTAATGCAGGGACATTTCCATCCCAAGCATGGCTGAGAAAAGTACATGCCAGAGTGAAAGCATTGAATAGGAAATATAGAAATCCTACTGACGGGGCATGGGGGTAAAATACTGAGCTGAGAATTCTGCCTCTATATCACCTACATGTGCAATGATTGCAAAATTTATTTCTCAGAAAGGGAGACTAGGTTCATGGCACACATATGGCAATCCATGGAACCATCAAATTTGTCTTTGTCTTTGATGGCCTTCAGTCATCAGGGAAGGTTAGTCTAACAACAGATGGACAAGAAAAGAAAAGTAACAAAATGTGGTCCAGGGAAACTAGCTGTCTTTATGAGAGTGGGGGCTGCTTCTTGCTGGGTCACATCGTGCCTGGTCCAATCTAGATACAATGCTGGGCTGCACCGTTCCCGGCATCATCAGCATTAGCATCCTCAATACCCCGGACTTCAGCTTCTCTTTAGCTGGGTTGATGATGGTAATGACAAAAAAAGGTTAGTCTAGAAGTAAATAAAGCCACCTGGAAGAAAACCAAAGCAAGGGGGCTCTCTGTGATTGATCTACCCTCCGTCATTCTCAGGAACAGTCATCCAGGACACCCCAGGCTTCTGCAGCAGTCCACAGGCCCACTGGGCGTCCTGCAACCTGGGCTCTTGAGGCTTCCTTAGATGGCAGTCATTCGCGTGTCATCCCTCCTTCTGTCCCCTACTCCCCACTGTGTGCCCACATCCAGGCCCAGCGGACCCTCCTGGCCCTCCCTGCCCTCGCTGTGCTCTTTGCTTCCTGCCACCGAGCTGCTGATCACACATGGGGGCTTCCACCCCAGCAGGCATCACAGCAGCGTGAACATCGTAGTCAGCTTCTCCCCACCTCTCCACTCAGGCTTTGAGTTTTTCTTCTAGAATCATTTCTTTAAAGCAGTATTTGTGTGGGCTTGTTACAAATGCAGAAATGCAGTTTGCTGACCTACTGAGAATCTTCGGCAGTGGGGTCGGGGGATTGGGACTTTATCCCTTCCTTCCAGAATAAACTTAAAACAATAACCTTATAAATGCACACAGTGGGGCGGCTGGGTGGCTCAGTGGGTTGAGCCGCTGCCTTCGGCTCAGGTCATGATCTCAGGGTCCTGGGATCGAGTCCCGCATCGGGCTCTCTGCTCAGCAGGGAGCCTGCTTCCCTCTCTCTCTCTCTGCCTGCCTCTCCAACTACTTGTGATTTCTCCCTGTCAAATAAATAAAATAATAATAATAATAATAAAAAATAAATGCACGCAGTGGTGGGAGGAGGCTGGTCCTGAGAACAGCTCTGGTTCCCCTGCATTTCCGTGCTCCGTGATGCAGGCTGTACCACAGCGACTACTGTCAAACACACTGGCCACGTGTTCTGGAAATGAAGAGCTATTCCTCAACCTGTTATAAACCTTCCCAGGTTAGGAGACAGACCACTTCTTGAAGAAATATTTCTTGTGATTTTGACTAAACTTTCTTTCCTGGCATTACTCTGAATGTCTCTCTCACCCCAGGTGTTATGGACTGAATATTTGTGTCCTTCCCTTCCCTAAATCTGTGTGTTGAAGCCCTGACCCCTGGTGTGGCTATATTTGGAGATGTGACCTCTGAGGAGGTCCTTAAAGTTGAATGAGGTCCTAAGGCTGGGGCCCTGATCCAACAGGATTTGTGCCCTTCTAAGAAGAGACACCGGAGAGCTGGCTTGCTCACTCAGTCTCTCTGTCTCTTCCTGCATACACACACAGGAAATACCATGTGAACACACAGTAAGAAAGCAGTTGTCTGTAAGCCAGGAACACAGCCCTCACCAGGAACCGATTTTGTGGGAACCTTGATCTTAAGCTTCCAGGTTCCAGAGCTGTGTCAGTTGTTTAAACCACCCCATCTGTGGTATTTTTTTATGGTGGCCTGAGCAGACTAATATTCTGGGTATACTCCTAGTAATATTTATTGAGCACTTGCTGTGTGCCAAGCAATGCACTTAAAGAGGTGCAAAAACTCACATATTGATTTGTCCTTGTAACAACTCTATGGGATAACTACTGTCAGTGTGCCCATTTTTCAAATGAATGAACAAGCTTAGGATAAGAATTTACTCAAGTTAACATAGCTAGTAGGTTGTGGGGTTGGGAGTTAGTCAAGTTAGTCAAACTCTAAATTCCTTACTTTATTCTGCTCTACTGTCTCCCAGGGATCTGGATCATAAATACTGAGCAAATGAAATCATAGAATCCTGTAATTTTCAAAGTATTTTTATACTTTTCACAACTAAAGATTCCTTTTATGATTTCTCATCATTGTTATTCATAAATGCATATTTTGATAGATAATCTGCAAATTGATATGAAATGTATAACTTTCAGTGGATTTTTGAAATATTGAGAATAACTTCTCCTGTTTCCTTTGAGCTCCCAAGAGTTTGAAAACCTAATTATCACCATCATTTTATAAACAAGGAAGCAGAAATCCAGAGAGGATAGTGGCTTCCTAGTTACAGAGTCAGAAACACACCTCTGGTCTCCCCCTTCCTGTCCAAGTGGTTTTTATCCAACATCGTGCTGAATCAATCAGTCCAACATTTAGTTGTCACTGAGCACCTACTTATGCCTGCTAGACAAGATTATGTGGAGGGTCCAGAAAAATTATAGCTATAGCTTCTGTATTCAATAAATTGATACTCTATTTGCTCAAACAAGGCTTAGACATAAAAGGCAATTACATAAAATCACAAGATTGTGTGTTTCTGAAACAGTGTGTCTTATCCTTGGCTCACATCAGAATCACCTAGGGAGCCTTCAGAAGCTCCAGAAGTCTCCAGTATCAGGATTTTCAGGTATTGGGGACCAAGCTTATATATTAAAACAAACAAAAAACCCCCCAAACCCAGTCAGTGTTGAGAACCACAGTGACAAAGTAACATATTCTACAATAAACTTATTCTGATGTTCCTGGTGTAAAGGCAAGGTCAAGGTGGGCTAGAGTGGTCAGGGGAACTATGAAGATTATAGAGGCCTTGGGACAGATGTAAAAAGGGTTTGGCTAGGAGGGGGGGGAGGTGGAGGGAAACCCACGAGTAGGTTTAGGAAGGAAATGGGCTTGAGAAGAGAAAGGGGCTGATGGGGCTGGTGAGTGGCCAGTTCTCAACACAGGGTTCCGCAAGGCAGAAGTGGAAGGGATAGTTAGAGTAGGGGGGTTTCTAAACTCATTTCTGAAAATAAGGAAGTCTTGCAGATTCGCAAATAAAAATCTTATATAACAAATGTGTAGTGTTAACTACTCAGGAAGGAATTTTCTTCCAAATGTCCAGGATATCTGGGTGATCTTGCAGAAGCTGGGCTGGGCTGGGAAGCTCTTGCAGATCAGTTCATAAGGAGAATCCTCACTCTCTCTGGAATAGGGAAAGGCATTAGATTCTCAGATGAAAGGGATGGGGTGGGGAGAATGAATTTAGCAGACACAGGAAGCAGGGGTGGGTCCTCCACACGGGCCTGTAGTCCACAGAGCCCCAAAGCTGTGTGTGAGAAGGAAGAAAGGGGCTGCAGAAATGCTAGACAGGGGTAGCAAAGGGTAGCATCTTTGGGCCGCCCAGGGCAGATACCTGATTGACAGGGGGTGACCAGAGTGCAGGCATGGGGCAGTTCTGAACTAGACAGCAGCATAAAGCAAGCCTTCCAGGCCTTTCTGTAGGGCAGGGTTGTGTCTCCCTGAAGTTCCCACTTGGGGTCTCCACTGGTGTGGCTTGCTTAGACGTGACAGTGGTAGCAGGTCTGGCTTCTCTGGGAAGTGTGCATTTTTTGGGGGGTCCCAGACCACTAGAGAGCTAGAGGCAATGGAGAAATGAGGGAGATGCCCCAGGTATGGCCCCATCTTTTGAATCAGAGAAATTCACAGGGGTTGAGATTTATTGCTTTGCACCCTGACCATCCTGGTTGGGGCAACCACCATTGGCTGGTGGTTGAGAAAACCGTTGTAGAGACTATTTATGGGAGGTAAGTTTTGGTGGCAGTGCATGATCTAGAATGCAGGTGGTGAGACAAGCTTGGTTGCTCTGAAGTGATGAGGGCCTGGATGAGGGCTGACGGTGTGGGGCTGCGGAAGTACGAAAGGAGCTCAAGCTATTATAGTTTAATAGGAAAAGCATCACAGAATAGCTCAAGTGAGGTACATAGGCATGCACAAACCTAAAGTAAATATATATGGGTGCCTGCTAGTGCTTTAAACATTTGTTCTGAAAGTTTGAACCCCACTGGCTTATAAGCCCCCACGATGTTGTGGAGACCGAGGGTTAAGAGTCTTCTGTGATCTGGCTCAGAAGGTCTCAGAACAAAGGGCAGCAGAGGAGCACTGGATCAGTTTTCCAAGGCCACACTTCAGAAGACCATGGCATTCTGTTGCTTGTGTGGGGTGGAGACAGATGCTGGAGGAGGGAGAGCTGAGACCCTCAAAGGAAGAGCATATTGCACCTACGGAAGTGGATTTACCATGAACCTGATGCAGCTCAAACTTCAGGGCCTTTTACTGGAACAGCCTTGTCCAAAGCTCTGTATTTAACTTCCTATTTATCATTTTGAATTGTTTTTCATATAACAGGTCCACAAATTATACAAGCCTTGTGCCTCTGCCCACTCCGATCCTAGATTAGCCCCCAATCATGTATGCAGCACTGTCCCTCGAGCTTTCGTACATCAAATTAGGTATGGCCACTACTTGTTAGCATCCTTTATTGCTGTCAAATCAGAAGTGAGCTCTCCGCTTAATCAGGCTGTGCACCTGACAGAATTCAGGCCCATTCACATTCTAGTATACGTAATCAGGAGGCTGGGAGGTGTGCAATGACTGTATGTCTCTGTTGACCCTATATTTTCAGGTTTGTTTTGTTTCGTTTTGTTTTGTCTTTGCTGGTCTTCAGTTTCATGATAGGTATCTAGGTATGATTTTATTATCTAATCTACATAAAATTTATTAGGCTTTGTCAGTCAGCAAACCAACATCTCTCTTCATTTCTGGAAAATGCTCAGTTATGTCTTCAAATATTGCTTCTGCCCCATTTTCTTTCTGCTTTCAAGAACTCTTGTTAAACATATGTCAGATCTTCTATCTTCCTTGTTTATTAAAATCTCTTCCTCATATTGCATATGTTTCTCTTTTCCATGCTTCATTTCAGACCAGGAGTTGACTCCCTATTACTGTCTGTGGACCAAATCTATCCCATTCCCTGCTTTTGCAAATAAAGTTCTATTGGAATGTAGCCACACCCTTTTGTTTACATATTGTCTATGAAAGAGTAGTTGTGACAAATACTACATGGCTGACACATCTGGAAGATTTACTATCGGCTCTTTATAGAAAGGGTTTGTTACCCTTTCTAGGTAGTTTTCTATCTTCCAGTTCACAAACTCTCTCTTCATCTCTTTATTGTACTATTAAAATGGTCCACTGAATTTTTCATTTTGGTTATTGTATTTTTTATTTCAAATGGACCTTTATATATCTGCCAGATCACTTTCTACAGTTTCCTGTCCCTGATGTTATTTCCAAGCTTTTCTTTTATGTATTTAAATATAATTTCCATGGTTATAGGAGACTAATAAACAAACGTTCTGATATACCTAATATGTGAAGCCTCTATGGGTCTTATTTCTGCAGTCTGTGTCCTTATTTCATTTATTTATATTTTTACTTTATTATTTTTGTTGTATATAGCTTGTTCCTGAAAAACTCTCTGTGGAGGTTCTTTGAGGCCTAAGGGAGGAAAATACATTTCTCCAAAGAGGATTTACTTTTGTTCTGCCTAGTGCCTATACCAAATTCTTCAAAGTTCCCTGGACCACTGGTGCTACAAATCTGTGTCAGGGCTGGTTTATGGCCAGATTCTCTCGGGAATTTTTCTTTGTTTATTTGTCCTGTTATTAAAAAAGATTTTGGTGTTCCATTGGAGAAATCCTGCATTAGACAGTATAGTCTAGTGGCAGGAACTGAGTGAGATCTACTCTTCATTGAGTTTCTGTTACAATGCTTGGCATAGTACTTATTGAATGAATGAGTGAGTAAGTGAGTGAATGAGTGAGTAAGTGAACAGGTTCTGCTGATTACATTTCCTAAGTAGTTCTCAAATCTCTCTTCACCTCTTTCCCATTCTCATGGTCCTAGTTCAGGTCCTAATCATCTTCATCTGGACTATTGTACAATCTCCCAATTTTGTGGTCATCAGCTGAGGGTATATTTCAGAATCTCTGGAATATGTTAAACACAGATGTTTTTAAAATTTGTGGTGAGTTGAGGAAATTACAGTTTGAAATATTCTGCAGAGGATTCTAAGCTATACCTCTAGTAAGGCCACTCTGACCTACTTCAGTTTTGTCTCTCTGGAATCCATCCTCCATACTTGGTTAGAGAATCTATTCAGTGTGAAAATCTGACTACTTTGCTCTTCTGCCAGAACCTTACAGTGGCTCTCTGTTGACTAGAGAATACAACCCAAGCTATTTAGCATTATTTACAAGGCCCTCCATCCCCTATCTTATACTTTATGCCTTGGTGGCACTCAACTTTGTGCATCACTTCTCACATACCATCTTGTCTTCCATGTCTTGTTCTTGTGCACACTCTTCTCTGCCTACAGTGTCCTCTACCTCTTTCTTTACTGGCTTGCTTCTTCTTTTTCAGGACTCAGGTCAACTCCAGGAAGCTTCCTCAGACTCAAGGGCTGAGTGTAGTGTTACCTTTCATGCTTTTCTGCTTCATGAATTATATAACCAACTCTTACATTGAAAATATAACCCTCCACTGGAGTGTGAATTCCTCAAGAGACTTAAGTTACTCATTTTTGTTAGCCTAGCATAGTTCTGAGAACACAGTAGGAATTTAGTATGTATTTATTACCCAGAACATGTTGTAGATTTATTGTATATTTGCTGAACTGTCTGGGTTTGCCCTTTTAAAATCAGGTACTTTGATATCTCTGAACATGGGCAGTGATACCTCTGGGGCTTTTTAAATTCACAGGATTTGTGATCATCGTCTCCAACTAAATTCAGTTGTTTCCAGCTGTATTAGGGAAAAGAAGAGATATAACTTGGGGGTCAAGATATAAATCCCAGCTGAAATAGAAAACTAATTTTGAAAGGAAGAGAGAGAAATAATAAGAATCCAGCATCCATACTTTTGTGAATGTTTTGTTCAAAATTTGATTTCCTTGCATGGGCTGCTTGGATAAGGGACACTGATGTTTTCTGCGGTGGTATGGGATTTCCCATCCCTCAGTCCTAACTGACTTTTTGCCCAAGCCTCCTGGGGGGTAATGAATACCAGATCTTTCCTCCTGGATGAGATGGTGCTGGAAACAAGAATGACAGACTTGTGTGTAGGTCCCAGAGAAAGCAGGCAGAGAATAGGAGATTTTTGCTTCTTGAGATATAGAAGATGTGATGCCCTTGCCAGTATAAAACTAGGTATCACTTAGTTTCTTGATGTTCTTCACTCCCTACCCTCTGGGACAACAAATGGGATTAATTCAGCCTTTCCAAATAATCCCATATGAAAAAGATGATCAAACCTTCTGGAGTTCTGCTGGGTGGGATCAAAAGGATCAGACCTGGCTAAGCCATAATTGGCTGCCACGTCTTCCCAGGGGCATTTTGCTCAGAAATTGGGGCTGTAACCTCACGCTTGTCCTCAGAATTCCTGACACTTTGACTTCCTTCTCAGTGTATAGTTTTATGTCCTAACCAAGGTCAGTTTGAGAGCTACTGTCTTTGGGATTGAACAGAATTCAAAGTCTGTTTGGTGTCATGCGTCAGTAAGTACTCAATGTTAATTGATAAGGTTAATGGTCATGAAATGGAAGAAGATATGTACTTTGGCATTGTCTCCAATAGCTGTAATCTCCACCCTCTACTAGAGAGTAACAACAACAGTAATAATAAGGAGATTCTCAGAGAGAAAACAAAGAGGTGGCAGAAGTAGCATCTCACTCAGGAAGCTGCAGGTGGAGACAGCTGCTGCAGAATTCTGTTACCTTCACATTTCGTTACCTTCCAGAGACCTGTTGCCCTTTAGAGGAGATGATGGCCAATGACAGCCTTAAAACCATGGCAAGGTCAGTTGCCAGTAAAATGACTGGGAAGGAAGGAGTGGAGGAAGAATGTCCTTGGCAGAAAATGGTCTGACACATTGATGAATAAGCAAAGGCTCTACAGACAGAGCTGCTTTTCTGCACAGATCCTCTTTTATCCTGGGAAACTGCTAGAAACCCAGTTGCAAAAAAAGTCTCCCATCTAACAGAACCCATCACTTTAGAGCAATCTGCTAACTGGTACTATTCCATCATCATATAATTGTGGAGGGAGGATTTGCAAACAGAAGACCTAGGTTCAAGTGACTGCCATTTCTGGATATATGATCTGAGGTGAGAAGTTTAACTTCTGTGAGTTTGGCTTTCTTATAGGTAAAGTATAGAGACTAGTAACAGAAAATAATTATGAGAATTAATTGAGCTATTGTATGTGGAGGTCTATTTTGCCTCTAGGTGATCATGCAGTTTAGGACATTCTGTCTTTGTATGGGCCGAGGAGGAGACGGTGCCAATAATGCTGCTAATGAATAAAGCTGCCTCCAAGCCCCACCTACCGTCTGCAAGAACATACTAATAAACCCAGATTTATGCAGACTGCTGTCAGGGTCTGCATTCATTAGCCAATTTAAATAATTTTATATCTTAAAATAATTATGGCATTTGCAGTACTGTTTTCCAACATATTCAAGGTCTAAAGCAAAATGCCCCAAAGACAACCACATGCAATCACTGCATTTATTTTACATTTTTAATGAACTTCCTGTTCCCAGAGCTCTGTTGGCATTCCCCAGCAGCCTGGGTTTTGGCTTGTGTTCCTTCATGGAAACAGAAAGCAGCCTACCTGTTTTTTTGTCAGCATGTGCATTTTCACTTCGTCAGAAGATAGAGGATATGGAGACATGATCTTGTCTCAAAAGGTTTTTATTCTTTCCCAAATTACCAATCACAAATATGTGGCAAAACAAAGGAAAAAGACAGAACTACAATAAAAGAGCTCTATGTGGTTTGTTTCTTGACTAGAGTAAGTAGTGTAGCTTTTTCCCTTCTACTCATTCAGGATGGCTTTAGAGGCTGGGGGGAGCATCCATTCCCTGAATCTACCATCCCTGTCCAGCTCTCCATATTCAGAAAAGAGTATTATAAGGAAAAGTTGGGGCCAAATATCTCTGCCTTCATCTGATCAAACAATCCATTCCTCAAAAACAATCCCAGCAGTAAGAGTGATTTAATAAGGATTGCCCAGGAATACCACTGGCAAAAGTCTTTGGCAACAAATAGGGAACATATAACACCTTTACAGGGTCGAAGAACACACTACATATTTAGGCTATAAGGACTTTACCATCCAAAGTGTTAGTCCCATCTGAGCCGTATAGTAATGCTGGCAAGTTGGGAAGGCAGGTATTATTACTAACAGCCTACAGGACCCACAGGATCTAGCCCTACCATCCTATACCACTCTCACCTTGCTCACTCTGCTTTCTGTGTTCTCTCTACACTGACCTTCCTTCTGTTTCTTGAATATGTCACTCTGGTCCCTGCCCTAGGGCCTTTGCATTGATGCTACCCTGATGGAAAGTGCTTCCCTGACCATGCTCTTCCAATGACTGAGTCCTCACCATATGGCGATCAGCTAAAATGCCTCTTATTCCAAGAAAGCTTTTCTGGCCATTTTCAGGAAGCACTGCCCTCACCCTATTTCTATTCCAGCACATGCTTCTACATTACCTTACCTTGTTTATTGTCTTTAAAGACCTTTTAATTCTCTGGAATCCTTGCTTTTATTTGTTTGTTTATTGTCTCTGTTTCCACAAGGAATATAAGGGCTGTTAGGGAAGGGACTTTGTTTGGTTCTATATGCTACGCACCAGCATTTAGAAGGATGCCTGGTATAGAATAGATGCTAAAAACCCATTTATTAAATGAATTTCAGTTTGGCCAATGAGTAAACCAAGATCACGAAGACTGAGCAACTCGCTGGGATCTCTTTAGAGCAAAACTCGGACATCTCCTACCTTTTAGACTTACGCTTTTCTTCCAAGGCAGGGAATTCATCATTTGCCACTGGGTGACCCAGGATCCTCATGTTATCCTTCGGCAGGACGTAGGAGGTTGAGATTTCTCATCTTCAGAGACAGGTTAATGTGCATGTGATGAGTCCAGAGGTCGGGTTGGATAGTCAACACTGTTGAGGTGTGTGTGTGTGTGTAAGGATTTAACTCAGGATTCACTGCTGTTGTTTTACCTTACCTTCCTGGGCTTTGGAGGTTTGGATTTCATCTGGAGTACACTGATTTTGAGAAGCAGCTCAAAGGGTTAGAAACAGGCACGACCCAACTTGAGTCCTGACCAGGCCATGTAGTGCTAGGGTGATCTTGGGCAAGTCTGTTGAACTCTCTCTGAAATGGGGATAATTTAAGCTCCATGGCTGTCCTGAACTGAATGAGCCTGCATATACAAAACACCCAACTCAGGGCCAAGGGTACGGGACAGGTTCAGTGGAGGCTTCAAACTTTCTCTTCATCCAGTTTTCGATTGAAGCTTCCTTCTTTAGGGTAAAGACTGAGTTTCTCTCTTTATCTCTTAAGTTCTCAAAGTATCTAGAAACCTGCTTTGTCATCAATGCAAGTGGCTTGTTGGTATCTGGAGATTAACTAATGATGACAGAAAAAAAGGAGGGGATTCTCCTGGGCGGGTATGGGGACTGAAATATTTACACTAGGTATTTATCATGGTGAAGTGGAGTTATATGACATTGTGGGGGAAAAAAGACTTAAAAAATGTGACTGCTTCAGTGTAAGTCATAGGTAGATGGAGACCTCTGCTGTCACCAACACAGGCCTCGTGCCTACAGCTAGCAGCACAGGAGAGCTGCTCAAGATGGACCAGAAGCTCCCCTTCGGGCCAAGGAAAGCAGCGCATAAGAGCCACAAGAAGAGATGTCTAGGACTTGAGTTTAAATTCCAGGTTCCCTAAGTCAAGTTTTTTGTTTGTTTGTTTGTTTTTGTTTTTAAATATTTTATTTATTTATTTGACAGAGAGAGAGCGAGAGCGATTGAGCACAGGTAGGCCAAGGGAGAGAGAGAAGCAGGCTCTCCACTGAGCAGGGAGCCCGATGTGGGGTTTGATCCCAGGACCCTGAGATCATGACCTGACCCAAAGGCAGTCGCTTAACCGACCGATCCACCCAGATGCCCCACCTAAGTCAAGTTTTTCAGAAAAGGCTTACTCTGTAGTTCTCCTATCCCCTGGAGCCTACAGATGTGGCATGTTTGGAATATGGTTAGCACAGGGGAACTCTCGAATCCCAGGTGGAGAAAAGAGACAGCATTTAAGAAAAGGATAAAGTTCTATCTCTTTGAAAAAGCTTGGTTATGTGACCATGGAACAAATGCAGGAGGTGTCATGGGTGTACTCTACCCACAGGCTTCCAGCGAGCTGTGAGAAGAATGACTGCATTCTCGCAGAGTTACAGAGAATCATTATGGGAAAGTGGCTGTGAGCCTCACAGTCACTCCCCGAATACTAGGTGTTTCCGTGATCATGATTTTGTTTTGAGGATGGTTGATGCAGGAAAGATGGTCAGAACGAAGTAGGCTGATCTTCAAATGCCTGCCTTTGCTTCAGGCTCTCAGAGCTCAGTGACTTACTCAGCTTCAGCTGTAAATAAACCCCAAGGGGCACGAGCTTGGCTCCTTTTCCTCTCTGCCCCCTCCCCTCCTTGACAGTATCCGCTAGGGATTATTGAATGGAAACAAACTGTGTAGCAGAAATGTGCTGAAGAGAAGAAAGACCGTACACTTGAAAATTACCTCTGACTAGCACCTCTTAGAAGTAAAGCAGTTACAAAAAAAAAATCCGAGTATTAAACACCCTAAATTAAACAGCAGAGAATCTATTGAGATGATTGAGGTAGGCCTCTTTCTTTATCAACAAACAGGATCTACGATGAAAACATTTATTTGGCTAAATGGAATTCAGGGCAGAGGAATAAAACCTGCTCAGCTCACTGAAGGAAGGCAGTAAGCCTTTGTTCTGGCTTAGATCATGTAGCTTGATGGCAGCATGAGATAATACGGACATCAAGATGATCAAACAGAAGAGGGTGATACATCAGCTGGAATTCTGTAAGAGAAAACCTGTACTGTTTTGGAAGAGAGGACTGTTATCACCCCCAATGCTGCTGAAGCCCCCTCTGTCCACATATCATGTGGCTTGATGTCTTCATTTACCATATCAGCCCTCTCATCATTGCCTCTTCATCTCCAGCTCTTGGGCTTGATTCTTTGGCAGACATTCTTATTCTCTTTACTAACAGGCAATCAATATTACATCATCCAGTTCTCTGTGATTCCTTTCACACGATGAGATATATTGGAGCAAATTCCACTGGGACTTGTTTTTCAAATCCCTGATGCCTGGCAAAGTGAGGCTATGAGAATGCCATGCAAAATACTGAAATTTGATTGGACTGTGGCCCAGACAGCAGGATTACAGCAACATTCCTACCCTCCTTTATGAGATCTGGTGGCTGTAAGACATCCATATGCTGTTACTTGTGCTTCTGCCCAAGATGAATAAAGAATGAAGGAGGGAGAAGAAGATAATGAACTAATTAGGATTGATCATTAATTAAAAGGGCTTGATGTGGTTATCTTACATTCAGTGGCTCATGTAGTTTTCAACATGTGAGTTCATTATCCAGAGGGTGGAGCTTGGGGTAGAAAAATAAAGAGAATCCCTTCAGAGCAGGGTTTCTTGGTCTGGGGACCACATAGATGTGGGGCTTGTTAATTTCTGGGTTGTAAGGGGCTGTCTTAGGCATTTTAGGATGTTTAGCAGCCCAGCCTTTACCAACTAGATGCCAGTAGCACCTTCCTCTGCCCCCAAAAGTTGTGACAATCAAAAACGACTGCAGACATTACCAAATGTCCCTTGGGGAGCAAATTTTTTCCTGGTTGAGGACCACTACAGAGCAGAAGAGCCTGTGACCCCTCTTTATGTCACACACCACCCCTTTCCCAGTGGCAGAAGCTTGTTGTAAAGTTGCAATGAGAACATGATATTTAGGTGGCAGGCTGAAGGGAGCTGGTCTTTTAAGAAAGAGAATAAACAGAGTGGCACTTCTTCAGATCATCGTGACTTCACCATGTGGTGTCCAACACAAGGGGGTCTCCTCTGACTCGAACATTAAGGAAAGTGACCTTGCTGAAAGCCCAGCCATTGCTTCTTATGAGAGTTTTCAGCTGTTTCTGGGGGACAATTGACCTTTAAAATTAATATCTCTTCCAGAATATTTTTTCCCTTCTTGAATTAGTTCTCTCTACCTTGCCTTTCTCTGCAGCAAAATGGCACTTAATGGATCTTTGAAATTTAATATACTCTAATGTTGTAAGACTTTCTGAAGTTTAATAATAACCCTTTGAAATGGTTTGAGAATAGGATTTGAGAGGAGAAAGGGCTTTATTTTTGTTAGTTTTAAACATCATCTCTGTTATTTTAGTGGAGGAGCAATCCGATAGTCTTTCTTTTCCCTCCTTCCTCCTCTTATTCTTTATAAAGGATACCTGAATCAATAATGTTACAGAACTTTACACACACTTAGCAATTTATCAACCATAACCAACTCATCTGCAGGAACAAGGCAGTGGGAGAAAAGCTTGTTATTGGATCCACGGAAATGATTCCCAGATCATCCATTTTTACTTCTGTAAACAGATGCATAACTCCTGACACACTGAGGCTCTCAATATACCTCTCCTGCCTAAATGATCCTTTAGAGTACTATGACACATTGTTCCTATTTTTTACATCAACAGACTCACAAAATCCATGCGGACCTGCCATATTTACTAGCCCTGTTTCCTCCTCTTCAGTTAGGACTAGATACATAGAGTAGGCACCTAAAAACCATTTACTGAGTGGAATTCCACAGAACATAAGCAGCTTCTCTGGCCACTGCCTCTGTGACCACCAGCAGCCCCTTCATTAAAACAAAGCCCTTTCCCTTCACATGTGTTTTCCTTATAACCTTGTGCTGTGGAGGACAGAAAAAGACATTTGTACCTCATTTTACAAATGAAGAAGCTGCCACTCAGGGAGGCACGATAATTTGCCTTTATTCATAAGCAAGCACATGTTGAAGCTGGAATTTATTAGAGCTTAGACGTTACTGTTTGAAGAGAGATGGATGCCAGGTCTGTCTTCTGTTGTGGGTTTAAAATAGCTTATCAGCATTTTCTCTGCCTTGAATACATTTCTTAGAGCCATTTCATGCTCTTTCCTTTGATTTACTAGTCAACAGGGGGAGCTTGCAATTATTAATTTGACTAGATTGTACCCTCCCAGGGGGCAGAGATCATGCACTTTGATTTGCTAGCACAGAACCAGGCACACAGAAGGCGCTCAATTAAAAAAAAAATGTGTTAGTAAATTTGTTGAAAGAATTTGAGTATGGACAGAACCTTAGAAACTTTGATATAGAAAAAACAGATAAAAAATTCAGGCATGGAAGGCCGACTGCTCACTGTGTATGAATAGGAATAAAACGTTGACCTGGCTCCTGCATCTCTCTCTGGTGAGTCTGATTAGTTTAAGTTGGTTGCCCTGAATTGCATTCGCTTCAGGAGCCCGGACAAATTTATTATTTCAGTCTGCAAAGCTGAGGATGGATCATGGACCTTGATGCCTCTATGAGGCTCTGAGGAACCAAAGCATCATTAATCTTTCTTCTCTTTTAAATTCAGCATGCACATCCTGCGATGCAGATGGGCACTGCCGTTATCTCTGCAAATATCCTCTCCTCGTCCCTACCACCTCACCTCAGCCTTAGAGCTAAGTGGCTGCAAACCTTGGCATGCCTGGGAGTGGAACAAAGTCCCCAGTGCAGAAAGAGCTCCCTGGGGCTGACACCCACCTCCCTCACACTTCTGGCCTTCCTGAGCCGATGATGGAGTTAAGTGCCTCCTTTTCACTCACAGAGAGCAATAATCAAAGCCATAGACACTTCTGGGCATTGTACTCAAGCCAGGAGGAAAAGGAAGAAGACTACCGACTTCCCTGTAATCAAGGTACCCTTCCCTGAATCTTCCTGTTCCAGGTTTGGGCTGGGAAGGAAAGGTGGTGCCTTTCTTCTGGACCATCTTGTTTCTCTCCCAGGACCCCATTTTCTAGGTTCCAGGGAGCAGCATCTTCTGTGGAGCGTGGAGACCAGCTACCATGAAGAGAAACTAAGCTGTGACCTGGAACTCCTCCTTAGAGGTTAAGATTGAATCTGTGTCAGGTTGTGTGGCTCCTCTAAAATGATCGTTAACCATGGGTGATGTTTCTCTCCAGGAGACATTTAGCAATGTCTGGAGACATTTTTGGTGCTCACAGTTGTGACAGTGGGTATGCAACTAGTGTAGATGGATAGAAACCAGGAATGCTGCTGAATATCCTACAGTGTACAGCACAGCTGAGCATGAAATGCAAAGCAAAGGAAAACAAAATGCAAGCCCATGTAGATGAGAGTTTGTTTAGGTTTGCTGAATAGAGTCTTTTCAGTGTTAATAAGTTTAAACAGCTTTCATTTGGAGGTCTGTGGTTTATACTGAATCCACAATACCATGGGTCATTTGGGATTTGTTCACTGTGATTTTGCCAGGGTCTGTGGCACAGGGCCTGGCAAATGGTGTACTTTGGAAATGTTTGCTGAATAAAAGTACTGTTGCTGGGGCTGTTGTGGTATTAGGAAGTGACTCAGTTGATTAGCTGGTAAGGAGGAAATAAAGAAAAGTGATATCAAAAGAGTGGAATAGAGCCAAGAACTCAGCTAGGCCAAAATAGGCTCTACAGAGAGTAGTCCTTTGTCTAGAGATTTGAGGACCAGAACTTTAGCTACCCGAGGCAGCTCAGCCTGAGACCTCAATGAGGTAAAGGTCCCAAAGCATCCATAATTGGCCCTGACCCTTCCACTTTGCTGAACCTCACTCACTAAAGGTTCAGTACCTTCAGTGGCTCTTGAGGTGCTAGAGAGAAGATGGTTGATCAGTGCTTCGGGAGCCAGATTCTCCGGATCAAAGTCTGGTATTGGCTGGGCCTTCCTTGATGTTCCAGTCTTTCTCTGTCTTCCAAATGCTCTACTCACTGGTTAGTTTTCCTAAAATCAGTTCTGATATATCATCCCCATCTTATAAAACCTTCAGCAACTCCCCATGTTTTACCCAAGTGAGTCCAAACTCTTTGCTCATACCAATGTACCAAGCTTGCCATGCTCTGACCTCACTGCTCCTTTTCTTGCCCTTACCTTCTTTCCTCTGGTCCTTGTATCCCTTTCCATTCTGTCACAGTGACTTTTCCACAGACCCATAGAAGACCCATTGCTTCAGCCAAGCTAGATGATTTGCTTTCCCATGAGCAAGCCTCCTTGGTGTCATTGCCTAAGGGTAAACTGATGGTGTTACCATCTACCAGCTACCACATTACTCTAATGGTGGCTAACCTTGGTCCTATGCATTTCTCCTTTCACTGGTTCATTTTTCAGGGGTCCTTCAGTGCCCATAAATATGCAAATCACTTAACAATAATGGAGTCAGAATCCCAGAATAAATTCCTACTTCCTATCTGCTACTGCATAGGGGATGTGTGTGAATTAAAGAGATAATGCTGTCTGCAAAGTGCTTTCATCTTCCCAGAATGAGCTACATTCCTTCAAAGCATTATTCAGATTTCACGTTGGCTCCCATATGTGCTTAGCATAGCAAGGAAGACCTAGCCTGCTGAAAGCGCGGGCCTCAGTGCTTTGCTGAGCCATGGTCCAAACTAAGATATTTATGTCATTGCAAATGCTCTTGTGTTTATTATTTGCTTTAGATTTAAGTTTTAAGTTTAATCGAAGGTTTTCTCTGCCGTGCCGCTATCTTATGGAAGACACATTTGTCCCTTCAGGAGGCAGACTTTGAGGGTGCTCATGAGATCCCTATTTTATAGAGGCTATGATTAGATATGTCATCGCTGTTTTCCAGTCTAGAAATACATTTTCTTTTGAATATAGAAAAGGTAAATCAGGAAACTTCAGTTCTCAGAAAGAAAGGGGTCGAGGGTGGGAAAGTTTAGGATTTGATCAAGAGTCTGGGCTGCTTTGTTCATCAAATTCAAGAACAAGAGAAGTGAAATGAAAACTCTTCACAAATGGAAGCACAGTTAAAAGGAAATTTTGCTTCCCACCAAAAGCCCTGCTTCTCTGGCCACACAAAGCCTCGAGTTAATAAACCAAGGCGAGAAAGAGGAGGGGTTGTCACAAGAGTGATAGGAATTAGTATCCTTCAACCTGCAGTGCCATCCAACCAATATGGTATTTTGGAAACCTTTCTGAAGCTCCTTTTTCCAACCCTCCCTCCTATTTTTGAGAGTTTCTGGAGATATTTCACATACATTTGTGGACCCAGTTCTTATGGCTCCCATGGTTTGTTCTTTATTTCCCCTGTAGCTTACGTTGAGGCTACTGATGCCTCTCATCACTGGAGGTGCCTACACGTGTGAGCACAGAGCCACTGGTCACCACCTCCACCGGTCACCACCACCACCACTAGGACTGTGGTCATAGAGATCTGTCCAGAAGCCTCAAACTGCTGAGGCTAACCTTACCCTCCCAAGCTATACCAGGTGTTGCACTTAAGAGCTGGGAAGAATCTCTCTCCCTAGTGTAGGAATTACTCAATTACCTGGAGTAAAAAACAGTGATGTTTTTATATCCCCAAATCAGAGAGGTGGTGGTGTTGTTTGTTTTTGAAAGTGGGCCTTCATTTCAATCTCCTCCAGAAGGTTCAGGATAGGCTCTGAAGATCTACTACTATAGGCTCTACTATTCTACTAAAATGCCTATGTCTCTGTACTGAGCACTGGCCGACCTGTATGCCTTAATTCTCTCTTACCTTAGGAGTATACTCTTCCCCAGGAGGCAACAAGGCTCCTTTTGCAAACAGGCACATGATGGGCTGGTCCCACCAGACACACATCTTGGTATGTTAAGCCCAATATGGGACTCTTTCTACATACAGAAAATTGCAACTTATGGATCTTTTAGTCCCAGACATAGTGTATGTTAAAAACATCAAGTCCTAAGTTTTATTAGTTTTAATCAGAACTTGCTTGATTGACAGGAACAGGAACACCCTCAAGCCCACAAACCAACCCTTAATACCACTGATGTAGGCACTGAGGACAACTTGAGCCCCTGGAAGTTGCACCTTGGCAACCTCTGGGCCCAGAAACTATTCTCTCTGCCCATTACAGACTGTATGTTCTCCTTTCTGCTATTACAACATCTTCTCTCTCTTGGTCTCTCAACACCTTTTCTCTGTTTACACATGGACCCAAATTGCCAGTGGCCCATATCAGTATGTTTTCCATAGATCCAGCTAAACACAGCCCCTATCAATTATAATTCTCACAGAAGAAATTGTGATTTGGTACCTGCTAGCCATTAGAAGAGTTGGTTTTGGCTTGGATGTCTATTCTGCTTAAATTGGCGGTTCCTGAAGGTATGTCATGTATATAAGCATTGCTTTTTCCTCTCCAAAGTGTATTTTGACAGTGGGGCCCTGGGTGGGACAGTTGCCCCCCAAATATGGTTCCTATGCTCTGGAAGGGCAGGGCTTATGCTACAAAGTTCTTCAAATCCTCTATAGAGTCTTGCTCAAAGCAGACACTCAATAAAGGATTGTAGGAAAGATGTTGAGCAAAAGGGTCCTTGTGGTCTTGGACCCCAGGAGCCAGGTGGAAATCAGCTGTGTTACAAATTAGATTTGCTGTCCTATAGGATAATGGCAAACCACTAAGCTAGAAACCTGAAAACCTTCTGGCTAAGGGTGTATCCCACGCCTGCCAATACTGGGTTAATAGATTTTCAGGAGAAATCTTCTAATCCTGCTGGATATAATTTCTTTCTCAAGAGAGCTTAGGCATTGGAGGATAAATAACACTGAGAAAGTTTGGGTTCCCTTCAACTGATGCTGTGACTCCACTGCCTTTTAAAAGCCACTATGATTAACAGCTCTGAAATGTTCTTAATGAGCATTTCAGTCTGGGTTTACATATCCTTGAAAGAGTTAAGATTTCACCCAAGAGATTTCAAAACTGAATTAGCATGTGTACTTATTACTGTTGGACTGTGCAGCAGCAGACTTACTGCATTTTTAGCTGAGAGGCAAGTGGCTCTCAGGCTTAGGGCTCTGAGAGGTCTGAGCAGATCAGAGAGCATTAGGACAGCAGCTATGAGGACAGCATGTGAGCTCTGTCAGTCCAAATCAGGAGGTATGGCTTCATGCACCTCCACAAATTTGCATCTGAGCATTGAGCATCTTACAGTGGGTTGATGCAGGGGTGGAAGTAGTGGGCACTCAGGTAGGGGCATGTGATATGTGCCAGAAAATTGCTTTTATCTCTTGATAGATATTTCTGCCACGGGGTTTCCAGGAAACATACCAATCCACTATTACAAGTTAGTTTTCTTGGGGTGCATGGGTTGCTCAGTCATTTAGCGTCTGCCTTAGGCTCAGGTCATGATCCCAGGGTCCTGGGATCAAGCCCTGCATCGGGCTCCCTGCTCCATGGGAAGCCTGCTTCTCCCTCTCCTACTCCCCCTGCTTGTGTTCCCTCTCTCGCTGTGTCTCTCTCTGTCAAATAAATAAACAAAAATCTTTAAGAGTTAGTTTTCTTGATGTCAGTGTTCATTTAAAAAAAACCTGGTCCTTGGACAGTGGTATATAACTAATTTACTTTACACTACACAGTATTTGCCATGTGTCAGATACTGTTCTAAATGCTTAAGAAATACTGACCATTTTATCCTTGTAGCTAATCCATGATGTCATATGGTAGTGCTTTTTTTTATAGACAAAGACACCAAGGATCTAAATGGTTATGTAACATTCTCCAGGTTAGACAGCCATTTAGTGATGGAGCTGGGATTTGAACCCAGGAAGCCTTGTTCCAGTGTCTATGCCCTTAAACCCTGTGCTATGCATAGTGATTCACACTGTATTACTAATATCTTAATCAGGCTGAACCTGTCATCTAACTTTTCGGTGTCTGCCAGAAGACAAAGGAGTGAGTGGGTTGGTGGAAAGCATGAAAGCAGTGGGTCTTGAGTAGGGGATAAGTAAGGATGGGAGAGGAGGGAGAATGATATAGAAAGTTATGGAAGAGATGTTCAGGGAGGGGAATTGAAGAATGTTATAGACAAGATTTATTCAACTTCTGCTATGGGCGAGCTCCTTGACCTTGAACATTTTCACAACAAAGTTAGACATATATATGATGCCAAAGTAACCCTTTCAAAAGGAGTGTTAGATGCCACCTCAGTCCAGTGTTCCCTCCACTCGACTATAGTGCTTATATAACATGGTGAATTTGAGATACAAACTTAGGGTAGTAGTCCCCTGGTGCCTGTACTTGTCTGCTTTGCCTTTCCTTCATTCAGTTGGTGGCATCCATTGCCTTGGAGAGGAGTTAATACAGAAAAAAAGAGAGGGAAAGAGAGAAAATGCATTTAAGTTCCAGGAGTCAAGGCATTTTAAAACAACTTTATTGACATAAAATAAATTAGACATATTTAAGGTGCACAAAATTATGAGTTTTGACCTGTGTATACACCCATGAAATGGTCATTAAAATGAAGATAGCAAAACTGTTCATCACTCCAAAGTGCTTTTTGCCTTTCCTCCCTTCTCCCACTCCTGCCTTGTTTTCCTAGACAACTCTTGATCTGCTTTGGGTATAGATTAGCTTGCAGGTTTTTGAGAATGTTATATAAATAGAACTGCACAGTTTGTACTCCCTTTGTCTGGCTTCTTTCTCTCAGAATAATCATTTTAAGATTCATACACGTTATTTTATCAATAGTTAATTCCTTTTTATTGCTGAGTAATATTTCATTATATGACTCGCAGCATGTCTGTCCATTTACCTGTTGATGAACTTTTGGGTTAGTTCCAGGTTTGGGCTATTATATGTAAAGCTGCCATGAACATTTGTGTATAAGTCTTTGTATGGACACATGTCTCCTTCCCTATTGGCTAAATACCTAGGATTGGAATTATTCAGTCATGCTAAACTATTTCCAAAGAATTTTCACCATTTTACATTCCCTCATGAGTGTCTAAGTGTTGTAGTTCTTCTACATACTTGCTAACACATGGTATGGTCAGTCTTTTAAACTGCAGGCATTAAAATAAATATAAGTGGTATCCAGCTATGGTTTTAATTTGCATTTTCCTAATGATTAATGGTGGTGAGCATCCTTTCTTATATTTACTTGCCATCTGTGTATCTTTTATGGTGAAGTGTCTGTTCAAATCTTTGACCCATTTAAAAAAAATAAGTGTTTAAATTGAGTATTGAGAATTCTTTAAATGTTCTGGATACAATTCCTTTATCATCTTTGGGATTAACAAATATTTTATTCACATTTGTGGCTTTTAATTATTTTAGAAGTGTCTTTGAAGAACAGAGGTTCTTCATTCTAATGGAATGCTATATGTCAATCATTTCTTTTTGTGGGTGGTGCTTTTAGTATTGTGTTTAACAAGTCTTTGCCAACCCAAAGTTACAAAGCATTTCTTCCATGTTTTCTTCCAGAAGTTTAATAATTGTAAACTTTGCTTTTAAGTCTATGATCCATTTTGAATCAATTTTTTAAATGTAGCTTAAGGTATAGATTGAAGTTCTTTCATATGCCTGTGGATATCCAGTTGTTTCATTACCATTTGTGGAAAAGACTATCCTTCTCCACTGAATTGTCTTTTTCAAAAATTACTTGTCCTAAGCCTATTTGTTGTGCTGTTCTCTTTGTCTATCTTTGACCAATACCACCATACCTTGATTTGTGTCTTAAGATCAGGTTCTGTAAACCCTCCAACTTCATTCTTCTTTTTAAGGTGTTTTTGTTTGTTTGCATTGATTTTTGTTATTCAGAATCAGCTTGTCAATTTCTACAAAAAGTCTACTGGATTTTTGTTTGGGATTACATTGAATCTATAGATTGATTTAAGAAAAGTGGACATTTAAGCGATATGGATCTCTCACTCATGAACAAGGTAAACTTTCCCTTTTTTAGTTTTTTTTCTAATATCACAAACAATGTTTTATTGTATTTGTACACAGACCTTCACTACATGTTCTGTCAGATTTATGACAAAGTATTTCACGTTTTTAATGCTTTAATTAATGTATTGATTTTTAAAGCTTTGGTTTCTGATGTTCACTGTTGCTATATAGAAATACAATTAATTTTTGTAGACTTATCTCGTATCTGAAATCTTGTAAGCTCAGTTGATGGATTTTACATAGCCAATTGTGTCATTTGTGAATAGACAGTGTTATTTTTACTTTCAAATTTGAATGTTGTTTCTTTCTTTTTCTTTTTGCCTTATTACACTACCTAGAACCTCTAATACAGTGTTGAAAAGAAGAGGTGAGGTCAGATAGTCTTGTCTAGATTCTGATCTTAGGGGAAAGAATTCAGTCCGTTATCATTAGGTATAATGGTTATTAGGTGTATAGGTTTCTTATAGCCAGGCTGAGGCTTTATCAGGCTGAGGAAATTGTCTTCTATTCATAGTTTGCAGAGATTTTTTTTAAGAATAAGTGTTGGATGTCTTTCTTGGACTTGGGATTTGTGGAGCCCCTGGGATCTGTGAGTGTATAGTTTTCATCCAATTTGGATCATTGTTACCAGTTATTTGATTAGCTTTTTCCATCCTCCCAATCTCTCCTCTCTTTTGTGGACTCCAATTCCAAGCATACAGGGATGGTTTAGTTAAGTGCCCTTAAGTCCCTGATGCTTCCTTTATTTCCTTCCGTCTTTTTTCTCTCTTTTTCAGATTTGGACAGGGTCTATTACTATATCTTCAGGTTCACAAGTCTTTTTGTTAATATGGGCTAATCTGCCATTAATCTCATTTAGGGCATGTTTCATTTCTGACATTATTATTTTCATATCTAGAAGTTTTGTGTCTTTTTAATATCTTCCATGTCTCTACCTAACATTTTTCTTCTAGTTTCTTGAACATATGGAAATTTGTCATAGTAATGTTTGAAGTGCTTAGATATTAACTCAATCACCTGTTTTATTACTGAGTCAGTTCAAATTACTTTTTAAAGTCTCTTGTTATGAGTTGTATTTTCCTGTTTGTTTTCATGTCTGGTAATTTTTTATTGGATGCCAGATATTGTTAATTTTACCTTGTTAGGTGGTAAATATGTTTTCATGTCTATAAATATTATTGAAGTTTATTCTGGGATGTGACTGAATTACCTGGAAACAGTTTGATGTTTTCAAGTCTTGTTTTTAAGCTTTTTTAGGTAGTACTAGAGCTGCCTAACTACTGTGGCTAAGTTTTCTCCACCCCTGAGGTAAAACATTTCTGAGTACTCTATCCATGCTCCATGGATCATAAGGTTTTCCCCTATTGCTGGTGGGAACAGGAACTATTCTCAATTCTATGTGAGATGTCAGATTTTTTCCCCTTCCTTATTTAAGGGGGCTCTTTCCATGGTCTCAAGTAGTTTCCTTTTATCTATACTCATCAGTACTCAGCTGAAGTCTTACTGGGGACGTCTTCTTATTTCCTGAATTTTTCCTCTGTATAACACTCTCCTCTGTAGTATGTTGCCCTGTGAATTGTAACATTTTGCCTTCCTAAACTCCCAGCTCCATCTCCTAAAGTCACTGAAACTGCTGGGTTCTACTTGGATCCTCATGCACCCATGTACTGCAGCATTGAAACTCTCCAGGCAGTGAACTAATGCAATTGTAAGTGTCATCTCATTTGTTTTCCCTATCTCAGGAATTACTTTCCTCCACCCCCTGCCCCCCCGCTGATGTCTAATGTCTTAGAAACCACTGTTTCATAAATTTATTTATTTATTTCATAAATAGCTTTTTAGTTGTTTCAGGAAGGAAGATGAATGTGTTTCTGTTATTCCATCTTGGTCAGAAATGAAAGTTTAAGAGCCAAGGCTTTTGAATTAAAAGAGCCTGAGTGTTTGACTTTCAACTGCTAAGTCCTGAAAGACTCAGGGAGGGAGTAAAGTCTGAAGTGTGGATTTGGGAGTGTGCTTAATTTTGTGAGTCAGATTTCCTTTCTCATAAGTTAAGAATACCTGTGTGGCAGAGAGGATGATAATTAGGGGGGATGAAGAGCATTTTATGCTGGTAAATGTCTCTAAGAGAGGCCTTGCTCCTTGTCCCCTTCCCTCAAAACTGAATCTTCAGTGGTGCAATGGAAGAGTATACATGATAGAAACCTCAGGTTTGTAAGGATTCAAGAACAAAATGAGTTTGTGTTTCCACCCCAGCCCCTCACTGACAGGAACTAGAGGAGGTATAAGCCTCGTGAATTGCTATCCAGACCGGAAGGAGAGTGGAGATTACTATTTGGAACATGTAGACAGACCAGTCTGAGACCACCTTGCAGAATTTTCCCATACCTAGAGTGGTACATGTGGAAAATATTTAGGTGTCTAAGGTAGCTGAGAAATTCGGACCTGGGGAGAGGAGATTTCGTGTCTGGGCCAGGACAGCAATAATTGTGTAGACCATAACTGTGTGGAGAGGTCTGATGGGATATAATGTCTCCATGGAATCTAGTTGTGGTAAGCGACAACAATTAAGGACCAATTGTCTGTTCCCCACATCTTGACCGTACAATGTCCACTGAAACATAAACAACACACCAGAGGTAGAGCAGAAGCTGAGGATGGAGGGGCCGTGAGGGAGAGACTCTGAACTGACTGGGATTTGAGTTTGAAATAGAAATTGACTTTTAGGAAAATAGAGTGGGGTTTTTTTTGTTGTTGTTGTTTTTTGTTTTGTACTTGAGTTTGTGGCCTAAAATTTTATTGATTACTCATTTGCTCTCTAGTGAGTCTCACAGTAGGAAAATTATGGGGCTTATTTGGACTTGATTGCAGAGTGATTGACTAAGTTTTAAATGAGTATACCAAAATTTAGAGACAACTGTTGAGGTGTATGGCAAAAGAACTTTAAAGCATGTCTTTTCTGTACCAAATTAATTAAGTATTTGAAGTGGCGGGGTGGTGGGAGGTTGGGGTACCAGGTGGTGGGTATTATAGAGGGCACAGCTTGCATGGAGCACTGGGTGTGGTGAAAAAATAATGAATACTGTTTTTCTGAAAATAAATAAATTGGGAAAAAAAATTTTAAAATGAAAAAAAAAAAAAGTTATACCTGAGAAATACAAGTGACTCCTTTATGAATAAACATATGTGAACCCTTCAAGAAAGTTAACTTTCTATAGGGTAACAAAGTGGAATCAAGATGGTTCACTTCCCATTTGCCATTGTCACAGAGATTTAAATTCAAATATAGGCTTTATGTTACAGACTTTTGGAACATTTTTCAAATTAAAAAAATATGAATGGGGATTCTGTGAATAATTAAGTTCTTCTCTCTTTATCATTGAGTACTATATCTTTCAAAGTACTCATCTTGAGGACTTGTGCTCATATTTCAAAAATGATACCGCTATTCAAAATTCTTACACAATTTGTCTTCTGGAATTTTCTTCAGGAGTTATAGCCTTTTCTATTGAATTTTCACATTAAGGACTGTCTTTATTCTTTGAGCAAAGATTTGATTTCTTTGGTAGCAGCCAAAATTATTTAGAATTATGTCTAAGGAATAAAGAAAGCAGTCAAACTTAGTAAAGGTGTTTGTGGTCAAAAATAAAATGTGACTAAAAATAAATTAGACTTATTTTGGGGGGGGTGGGTAAAGAGGAGGAAACTAATAGATACTTTCAATAATTTTTTTTTTTGTAAACCAAGAAAGCCCTTCTTGAAATTAACTTTGTATGGAATTTTAAACAAAGAAAACCCAAAAAAGGGAATGATGCTCTGGTGAACATGCAGTGTGAGGCATGTGCTCCTCTCAAACCTTCCAAAATTACTCAGATGCCCCTGATACTCCACACAAGAGTATATAGTTAGCTACCACATTGTTGTAAGTGAGTGAGTTAGAGATATGATTTAAAAAACAGATTTAGGCAGGTTACCCATAGCCATGGCAAATAGTGATTAGCTATTATCAGACATTTCTGAATCAGAAGTAGGAAATACAAGGTGTGATTTCAAAGTAATAAGTGAGTTATTCATTATAACTGTAATATAAGGAAGGCTTTCAAGATAACCATTCAGGCAGCTAAACTTACCACACTTTACTTGCTGTCCTGTCATTGTAGTCTCCTAATCTTCACAGGTGATGTCCCTTAACTCTTTCCCACCCCTCCCTTCTGTCCCTTACCATTAAGCCTTCAGGCTCTCTGCCTAAGCACTTAGTTGAAGGGCTTAGCATTGATTCATTTCTGTCCCTGGCCCCACTAACTTTGAGCAGCCCATTTCCCCCATGACCAAGTCTAGGCCAGGATTAGATGAAGGTAGGTTTCCTGCTCTCCAGCCACAGTCTTCTTGTGATTATTGTCACTATGTAGACCTTTCATTCCATCTGCTTGGCCCCAATTTTTGTAGATTTTGAATTTAGTTTGGAACCTTAGCCCTGGCGTTGAATTGATCATCCTCAAAGCCCCTATTCGATCCCAACCAATGGTCTCATATTTGGTTTTCAGCCATAAAACCCTTCTATAAAATAAAAATCCTAAATAAAAATATAATATGTAAAACAGATTTAAAAAATGGAGCTTTCCTAGTTGGACAAAAGGTGAGAACTCCCATTTGCACAGCATCTTTCCTGGCATAGAGTTACACTCAGTAAATACTAAGTCTTAAATAATAAAAGTAGCAATAACAACACTAAGCATTAAAAGTTGTTCAAAAGCTACTCTAATGCTGCCTCCTTCAAGAAGACTTCTCAGATTCCCTCTTCCTTTTCTAAATGCTCATAATATTTTACTTTATACTGCTATGGTAAAATTTTCCACATTATGTCCTATATTGAAGTTATTTTTATTTTACCTATTGTAGTTTAAGTGCTTGAGGGAATACTCTCTAAAAATTTCATCTCTCTACTTTTCATAGAACTTCATATTACACCTGGGGCAGACAGATCCTAAGGTGACCCCAGTGATCCCTGCCTTCTGGTACTTATGGCCTTGTATAAGCCCTTCCCCTTGGATACTGGGAAGACTTGTGGCATGCTTCTAAATAATAGAATATGGCAACAGAGATAAGATGTCATTCTCATGGTTATATCACATTATAAAAGATTCCATTTGCTGGAATTCTTTTCATTGTTGGCCTTGAAGAAGGTAATGGTTATAAACCCTGTAGCCTCAAGGAGATAGCATTTCCCAAAACTCAAGTGAGGTGAGAGGCACTTTTGTTAAAGGCAGAAATTTAGAAGAAACTTCCTCAGTTGGGCCTCCAGATGAGACCTCAGCCCTGGTCAACATCATAATTGCAGTCTAGTGAGACCCTGTGCAGAGGGCTCAGCTAAACCATCTACAGACTCCTGACCTAGAGAAAATTTGAGGTAAGAAGGAATTACTGTTTAAAGTTGCTAAGTTTGGGGGCTCCTGGATGGCTCAGTGGGTTAAAGCTTCTGCCTTTGGCTCAGGTCATGATCCCAGGATCCTGAGATTGAGCCCCACATTGGGCTCTTTGCTCAGCAGGGAGCCTGCTTCCTTCTCTCTCTCTGCCTGTCTCTCTGCCTACTTATGATCTCTGTCAAATAAATAAATAAAAATCTTTAAAAAACTAAAATAAAGTTGCTAAGTTTGTGGTAATTTGCTGTGCAGCAAGGAAAACTAGTACAGGTATGATGTAAAAATTTAAAGTCTTCTTGATCAAAAAGGATGGGTACCAGTTCTGTGATATTTAAAAATTATTTGGTGAGTAATTTTCAAAGCATTTAAGATACTTCTAAAATCCTATTTAAAAATCAAACATTTGTATATGGCAAAAACTAATAGAAGTTGGGTTACAGAAGCAAAAAAGCAGATAAAAACCTGGGAAAGGCATTTTAAAAGCCTTTCTCAGCAAAAGCTTGATTTCCCTGATATGTAAAAAGCTAATGAATCAGTAAGAGAAAAACCCTAAACCCATTAAGAAACTAGCAGAGATATAGACAGCAGACAGAAACATAAATACAAATGGCTCTACAACATATGAAAAGGAACTCAACTTCATTTAAGATAAGAACAAAATCAAGACAAAATTACAATGGGATATCATTTTCCACTTACCACATTGGCAAACTTTTTTAAAAATTGATAATACACTCTGTGGTGAAGAGGTAGATAGCAGGTACTGTCATATGTTGCTTGTGTTGTTACAACTTCTGTGGAAGGCAATTTGCAATGCTTATTAGAATTAAAAAAACAAACATACTCTTTGACCTAGCAATTTTACTTCTAAATTTTTATTCTACAGTTGCACTCAGCTTCTGTGAAAGGACTTGTGATTTTAGTATTCTTTGTATTAGTGCAAGATTAGAAGCAAGCTAAATTTTTTAGATTATTCTTATCAACACAGGACTAATTAAGTGATTTTTGGTATTGCCATACAATGGAATATTTTATAGCAGTTAAAAAGAATATACTGATATGGAATGCTCTCCAAGGTATATCAAATGAAAAAAGCAGGATATACAACACTTCGCATAATAGTCTACCATTTGTGTTAAAAACACCTGCTTTATAAATCTTCCTAGAATATATGTAGAAGAAGACTAAACCGTAATAGCAGTGGTTGCCTCTGAGACTGGGTGATTGCGAGACAAAGATGTAAAGAGATTTCTGCCTGTACATCATTTTATACTTTTTAAATTTTGTACTCTGTATATGTGTTGCCTTTTTTACTAAAAATGCTTATGAACACATATTTGAAACACATAACTTTTAAAAAATGGATAGAGAATTTAATAAAACGTGTTATTCCCAAATAATAAATAACAAATAAGGTACCCCAAATCTGAGGCTTCTGAATAGCCTCTATGGGTTTAGGGGTGAAAGAGATGAATTTTACAAGCCTATGATATTTCACAGTAGTACATTTCTTACCAACCAAAAACCCCTAGGGAAATCAGCTGAATACCTTATACTGTAATTTTAGTTTTTCATTTCCTTGTGTAAAAACACCCTGGGAGCTTTGCCACAAAAAGGAATTCCCTGGGATTTTAAGCCAGCATGGTTTAGAGAAGTCCTAACTTCAAAGTTAGGTTCCCTACATGCCGACCTATGGGTGGCATCTTTCAAAATGAAATAATTGGAATTCAGTGGAAGTAGTGGCAGCCATACCTGGGGTTTGGTGTTGGAATAGCAGGAAATGCAGTCTGACACCTGGCAACACAGAGCTGTTACAGACAGTATTGTCAATTGAGTGTGTCCTTGATCAGTCTGAAATGACTTTAACATTGAATCTAATCTGTATATGCCTTGAGACCAAGTGTTAGGAATGACCTTACAAAGAGACCAGGGGGTAGGGAGAGCACCCTTCCCATAGTGCTGAGATGAAGAGGGCCTGTTTACTGCCATGAACTCCCTCCATCCCCCTGCCCCCTCAAAAACCCCCAACATGACTGTTTCTGTTGAGTTCTTTCCCTCCAGGTCTAGCTGTCAAGGCCATGTCAATCTCACCTACATGGTGGAATCGAAGGCCTTTACTCCAAAATATCACTCCACAATATTAACTTCATTACCCATTGGTCCATAGTTCTAGCCCATTTGGGTCCAAATAGCTTTTCTGATCTCACACCTTGAATTCTAATTCTTTCCCCACAGAGTTCACACCTTGAATTCTAATCACCTTAGTTAAGAAGAAACCTTGGAGACACTTGACATCTTGCTGAGGGCAAGAATGTAGGAGAAGTTGAGGAGGGGCCAAAGACTCACTTTACTGCCTCTACCCTTCCTAGAGATGGGCCCTGGCTGAATATCAGAAAATTATCTTCGATACAAGTCAGCTTGGCTCAGGCATCAGAGAAGACCCTTATGCGACAGCTAGCCTGTTTCTGAAGTCCCTGGCACCCTCTGGGGCTCAGTACATTCTTATTGATTAACTCTGTTCTGAACTAATTGACCCTCCTTAAAAAACGGCCATAATTAGTTTTCAAGTTCTAAAGGAAAGTTGATATAAAGAATTCTATTTTCAGTGAGAGCCAGCACTTGAATTTTCAGAGGTTCACTTCATTTTCTACCCTTTACTAAGTTTTTGTCCAGTTCATTAGTTACATTTACAGGAAATGAAATAAGAGGGGAACAGAGGAAACTCGCCTTTGTCAAAAACAGTTCTGGTAAAGGATTTTGTTGGCAAGTATTTATAACCGCTGGCTTATAAAAGGCTCAAGATTAACTCTGGATTTAATTTATCTGAGCTATATATTTCCCAGTCCTCAGTAAATGACCAAGAATTGATTCTGGGTGGTGACAAATCTGATCACCATCACATTTGAGTGCCCCTGGGGGATTAGGCGAGGCATTTTAATACCAAAGTACAAAATAGGTTCCTGCCCTGCTATAAACACACACTGGAACAGGAAGGAGATTACAGAGTGGGCCAGCTGGTGGACACAGTCCATGTCCCTGTCCTCTGAGGTTTCTGAGCCCCACCTGCCACTTGATGGGCAGTCACTAGATTGACTGGAATCTACCCAGTCAAATTCAAGTGTAGATATACCTCTAGTATTCCCACCAGTGTTTGTGAAGAGTTTACAATGATGCCTGGCTTCTCAGTGGTGGCCAGCGCCTCTCAGGACAGCAGTGAAGACACTGACTGATTTGGAGGTGAAGATAGTGAGCTGCTAATCAAGGTCCCTTTTGTAAGATGATTGGGTCGATCTTAAACAAACTATGATTATGATTTTAACCAACTGTAAACTACTGTGGATTCTGCATATCGGGATGCACTGACATCTTCACCTCTAAATTATGTTTAATGAGACTCAAATGAACATTTGGCAGCATTGGTGCAGATCAGCCTAGAAAAGCTGACCCTGTTTTCAAAGTTTCCCAAAGTATGCTTTCCTTCTGTATCCTTTGTTGCAGCCGCCTTTCTATATCCTGACTTCTCTTTCTTCTTTCTTTTCTATTCTAGAGAGACAACTTTCATTTTCTCAAAATATTTAGGCAGTGAATACTTTTTCTTTAGAAAATCTCAGGCTGGTCCCATGGTCCTTAATGGAGTATAGCCACTCTTCATTTTCAAAGTTTGGCATGGTTTCACCCTCCTTTTATCTGTACCCAAGGCACTTTCCTATTCCCTAGATTATTTGTCATCTCTAAATCCAGATGGTATAATTTTCCTCATTTCACTTCTTGCAAACTGGGATAGCTTTCCAGTTAGCAACTTGGGCTCTCTTTAGAACCCCACTTCCAGATCCCCTTTGTAAAGGTCCTAAAAACACACCCAATATCAAAAATTGGACATTTCTGTGAGTGTCCTTGCTCTGGAAAATAGCATTCAGGGGCAAGGAGCTGTACCTTCAGTGTGTGTTAGCTCTTCAAAGATGGCCCATTTCTTAAGCTCACTTTGATGTGCATAACAGGCCTGGAATGGAAGGCAGTGATCTTTGGTGAGCTTGTGGAGCTCTCAAGGAGAGAGGGCTACTGGCTTTTGGTACATCCAGATGGAACAGGACGAGGCAGAAATGCTGAATGGGCATATTTAGCAACACCAGGAGCGTTGTCCCATTAGTCAACAACTTTAAGCAGAAAACATTTCAAGTTTGGGAAAGAGGCATGAATTTTGTCATGTGAGGCACATGTCCATTTTCTGCAGGAGGTGTGTTTCAATTAATTTATTACATATTCTTTCCCTCAGAAAGCTATGCAGATAAACACATAGAGACCTACAGCTTTTTCAAAGCTTTTCCAAAAATTGGGGCAGTAAGAGAAGAAGCACAAGGAAGAAAGATGAGGTTTACCTATTTACCCTAGATGTCCACACCACCAAATAGAGCCATAGGTGTGAATTGTATAGCATTCTGTGTGTGTATATGTGTGCACGCATGTGCACATGCACAACCACGATGTGACTTGTGACTCCAAAGTAATAGCAGATTGCCACACATGGTTTTTGGAATCTTTCTTATTACATTACTGTCTCAGCCTGTACGTATGTGAATCCTGTGTGTGTAAGTATACATGTGTATGTACACACAAGCTCACTATGTATAACCCAAAGTGCCAGCATTAGGGAGGCTGCAGTGGGATGATGAAATGTGAGCTTTGCGGTCTGTGTTGTATATGTTTACATCAAGATTTGGAATCCAGGGACCTGCTGTTTTCATTGTGGCTTCGTTCTCAGCACAGCCTGTTTGGAAATGCTCCGGTCCCAGAGAGCCAGGCTCCTTCATGAATGGGAAATGAGATGCCTCCTCCTTTCAGGCTGCCAGAGATGCTGCTCCCCTCCGGCAATCTTCTCTATTTTTAGAAAACATGTGCTGAACTTGTAAATGGGGTTTCCCTCGCTGGTAAGAGTACTTTTGTTTTGAATGAACAATCATACTCTTTCCTAGCATGAGGTCCTGGGGTGAGTGTCAAGGATCCCTTCCTGTCAGGATTCTTGCGGCGTTAGGCGGCCCTGTCCGAGAATCCTTCTTTGTGAACACCAAGCCATACCACCAGCTCCCCAATATGTAATAAACAATTCCCTCACATTGCAAAGAAGAGGAAAACAATCAGAAGTACCCATATGTGCAGCAGTTTCGTCGCCACTGTGGGGACGCTGTGCCTTGCTGGGGTTGGAAGTTTTCCCTGAGGTCTCCGGCCAGCCGTCTCACCAGCTGGGGCACCTTGGATGGGCTGCTTACCCCTCTCTGTGCCTCAGTTTCTCCCTCTGTACTCTGAACCTCATGTGGTTGTTGGGCATATTCAGGGAGATAATACGTAAATAATGCTTAACCCACTACTTGTGTTCATTAGCTCTCAGTACTGCTGCTGCTGTTCCAAAGGGCAGCTTTTAATGGGAAATGAGCCCTCTTCGTACAGCTTCCAGTGTAAATTTAAGCATAAACACTCCTCCAAAAATGCAGTGCTTTTTCTCCAAATCTTAGCCTGACCTCTTTTTCCTAGCCAGCATTTAGGTTTTTGTCGTCGTCGTCGTCGTTGTTGTTTTTAATCAGAATTGAGCCTATTCTAAGAAAACCAACCTGAGAAATTCAGGCCCTTTGCCTTGCTTAAAACCCTTTGTCGATGCTAAATCATCTATGGGAAAAAAATGCAAATTCCTAAGTAGGCGATCAAAGGTTCTTCACAGTATGGCTATTGTCCATACTTCTTTGTCATCATTCCACTGGGCAGCCTTCCATCAGTACTCTATGCTGCAGTGGTGTGGAATCAGCCCTGGTTCTGCTACACCACACGTATAGGGCCTCTGAAAGCTGCTCTCTCTGCATGGACAGCTGTTGTCCCCTCTTGGCTTTTTGGGAGCGCTCTGTCTGGCTTCACCTTTAGTGAGTCTTCTAACATCAGATCAGCCATCAGACAGATCAGCCTACTGTCTCCACATCTGTGTCTTGGTCATATTTTCAGTTTTGTACTCATCACCTGGTGTTGCGGTGCATTTATGTATCAGTTTGTTTTTGACTCGACTGAGATTCTTGCGAGCAAGGACAAGGTCTTGTTTGCTTCTGTATTTCAGTGCTGAACAAACAGCACAGACTTGGTGATTCAAGAAATGTTCATTTCACTGTTAAATTGAAACAGGGAGGAAATATTTACATGATTAAAGCAGACACTGCAGTTTTTTGTTTTAATCTTTTGGGTTTGTTTTTTCTTCACAAGAATGAAGCCAGCTATTATGTTTAAAATATTTTGTAGAACAAGGCACATTTATATAAATGAAGAGTAGTTGAAGCAACAGCACGGTTGAGGTTTCTAGGATTAAACTTGTTTGCTTCAATCAGTATTGCTGTAAGGGCTATGGGAAGGAAGAAATGGAATAAGATATATTCTGTTTCCTTAAGAAACTTCTCTTTCTGGAAGGGACTAAGACAAAGAGAGTAGAAGTAGAGCAAAATTTGCACCATTAAAGGTGAACTAAAAAGAGTTCTGGAGGTTTGAAGAAAGAATCAGCCTAATGCAATTGGGGATCAGGAAGAGGTGTTGTCATGAAGAAGTGTTCATCATCATTAGCCATCAGGGAAATTCAAATCAAAGTCACGTTGAGATACCACCTTACACCAGTTAGAATGGTCAAAATTGACAAGGCAAGAAATAATAAACGTTGGAGAGGTTGTGGAGAAAGGGGAACCCTCTTACATTGGTGGTGGGAATGCAAGATGGTACAGCCATTTTAGAAAACAATGTGGAGATTCTTCACAAGTTAAAAATAGAGCTACCCTGTGACTCAGCAATTGCACTACTGGGTATTTACCCCAAAGATACAGATGTAGTGAAAAGAAGGGGCACATGCACCTCAATGTTCATAGCAGCAATGTCCACAATAGCCAAACTGTGGAAAGAGCTGAAATACCCTTCAACAGACAAATGGATAAAGAAGATATGGTCCATAAATACAATGGAATATTACTCAGCCATCAGAAAAGATGAATACCCAACTTTTGCATCAACATGGATAAAACTGGAGGAGATTATACTGAGTGAAAAAAGTCAAGCAGAGAAAGTCAGTTATCATATGGTTTCTTTGTGGAATATACGGAATAGCATGGAGGACATTAAGAGAAGGAAGAAAAAAAGGAAGGGGAGGAAATCAGAGAGGGAGATGAAACATGAGAGACTCTGGACTTGGGGAAGCAAATTGAGGGTTTTGAGAGGGGAGGGAGTGGTGGGATGGGTTAGCCTGGTGATGGGTATTAAGTAGTCACATATTGCATGGAGCACTGAGTATTATATGCAAACAATGAATCATGGAACACTACATCAAAAACTAAAGAAGCACTATATGGTGACTAACACAATGTAATTTTTAAAAAGGAAGAGGTGTTGTGTGGAGGTGGCAGTGTTGGGGATTGGCTCTGCTGTGTAGATGGGCTGTACTAGGCAGAGATGGGTAGGAAGAACATTCCAAGCAGGAGGGACAGTGTGCCTAAAGACCTAGAGGGGCCTAGCAGGATATATACTTAACGATCACCAACCACCTACCTGGCTCCAGGTTATGTTCAGTATGGGAGTATGGTGAGAGAAAAGGCTAAAAAGCAAGTTTGTGAGTATTTTCAAAGGATCCAAAGTCCCAGAATGAGGAAATTGAACTTGACATAGTAGGCATTGAGGAGCAATCAATATTTTTGAGCAGGAGAGTGATGTATGTAGAAAGTTTCAGAAAATTCTGCTTGTCAGTATATATAGATTGTGCTGGAGAAGGAGAACCTAACCATGGGGATAGGTGATGAGAGATTATTGCATGTGTGTAAATGGGAGGTGCTAGCAGTGGAATGAAATAGCTGACAGGTCTTGCAGAATCAAAACAAAGAGAACATGGCAGTCATTTTGGTGTGAGATGAGTGAAGAGAGTCTCAGGTGATGCTTGGGTTTAAAGCCTGTGTTCAAAAGGAAATGGTGGTATTATTAGAGAAATTTGATCTCCTGGGGAGGAAGTTATATTGTTAGCAAACTGGTGAATTTGGAGGGGGCTATGTCAAGTTGAAGGGCCTCTAGCTAGGTCTGAAGCTGAGGAGAAAGTTTAGGGTTAGAGCTGTGCATTTCTAACAGTCACTGACCTCAGGGGGTGGATTTTGTACCTAGGAAGAGAAGGTAAAGAGAGAAGAAAACCAAGTATAGAGCCTTAGAGAATTACCTACATTTAAGGAACTGAGAGAAAAGAAGGGCTGATGAAGGAGAACAGCGATAGGAATAGAACCAGGGAAGACAATGGAGTATCATGGAATTCAAGGAAGAGCTTTCAACGAAGGGAGAATGCGTCAAGGGAGCTCAGGTTAATTCACTTTCTGACACATAGTTTAGAAATTGATTGATTTGGGTTTCCATAGCTCGTTGAAGCGTCCTTTGTAATTATTGGTGTATGTATCTGCCTCCCCTTCCAGACTGGGAGCTCCTTTAAGGTAGAAACTGGTCTTACTTGTGTTTTTGTCTCTAACACTAACAGAGTACCTGGAATATAGCTAGGGCTCAATGAATCTTTGTTGAATGGCTGAATACAGAAACAAAGCAACAGAGAAGATGAAGACAAGGTAAAACCCATTGTGCTTGAAGAAGTATGGCTCTTGAAAGGAAAGAGCGAGCATCTGAATAAATTTCTGCTCTTGAGAAAGGAAGAAAGAGTCTGTGCATGAGTGGTTCAAATGTGAACACTTAAAAAATTCTGAGTCCTCCACTATGGCATGAAATTCATCATCCAAAGCCACAGATTTAAGCGTCATGATTTGTGAGGTATTGCAGTGAAATTATCTAGGAAGTAAAGAGTTCTCTAACATTCCAGCTGCCTGAATTCAACTGGCCACATGATTAATGACATTGTGAGACACATCCAGGGCCTTTCATTTCCCAAGCACTTTATAAACATTGAGTAATCTCACAATGCCCTTGTGAGATATTATCATGTTCATTTTCCATATGGTTAACTGAACCAAGGAGGTTAAATGACTTGCTCAAAGGCCACAGTGGAAGTCAACGACATCAACCGCTCAGAACGATGGAGCTCCCAGTTCCCACACCTCACAGTAGATTGCTGAAACGAATCCCACTCCTATACCATTAGGAAGCCTGACTGACAAGCCAGTGCTGTAATAGATCATACTTTATAGCTGAGATAAGTGAGGATTAGCATGCTGTCTCATGCAGGTCAGGGTAGGCCCTTGGAAAGAGAGAAAACTATGCTTTCCAAGACCATGTGAAGTGATGTAAGATGTGTCTGGAAAAGAAAGAGCAGAACCAGACATGGGTGAAATTTCTTCTATGGATTTCTGAAAACCTTTGTTAAGATGGGAGTTGGAGTGTAGGTGGAGAAAGGCTGGCTTTAGGGAATATTGATGAGCATCTTAAATCTGAACCATCATGTCCCCTTACCTTTCCTACAAATATTTGCATTCTTCTTTATTATTCGGTTTTGATATTGTCTTTTTACACTACTTATAGCTTTGTATTTCTTAGTCGAATTCTCCTTTGTTCTAAGAAATGGCAAAATATCACACTGTCAGCCCCTATGCGCATGGCCTTTAGGAAAACCACAATCTTCTGAAGAACTGGTACAGGAAAAGGTGAAATTTGACAGTCTTTATAACTGGGTAATTCGCTAGGTTGGGATACATGTCTTTGATTTGCAATATATTTGTAGCCAAGTCTTAACACTTCTTTGTACTTTAGTTTTTTCCAAATGAAATAAGAGCATGGAGAGGAAGCTGTTGGTTACTTGTTTGTATTTCCCTGGACTTTCCCCTATGGTACCATACTGACCCAGTGACTTGTTATTGCAAGCACCTGACTGCCTGAGAGCGGTCTCCCACGGCTGGCGCATGCTCAGCATGGGCTGGGGCAGGTCAGAAGTGTGGAGAACTAGTGCCCTGCGAAGAGACCTTCCATGGAGACGGATAGGAATCGGTGGAACAAGACTTGAGCTTCCTCACTTCACAGGTGTGTTCTGTGCTGCCTCCCAGAGGTCCTAATCAGGACTGCATGTGAATCAGGTACACAGTTACCCACAGGAAATTGGTAATACACACCCATATTGCCTTCCTTGCCTTCCCTGTCTTGCTTCCCAGCTCTTCTAGCAGAGTTTCCTGGGATCCTGGTCCAAACAAACCCTTTGGACTCAAATCCCTGTCTCAAGGTCTGCTTCTGGGCCAGCCCAACATAATGCTTATAGCTTTAAGAGCTACAGGGACATCAAGGTTGGTGAGGACTTGAAGTCCTGATAATAATCAGTCGTGTGTGTAGCACTGCTTGCAATGCACTTTCATACTCATTTTCTCATTAGATTCTTAAAACTGCTAGTGAGCTATGATGACCATTATTATTATTATTATTATTATCCCTATTTATTGTGATGGACATTGAACCTCTGTGGGGTTAAATGTCTTGTTAAAATCTAGTAAGTTGCGCCTCTGGTCTTTAATTCAGACCTTGGTCTCCAAATCACCACCTGCTTCCACTAACCAAGAAGGCCTATAAGATGACTTCTAGTGCTCTGCCAAATGTAGATTCCGTTAGTGTGGTTGAATGACTATGTAATCTCTACTTACTGATGAATTTCATGGAGACATTCTAACTATATATATATATATTTATCTGAGAACTTTGATTAGCCACCATTGTGCTTTAAGGTAAATTAAACATTTATATTTAAATTATATCTTGATTCCCTTTAGAGAAATATTACACGTCATCAAAATCAGTTGTCCTTCAAACATTTTATGAATCATTTTTATAGTTTGTGTACTTTTTTTTTCAAATCATAGTTTCCTAGAGTTAGAAGAAACCTTAAAATTTAGAGATACTGAAATCTCATCTATAGCATCTTTAACAGGCTACCCAGTTCCCACTTTCACATTTTTCACAATGTCACTGTCACATGAGGGGGCTCATTTCTTTCTTTCTTTCTTTTTTTTTTTTTTAAAGATTTTATTTATTTATTTGACAGAGAGAGATCACAAGTAGGCAGAGAGGCAGGCAGAGAGAGAGGAGGAAGCAGGCTCCCTGCTGAGCAGAGAGCCCGATGCAAGTGTGATTAAGGCTGTGTAAATAAACATAACAAGTCTAATCTTCTGTTTGGGGCCTCTTTCTGTGTTAAATAATTCTTGAAGTCCATCATTTTTTCCTGTGTTAACATCTGTCTATGTAATTTTACTCTGAATAGGAGTGGCTGTACTGGTACGTCTAACACATAACTAGTTCTTCATTATGTTGCAGTGGTTCTCTTTATAGGTCATGTTTTCAGCCCACCAGAAGGTCCCAGAATTCACGACATCTTTTAGTACATTGGCATATTCTTAGACAAATATCATTTTCCTTAGGTCTCTCTTTAATACAGGAGTGTGTTACTTTACCCTTACCTATGAGCTTTCACTTGTTATTGGATTTATTCTTAGTTATTTCTTATTTGCTCTTCTTCTTTGGTTTTAAAATGGTGTGTATTAGTTGAATTCATATTTTGAAAACACTGTTTGAGATTTGTTTTTTGTCTTTGAGGTCTTATTTTTTCTTCTTCTTTTTTTTTTTTCAAAGATTTTTATTTATTCATTTAACAGAGAGAGATCACAAGTAGGCAGAGAGAGAGGAAGGGAAGCAGGCTCCCTGCTGAGCAGAGAGCCCGATGTGGGACTCGATCCCAGGACCCTAAGATCATGACCTGAGCCGAAGGCAGTGGCTTAACCCACTGAGCCACCCAGGCGCCCTTATTGTTTCTTCTTAAAAGAAATTGCAGTTTGGCGGGGAGATGGGGACTGAATTTTTTTTTTTAAGATTCAAAAAAAAATAAATAAATAAATAAAGATTTTATTTATTTATTTGACAGAGAGAAAGAGAGAGATCACAAGTAGGCAGAGAGGCTGGCAGAGAGAGCGGGGGGAAAAGGCTCCCCGCTGAGTAGAGAGCCCGATGTGGAGCTCGATCCCAAGACCCTGGGATCATGACCTGAGCCGAAGGCCACAGAGCCACCCAGGCACCCCAGGGACTGAATTGTTTTGAGGAGGTGGAAAGCACTCTTCTCCATATTTCTGCCCTGGATACCCTACTTGAAGACAGTTTTTTGGCCTTGTCCCTCTTCTCCGGCCTTTTCTCCACCCCCAGTTCCTACAGTCTTCTTTCTTTAGCATCGATCTCTGCAATGCAAAGGACATGGATTTTAGAGTCTAGCAAATGTGGATTTTTAATACCACTTCTATCACTGTATTAGTTCTCTTGAGATGCTGTGACAAGTTGCCACAAACTGGGTGGCTTTAAAAAACAGAAATGTATTCCTTCACAGTTCTGAGGGTCAGAGTTTGAAGTCAAGGTATTGACATGGCTGTACTACCTCCAGGGTTCTTGGAGAGAATTCTTCCTTGCCCTTCCTGCTTGTGGGGGCTTTTAGCATTTCTTGTCTTGTGGCTGCTTTGTCTTCACATCACATCTTCAGAGACCCTTGTCCCCAAATAAGGTAGCATTCACAGGTTGCAGGAATTAGGAGCTCATATATCTTATGGCCACCATTCAGCCCATTACAGCCACTCTTACTATGGTTTTAAGCATATGAGCTTCCATTTTCATCATAAATAGGAACTGGAATTGTCCACATTATAGTATTGTAGTGGTTTAAATGAAATATATAAAGAGCTTACCACATAACAGGTACTCAGTAAATTTTAGTTACTTATTTTGCCTTCTGATTTATTGACCTCTCAGGTTCTAGGTGTGTTATTCAGGAACAGGCACTTAATCTTTCCAACCTTTAGTTTTCTGCATCTTATACTGAGGCATTAAAACACTTTTCTCACAACATCTTTGGAAGGATCCAATGAGATAATATATGTGAATGTGACTTGTCAACCAAAGACTGTTATAAAAATGCAAGTTGCTACCATCTTATTATTAGTGTATGTTAAAGTTGTTGCCAAGTAGAAGTCTCAGATATTCTTCCCATGAACAGCCACTTAGCCAAGTCTCTTCTAGTCTATATTTGTTTAACTGATTTTTTGAAACCAAATATAGTATTTTATATCCTGTTGAATCTAGTCTTATTTATCTTGGGCCAGCATCCCGTCTGTCAAGTTTACTTTGAGTCTGTATTTTGGGAGTTATTTATTGGCCAGGTTATCCCTTAAAGCTTTGGGGCTCCTGCTGGCAAGAACATGTTAGATTATAGTGCCTAGAGCATTCAAAGAGTGTGAGTGCTAAGTTCCCCATCACCCACCCACCTCACCTCACCCACCTCACCTCCCCTCACCTCCTGGCTTTCCTCAATTTATATGGCATTGAAACTCCCCAGTTTAATCTTATTTTTATTGAATATACTATTAGAGCACTAACTGCTCCCACTTCTCTAAATTTTTCTAAGGTTTTATAACTGTATATAAAGGACTTAAAATTTAAAATGAGGAACAAAAAACCCCTGTAGTATATATGCATATCTATGGACAAAGCAATCAGAAAATTGCCTTTTGTTTTCCTAACAGAACACCAGAAAATCATTTGTTAGTGTCAGAGTCAGATGTCTGGGTTTTTAAGTACATCATGCATCCCCCAACACACACACACACACACACACACACACGCATGCACACACACGTCATGGGTCTATAATGTTTTAAAGTTCCTATTTGTTAGGACATTTGGTTTAAATAGAGTTTGAGTACCTTCATTCCTTTTTAATACCATCCTTTTAGTGATCATGCACATACGGAGAAAACTTACACACAGACATCCACACCAGCAGAACCCTATTAATGCAGTCTTCAGCAAGGATGAATTTATAACTCAGGAATGAACAGCTAAATCTCCCATCACAGCTCGTCCACTTTATAGAGCAACAGAAACTGACCTGGGGGCCTGGAAGCATTACTGTTTATTAGGCAAAGCATTTACAATACCCTCATTTGCAGAGATGTTTCTGTCAGGGTAATACCAAAACGAAGAAAATGGGAATAGCTATGAACTTGTCAATCTTTGGTCTTTCAAATGTAGCATTTCACAATTTTGTTATCTACTGCAGACCTTAGAGAGGCAAGAGTCTGATGAATATCTTTCAACTCCTATTAAGATCAAACTCAGCAGTCTGTAGCTTGTCAACTGTCGTATTCATGAAGAGCAATAGATCACCTCTGAAACCGTTGAGAATAAGGAAGATGGTGGCTAGATAAAGGTTATTGTGCAGCAGCAGAATATGTAATGGAATCTACTGGCAATTTCAAACAATGTGGCATTATAATATGTTCAGTTTTTTTTTCCCCCAGAATTTCAGACTGAGGTTGAGGATACAGTTGCTGAGATATAATCGCTGTACTAGAAATCGATGTGGATATGAATGCAAATGAAAGAAAAATGAGATTCCCCCCCACCAGAAGAGGTCCCTTTTTGCCTATCAGTATTTATCAGTCACTGAGGAAACAGAATACCGCTTCCCCAGATCTAATACCATACTCTGTCCCAGCTAGTAACACACTCATTTAAATTAAGCTTTAAAGACAAAAGTCCAATCAGCAATCACAGTCAAGGTATTATTTCAATCAAAAGATTTTTTGAAGGGTGGATTGATTAAGGAACAAGTTAAGCAATAAAAATAAGGAAGTAGCATAGTAAAGTAGGAAATAATCCCTTGGGGACTTAGAATGGATAGTTCTAGGGCTTAAAAATAAGGAAGAACTTTAAATACCCAGTACTCCAAAGACAGCAAAATTTTCAAAGATGTTGACAATGAATATTGCTTTGCTATTTAATTCCCCCTTGGACCCAGCCCCACTTTCCTCCCTAAGGGACTGATTGCTTCACTTAACTGAAGGCAGAGCAGATGTGACTTTAGGGGTGGTGGGAAGAGAATAAGCCAGAAAGTACCACCCCTTCCCTAAAAATATTTCTCACCAATCCTTGAAATTCTAGCCTTTACATTTGTGTTTTAAATGGAGTCATTTTATCTTCCCAAAGTCTCAGTAAAAATGCATCTATCTTGAAATGCTGGCACTCATTGACCCAGTGCTTTCAAACTTTATTATGCAGGAGAATCATCTGGGGAAGTTGATGGTGGTACAACTCCTGGGGCCCAGCCTCAGAGATTCTGATGTGGTGTGTCTGGGGTGGGCTCCAGGGATTTACTTTTTTAATAAGCTCTCCAGGTTAGTGTGAAATGTGGACCACACATTGAGAAACCCTGTCCTTGACCATTTTAGCAGGACTCGATCATAATCATATATTTTTTAGATTATTTAGTTATTTATTTGTCAGAGAGATAGAGTACAGGCGGGCAGAGTGGCAGGCAGAGGCAGAGGGAGAATCAGGCTTCCCGTGGAGCAAGGAGCCCGATGTGGACTCAATCCCAGGACGCTGGGATCATGACCTGAGCTGAAGGCAGCCGCTTAACCGACTGAGCCACCCAGGCATGCCTCTAATCATATTTTAGAAAGAGAAAGTAGAGAAGTGGGGAGGTGGGGAGGGTATAGCAAGGAAGGGATGGGAGGCAATGTGGAGAGCCTGGCTGGAGTGACAGGAAGTTGATTTAAAGCAAACAAGGAAGGACTTGAGGATCCTAGAAAATAGTGGCAAATTCAACCATATTTTAATGTAAATTACCATGACATAAATCTTGAATCCACAGATTTATTAATTAGAAATTCCACCTGCCCTCATATTACTCCCCACTTTCACATACTACCACCCACACAAACACTGAGGTCATTCGTTGTGGTTGTTTGGCATTTTAGGTTCTAATTTTCTTTGTCCTTGGGAAGGTCCACTTGTGTGATGCTATTCTTAAATAGCATGCCTATATAATACTTAATATCTAGCTGAAAGTGGGGGGAAAACAGCAACAAGAGTTAATTGAAATTAGGTGGACAGCTCATCCCACTCCTTGTACCCCTGGAAATTTATGGATTTCAACTCTTTTTGTTACTGATCTTTGTCTAAACTTCACTATAGTTGACCTTTGGCAACAAATAACCCCGATACTTACGTGTCCAAGGGAACGTTTTTCCTTCTCCTGGTACAGTGTTCTAGAAGAGTTGTACTGATTGTCTTGGGATGGGGTTAGATGGAGGAAAAAGGCATTTTTTAGCTCTTGACTTCAGTTCAGCCAGAGCGTCTTTAATTTTACTTTCTTTATTTGAAATATGTAGCTTAAGAAAGCAAAAATCCTTCCAACTCATAGGGGAGAGGAAAACTAAATATTTTTCTTCCTTAAAACATTATAATTGCCAGAGAAAATTCTGAAATGAATAACAAAGAAAATAAATGTCAGATGTAATAGAGATAACTCCTGTTAGTCGTCAGGCATATTTCCTTTCCGTCTTGGTTTGTTTCTGTTCGTGTATTATATATATTTAAAAAATTAAAATGGCATCATTCTCTACTCACAGTTTTAAAACTTGCTTTTTTTCAGTTGACAATATGAGTATTTGCCTATATTAATATGAGTTTTCCTACAAATTATAATAGCTACATTAATTTCCCAGGCCATGGATATAATTTATTTAGCCAGTTTTTCTTCTGCCAACTATTTATTTGGTATTTAGTTGGTATAATTTCTCTGTATTGTAAATAACGCTCCAGTGAGAAAGGTGGTATATAAATCTTTGGCACATTTGTGAGTACTCCTTGGGGCAAATTCCTCGAATTGAAATTTCTGGAACAAAGGTTATGCATGATGTTAATGCTTTTGAAACATATTGTCACATTGCCCTCTAGCAATGTGTGAGAATGATAGTTTCCCTGAACTGCCCACACCTGTGGAAATTATTTTAAAACATTTTTGCCAATTTCCACTTTTTGATGTATTAAAAAATGATGACTGATATACCAAAAAAGGCTTCTTTTACAGAAATTCATTGATTTTTTTTTTAGCACACGTTGCCCTTGATAATCAAAGGTAAAACACAGTTGATTGTTGCTTTATCCACTTGGTGGCTGAGAAACTTTTTCTGGGAAGGACCAGATAGAAAACATTTTCTGCTTGTGAGTTGCATGGTCTCTATTGCAACCACTCAACTGCCATTGTAGTACGAAAGAAGCCACAAACAATACAGAAGGCAGTGAGCACAGAAGTGGTCCAACAAAACGTTACTTACAAAACAGGTGAAGGGCAGAATTCAGCATGCAGGCCAGAGTTTGCTGGATGCTGCTCTGGACATAAATGAAAACTCAGTATGTGTTAGCGAAGGTCCAAGAAACTGGAGGAGAGGATCTGGTGAGCAGAAATGATAGTTGAGTGTGACATTGCTACGAAAAACAGATGCCTAGGTGCTGAGAGAGCCAGAGAACAGAACAAAGCTGACTCTTAAAGACCAGGTTGGTGTTAGACAAGGGAAAGCAGGAAAGTTCAGAATGTGGGGGTAGGGACTGGAATGAAGGGAATCCAAGGGAGAGAAAACAGTATGTGGGAGTGCCCAGAAGAATAAGAACATAATCAAGACACTCCATATAGTTTCCTACAGGTGTATAGAGCTCAGGTAGTATTAGTGTTCTCCAGAGAAACTGAACTTAGAGAGAGAGGGGGTAAGAAGAAAGAGGGAGAGAAATTTATTTTAAGGAATTGGCCTACATGATTATGGAAGCTCAGAAGTCCAGCCTGTGGACTCGAGACTCAAAAAAGCCAGTTGTATAGTTCCAGGCTGAGTCCAAAGGTCTCTGGAGTGTTGACGGGATAAGTCCTGGTCTGAGGGCAGGAGAAGACCAAAGTCCCAATTCAAACAGACATAGACAGTAAATTCTCCCCTTTCCTACCTTTTTGTTCTAATCAAGCCCTCAACAGATTGGATGAGGCCCACCCACACTGGGGAGGACAATCTGCTTTACTAAGTCTACAGATTCAAATGTGAATCTCATCTGGAAACACCCTCACAGACACACCCAGGGATAATGTTTAGTGAAATATCTGGGCAAGTCAAGTTGTCCTAAAACTGACCATCACAAGTAGAAAGGCAATGGAGAATAAAGCTGGGAGGATCAGATTGTGGAGGCACTGTAACTGCATCAAGGGGTTTGCGTTTATCTTGAAGGTGTGGGGGAGCCATGGGAGGATTCTAAGCTAAGAAATGACATGATCAGAATCTGGTTAAAAAAATTTTTTTTTTCAATAATTGTATTGTGGTCATGCAAGAGATTAGTACCCGGGGATCCTGAATGGATGGTGTATGGGAACTCTGTACTGGTTTTACAATTTCTCTAAGTCTAAAATTATTTCAAAATTAAAGGTTAAAAATATCCGTCTGGCAGCAGTATTGAAGATGAAGTAGAGCGGTGGCCTGAGGTGGATTATTGCCGTAATCCAGGGCAAGGAGGATCCGAAATAAACCAGTGGCAGTGCGTATAACGACAAGAGGGTGGATGAGAGATTTAGGAGCAAGTAGAGGCAGGACTCAGTGACTGACCTCTGGAGGATGGAGTGGAGATAGAGCCATCTCAGGAAGAAGGCTAGCATTTAATGATAATTAAATGGGGAGAAAGAAGGTGATTTTTTTTTAGGCGGAGGTGGAATAAGAACAAATGTTTGCAGATGTTTAGAGACAATGAATGACGTCCTTCTCACTCAAGGAGAAGATTTTTAAGTGAACTGTAACTTGCTCTCTAACCCTTTATCACAAGGAAATACACAGCATTACTGCTGTTTTCAAGGCCAGAAGAGATGGCCAGGACTGTTAATGTGCACACCGTGAATTTATACACCATGTAGGAAGAGTATGGGGGAGTCACTAGACCATACAGCAATGTACTATTAGTCAGACATGTGATGTTTCATACCCTGAATGCTTCTTTGAAAATGGTTGAGTTTATACAGTAGCTTTAAGAAAGATTTGTGAAGCATGTTGTGTTATTGAGTCTCAGAGTGTTAGTTCTCGGTGGCTCTCAGCCTGGAGTAAAATCCCATAGAATTTTTCCCCTTTAGCATTTGATCAAATGCAGTGACCCTAAAGATAGCAGCTAAATTGAATAGGTTATTCTCCTCAGGGAACACATCTAGAAATATGCTTCACAAAGCCATTTCTTGGGGGTAATTTTTCTTCTCCTATAAATCATGGCTGGCCAATTGATGATCACTGGCTGAATATGAAATATTTAGATGTTCTATATAATATTCCAAACTGGTTCATTTTACAGACTGAATTTACTGAAATAATCAATTATACTGCTGATATTAGTTATTTTCCTGTCACCCACTCTTAAAGTATTAGCTTTTCCAGTAACAATTTGAATTCCTTTGAAAAGTTTGAAGCAGTCTGTCTTTTAAAGAGTTCCTCAAGAGGCACCTTGGTAGCTCAGTTGGTTAAGCCTCTGCCTTCCGCTCAGGTCATGATCTCAGGGTCCTGGGATCGAGTCCCGCATTGGGCTCTCTGCTCAGCGGGGAGCCTGCTTCCTCCTCTCTCTCTCTGCCTGCCTCTCTACCTACTTGTGATCTCTCTCTGTCAAATAAATAAATAAAATCTTAAAAAAAAATAAAATGTAAATTCTGTATTTCACATTATATTATTGGATGTATTTTCAAATGATTTAAAATATTAAAGGAAAATACTTCAGAAGCTATAGGTGTATTGTTTCCCAAATCTTAAGATCGCTCACGAGTCGCTTATGAGAGAAGAGGGAAACACAACCAATTAAGAATTATGTGTTCTGTATGCATAGGACTGGAGATGCTATCGAGGAAGTAAGATAAAAAGAGAAGAAGGAAAAAGTCAGAATGAAAGAAACCATAGTCCCGGCCCTCAAGAATTTATAAACAGTAAGATAAAAAAGATTATCTATGAGAGAAGAAAAACAGAACTTTGGTTTCAGGGTCAAATGAAACACAAATTGAATATTTTAAAAGTATTCATTTAAATGCTAAATAAGAATATATTCATAAACATCCATAATAATGATGCCTATTGTTTTCTGCAGTACAAAAGAGATGATAAAATGTAATCACAAAATGTTGGCTGGTTGAAAGCCCAAGCCATCCTGAATTCAGTAGCCAACTGATGGAGTTGGGATGTTTTGGTCTCCTTCTGGGAACGCCTGACCCAGGTGATGATTTTGAGTCACTTCTCAGCCATTTGAAAAAAGAGCAATGGAAATTAACCTGCTAGATAATAGTTACTTGAATTTTTAAACCAGGAATGTCTGGGTCCCCATTTCCTAATGCATGGGCTTGAAGGAGACATATCCTAGGCAATCATACTGATAATTCTGTTTTGAAACCTATGTTGTCCTTTGGCTAAACTTTAAAAGGAAACATGTTTGAAAAACTAACACAAAAGCTGCCCTAACCTGGCCAAGATGATTGTCCACCAAAAGGAGCTAGAGAATGCTTCTACACAGAAAAAAAGGGGTTTTCTAACAGGTCATCCTGTAACAGCTGTGTAGACTAAGCAGTAGGCTTTAATCTTAGTAGACTAAGAGTAGCTTTTGTTGTACATTTTTGACTACTTAACTCAAGGCTTTCAAAAGGAAAACATTCAAAAGAACCCTCAGTGAGTCAGCAAAGACTCTGAAAAGATTGTGTATATTTTCTAAAGCATATTTTAAAAAATCACGTACAAGGGAAAAGTGTAGAACATGTACCCACAAGAGCTAAATTTAAAAAATGTGCGTAGCAGTGAACACATGCATAGCATATGGATACGGCTGACGGAAGAGTTCCTGGCCTCCATTCAAGACACCACTCACAGCAGATGCACCGCCATAAATTTGAGCTACACAAGCCACATCCTTGCTGATCAAGTTCCAGTCAGTTCTCTCGGAGTCAAGTATGGCTGACGCACACTGAAATGAAACTCCAGCTTTCCTTTTGGTTAGAGAGAAAAGAAATTCCTTTATGAAAAGGCCAAGGTGTACATGTCCCAGACAACTAGATACTCTTGCATTCCTTGACTGTCCAAGACATTGGCTAGTAAAGCTCCTGGCTGCTTTTCACTTCAGTTTTTCCAGCAGATTGTGCCTAGCAGTCCGATTTCAACAGCTCAGCAAGGACAAAGAGCAGTCCTTGCGAGTAGTCTCTGCAATTTCTTTGGGATTAAATTATACTTCTCAAGCAGCTTCCAAGGCTCTGAGTGTAATAACAGGGGAATCCTTACTACTATTTCTTTCATGGCCAAAAAAATAAAAAATAAAAAGTACTCTTTATGAATTTGTTGGTGGGGTTCTGTTAAAATCTTGAACAGTTTTGACATTTATAAAATGGGTACATATTTTATACTTTCGTATTTTATGAATCACCTCTATATGGACCTATAGAAGTGCTAGCTTGTATTGGAGTTTTCCTTGGACTGACACCATAACTGAAGGCGCTCAGTACAGGAGGTGCAGCATTTAGCTGGACCAGCAACCCATAAAATGTTCTCCATCAACAAGTCACAAAGAAGCCATTGGTTCTTCGCTGGATGGGTAGAGCAGATGTTGGAGAGGAGGGGCCTGCTTTGCAAAATCCTTTTGACAATAATTTGATAACTTTGGCAGAATTGAATCTGCTAATTTGATTCTTAGATTTCTAGGTGGTGGAGCAGTACCAGATGCCTCACAAAATATTAGCATCCATGTTTAACTGCTTTCATCACATCCTGTTCACTCCTCTTTGGGGAGCTTCATATTAAATTAGATGCAGCTGCTGAGTGAAAGCTTTCTTTCATGATCCTATTTAGTATGAAAACAATAGCAAAAATAAACATTCAATTTCCTAACTTTTAGGAATTCTTCCTTTGGTTTTGACTTTTTTTTCTTTCTTTCTTTCTTTCTTTTTTTTTTTTTTGGATGGAAGAGGGATAGCTTGATAGCTTGATCAGGGTACTGTTTGGGAGACAGACCACCTGACTAAAGAAAGAAAAGATTTCCCTAGAGACCTATTACCTGCCCTATTACCACCCCTTCGGTAAAACCACTAAATGTGCCCGAGGTGGTACTTTTTCTTGCAAATAATTAGTCTTACCTCAAAAATTATGTTATTTTTTCTAATTCTGACAATTTTGAATCACATTTTTAATTCACTTGGTGAACACTTAGTGGACTAGACCTCAATTCTACTTTTGTTTAATGTAATTTCCATTGCTCAAGGAATTAAGTTATCATTTATTGGTCACTAGGTTTCAAAAGAGAAGAGAAAACACTTGGGAAAAAAGGGACATTTTATCCCTGGCCTGTATTAAAGCTTCTGACATATTTTTAGATGCCAACAAGTAATGTCAGACTAACAGCTGTTAAAATAATCTTCTTTAACACCCATACAGGAATGAAGATTTATACAGAGAGCTTTGTGTGCATACCTGGTTGATAATCAGAGAAGTTTGATTCTCCTTTCTTTATTTTGCCTTCTGTTCCCTCTGAGTTTTCTTTTGTCATAGCCTTGCAATATGCAAAGAATTGCTGTTTTCCAGCTCTCCTGCAGTGGAATAACAGCAAAGAAGTTCCCCCCCACCCTCACCCCCCAGCACGCACCTTGCATCATTAAGCCTATACTCTGTGGACCAGACTTTGGGATAACTTACTTTGAAGTCCATTTCCTGATTACATTTGCCTACAGTTACAAAGTGCTCTGAAGGGCAAACCTGGGTGGGGGAAGCCTGGAATAGGGTCTTTGGGGGCCTTTTAAATCTCTGACGTCATTGGTACTTTGTTGAGCACCTGTGGCCCAAGAAACGTCTGGGTTGGCTGGTTCTAGCAAAAAGTGTCTTTATCCTTCCCACTGGTCTCAGGAGAGCTGCCATTTCCTGCTGCCTCAGAGACACAACAGAGCGCCGAACTGTCATTTAGTTTAACTCTGTGGCAACAAGGCAAGGGGATCTGACCGTGACTAAACCTTTAAACCCAGCAAAAGAACACAGGGCCGTCAGGGAAGCCTGCTGACGTCCTAGAAGGATGGACTGTTGCTGGGTTTGTGTATCAAACAGGCAGAAAGGGAGTCCCCAGCAACAAAGACTTGACAAAAACTCCTACAATTCACTTTTTCAAGCCTTTTGTTACGCCAGAATTGAAGCACTTCCTTTCAGGAAGCTGCTCTGAGGACAACTGTGGCTAGCTTTCATCACCAAGAAAAGGTGCTGTCCCATCAGTCACCAGAGGGAGGAGTGACCACAACTTTCAAGAGGGGCCTGGCTCCGTGGACTATTCTGGCTGTTTTCCTTTCCTGCTTTCCATGTGCGTGTTGTACACAGAAACAACCCCTTTCACCAGATAGGGAATGCAGTTCTACTGAGATGCCTCATACAGGACTTAGAGGAAGGAGAAAGGAGCATCAGAATAAACTGGCCTCCTTCTCTCCCTCCTAGTTAATTCTTAAATTGCCAGCTTTAAATGAAACTATTTAAAGCAGTAAATTGACTTAGAGTAATAACAGCAACACTTTTTCTCATTTGAAAAATGTCTTTTTGGGGCACCTGAGTGGCTCAGTGGTTTAAAGCTTTTGCCTTTCGGCTCAGGTCATGACTTCAGCCAGGGTCCGGGGATCGAGCCCTGCATTGGGCTGTTTAGCGGGGAGCCTGCTTCCTCCTCTCTCTCTCTCTGCCTGCTTTTCTGCGTACTTGTGATCTCTGTCAGTCAGATTTAAAAAAAAAAAAAATCTTTAGAAAAGAAAAATGTCTTCTTGAGTCCATTATAAAAGCACATTTTATATGTCAGTCTTGCAAATAGATGTTAAAATTTTGTAGGCTCCCCAAAACATATTTGTTAGTCTTCCCACATTGACTGTGTTGTAAGTAATGTGTGTAGCAACGTGGACCTGATCATTACACACACCCAGCCCTGAAGGTGTAGAATGTGCTTCCAGTTTTGTGGGCTAGATTTTAACTCTTCAGAAGTCTTCTTGCTCACACTCCAATTTCTATTAAACACCGATTTAATTCTTTTCAGGTCTCAGGCCTGTGGTTTCATGCTAATTTGCTAGGCTGCTGGTGATGTATTGATTAAACAGTAATATTGTTAAGGACTTTTCAATGGGAAATTTTTATTTTTTAGTTAGCAGAATGGGATAAGAGTTCCCAGCATGTTTCCCAAGTTTCAGTTTAGTACTTCATTTTGCAATCTCTTATACATTGCCATTTGTATAAATTATTTCTTACAGCAGTCCCATGAAATAGGCTAATGCTGTGTCCAGAAGCTGCCTAGGTTTTAGAAAGGATACATGGTATGTCCTGAGACAGTGGCAGAGCCAAGACTAGAATTCACAGATTTTGGAGCTCAGGCAGCCATGTCTCTTCACCCATCTGATGTATCCAGCCCCTTCCTTTAATTATATCAAGTATTGGTACCATTGCAGGGTCATAGATTAAGATAAAATAACACAGTTATGGAGATGGAGTCCATATCTATGAAGGCAGAGCCCAGCACTCAGCAGCCTGAGTGGGACGGGGTGGATGTTCTCATCCCTTCAGAGTTCCCTAGACAAATGGCTTCCTCAGCGGCTGTTTCTGGTCTTCTGAGTCAGGCTGTTCCAACTGGAAGATCATTTAGTTCAATCCTTTGTTTTGCAGGAAAGGAAAACCTTGGGAAAAGTCTCAGGATATGAACACAAGTCTTCTGATCCTGGCTTTATTTTAGCACCCCACCCCCTAGACCACCCTCTTTCTCCAGACTGGCTTCCAAGCCACTTGTCATAGAACTGGAAAGTGAATTGAGCTATCAGTCCATGACCACAACACATGAATTTGGGATATTTCCTGTGTCAAGGGAAGCCCAGAGCTTGATACAACTTGTAGGTAGAAGATGAGAGTGATAAAAGATGTTTTCTGTTTCACCAAATAATATTAGTTGTCTAACTAGAACTTATTGTCTATAAAACCCACAGTGAAATGGAGATTTCAAATGATTACTCTAGACAACAAAACCACACCAATCATCTAGGCCTCCAATGGAACTTTGTAGTCTGACTGGGAGGGAAAATAATTTGTTATCCAAGTAATTCTCTTTCACCATTATACTTACTAATATGCAAAATGTTGGGTGAGAAGACTCAAGTTAGAAAAAATAAGCCTATGCAATATAAGATTTTGAAAATCTCTTCTGGGAGCTAGGGTTTCCCACACTTTAGTCATTTACAAACATCACCATTTTTATCATATCCATGTATTTCCATTAAATTGACTTTTTAATATAAATCAATGTATGAAAAGAGGAAAACTGTAAAACTATGAAAAATGGTAAGCCAGTATCATTTACCATAGAAAATTAAAATAAATTCATAATGATAAAATTTTTATAGTGTATCTATGCCCCCTTAGAACCATCTCATGCATTATCAACAGTGTGTATACCATGCCATAGAAACATTGATCTAGGCCAGCAGTTATCAGTATTTTTAAGGCATAGGAGAGGTGTCTTATGAAACATCTATATGCTTAAAAATTATTGAGAACCCCTAAAGAGATTTTGTTTAAGTGGGCTATATCTATAAATATTTGCTGTATTAGAAGTTAAAGCTAAGGGGGGGCCTGGGTGGCTCAGGTTAAGTGTCCAACTCTTGATTTTGACTCAGGTCGTGATTCAGGGCTGTGCAACCAAGCTCTGTGTTGGGCTCTGTGCTGGACGTGCAACCTGCTTTAGTTTCTGTCTTTCTCTCTGTCCTTTCCACCCCTCCCCCGCTTGTGCACGTGTGCTCTCTCTCTCTCAAAAAAAAAAAGCTAAGAAGGGTTTAAAATGTATATTTAATAATTCATTTACAAATAATAATAAACCTATCATGTGGTAACATAAGTATCATGCATATTCCTAAAAACAGTATTTTCCAAAACAAAAAAACAGTGGACTGAGAATAGTGGCATTGTTTTACATTTCTGTAAATTAATGTCTTGCTCAATAGATGACTGTTGGGGATGGGGACCGCCTGGGTGGTTCAGTGAGTTAAGCCTCTTCCTTTGGCTCAGGTCCTGATCTCAGGGTCCTGGGGTCAAGCCCTGCCTCTGCCTCTCTGCTCAGCAGGGAGCCTGCTCTCTCTCTCTGCCTGCCTCTCTGCCTACTTATGATCTCTCTCTGTGTCAAATAAATAAATAAATAAATAAATACAATCTTTAAGAAAAAGAAAAAAAGAAGACTGTTGGGGGTGGGGCGCCTGGGTGGCTCAGTCAGTTAAGCGTCTGCCTTCAGCTCAGGTCATGATCCCAGGGTCCTGGGATTGAACCCTGCATCAGGCTCCTTGCTCAGCAGGGAGTCAGCTTGTCCCTCTCCCTGTGCTCCCCCCCCCAACTTAAGCTCTCTCACTCTCTCTCTCTCATAAATAAATAAATAAATAAATAAATAAAGATCTTTAAAGAAAAAAAAAGTTGGGCTCTCACACCTGTGTCTGCATTCACTGTGTTGTGATACGTTGTTTTGGTTGAAGTAAATGAGGAATATCTGGCTGCACATAGATACGTAATTGGAAAAGAGAAGTGTACTTAATAGTCTTGCTACATATTGTAGATATTCTTCTTTGATATTGCACCAGAGCACAAGATACAGAATCTGAAACCAAATCAGTGAACTCTCACTTTAAAATCTATTGACTTACCTTCTACTTTGAATGAATCTTTTACCTATGCATGATTTTGTAAAAGCATACAGTGGTCATTTGAGAAATAATATTTCTCTGAATTATGCAGATCTTCCAAATTTTAGCACATTTCCTTACTCAGTATTTTTAAAATCACATTTTAAAATATCATTACTGGTCATATCAGGAAAATAGCTAAGTATTAAAAAGCTGTTAAGCTCATGATGACAGATACAAGTTTTTCAGAGTTCATTTACCTTAAAGTTCCAATTTTATCATTGGTGACAAATACTGAGAAAGTTGTATTTGTCTGCTCATTTGTTTTACCTTGAATTGAGAGGTCATTTAGTTAATTTTCAAGAAACTGTTGTCAAATACTAGTGCCAAACTGTTAAACAAAGTAGGTGTGTAAGTCTTAGGAGTAAACTGGTCCTCCATGAAAATGGCAGGTTAGGTCAGCTTGCAACACAACTACAGGAGTGCTTCTTCTTGAGACAACCATCATACTTTAGCATGAAATAGACATGCTTTCTATGTGAATATCCCATTTCATCATACAAAATATTAAAAATGCATGTATCCAAGGGTCAAGATTTAATAAAATTAATAATTTTGATTTCTTCATCAAGGATATCTTTAAGTGAAATTGGTGATTGCTTTTATCGTGAATCCACGGTGTTGAAAATACAATGACTGCAAGTAAAGTTTAGTGCCACTGCTTTCATTTGTGGAAAGGGGCTACAGTTTTACCCACCATTGCTTTCACACCATCACTGCAAAAGTCAGCACTGAAAAATGGACAAATAATGCCTTAGTCTTACTTTATTGTGAAAATTGTTATGATCTCACAAATGCCCTGAAAGAAGCTTGTTAACCCTTATGGATCCATGGCCAAACTTGGAGATCTGTCCATCTAGGCCACCCTCTAAACTAGGGGTAAGGAGAAACAATCTCATATTTATTAAGTACCTTATAAATACTGTGTTATGGACCTAATCATGCTTAGAGATAAGATCTTTAAAACGGTGATTAATTTAAAATGAGGCCATTAGAATGGGGTCATAATCTCATATGGCTTGTGTCCTTATAAGACAGTAAAGTAAAGTCAGGGAGACACATGTGTCTGGGGGATGACCATGTGAACAGGTAGCAAGAGGGCAGCCATCTGCAAACACAAAAGAGATGCCTCAGAGGGTTCCAACCATGTTGGCACCTTGATCTTGGATTCCAGCCTCCAGAACTAGGAAAACAGATTTCTGTTGTTAAAGCCCCACAGTAGGTGGTATTTTGTTATGGCAGCCCCAGCAAACTAATACAGATCACTATTGAATCTTTATAAAATCTTTGAAGTACGTACTGTCAACCTCACTTTATGGAGAAGGTAATAGAAGCTTAAAGAGAATGGATGTTGTCCCAAACTCATGCCACTAAGAGAGAGAAGAACCAAAATTTGAATCCAGATGTGACCATGAAGTCAGTATTCACAGAGCCAGGATGTGACTGAGCACATACAGAACCCTGAGACTGGTGCTCCCTCTGCGACAGAAGGTTGTCCTGTAAACATGGAGGTGTTATTTCCTACTAGTGATCCTAATAAACAGGAAACCTGAACTGTAATAAACAGTATCTGTTACAGGGGCAATTAATGAGTTTGCAAAAATGTATCTCTGCTCTAAGGACCTGACAGTTTGTTTGCCTGTTTGTTTTTAAATTACAGTTATAAATAGAGACCAGCAGGACTCAAATCCAAGATCTTCTTACAGTTAAGAACTACAGAACCACCACACCTTACTTCCTTTAATAAACATGTCTGTGGGAGCTAATACCAACCTCCCAGAGAAATAAGGAAATGAACTAACACCTCCTCCTTGGACCTATGGCCTCTTTCTGTCCATCCTTGTAATGTGCTATTATTGGTTGGCAAGTCAGAAGGGACGGTTCAGCAGTAGGCTGTCTGTGGGAGGATGCCTCCTTTCTCTACCTGGTGCCTTGGCTGACCCCTCAGGAGGTGTGGCTGAAGGTTCAACATTGAATAGTTTTGAATGCCTAGGTTTCATCCTAGAATCTCCCTCAAGTCCAGCAGTAGTGAAGCAATTGTGTGTCCTCCGTAATAGATCTGAATCAAAGCAAAGCCAGTGTTCTCTTTTTTCCAGGGAGCACAGAGTGTACTGGTTTTAGATGAATGGGGAGGCTTTGTGAAGTGCCCCGATCAGAGGGCTGGAAGCTCCATCCTTTGGCAGAGAGCAATTCTAAATGCTTCCCATGTGCTGCTTGCCATTTGCATTTGAATTTTGATTGCCAGGGATTTTAAGCTTTGTTGGTGAATTTCTAATCCTTTCTTTCAAAGTTCCTGCTTCAGTTGATGTCTTATTTTTTATACATTTAGAATTAATTTAACAACTGCTAAAAAAAAAAAAAGGCAGAAAGTTGTATTCCTACTAAGTATTGTGCACATAGCATTAGATTCCAGGGGTCTTAGGATAAACAGTGCATGGATTTTTGCTCTCAGATAATTTTTATAATGCTTTTTAAAGGTTCTCTTAATTCAGAATGTCATTGCATTGCCTTACTAGTCTTTTATGTATAGTCTTTATCAGTATGGGACTGTATTATTTTTATTAATATACTTATTTTCCATTTTCCCAACCAGAATGAAGCTCTCTGAAGGCATGGATCTTGTCTGTTTTGCTTCCCACTGTGTCATCAGACCCAGAATAGTGCCAGACACAATAAGTGTAGACATCCATAAATGATGAGTAACCTGTAGCTAACAAACAGGGGTATAGTGCATGCAATGTGGTTTGAGAACATTTTGTCTTTTTTTTTTTCCTAAGGACACTGGTATAATGACTAAATTCAGAAGAATGGACACTAGTTCACCTTGTACACTTCTGTTTTCTTAGAAGAGATTTTGAACAGCTGTTAAAACCCATCTGAAGCTGCAGTGTTCTAATGGTTGGAGTGAGTTCCACAAATTCTCCCTAGAATCCTTCTGTCTTTGTTTATTTGGGCTGCTATAACAGAATCCTATAGACTATGTGGCTTAAACATCAAACATTTATTTCTCACACTTCTGGAGGTTGGAAAGTCCAAGATCAGAGTGCCTGCAGATGTATGGTCTAGTGAGAGCTTGCTTCCAGGTTCATAAGTGGCTTTTTGCTGTGTCTTCACGTGGTGGGGGCGGGGGTGAGGAAGCTCTTTGGGGCCATTTTGAGACATTCTATAATCACAATTGGCTTCTACCTTGCACATGACTTCTGTGGCAAAAAATCTGTCACCTAACCCTCTTTACCCTTGAGGATAATACACCTCCCCATGATTTCTGATATTGGAGTAAAAAAACCATCTGGTGTCAAGTGATATGAATACATACTCCTGGACCTTTGATTTATAGCCTTGAATGCACACAGAACATGCTTGTGCACAAATGTATACATGCATATGTTGTGTGAATGAAAAAAGTGGGAGTTGCATTTTGCAGAATTTGAACCTGTAATTTTTTCTGCACTGGGCATTTCTGGCATTGGTTGACTCAGGTGGTGAGAATATCTTTGCATCCATAATAGCCTTGACTGCTGAGAATGTTAACAGTGAGTTTCATGAACTATGCCTTTTTCTTGGGACTATTAGATGTGTCAAGTTTGGTGTAGTTAAGAGGCACTCATAGTAATTTATTTTTAAGGTGTCTAGATATAAGATGCCTCCATAGGAGTATGTCATATAAAAATTTCCCCAAGTTCCGATGTTGACAGATGGTGCAGCTCTGCAATATAAGCAGCAATGTCCTCATGAGACTATTGATTTTGTTTGTGAAATATAAATCCCTAAACAGTGACTGATGGGCTGGTGAGAAGTGCTTCTTTAATAATTCAGTAATTTCATTAAATGATCTGGTCCTCAGTGAAACAGAAGTGGTGAAGGACCTGGCTGTGGAGTGCACTTAAGTCTTGATAAAAACATGACCATGGTCTCCTTTGTTCATGTTTCTCTTTGTTCATGTTTCTCTGTGTCTTCAAGATAAAGTGAAGTCTTTCAGTATATGAATTCCAAGAAGTAGAGCAAATGACATCAAATTCTTCAGTGTGTCTCACAGCAGCCATTTTAAGCTCAGTCTGCCCAGATTCAAGACAATGGCTTGGTTCCTTTGCTTATAGGTAGGCTTGGGCATTGATTTATTTTGCCTCTGCTATTTACCTTTCTTTTAAAATTTATTATTATTATGTTAAGTTAGTCACCATACAATACTTCATTAGTTTTTGAGTTAGTGTTCAATGATCCATTGTTTGCAAATAATACCTACTGCTCCTTGCAAAATGTGCCCTCCTTAATACCCATCACTGGGCTAACCCATCTCCCTACCCTCATCCCCTCTGAAACCCTCGGTTTGTTTCCCGGAGTCCATAGTCTCTCATGGTTTGTCTTCCCCTCTGATTTACCACCCTTCATTTTCCCCTTTCTTCTCCTAATGTCCTCCATGCTATTCCTTATGTTCCACATATAAGTGAAACCATATAATTGTCTTTCTCTGCTTGACTTATGTCACTCAGCATAATCCCCTCCAGTTCCATCCATGTCAATACAAATGGTGGGTATTCATCCTTTCATGACTGAGCAATATTCCATTGTATATATGGACCACATCTTTATTTATTCTTCTGTTGAAGTGTATCTCGGCTCCTTCCACAGTTTGCCTATTGTAGACATTGCTGCTATGAACATTGGGGTGCATGAGTCCCTTCTTTTCACTACACCTGTAACTTTGTGGTAAATACCAGTAGTGCAATTGCTGGATCATAGGGTAGCTCTATTTTTTACTTTTGAAGAACCTCCATACTATTTTCCAAAGTGGCTGTACCATCTTGCATTCCCACCAACAGTGTTAAGAAGATTCCCCTTTCTCCACATCCTCTCCAACATTTGTTGTTTCTTTTCTTGTTAATTTTTGCCGTTCTAACTGGCGTAAGGTGGTATCTCAGTTGGTTTTGATTTGCACTTCCCTGATGGCTAATGATGTTGAATATTTTTTCCTGTGTCTGTTAGCCATTCATGTCTTCTTTGGAGAAGTGTCTGTTCATATCTTTTGCCCATTTTTTTGACTTGATTGTTTTTTGAGGTATTGAGTTTGAGAAGTTCTTTATAGATCTTGGGTACTAGCCCTTTAGCTATAGTGTCAGTTGCAAATATCTTCTCTTCTCCCATTCCTTGGGTTGCCTCCTCTTTGTTTTTCTGACTGTTTCTTCTGCTGTGCAGAAGCTTTTAATCTTGATGAAGTCCCAAAAGTTCATTTTTGCTTTTGTTTCCCTTGCCTTTGGAGATATGTCTTGAAAGAAGTTGCTGTGGCCCATGTGGACAAGGTTACTGCCTATGTTCTCTTTGAGGATTTTGATGGATTCCTGTCTCTCACATTGAGGTCTTTCAACCATTCATACATCTTTGTGTAAGGTGTAAGAACAGTCGAGCAATCTATATTTTCAGTACCATCCCAATCAAAATACCACCAGCATGTTTCAAAGAGCTCGAACAAGCAATCCTAAAATTTTTATGGAAACAGAAAAGACCCTGAGTCACCAAGGAAATGTTGAAAAAGAAAAACAAAGCTGGGGCGGGGGGATCACGTTGCCTGATTTTGAACTATATTACAAAGCTGTGATCACCAAGACAGCATGGTATTGGCACAAAAACAGATACAAAGATCAATGGAACTGAATAGAGAGCCCAGATATGGGCCCTCAACTCTATCGTCAACTAAACTTCAACAAAGCAATAAAAATTTTCCAAGGGAAAAAAGACAGTCTCTTCAATAAATGGTGATGGGAAAATTAGACAGCTATATACGGAGGAATGAAACTCAACCTTTTTTCTTAGTGGGCTATCATCTCAATAGAGAATGGACTGTTTGTTGGGAATAGAAGCCAGGATGATTCCAACACAGAACTTTATAACAGCTGAGAATGTCATAAGCAGCAAAGCCTTCTTCTTCTGATCTGACATAAGCAATAAGTAACAAAAAAAACTAAGAAACAAATAACCTGAAACCCAATCATGGAAACCCCTGGAAATGCAACTAACATTAATTCAAGTGTATCTTTGTGCATTTGTGTGTCTATTACATACATCAGTTGAAGTCCTATAGAATCAAGTTTATTTATTTTATCTTGATTTATTTCAGAAAAGATTTAAAACATCAGTAAATTCATATATTATGCTTGCTTTTACAAAGAGCTATAAAGCTAATGTTTTGTATACTTAATTTGTTATTTTAATTAGGGGCTCCTAGATCATCAAAGAGAGGTAGTACATCTTCAAGTAATGTAATTAAGACTCATAGAGTATAAACATGTACAATTTATTCTTTTTGGCAAGTCTCAGAAAAAAATAATTTTGATATACTAATGATGCTAATGGGCAAGTGGTTATTAATTAAATAAATAACCCACTAGACGCAGAAGTGAAATGTCAATACAAGGACTATTACCATTGTTGAAGAATAATAATTAACTTATAGTCTTAGCGGTGGCATAGATATTTGTATTTCATTTTGCATATATTTGTGCCAGCTATACCAAGTTAATTAAATTAAACCAGTAATTATCTAGTAAATCTCTAATCTCAATTTGCACAGTGCTATGCTAGAAATTTGGAATGAAACAAAAAAGTAGAAGATATGATCTAGACTCTCAGAGAAAATATAGTATAGTTGGGAGATGCAAGACATAAGTAGATTTAAAATACAATGGATATACATATCAACATATTGGGAATGTTTTAAGGCCTTACATCATCAAGTACTTACCATGTTTATCTCATTCATATGACTACTGGGTATGGAAAAATCATGTTGGGACAGGCCTGGGGAGTATCAAGAAGGTGTAAATCCTGGCCTCTGCACAGGAAAACACGATTTAATTAGGAAAATTGATGGCTAAGTGAAATCTTTGCTAAAGTAGAATGTCCTGTGAATGAGAAAGGGAGCAAAGGCTGAGGGCTAGGATATTCTGACACGTTTTGTAGGGGAGGAGAACTTGAACTTGAAGTGCAGTAGAATATGGCTAACTAAAGGAAGGGGAGGTGATAGCTCAGGTGGGGACAAAGGCTTAAGCCACCATCATTGCAAGCTGTTAAGGGTGAGGCTGGAGAAGATATGTTTGTAATTGGGACCAGATTGTGTGGCTTCTGAGGGTCAAGGAGTTTGGACCTCTGCTATCCTAAGGGACGTGACAGATCAGAGAGGTCTCAGGGAGATGGATGAGACGGAAGAGTACCAGGTAGATCTGGGGAGGCCAGGGGAGGTGAGAATGGCTGGGGCCCCATGGGGTTAAGATGCGAAGTTGCCTTTCTAAACCAGATCAAAGACTTTTTACAGAAAGGACAGTGTCTTCGTTTTTGTTTGTTTGCTCTTTTGCTTTTCTAGTACATTCAGCCCAAAATGTATAATACAATGAAACAACCCCTTGTAGTGTCACTAACTTATGAGCTATCTGAAACCAGGTGGTGACCTTTCCTACTGATAACTAACCGTATTTGGCCTCCTGGAACAGAGTCCCTCATGAATAAAACAAGTTAGAGAAACCTAAGGAGAGGTGAGAAGAGGTCATTCTATGGTGAGGTGATAAATTTTGTGACTACCAGGGCCCAGTCACAAGCGATCATTACTGAATTACCAGGTAATAACAACTGGAGGTGAACAGAATACGAAATCTAAGCACAAGGCAGATGCAAATTACCAACTTCCCAGAGATCTGATCGAATAAAACTTAGGTTTTAATTAAACTGTGACCAAGCTAATTGAAAGTTACTGTATTGTGTGATAGATAATTATCAACTAGAATGGTATTTATTTTGCTGCAGCATCCTGATTTCTTTATCTCTTTTACCCTTTCTGAGAATGTAAAGGTCTGCTTAGGCTTTTAGTCACAGTCATGGGCCAAAAAATTACTTAGTAGGATGCATTAAACATTAATTTTATTAAAGCAAAATCAGGGAAGTCTGCATCTTTTTTCCTAAATATATTTTCAGTTCTCAAGATAAATTTTACTGTGGCACATCTATTTTTCATAAGCTTTTTATAAAATGTGGCCATAATAGCAACTAATAATGTTAACAATAATAATGATAGCTGTCATTTCTCTCCGTAGCCTCCAGATTGTTTTGTGCTGAGTGTTCACAACTGAGTCATAACTGTCTCTGTTAAAGGATTGTTCCTAGGTTTTATTTATCTCGTTCAGCAAATAAAGAAGCCTTTTAATTCAATTGGTTTCTTGGCTGATTTGTCTCTCAGTGTGATTAATCAATGGGAACTAGGGGCCCAATTCACGTTTTCACTTAAGTCGATACAAATGTTGAGTGCAGTTGTGGTTGTTTAGAAGGGGATAAAATGGGGTCACTGACTGAAAGATCATTTCTTCTTGTTTTTATTCCTTCACGTTATTTTCTCCATCAGGCTTTCTGGTAACTGATTCTTCTGGTTATGAAAGCCTACAGGGAGCAGAAAGGAAGGTAACAATTTCTCTTCAGGAGACAGTTTCCATTAATTTTGTTATTTCTCATCAACCACTGACGTACACCCCTAAAGTGATATAAGTGAAGGTAAATGATCAGCATTTTGTTTCATTTCATGGCTGACACTTTGCCAAAGCACATGTACCTCATATCTAATAGAGGTTTAATAGAAGTTCTGAGACTGGAAGAAAATTTGGGGGCTAAACTGTTCACCCCCAGGGTCTTCTCCTTCCCCCTCTAGTATTAGGCACAGGTAGTATTCTCTTCTTCAAGGGGTCCTGGAAGGAGGATCCTGCAACAACCTTTAGGAAATCCATTTCAATATTAATATCCCTTATAGCCAAGAGAGAGGTAATTTGGTTCATATATAATCAGGTCTCCTCCTTCGGTGTTGAAAGCCCTTAATGACCTGGTGTCTTCCCTCAGCATGGTTGAAGGTATTCTGTCAAAATACCATGATGGATTATGCACTTGGTGCCCTCCTGTGACTTTTTGCAATGCAGATAGAGTGAATAAAAGGGCAGCAAAGAGGCAGGGGAATATCCCTATTTGCCACGCCTGCTATTTCTGCAGCAGGAGGCAGGTTCCTGGAGAAGAAGCTGAAGGAAATTTGAAATTTTCTCGTCCCCGCTTCTCTACTCCACCACCCCCTCCTTCTCCCTCTGGAGAAGCATTAGCTGGCCCTGGAAGTGGGAGTAGTGCTGGTAGCAGGAGACTATATTCTCCACTTTGAAAGCTTAACAGAAGGAGAAACCAGCTAGGGAAAGAAAGAGAAATGCTGTTCTCTGTGCTTGGGAGTCCCCGTTTTCAGGACTTCAGCAAGCTTACTAAAAGGAAGAACTGACCTCAGCCATGCGCGTCTTCTACTATACCTTCTCCGACATAGACATGATATAAATTAGAGTGAGACATTGAATACTTTGCGGGCAGCTTTCTTATTTGAATTACGTTTTCCCCCACAAAACAGCTAAAATAAGGAAAGACTTCTTTACATATAAAGGAACTCATTAAGCCTGGGTGGCTCAGTTGGTTAAGCAGCTGCCTTCGGCTCAGGTCATGATCCCAGCGTCCTGGGATCGAGTCCCACATCGGGCTCCTTGCTTGGCGGGGAGCCTGCTCCTCCCTCTGCCTCTGCCTGCCATTCTGTCTGCCTGTGCTCGCTCTCTCTCTCTGACAAATAAATAAAATCTTTAAAAAAAAAAAAAAAAGGAACTCATTAAGAGGCTGTGACAACTGAGTCAGGGTTTGCTCACCTGGAAACTGCTCAGGTGGGGAGAGCATCTCTTCACTGTAAAGGAGCACTGCTTATCAAAGCCATCTCACATGACTAACGCTGCTTGCAGTTTGTCCAGAAGTGACCTTGGAATTATAGAAGGGGGGTGGTTGTAGGCAGCGCTCTGTGGCTGGAGACCGGTTTGGATCTGCAACACGTTTATTTGCAAGGAACAGTGCCATCAATCATGAAAGAGCATATTTTAAAGAGTAAAGTTTCTAAACTTTTTTGTGCTCTCCAACACTGGCATTCCTATCTTGGAAATCCCTTATCTGCAGTGTGTTGTGTGTCCTGTCTTCCCATCTAGGTTGAAAGCCCGACCACGCCATCCTCAGAAATACCAGGACCTGGCATAGCATCTGGAAATGACTAGGCACTGGTTAAACAATCGAGGAATGAATGAACAAACATAAAATCTGCCTGCTTTCTAACGGGTTTAATAATTCAGAAAGGCTAGTTGACACTTCTTTCTAGTTTTACTCTAGTGGCTCCTTGGAGGGAAAAAAAAAAAAGGAAGAAGTGTACGCTTGCTCAAGACTATTTCTGATGAAGGTCACTGTAATTTATGGGCTGAGAAAGGCAGGGACGTGGGATGGGAAATGGACTACATGACCTCTTCGGGGTGCGGGGCTTTTGTATAGATTAGTTTCTGCTGGGCATTTACTGAGACAGCTTTGGGGTATGCTGCTGAATGATGGTCTAGAAAGAAGCTCACACCATTGTTCAACATGCAGTGGATGAGGAACATACGACGCAAAGTCACACCAAGGGGAAAACGCAAATGAAAACCATGTTTCCTTGAATACATCCTCTAGCTCTTCATTTCTCTGGCCAGCTTATACTTGTGGCAGTTTTCTTTCTGGACCAATATGTCATTTATTTTGGCTCTACTAAGTCGCACACCACTGGAATGAGATTGGTATCCTTACCAGCTGAGAACCATCTGCTCTTTTCTAGACAACAGCTATTCTGTTCTGTTTCTCTCCACCTCCTTCTTTCAGTTTTCTCATATATTTTCAATTGTATGCATTCTTTTTTCTATGAATAAGTGACAGTAAGCACTTGAGGAATTATCTTTTTGGATACATGTTTTTTCCCTCAGGCATTGGAATTTTAAATTCTTGTTTGTTCCCTTTCAGAGCTTTGATCTCCTATACGTAAAATAAAATGTTTCTCTGTAACATTGGCAAAGGGAAATGCAGTCTTCCAGAAAGCTTCTCTATGTTCCTTAGATAAATTGTGAGGCTCTTTTTACCTGCTGACCAGTTAATGGCTAACATTTCTTCTGTTTCTCAAAAAATCAGGTAAAAAAGTTACATAGAAATTGACAGGTAACAGATGAAGAAAACAAACAACTTTGTTGTAAACTTACTCTGGCCTTTGCTCCCAGAGGGCCTGGAGATAGACTCCTCAGTGGTGTTCAAGGAATTTGCAATTAGAACTTCAGTGGAGCAAAGACATTTCTGGGGTACTGGTGTTCACCTGGAGTTTGTGGCTTTGATACCCACATTCACGTTTCATTTCTCATTTATTTGCCCACATGGTTTAGAGGACACTGTGCCTGACTTACGTGTGGGGGTGTGGATTAAAATCCAACTCCATGGCAATTTATAAACCTTCTCTGAACTTGAGTTCCCTCATCTGTAAGATACAGTTAACACTTACACTACAAAGGTGTCAGGAAAATTAACAAGACAGCATATGGAAAACCTTGGAATCAGCTGCTGTTCAGTAAATGTTGGTTGGTTGACTTTTAATCTGCAATTACTAAAGCAAAGTCCAGAAATCAGATCATAATCTGGATAATTCATCCTTGCATCAGTTATATGGAGTCTTTGAATAAAGAGAAAAGATCAAGGATTCAATTATCTGCATAATAATTCAGTTCTGCTCTGCATTTTCTAAACACGCTTAAAATTTAACAGGCAATCATATTCTTTCTGGAAGTAATCACTTGCAGAGAAGAAAGGGTTAAGGAATTGCCTTTCCTATTTTGTCCAAAGATTTTTTTTTTAAATGGCACTATCTAACATGTCAACCCCATATTAAACTAAACCTGCTGTTATCACCAATTCTCTGTGTTTATTAAGATATTATGAATTTAATTAGTAGGATTTCTACCACCCCTCACTCTATTTGTAGTGACCAAAGCATAAAAATCATTGTTAAAGCCACCTATTAATCAATTTGCTCTGTTACTTTTCAGTAATTGACTTTCACAGATGAAACAGTATATCAACTTTAACCCTTTTCTATTCAATTAAAGCTTTCCTTTTATAAGCCAGGACCACTTCTGCCATTTTGTATTAAGACCCTTCATACTTATACTATTAATCATTATAATAATTAAAAGCATTTTGAATAGATATCATTTAGTTTCTAGACTCTTTAAGTCTTTATGGTCTAATAATTCTTAGAGTCATCTAAGGTACTATGTAATCTTTTAATTGAACCTTTTAATTTTGATGTATATGTTTGCTATTAACTTATTAATGATAAGGTTGAATTATAAAAATATCCCCACCCTCCAGTATCCATCATCCATAATACATCACCAGTCTATCCAGCCTTCAAACAAGTTCCCCTTTGGCCTAATTTTATTACTTCGTCAGTTTTAGCTATCATGAGCTACTGAAATTAAATCCATTTTGTTGAAATCAAATACGTAGTTTCTGTCAAATTATCTTTTAAAATGGCATCTTTCATATAAAAAATTTAGGAGATGTATTTTATATCTTTGCCTTTCCCCATGTTTATTATAAAAATCTCTCTTGAGGACCAATATTATGTTCTTTTGGAGACCCAGTAGGGAAAAATTACACTCAAATGAGGTAATTGAGAGAGTTTTAATGAATGAAATACACAAAAAGGTACAGGCAGAGTTGAGGGAAACCAAAAGGTATGGGAATACATTCCAGAGCTAGCCACAATGGGGAGCCATTGCCCATCTCAGACAGGAAGGAGCAAGAAGGAGCAATCACTGGAACCTGAAGAGAGTGACTGTCTGGAGCTATGTCTTTGTTGGAGACGTAGCTAATCCCAGGTAACCTTTCAGGGAGGGAGCTGAGGAATAAATACTCCGAGTACATTCTCCTTCTGCTCTTCCAACTTTTACTGGGAGTCCCCATTGACCAACCCCACCTAGAAGCTCTAGGCAAGAGTGCCTTTTTTGCAGTTCATATAGGTCAGCCTTCTGTGCCATGAAGTGGGACAGGGAATGATAGACCATGACTCTAAAGGAGCGAAGGGTAAATATCAGGTACAGAAAACTAAGCAAAATGTGTCTAAAGCTCTTTTCATTTGTCATCTTTTAAATTCCATTCATTTTAGCGGAACAAACATTGATGGAACATCTATTAGATAAGAGCCACTTTAATGGATGCTGAGCACACAAAGATAAATAAGCAGGGCTGGACTAGCATCAGGCAAGCAAGGCACTGTGGGCACACTTGCATGAACTTGAGAGCGAATGCCTCTTTAAATTTCACACCCGAGGTGCTTCGCCTGCTTCATCCTAGCCTAAGCCCTGTAAATAAGACTCCATCCTCACATTCAAGGATTTTTCAATCTCAGCAAGCAAACATGAATAAAAGGAACTACATCGTAAAATGTTCAATTACAAGTGCCATGCTATAAGAAGTATTATGAAAGCCCGGATTCCTGAACACTGAATCTCAATCCCAGGGGTCTGGTATGGCTCCCTCAAGACTAGTTCTAAACTGGGTTTTGAAGCACAAGATTTATTTATTCAACATGTATTTATTGAGTTTCTACTCTGTGACAAGTGCTGTTTTAGATGGTAGGGGAAAGGGAGAGACCAAGACAGAGAAGGGCCCAGCTCTAAGGCAGTCTATGCTCTGGTTGGAGCAAAAGATAATTAACAATAAACAAGACATTATCAAGAAGAGAGAAGTACTGAATGTTCAGAGACAGTTCTTCATGAATGTCTTGCATTTCTGCCTGTCTTGTGAACAGAGGCACTGACTGCCTTTTTGTTCTGAACTGTTTTTTCAAGGCTGTTTGTATAGCAAACAGCCTTGAAAGTTAGAATGTCTCCCTCTAGCATAGAAGGCAGGTCAATTTGCTTCTTGTCCAGTACAAAAGATTTGGGTTCCCTAAGCCCCGGGTTCCTGAGTTATAATACAACCCATTGTGTGTGCAGCACTCATCTGGGCTCATCTACATATTGTTCGCAATACATTTGAGGAGCAAAGAGAAGTGACACAAACGTGAAGCTCATGCTATTTGCTGTGCTGTATTAGCTATTTTATCTGTGCCCCAGGTTTCTTGGTTCATTCAAGCTGCTATGGAAAAACTATCATAGACTGGGTAGTTTATATACCACAGAAACTTTCTCACCATTCTGAAATCTCCAAAATCAAGGCAGATTCAGATTCTGATGAGAGCTCTCTTCCTGGTTCATAGATGATTTTGTAGGTGGTCACCATGTCCTGACAGCCCAGAAGGGGAAAGAAATATCTCTGGGGCAAATTTTATAAGGGTACTAATCCCATTCATGAAGTCTCTGTTTTCATAAACCAATCACTTCCCAAATGCCCCACCTCCAAATATCAACACATTGGGGATTAGGTTTCAACATACAAAGTCCGGGTAGATACAAACATTCAGTCTATAGTACCAAGAGTCTAGTATCTTCTGCTACCCTCCATGAAACCATGGCAGACTACCTTATTAGTTTGCAAGTACAGGATAAAATCTCAGACCCTTCATAGTTTTTGGTGGTTTTTGGTGAGAATATAAGATGCTGACAGAGTCCTGGCTTTCTGGAAAAGAAAGAATGAAAACCACATGGGTCAGGTTCAGTAATGGGAAAGGACTCTCTGGAATCTGACAACAAATGCTCTTACCCAAATTTGAGCAAGGTGTATGAAGGGGATTAGTAAGGGTACTCATTATCATACCCATTAATCTATGTTTAGAGGCTGAGTGGAGACACGTAGGACTAAAACAAGCCACTTGTGGAATTTTGGTTACTCACTTGCCTCTGAGTGGAAAGAAGAAGAGATACTGTAGTGACAGTGGGGCAACAAGTACTGTGGCCAGAGCCTAAAGAAAATACAGTTATAGCTATTGAGTTAGTAAATCCCTGACGTGGAAATGAATGGTGTTCAAAATGAGAATAGAGAGTTTTAGACAGACTAAAGCCATTAGAAGTGAATTTGGTTGGGTGACACAGGGGGTTACTTGAAACTGATGGTAAAAAAAAAAAAAAGGTCTTGAGTACTGGTGCAGTACCTCTCTGTACTCCCCTTAACCTCTCTCTACCCCTTCACCCTTACCTCAGCTGGTTTTAAGAGAAAGATGGTTGGGACTGACCAATGCCAACCTATTTCCAAAGGGGACTGGAGGCCATACACAGCCATCTGAGTATGTTGGGAACTTTGGGGAGGGAAGGACCTCAAACTTTTAAACTCTATTGGATAGAGCCAACACATCCTCATCCTACAAATTCCTGTGTGTTTGAGCAGGGCACACAGTGGGGAAGGGAAGCTAACATAATCTTGTGGATGGGGCCCTTTGGGCCAATTCAATGGACTGTTCTTATTGCTTCTACATATGAATCTATCTTGTAAGTTGAAGTTATATTCTTGTACATCCCTGTCTAATAAATGTCGGAGGGGATTCTCCTGATCATAAAGAATCATATATAGTAGTGCTAGTTGGACAAACTACCCTGATATTTAGTGAGTTGAGATTTAGCTTGAATGCCTCTACCCTCTGATGCCTGCAGCTTTCACTATACAGATGATGGTTGTCAAGTCAGAAGCCCGAGTCTCAGTGGTCCTGACTGTGGTATTATCACATGCCTGCCAGTAGGGGTGGCTTGAATAAACCTGATAAAATTCAGGGGCCTGCTCACAGAGTGAATTTGGGGGTGGGGAGGAGAACGGTGTCACAATGTTCAATCCTTTCATCAGTCAAGAAATATTGCTACACAGCAATTTTCTCAATTTTCTTTAGTTACTCACCACCATTATGCAGACACAGCTCCTTATTGTCCTTTTGGGGTATTAGAGATAGTATGTGCCTCGTGGGTATTTTAGTTGGTCCTTTATGTGGGCTAGTATACAAATAAGCACCCTTTAAGTGGAATTCAAAAACAACAGAAACAACAAGAAAGCCTATGATCCCTTTGAGCTACAAGTCTCTGTGACTGATTTTGTTGCTTGGGACCTCTGGTAAAGAGGCAGCCCTCAGCTAGATTTCACTTCCCTGAATGGCTACCACCAGGCACATTCCTTTTGAAAAGCAAGTATTAATTTGCTGTCTAGTTCTTGTCAAGACTGATGCCTGGTTCAAGGGGATCTTTTGACTCTGACATACCCATTGGGAGGGGGGTCGACTTAGACTCAACCACTAACATGCTTGTCACATGGAAATAGTATATATAAGAAGGCATCCATCCTGGTCCTAGCAGCATCTTGGCTTTGCATGAAAAAGTAGGAGCTATTCCTCTGGGGGAAGTATTATCCCCCATTGTTGCACCTGAACAAAAGCCACTGGCTCAATGGGACCCTTGATTTAATGAGGTTCTCTTAGATAGAGGTTTAAAAACTCTGTAGACTGACTACCTATTTTTGTAAATAGAGTTCCACTGGAATATAATCACACCCATTCATTTATGTACTGTCCACTTTTACACGATGGGAGAGCAGATTAGTTTCAACAGAGACCATATAGCCCACAGGCCTAAAATATCTGCCATCTGGCCCTTAAAGGAAAAGTTTGCCTGGACCTGGTTCACTGATGGCTTGACTAAACCCTAATGATGTCCACTGGGCTGCTGTGGCTGTTCAACTGTGCAAAGGAAAAATGGATGTGACCAACTCAAGGCCTTCTCATATCTCAGGGAAATATTCCTCTTGATGACCTTTGTTATATTTCTGCTGATTCTTGGGAGTGTCATCAATGGCTTAGCTGTTTGGTTTGCCACTTGGAAACCCACAGAAGGCAGATTAAAGATACCCCTCTTTAAGGCCACGAACTGTGTTAACTGGGTGGCTCACTCAGGTGGCTGTCCATGATAAGGATCAATTTGTTGAGAAGTGCAGCTGGAATTCAAACTGCTGATCAAGCCTGCACAATTGGAACAGCCACTATTGCTGCAGAAATTTGTCATCATAAGAGACATGGCAGTACACCCACCACCATGGCTTGAGCACAGCTGCGTGCTAGATGTGTGATTCCTGCCATCGTTGACTTGTTTGGCAGTAGGGAAAGGCTGCATTTCATGAGCTTAGCTTCCATGCACTCCTGACTGATGGACCACATGGGATCTCTGGCCCCCTTTCAGGCCTAGCAGTGGACCCTCATTATCATAGACATTTTTTAGGCTATGGTGTTGCTATTCAAGTCTGATCAGCTGATTCTAGCCATACCATTGCTGTTTTTAAAACTAATCAATAAAATTAGTTTGGCTTTCTAGACCATTTGCAATCACTAAAGATCTCTCAACAATGGTTTAAGTCAAGTTATTCAGTGTAGTAGTGTTCCTACTACTTACAGTCATCTGATATTCTTGAGAATTGAAACAGTCTCCTAAAATGCTGATTCAAAAAATTTCTAACTACACCCCTGTAGCAGGTTGAATAGTGGCCCCCCGAAAATATGTGCCTATCCTAATACTCAGACCCTGTGACTATTACCTTATTTAGAAAAAGGGGGTTTGCAGATGTAATTAAGATCTCTTGAGATGAGACCATCCCAATGACCCAGGTAGGTTCTAAATTTAATGACAAGTCTCCTTAAAACAAAGACGAGAAGAAACACACACAGTATAGCCTGCTATGTTTGAAGTATCTCCCTGAACCATACTTTTCACCTCTGGGACTTGGATAGCAAGAAGTATTGATACAAACATGAAGTTTATGGCATGTATTGTACTATAGGTAATAAGGTCCTTTGCCTGACCCAGACGTATCCTGTCTTCTGCCAGAATTTTTGAGACTCTGGTAGGCTAACTTAGCTTGCAATGTACAATCTTAGACCTTTCATGGTTCTTGACTAGGAGGAAGATTCAGTAAGAAAATAATGAGTTAATGAAGAAGAGGGAATCATTTGATAAAGGAGGTCAGGGAAAGGTTTTCTGTGAGAGGTGATATTTGAATGCTGGCTAAAATAATAAGGAACCAGAGAGCAAAAATTAATGCAAAGTTCTAAGGCAGGAATGAGCTTGTAATGTCCAAGGAAAAGCAGAAAGATCAGTGACTAGAGAACAGTGATTAAGAGAGAATGTGACAGGAAATGAGACTAGAGAGTAGAGTAGTGGCCAGGCCATGTGAAGTATTTGTAGGCTCCGATAAAGTTGTTCTTGCTAAGATCTTTACTAACAACTGAGTCTAGTTCTTTAATAAATTAACCACAATGAACCTCATTTCATTGCTTTTGTTAGAATTGCAAATCTGAACTCTACCTCTTCTGCTTAAAACCTTTCATGGTTGCTCAATGCATGTAGGACAAAAGTCAAAATACTCCTTCCTGATGAGGGCACAACCCCCTCACTTGCATGAAACTTACCATCCACCCCAAAGTGTTAGGGCATGAAGCCATTTCTCAACTGTATACTTTCAACATGTTTCTTTCTGTGTGTGGGCATACTGCCCCCCCCGGACTTTTTGGGAAGTGCACACTCATCCTTCAACACCTAACTCAAGCACTTTCTTAGCGAAGTTTTTCCTAATGACCTCAAGCAGATGTGTGGCTCCTTTGAATACCCACTGTACTGTGTGTACTCACCTCTATTATAACACCTGTTACCCTGCATGGACATTACTTTTAAGCTCAAGTCCTCCATGAGACTGAGCTTGCTAACAGTAGGAACAATATCATGTATCCTTTAATCCTCAGCACCTAGATCAATGTTTACCACATAATAGGTGTTAGGTGAATACATGTTTAATGAATAAATGAATCCACGATTTCACACTTACCTGTGTTTTTTTCACTGTAGATTACCTTATCTATTCTGTAATTGTATAAATGGGATCATCATTATGTATTTTTATGTGTCTGGCTTCTTTCATAGAGTAGACATTTTTGAGATTCATCTAGGATGTTCAGTATAGTAGTTTGTCTTTTTTGTTGATGAGTAGAATTCTATTGTAGAAATAAACTACACTTTGACTATTCATTCACCTGTTGATGGACATTTGGATAGTGTCCAGATGTTTTGAGATTATGAATACAACTGGTATGGATGTTCAGATATTTTGGGGAACACATGTCTTCATTTCTCTTGGGTAAATACTAATGAATAATACTGCTGGGCTGCATATTAACTTCATTAGAAACTGTCAAATTGTTCTTCAAAGTGCTTATACCACTTTGCATTCCCATCAGCAATGGAAAGAGTTCCATGGTTCTCTATCTGCCAACACTTGGTTGCCTTTTTACTAATAACCATTCTACTGCATGTATACGGGAATCCCATTGTGATTTTAATTGTATTCCCTGGTGACTGATGACATTGAGCATCCTTTTATGCAGTTATTGGCCATTTATATATATCCTTTTTAGTGTCTGTTAAATCTTTTGCCCATTTTTAAGTTGGGCTATTTGCCTTTTTATTGTTGAGTTCTAAGAGTTCTTTAGATAGCCTGGATACAAATCTTTTGTGAGGTATGTGTATTGTGAATATATTCTCCCTGTCGAACAGTACTTTTAAATTTTTTTCATGTCAGGGATGCCTGGGTGGCTCAGTTGGTTAGGCAGCTGCCTTCGGCTCAGGTCATGATCCCGGCATCCTGGGATCGAGTCCCATATCGGGCTTCTTGCTCAGCAGGGAACCTGCTTCTCCCTCTGCCTCTGCCTGCCATTCTGTCTGCCCATGCTCACTCACTCTCCCTCTCTCTCTCTCTGACAAATAAATAAAATCTTAAAAAAAAAAGATTGTTTTCATGTCAAAGAACTTATCTTTAATATTCCTATTGTTCTCTCAAGGTTATTGTCATTTTTTTTGAATAACTTAAAAGAGCAGTACATTTTATGTGCATTCATTTCTATTTAATGTACTAGTGTTTACTAATGTCTGTCCACTAAAATACTCTGACCAATCACGTGCCTGTGACTCTGAATGCTTCCTGAATATCCTGTGGTTTCAGATCTCTGGCTTAGGTGAAAAATATTCAATCACCACAACAAGGTGAAAGTTACAATAGCCATGTGTGGCAAAGACTGTCACAGCCTCCTTCAACACTATGGCCCCTTTCCTCCTGATAAGGCAATTTGCTTATTTTGTACACTTCCCAGCCTCCCTGCAGCTGGGTGTGGTCATGTGACTAATCCTGGCACTATGTTATATATGTAGGCGGAAATGAAGAGAAGAAAAACAGATACTTTGGTTGCTGTTGCTCCTGGCAGTGTCTTTAGGCTTAAGACGAATGCCAGTGGTCATCTTTAGAGATTTATTAGATGTTATGCTATTGTTCTTCTCCTTTCCTTTCACTGTTCTCTCCCCTCCTTTCCTTTTCCTTCCTACCTTTCCTCCTCTGCCCTCTTTTACTCTTTCTCAACATTCTTCCCCTTTTCTCCAGAACCAGAGCTTGATATTTTACGTATAAGTTTATAATTATAATAGGTAGTCAGCTGGTCTTAAATGACTCGAATCTGGGGGGGTGGGTGATGCAGCAGGGTACAGTTTCATTTTGATACGGGGTCTTCCTTAAACTTCCATTCTTAACTATTTTTATACATCTTCTCTGACACTTAAGTTCATTTGCTTTTAATAATCTACTGTTCCATGGCTCTGACTTTCCATTGCCTCCTACACATCTGTTTGGATTGATATTCTGCTGTTTGTCATGCAAGCATGATTTCACTTTGAAAATGATTTCCTTTTGATGGATGCTCTGGTTGCTCAGGCAAGCCTGGTCTTGTGTTCCTAACATTCACTGTTAGCTGCTCTCAGCACTCCAACGGTCATCCCTCAGGGTCTCAGGCATTCACTCATGCTAGCTCCGGACTTCTTGGTAATTAAATGCCAAAAATGTTGTATTCCTTGGATTAATCTATAGCAGGGCTTTGTAAACTACAGCTGGTGGGCCAAATCTGGTCTTCGCTTGTTTTTGTATAGCTTGTGAGCCAAGACTGTTTTTTATGTTTTTAAAAAAGATTTTATTTCAGAGAGAGAGAGCATGTGCAGGGAGAAGGGCAGAGGGAGAAGTAGATTCCTCGCTGAGCAGGGAACCTGACAGGGGGCTTGACCCGGGACCTTGGTATCATGACCTGAGCTGAAGACAGATGCTTAACCGACTGAGGCGCCCAGGTACCCTGCGTTTTTTACTTTTTAAAAAAATATTATAAAACAAACAAACAAACAAACAACAACAACAACAAAAACAGAGAATATGTGATGGAGACTGGAGGTAGCCCCGCAGAGCCTAAATATTTACTATTTGGCTCTTTATTGAAAAAGCTTACTAATAAAATTAAGTTTCTATGTGATACCCACCCCATCATGCAAAACAACAAGCCACCATCTTTGCAAGGCCCTTTTAGTATGATTTGACTTTCCATGTAGACATTATAAAATATACTTTAGGGAGATCCCAGGGAAGGTATCAGGGGATAAGTAATGATCTCCCAAGGCAGCTAAAAACTGAGATTCAATGAGAAGTTGTTTATGATTGAGTGAGACATACCAGACAAACACTAGTTGCAAATATGAGCCTTAAATTGAAAATAACAAGGACTGATGCTCCAAAGAAGACTGAGCTGCTCTCATTTGATCTTCTCTATAGAAAGTGGCATGGTGAGTAGCCTCACCAAGGATTTATCTATCTGAAGGTGAGCAATAATTTAGTCCAAGAAAACTCAGGGGGAGGTTAGTCAGTATTAAATAATCCTTTCACTCATTCATATCATTCATTATTCATACTATTCATTATACAGCAGAAAGAAACAAGCCTTCGTTACTTGCCTTATATGTTATGACATTTGGAATCAACTTGAACACATACTATTTTCACAATGAAAAAGCTTTGACCATATTGTCTCTCTAATCTACCCCCACTCAGCCTGTTTCCCCAAGTCCCGCTTCACAAACCCCCTTATGGCACATATCCCTTTCTGTGACTTTGCCCAGTAGGCCCCCACCTGGAATACTCCTCCCCTAATTATGTCTGTTGAAATTCTGTTTATCCTCCAAGCTCTGATTTAAATACCACCAGAGGCCTTCCCAGATCCCCTCAGTTGGAATTCCTTTCTCTGGGCCCTAGGGTGTCAGTAACTCTGGGACAATTTTAAGGCTTGTTTCTTGGCCTTCCTTACCATGCAGATAGTATTAATTCGAATTGTATACCCACATGTCACAGAACTTGGGTTTTGATTTCTAGTGATTGTTTTCTTTTTTCTTTTTTTTTTTAATATTTTATTTATTTATTTGACAGAGATCACAAGTAGGCAGAGAGGCAGGCAGAGAGAGGGGAAAGCAGGCTCCCGGCTGAGCAGAGAGCCCAGTGCGGGGCTCCATCCCAGGACCCTGAGATCATGACCTGAGCTGAAGGCAGAGGCTTTAACCCACTGAGCCACCCAGGCACCCCTCTAATGACTGTTTTCTAACCCAAGGCCCCAGACAAACAGCAATATTTCTCAAGCTTTTTGCAAATTAGTGGGGAGTTTTTCTGGTCCCTCTTCTCTAGAGCAGGCCATGCTTCTTAGCTCTAACCTTCACTCCCAGGGTCCAGTTTGGCTCCCAGCCTGATGGGGTCCAGGTTGAACTGCTTATCCTTGAGTTAGCTGTCCCTCCAGCTTCCCTTTCTGGCCCCTTTAGGCTACTTCTATGACACACTGCTCTGACTTTGGCTTCTTGGCATCTGCTTCCTGCATCTTTACCTTTCTTTTGTGCTAGGCTTGAATTATGATGTTGTACCATTTTATCCAACATGTCTATGTTTTGGGAGCTATATGTAGGAATGATGACGCAGGGAGGGACTCTGGTCACACCAGACTATTCTGCCATGTTGTCTGATGTTGACAGAACGGTATAAAGCTCTGTTTAATTATGGAAGTCACAATTATTAACTCTATTTAATTTGAGAGAGCGCCTGAATATGCTTATTTATATCACTATATCACTACTTCTCTAACATCTAGATATCTAGAGGTCCCACACAATATTTTTTCTGAACTTTTTCCAACTAAAGAAATAGATATTGGTGAGGAAAGTCTTAGTGGCCAGCAATGACTGGGAGAAAAGGAAGAGATGAAGGGAAATTTCTAACTAATGAAAATGTAGTCAGTTTTCAATTACTTGGGTAGATGGCCCTTTACCATATGAAGATAACCAGGAAGTCACTTAGTGGAACAACCTTATGCCAAATAATGTTTAAATTATAATTTAGCATTCTAAGCCCCACACTTTGAGTACTTTGCATATAACTAAACTGTCTGTTACAACCAGTCAAACAAGGGATAATTTATATTGAAAATAGTTTGCATTTTAAGAGCCAAATATTATTCTACAAATCAATGGACTAGCTTTACATAATCTCAATCAAGTCCACAATAGGAGAATAATAAAGGACTGTGGTTAGAAGCCATACATGGCATGGCATTATTTTATATTTCTAAATTTGGATCTAGAGAAAATTAAGGCAACTTGATCAGTTACTTGATCAGTCACTTTTTAGTTGTCATGTACATATTTTTAAAGTTTGGTATTACAAGTAGCTCCCAGAGTGAATCCTTGAATTTATTCCTATACTATGACTGGGAAAATCCTGAATTAAATCTTTTTGACAGATAGGTTCTGTTTACTGCCAAGGCTCCATGAGGACAGATACTTAGTACTATAAAGAATGTTAGCAAGGAATATAAAAAGTGGAGCAGAAAACCCAAAGAATGATTAAGCAAGGGATCCTGACATTTTACTGTATCATGGAGCCATAGGGTTTTATGGTCAGAAGGGTATTCAGAGATTGTGAAGAATAGCTTCATCTTTTCGACACCAGAAACCAGGCTTGGGAAAGGTAAAATGACTTGCTCAGGGTCACATGGCTAGAAGCAGGGCTGCAGCTGGGACCCAGGCTTCTTCCTACTCAGCTCCTCAGAGGCACATTCATTACTGGGATAATTTGAGGAGCTTTGTGTAATAGCACTTGAAGATAATGGGCTCTTTTGGAATAAATGTCTACATCTTGGCGTAATAAGCACCGCCTGTGTATGTGCAGCTTTGTTACAGAAGGAAGCAGACACATAATTGGTCTATTTTTTTCTTCTAGCTCTTGATTCTAAACCATCTGAATGTTTCTAAACATTCTGTAATATAAGGAATTAAAACTTGTTTCTCATATTTTGTGAAGGGTTTGTGTGGTACTATGTGGTATTTATGTGGACAAGTTGGGAATTGTGATGGGAAGCTAACGATGAATAGACAGTAAAACAAGAAAAATATTTAATTTTCTTAGGTGAACTGATAAAACGGTAAAAATTACAGTGTGTATTTTAAGGAACAGCTGGGATCCTGACCCCCTGATGCATACAGCAATGTACTTTTTTCCAGATTGGTGGATACCCAGCCTCTGCATTTAACATTGTTGTTATCTAGCTGCTCACATAGACCCTTGCTTGGGAAGCATTCACCGGACCCTTGTTTGTGGACTAATTCTTCGCATCACGGAACTGACCAGTCATGAGAAGTTGCTTAAAATCTTTATTCCACAGTTGAACAAATAAACAAGAGTGAGGGTATAGTTTTAGACGCCCAAGTTGCTTAGTATATCTAGGATACTTTTCTGCAGTTCTAATATTGATCTAGGAGTGTTTTAAAAAATTACTATGGCAACAATCCCTATTCAGTGGGGGAAAGCAGTGCATTATCTATGCAAAGAAAAGTGAGAAGAGTATTTCAGATGCTGCCTGCAGATGTGCCCTGATCTCTTAGCATTATTTTTGCTGAGGACAGTGTCTGGGAAAAAAAATCCATGAGAGTTACTCACTGACTCTGGAAGATATTAGCAATTCAAGCACTATGTCTTGGAAAACAGCATCTCACTGATTTAAGATTTTCCACAAAATGAATACTTTCATTATACTTGAAGTCTATCAGGTTATCATTTGAGAACACCATGAAAAAAAGATGTTTTCAGCAGTAGCTGAAAATTGCTGCAGCGTATGCATTACAGAGATATAGCTGTAAGTGTTCATGAGGCATTCACCGAACAAATGTTTAAGGGGTATAGTCTACGAGAAAGAAGAATGCTAGATGTCAACTCCATCAGCAAGAGTTTTAAGAGTCTACTGATGCTTTTTGAACATTTACAACCAAATTTTGCTTTTATCATTGAACAAGTCACACCTCAGCCAAGAATGATTGGATTCAACATTTCATTTCTCTTTCTTCTGCACAGAATTTAGGACTAGTAGGTAACCCACTATTTATCATTTTTGATTAAAAAATAAGAAAACTAAGGTGAGTCGGTTGTCTAGATAGCATTAATTGCAGTGTAAATTGGGCAACTTCCAAAATTTACTTAACAGAACACTTAAAATATACATGTGTGCATTCATAGGTATAAACATATACATGTGTATTTATATGTGTGCAAGTACATGAATTATCTGAATTAACTAAGTAAGTAAATTACCCCATTGCTTTAGGATTTGTTACTGAAGAATTGTCCTTGGGCCAGGAGCATCACCTGGGAACTTATTAGAAAGTAAGACTCTCAGTCCTCCCCTAAATCCACCAAATCAAATTGCCTTTTAACAAGATCCCCAGGTGATTCATATACAATTAAACTTTGAGAAAGACTGTTGTAACATATTTTAACCAGCAAAGTGAGTTGAGAGTTGAGACAGTTATCTAGGGGGGAGAAAGCCTGTTTCAATTACCTAAAATTTTTAACAAGTGATGGTGGGGGGCGCCTGGGTGGCTCAGTGGGGTAAGCCTCTGCCTTCCCCTCAGGTTATGATCCCAGGGTCCTGGGATCAAGCCCACCTCGGGCTCTCTGCCCAGTGGGGAGCCTGCCTCCCCCTGCCTCTCTGCCTAGTTATGACCTGTCAAATAAATAAACTCTTTAAAAAAATAAATGTTAGGGGGGTAGATGAGGTGGTGGTGGTCAGGATGTTAAATTATCTGGAAAGGTACCTCAATTTTCAGGACTTTTTTTTTTTTTTTTTTTTTGCTAGTGTTGTTACTGCCATGATGACAGTAGTGATCATTCGGTGATCATTCGGGGCACCTGGGTGGCTCAATGGGTTAAAGCCTCGCCTTTGCTTCAGGTTATGATCCCAGGATCCTGGAATCGAGCCCCGCATTGGGCTCTCCGCTCTGCAGGGAACCTGCTTCTTCCTCTCTCTCTGCCTGCCTCTCTGCCTATTTGTGATCTCTGTCTGTCAGATAAATAAATAAAATTTTTAAAAAAAAAATAAAGGGGATCATTCAAGTATCTTTAATCCCTAATGGACTGGGAGAATGTTATGCTAGATAGCACTGTTCAACATTTATTATACAGTGACAAAAATTTAAAAATTACAAAGAAAACCTAAATCTTACCATGTGTCTTTTCAACTTCAAAGCCTTGTTGGTATTTGTATATTCACATAAGACGTTTACATAGTTTTATTATACACTGATTTGTTTATTCCAAGCTAAGGGGTAAGCAGGTACAAACTTGTGGAGGTTCAATGAAAAGAATATGATATATAAAGCTTTTGTATTTATACTTTTTCATATATTGCTATGTTGAGCTAATTGTAATCATGATGATTAACAATTCCAACCATAATCAAACTTCCTAATCATGATTTGTAATGTCTGTGTCACATTCTATTGTGTTGATGCACAGAGATTGTTTAATCACTCTCCTTTTATATGAATATTCGGATAGTTTCCATGTTTTGTCATTATAAATAATGTAGTAACGAACATTCTTGTACAATAGTAATTCATTAAATTCATTTCCATAGCATAAATTACCAGTAATAGAATTACTGAATTCAAGTATAGAGTATTTATAGGGTTTTAAAAACTTGTGGAATTAAGAAAAGGTCTATAACATTTTGAAACCTGCATTGTTAAAGCATTCTAGCTTCACCACATCCTGCCAGCAAGAGAAATAATTATTTCCAAATTTGCTAATTAATCAGTATGCAGCTCATAATTTTTCACAATGATAATTAAAACTACCATTAAAATTCACTTTTTCTCTCTTGTTTTCTTTGAGCAAAATTTCCCAACAGGTGTTCTGCAGCCTAAGCCATAAATGCACTGCAGGTGTGTTGACATATTGTGCTCAGTAATTTTCTGAGTAAGGCTGGAAGTAGCTAAAGCCTCCTGTAGAGTCACCCCCTACCATGAACAGGTTGAGAGAAGTTTGGGAAGTACAGCCTGTGCTCACCGTTTTCCCTACTTTGGCTCTCTTTCTCTCTCTTCTTTTTAATAAAAAATTAATTACTTTTGAGCACTTTTAGGTTTACAGAAAAATTGAGGAAAAAGTATAGCGAGTTCCCATATGGTACAGGAAACTCCATCCTTCCTCCTACTCTCTACCTCCACTTTCCCCTATTACTAAGCAGCTTGCATTAGTGTGGTACATTTGTTACACTGAAGAGCCAATATTGATATATTAGTATTGACTAACATCCATAGTTTACGTTAGGGTTTGCTGTGTTTGACAAATAATGCTGTATATCCACCATTACAATAGCATACGGAATAGTTTTCCTGCCCTAAAAATCACCTGTACTCCCATTTATCTCTCCCTTCCCCTGAACCTCTGGCATGATTAATCTTATTATCTTCATAATGTTATGTAGTTGGAATTATACTGTATGTAGCCTTTTCAGATTGGCTTCTTTCATTTAGCTGTATGCATTTAAGTTTCTACATATGTTTTTGTTTGTTTTTTATTTCGGTTGTTTTGTTTTGTTTTGTTTTGTTTTTGGTGGCTTAATAGCTCATTTCTTCTAATTGCTGAATACTATTTCACTCTCTGGGTGTAACACAATTTGTTTATCCTTTCACCCTTGGTTCCCTCTAAGTTTTAGCAATATGAATAAAGCTGCCATAAACACATTTGTGTGAAGGTTTTTTTTGTGGATACAGTTTTCAACTCATTCTGAGAGTAAACCAAGGAGTTCAACTGCTCTATGATATGGTAAGAGTATGTTTAGTTTTGTAAACACTGCCAAACTGTCTTCCAAAGTGACCATACCATGTTGCATGTCCACCAGCAATGAATGAGAATTTCTGCTGCTCCATGTTTTTGCCAGCATTTGGTGTGTCAGTGTTTGGGATTTTAGGTATGTAGCGATATATCATTGTTGTTTTAATTCACAGTTCCCTAATGATATATAGTGTTGAGCATCTTTTCATAGGCTTATTTGCCATCTGTATTTCTTCTATGATGAGATGTCTGTTCATATATTTTGCCCATTTTTACGAATGATTTGTTTTGTTATTGAGCTTTGAGAGTTCTTTGTATAATGTGGATCACCAGTTCTTTACCAGATACGTGCTTTGCAAATATTTCCTCTCAGTCTGTGGCTTGTCTTTTCATTCTCTTAACAGTGTCTCTCATAGAGCAGAAATTTTAAAATTTTAATGAAGTTCAATTAATCAGTTTTATCTTTCATGGATCAAGTTTTTTTGTGTTGTATCTAAGAAATTATTTTCAAACCCAAGAGCCCCTAGATTTTTTCTCTCATGTTATCTTCCAGTGGTTTTATACCTTGCATTTTACATTTAAGGCTGTGATCCATTTTGACTTAATTTTTTTGCATGTGGATAACCAGTTGTTCTAACACCATTTGTTAAAAAGGTTATCCTTTCTCCGTTAGATTACCTTTGTTTCCTTGTCAAAGATCTTCTGATTATATTTGTTTGGGTGTATTTCTGGGATCTCTTCTATTCCATTGAACTATTTATCCATTTCCCCCCCAAGATCACCTTGTCTTGATTTCTGTAGTTTTATATAAAATCTTGGAGACAGGCAGTGTTAGTCTTCTAATTTTGTTCTCTTTTAAAGATTTTATTTGTTTATTTGAGGAGGGAGGGACAAAGGGAGATAGAGAAGCAAACTCGATCCTGACTCAGGGCTCAATCCCAGGACCTGAGATCATGTCCTGAGCAGAAGGCTAATGCTTAAACAACTGAGCTGTCCAGGAGCCCGTTTTTCTCTTTAAAATAATGTGTTGGCTAGTTTGGTTCTTTTACCTTTCCATATAAACTTCAGACTCAGTTTGTTGATAGCCACAACCTGAGATTTTGATTGGAATTGCATTGAATTTACAGATCAAGTTGTAAAGAACTAACAACTTGAAAATATTGAGCCTTCCTATCTATATACATGGAATATCATTCCAAATATTTAGATCTTCCTTGATTTCTTTCATCAGTTTTCAGTTTATCTCATATATATCCTATCCATATCATGCTAGATTTATTTGTATCTAAGGTTTTTTTTTTTTTTTTGGTGCTAACATAAATGATATTGTGTTGTTATTTAAAATTCCAAATTTTCATCGATGGTATGTAAGAAAGCAATTTACTTTTATATATTAACCTTATATCCTGAAATCGTGGTACAATTTCTTATTAGTTCCACATTTTTTTGTTGATTCTTTCACATTTTTTATATAGATAACCATATCCTCTACAAAGATAGTTGTTTTTCTTCTCTCCCATTCTGTATACCTTTTATTTCCTTTTCTTGTCTTAGTACATTAGCTAGGACTTCCAATATAATGTTAAATAGAAGTGGTGATAGCAGACATCCTTGCCTTCTTCCTGTTCTTAGGGAGAACTCATCTAGTTTCTCACCATTAAGTATGATGTTAACTGTAGGGTTTTTGTTGATGTTATAGATCAAGTTGATGAAGTTCCCCTCTTTCCTAGTTTGCTCCAAAGTTTTTATCATGAATGTGTGTTGGACTTTGTCAAATGTTTTTTCTACACCTATTGATATGATCATTTGATTTTTCTTCCTTTAGCATGCTGATAGATGGATTACATTAATTGATTCTTAAATGCTAAACAGTCTTGCATACCTGGAATAAATCCCACTTTGGATCAGTAGGGATGTTTCCTCTTTCCTTTCTGATGTTAATAATTTGTGTCTTCTCTCCTTTTTTCTTAGTTATCCTAGCTAGAGGTTTATTAATCAATCTTCAGAAAGAACCACCTTTTGGTTTTGTTGATTTTCTCCATTGACTTCCTATTTCCAATTTCATTGGTTTCTGTTCTAGTTTTTATTATTAATTCTCTTGCGCTTACTTCAGGTTTAATTTTTTTCTTTTTCTAGTTTCTCAAGGTAAAAACTCGGATTATTGATTTTTTCTTTTGATTTACTTATTTTGATTTTTGATTTTAATATATGCATTCAATGCTATAAAACTCCCTCCAAGCACTGCTTTTGCTGTATCCCACAAATTTTGTAAGTTGTACTTTCACCTTCATTTAGTTTGAAATACTTCTTTTCCAAACCCTTGAAATCTATCTTTGACTCATGTGTTATTTGGAAGTGTGTTGTTTAATAGCCAAATATTTGGGTAATTTTCCAGCAATCTTTTCTTGATTTTCAGTTTAATTTGACTGTGGCCTAAGGACATCCTTTGTACAATTTCATTTTTAAATATCTCTTAAGGCATGTCTTATGGCTCAGAATGTGGTGAATGCTCCAGATGAGCTGCTTGTTGTTAGATGGGAGTATTTTATAAATGTCAGTTAGATCCAGTTGATTGATAGTGCTCTTCAGGCCAACTGTATCTTAACTTATCTTCCTCTTGCTTAATCTCTTAACTACTTAAAAGAAGGGTGTTGAAGTTTCAATATAATAGTGGATTTGTCTATTTGTCTTTCAGTTCCAACAATTTTTGCTTCACATATTTTGACACCTTGTTAGGTACATACACATTTAGGATGGTTATACTTGTTGGACAAAAATAGACTCTATCTACGAAGTCAAGAGTAATTGCCTAAAATTAATCCAAGATTTACAAAAAATCAAATAAAAGACCTTTCAGCTACAACCTCCAAACAGTATTCACAATTCCATCCACTGTATTTTAAAGATTAAAAAAGGAAAAAGAGAAGAGGGGAGCAGGAATATGACAATGGAGTAGGAGGACCCAAGTCTTGCCTTGTCCCATGAACACAACTAGATAACTATTAAATCATCCTAAATATCCCAGAAGTCAACCTGCATATTGAAAGTAAGTGGATGGAAAAAAATTTATTATGCAAATATATGTCAAAAGAAAATAGGAATATCAATACTTAAATCAGAAAAACTAGACTTTAAAACAAAGACTGTAACAAAAAACAAAAAGGGGTACTATATAATAATAAAGGGGACAATCCAGCAAGAAGATATAACAATTGTAAATGTTTATGTACCCAACATGGGAGCACCCAAATATGTAAAACAATTAATAACAAGAATATAGGAACTGGTTGATAACAGAATAATAGTAGAGGACTTTAATACTCCATTTACATCAATGAACAGATCATATAAACAGAAAATAAGTGAGGAAACAATGGCTTTGAATGCCACACTGGACTGGATGGACCTAATAGGTATATTCAGAACATTCCATTCTAAAACAACAGGATACACATTCCTTTCACATGCACACAGAACATTCTCCAGTGTAGAAGATTACATATTTGGTCACAAAACAGGCCTCAGAAAATACAAAAATACTGAAGTCAAGCCATGTACCTTTTCTGACCACAATGGTATGAAACTAGAAGTCAACCACAAGAAAAAATCCAGAAAGCCCACAAATACATGGAGGTTAAGCAACATGTTACTTACCAATGAATGGGTTAACCAGTAAAATCAAGGGGAAATTAAAAAAAACAATACATGGAAACAAATAAAAATGAAAACACAGCAGTCCAAAACCTTTGGGATGCAGCAAAAGTGGTCCAACGAGGTTACATATATAGCAATACAGGCCTACCTCAAGAAGCAAGAAAAATCTCAAATAAATAACCGAACCTTATACCTAAAGGAGCTAGGAAAAGAGCAACAAATGAAGTCTAAAGTTAGCAGTAGGAAGGAAATCATAAAGAGAACAGAAATAAATGATATAGAAACTAAAAAATAATAGAAGAGATCAATGAAACAAAGAGGTGGTACTTCAAAAATTAATAAAATTGATAAACCTTTACACAGACTTATCAAAAAGAGAAAGGACCCAAATAAATAAAATCACAGATGAGAGAGGAGAAATCACAACCACCACCACAGAAATGCAAACAATTATAAAAGAATACTATGAAAAACTATAAACCAACAAATTGGACAAACTGGAAGAAGTGGATAAATTCCTAGAAACATATAAATTACCAAAACTGAAACAGGAAGAAATAAAAAACTTGAATAGACTGATATTTTACCCCATTCCCCCCATTCCCCCAATCCCCCCAGTTACCCACTCCATCAACCCTCAGTTTGTTTCCTATAATATAGAGTCTCTTAGGGTTTATCTCTCTTTCTGGTTTTGTCTTGTTTCATTTTTTTCTCTCATTCCCTATGATGCTGTTTTGTTTCTTAAATTCCACATATCAGTGAGATCATATGACAATTGTCTTTCTTTGATTGACTTATTTCACAATTTCACAATTTCTGCAAAGAAATTGAATCAGTAGTCAAAAAACTCCCGACAAACAAAAGTCCAGGACCAGATGGTTTCACAGACAAATTCCACCAAACATTTAAAGAAGAGTTAATACCTATTCTTCTCAAAGCACTCCAAAAAATAGAAGTGGAAAGAAAACTTCCAAATTCATTCTTTGATGCCTGCATTACCCTGATACCAAAACCACATAAAGGCACTGCTAGAAAAGAGAACTACAGGCCAATATCCCTGACAAATATAGATGTGAAAATTCTCAATAAAATACTAACAAACTGAATCCAACAATACCGTAAAAAATTACTCACCACGATCAAGTTGGATTTATTCCTAGGTTGCAAGGGTGGTTCAATATTTGCAAATCAATCAACATGATACATATCTCAAGACAACAAAGCCACATATGAAAACCCCCTGGCCAAGATCATCGTAAATGGAGAAAAACAGAGCTTTTCCTCTTCAGTTAGGAACAAGTTGGGGATGTCCTCTCTTACCACTTTTATTCAACAGAATACTGGAAGTCCTAGCCACAACAATCAGACAACAAAAAATAATAAGAGGCATCCAAATCAGCAAAGAAGATGTAAAATGTTCACTATTTGCATATGATATGATACTATATATAGGAAACCCAAAAGATTCCAACAAAAGCTACTAAAACTGATAAACAAATTCAGTAAAGTTCCAGAATCCACCACCTGTTGCATTTCTATACACCAATAATGAAGCAGAAAGAGAAATAAGGGAATCAATCTCAATTGAAATAAGAAATAAGGGAATCAATCTCAATTACAACTGCACCAAAAGAGAAAGAGAAATAAGGGAATCAATCTCAATTACAACTGCACCAAAAACAACAAGATATACTGGAGTAAACCTAACCAAAGAGGTGAAAGACTTATACTCTGAAAACTATAAAACACTAATGAAAGAAACTGAAGATGACACAAAGAAATGGAAAAACATTCCACGCTTATGGATTGGAAAAACAAATATTGTTAAAATGTCTATGCTACCCAAAACAATCTACACATTTGATGCAATCCCTATCAAAATACTGACAGCATTTTTTACAGAGCTAGAACAAATAATCCCAAAACTTCTATGGAACTACAAAATATCCAGAATACACTAGGCAACCTTGAAAAAGAAAAACAAAGTGGAAGTATCACAATTCTAGACTTTAAGTTATCTTACAAAACTGTAGTAATCAAAACAGGATGGTGTTAGCACAAAAGCATATACATAAATCAATAGAACAGAATAAAAAAACTCAGAAATAAACCCACAATCATATGGCCAATTAATCTTTGTCAAACTTTTAAAATTTAAATTCAATTAATTAACATATATTACTGGTTTCAGAGGTAGAGGTCAGTGATTCAACAGTCTTATATAATACCCAATGCTAATTATGTCATGTATCTTCCTTAATGTCTATCACTCAGTTACCCCATTCCCCCCAGTTCCCCACTCCATCAACCCTCAGTTTGTTTCTTATAATATAGAGTCTCTTGGGTTTTATCTCTCTTTCTGGTTTTGTCTTGTTTCATTTTTTTCTCTCATTCCCTATGATGCTGTTTTGTTTCTTAAATTCCACATATTAGTGAGATCATATGACAATTGTCTTTCTTTGATTGACTTATTTCACTCAGCATAATACCCTCTAGTTCCAACTACATCATCACGCATGGCAAGATTTCATTTTTTGATGGCTGAGTAATATTCCATTACATGCACGTGCGTGCACGCACACACACACACACACACACACACACACACACCCCATCTTCTTTATCCATTCATCTGTCCACGGACATCTGGGCTCTTTCCATTATTTGGCTATTGTGGACATTGTTTCTATAAACATTGGGATGGAGGTGTCCCTTCAGATTACTATCTTTGTATCTTCAGGGTAAATACCCAGTAGTGAAATTGCTGGGTCATAGGGTGGCTCTATTTTTAACTTCTTGAGGAACCTCCATACTATTTTCCAGAGTGTGTGCACCAGCTTGCCTTCTCACCAACAGTGTAAGAGGGTTCCCCTCTTTCCACATCCTTGCCAATATCTGTTGTTTTCTGACTTGTTAATTTTAGCCATTCTGACTGGTGTCTGATGGTATCTCATTGTGGTTTTGATATGTATTTACCTGATGCTGAGTGATGTGAAACATTTTTTCATGTGTCTGTTGGCCAATTGTACGCCTTCTTTGGAAAAATGTCTGTTTATGTCATCTGCCCATTTCTTGATTGGATCATTTGTTCTTTGGGTGTTGAACTTGATAAGTTCTTTATAGATTTTGGATACCAGCCCTTTATCTGAAAGGTCATTTCTAAATATCTTCTCCCATTGTTAGTTGTCTTTTGGTTTTGTCGACTGTTTCCTTTGCTGTGCAAAAGCTTTTTATCTTGATGAAGTCCCAATAGTTCACTTTCGCCTTTGTTTTCCTTTGCTTTGGAGACATGTCTAGCAAGAAGTTGTTGTGGCTGAGGTCAAAGAATTTGCTGCCTGTGTTCTCTTCTAGGATTCTGATAGAGAATAAGGGACTCACATTTAGGTCTTTCTTCCATTTTGAGTCTATTTTTGTGTATGTAAGGAAATGGTCCAGTTTCATTCTTCTGCATGCAGCTGTCCATTTTTCCCAACACCATTTACTGAAGAGACTATCTTTTTTCCATTGGATATTCTTCCCTGCTTTGTTGAAGATTAGGTGACCACAGAGTTGAGGTCTATTTTTGGGTTCTCTATTCTGTTCTCTATTCTGATCTATGTGTCTCTTTTTGTGCCAGTACCATACTGTGTTGATGATTATAGTTTTGTAATAGAGCCTGAAGTCTGGAAATGTGATGCCACCTGCTTTGGTTTTTGTTTACTTTTTTTTCAACTTTCCTTTGGGTCTTTGAGGTCTTTTCTGGTTCCATTCAAATTTTTTGATTATTTGTTCCAGTTCTGTGAAAAAAGCTGATGGTATATAATAGGGATTGCACTGAATGTATAGATTGCTCTATAGCATCAGCTTTTTTTGTTGTTGTTCCACTGTGATTTATTCAGGACACATTGCAGCTCTTGAGAAGATTGACACATATTTTGAAAAAAAAATCCTTTCATAGTTAAAATCTTGGTGACCTATAAATGTCCATCTCCAAAATAGTTCATGGAAATGTGTAAATTTGTAAGAATATTATATTTCTGTGACTTTATTAAGATATGCATATTTTATTTTCCTGTGTAAGTTTAGGGTTTTTTCCCTTTATTTTTATTTCTTTTCAGTGTTCCAGAATTCATTGTTTATGCACCACACCCAGTGCTCCATGCAACATGTGCCCTCCATAATACCCACCACCAGACTCACCCAACCCTCCACCTCCTCCCCTCCAAAACCCTCAGTTTGTTTCTCAGAGTTCACAGTCTCTCATGGTTCATTTCCCCCTCCAGCATTGAAATTTTGACAGTATTTTTCCTTCCAATCCATAAGCATATAACATTTTTACATTTCTTTGTGTCTTCCTCAGTTTCTTTCATGAGTGTTCTATACTTTTCTGAGTACAGATCCTTTTCCTCTTTGGTTAGGTTTATTCTTAGGTATCTTATGGTTTTTGGTACAGTTGTAAATGGGACCAACTCCTTAATTTCTCTTTTCTCTCATTGTTTGTGTATAGAAATGCATTGATTTTATAGCCTGCCACTTTGCTGAATTCCTATATGAGTTCTAGAAATTTGGGGGAGGAGTCTTTTGGGTTTTCCACATAGAGTATCATGTCATCCTCAAAGAGTAAGAGTTTGACTTCTTCTTTGCTGATTCAGATGCATTTTATTTCTTTTTGTTGTCTGATTGCTGAGGCTAAGATTTCTAGTACTATGTTGAACAACAATGGTGAGACGAGTGGTGAGAACAAAAGTGGACATCCCTGCTGTGTACCTTAGGGGAAAAGCTCTCCATTTTTCCCCATTGAGAATGATATTTGCCATGGGCTTTTCTTATGTGGTTTTATGATATTGAGATATGTTCACTTTATCACTACACTGTGAAGACATTTAATCAAAAAAGGATGCTGTACTTTGTCAAATGCTTTTTCTGCATCTATTGAGAGGATCATGTAGTTCTTTTCCCTTTTTTTTTTTTATTAATGTAGTGTATCACATTGATTGATGTGGATGTTGAACTACCTTGCAGCCCAGGAATAAATCCCACTTGGTTGTGGTGAATAATCCTTTTAATGTACTGTTGGACCTTATTGGCTAGTACTTTGGTGAGAATTTTTGCATACATGTTCATCAGGGTTGTTGGTCTGTAATTCTCCTTTTTAGTGAGGTCTTTTTCTGTTTTGGGATCAAGGTAATGCTGACTTCATAGAAAGAGTTTGTAAGTTTTCCTTCCATTTCAATTTTTTGAAACAGCTTCAGAAGAATAGGTGTTAATTCTTCTTTAACTATTTGGAAGAATTCCCCTGGGAAGCCATCCATCCCTGGGCCCTTGTTTGTTGGGAGATTTTTAATAACTGCTTCAATCTCATTACTGGTTATGTGTCTGTTCAGGTTTTCTATCTCTTCCTATTGCAGTTTGCTAGTTTTATGTCTCTAGGAATGCATCCATTTCTCTCACATTGTCTAATTTGTTGGCATATATATAGTTCAGTCAGTCTTTGACAAAGTGGAAAGAATATCCAATGGGAAAAAGAATGTCTCTTCAACAGATGGTGTTGGGAAATTGAACAACAACATATAAAAGAATGAAACTGTACCACTTTCTTACACCATATAAAAAATAAATTAAAAATGGATTAGAGATCTAAATGTGAGATCTGAAACCATGAAAATCCTAGAAGAGAACACAGGCAGTAACTTCTTTGACATTGGCCATAGCAACTTCTTTATAGATATGTCTCTTGAGGAAAGTGAAACAAAATAAAAAATAAACAACTGGGATTACATAAAAGTAAAAATCTTATGCACAGCAAAGGAAACAAACAAACAAAAAACCTAAAAGGCAACCTATGGAACAAGAGAAGATATTTGCAAATGATGTATCTGTTAAAGGATTAGTATCCACATTATAAAAGGAATTATAAAACTCAACATCCAAGAAATGAGTAGTCCAGTAAATAGAAAGAAAATGGGCAAAAGACATGAATAGACATTTTGTTCAAAGAAGACACACAGATGACCAACAGACACATGAAAAGGTGTTCAGCATCACTCAACACCAGGGAAATACACATCCAAACTACAATGAGATATCACCTTACACTTGTCAGAATGGCTAAAATCAACAACACAAAAAACAACAGATGTTGGTTTGGATATGGAAAAAGGGGAACCCTCTTGCAGTGCTGATGGGAATGCAAACTGATGGAGCCATTCTGGAAAACAGTATGATGGGTTCCTCAAAAAGTTAAAAGTTTAGCACTCCTATGATCCAGCAATACTGCTGCTAGGCATTTACCCAAAGAATACATAAATACTAATTCAAAGGAATACATGCACTCCAATGTTAATAGCATTATCTACAATAGCCAAATTACAGATACCGTCCAAGTATCCAGTGACTGATGAATGGATAAAGAAGATGTGATATATATATATATGTGTGTGTGTATATATATATATATATATATGATAGAATATTACTCAGCCATAAATAAGAATGAAATCTTGCTATTTGCAATGATATGGATGGAGCTATAGAGTATTATGCCAAGTGCAATAAGTCGGTCTGAGAAAGACAAATATCATATGATTTCACTCATATGTGGCATTAAAAAAACAGTCAAGCAAACAAGCAGCAAAGAGTTAAAAGAAAAAAAGAGAGAGAGAGAATAGCAAACCAAGAAATAGACTCTTACTTATAGAGAAAAAACTGATGATTACCAGAGGGGAGGTGGGAGGGGGATGGGTTAAATAGATGATGGGAATTAAAGAGTGCACTTGTGATGAGCACTAGGTAGTGCATAGAAGTGTTGAATCACTATACTGTACATCTGAAATTAATATTACAGTGTAAATTAACTAACTAGAATTTAAATTATAACTTTAAAAAATAAAAAAGGAAAAGAGGAGATATACCACCAATTGAGTCAACCAGTTCTAAGTTTGGTGTGCAAAGTTTCTATGAAACAGTTGAAAAGAAGGGAGAATATCGCTGTCATGTACAATGTTCAGCCAAGATAGACTGATAGGGTAGAGACTGGTGCCATCATAATGCTCCCTATACAAATAAAAACACTGTTATTAAATCAAGCATTAATTTTAAAACTCAGATTATTAAGTATACATGATTAATGTATTTTAAAGGTTCTTAGATTTGGTTAACACATGGTATTTGCCTAAAAGCTGGTTCAACTCAGATGTAAGGGGGAAAAAGCCATCTCAAACTTGGAAAAGTTAACTAATATTTAGAAATGGTGTCTGATCATGATGTCTAGTAATGATGTCTATTATCCAGCCCTCCCCCACTGTGACTAATACTTGTCTTCTATAGGAGACTACTCTACCTATTAGTCTATTAATGATAAAAATGCAGAGACTGAAGCTCTGTCACAATCAAAGTGGTGCTTGATATATGGAATATGTGGACTTGGAGAAGCCACAAAACTTGTCCTTCATGAGAAAATACCAGAGCCTTGACTGTAAGACCTAATCTCTTCATTGCAAAGTAGTGGCAAAATTTTACTAACTCTTTACTCATAATACTCAGTTGGAGCTTTCAAAAGGTCTGCATTTCATATATTGTCATTTAGAGAATAGGAGCACAGAAACAAGTCCATTACATACAATATTATTAAAACCCCCTTTGAGACTCTCGCTTATACTGACGATGGAAGAAGAGGGATCAGTATTATCTGACCACCTCTAGCAACTCCCCACACTCCAGTTCTCCAAAAGCAGGAAAAAAATATATGAGAAAACTTTTTTTTTTTTCAAGACACTTGCCATCAGGCAATAAAGTAGTTACCTCTGAAATATTGGAAATAAGTGAGATGAGCCTAAAGTTGCCTCAGTATATTGTCTTGAAAAAGTTTCCAGTCTGTGGCCCAGGGAGGATGAAGTCAATCAGAGCCTTGTAGACTCCCTGATTTGAGGAGATGGAGTTAACACTGCATAATCATAAACAGGTCAATCTACCACAAAGACATTGCAATTATAAATGTGTATGCACCAAACAAGAGTTGCAAACTGTGTAAAGCAAAAGCTGACAGAACTGAAATGAGAAAGAGATGACTCAACATTATAGTTGGAAACTCCAACACCAATTTCTCAGTAATATATAAAACAACTAGACAGAAAAGTTAGCAAAGATATAGAAGAACTCAAAATCACCATTAACCAACAAAATATCATTGACATTTATAGAACATTCCACCCTATAACTGGATACAGATTCAAGTGCCAGTGGAACACATACCCAAACCGACCATATTCTGGGCCATAAAACAAAGCTCAGCAAATTTAAAAGAACTGAAATCATATAGAATGTGTTCTCCGACCACAGGGGAATAAAACTGTGACTCAATAACAGAGAGGTAATGGGAAAATGTCCAAACACAAGAAAACTAAAGAATTCACTTATAAATAATCCATGGGTCAAAGAGGAAGTCTCAAAGGAAATAAGAACCTAGAAAAAGATAAAATAAATCCAAAGTAAGCAGAAGGAAAGAAATAAACATATGAGTAAAACTCAATGAAATTAAAAACAGAAAATAAAGTCAATGAAACAAAAAGCTCATTCTTTGAAAAGATCAGTAAAAGTGACAAACCTGTAGAAAGACTGACCAAAAAAGAAAAACAAAGAGAGAGAGAGAGAAGACACGCATTATCAATATCAGGAATAAAGCAAAGGATGTCATTATAAACACTGCAGACATCAAAAAGATAATAAGGGAATACTACAAAGAACTCTATGCCCATAAATATGACAGCTTAGAGAAAATGGACCAGTTCCTCAGGAAGCACAAACCACTAAAACTTACCCAACAAAAAACAGATCATTTGAAAAGCCCTACAACTTTAAGACAATTGACTTCAAAATGTAAAAATCCCCCCCAAAAGATATCTCAAGGCCCAAATGGTTTCAATGAAGAATTCTACCAAATGTTTAAAGAATTAGCACCAGTTTTATACAACCTTTTCTAGAAACAAATACTTCTCAATTCAATCTGTGAGGCCAGGTTTACCCAGATACCCCAAAAAGACAAGACCATACAGAAAAAGAAAACTACAGACAAACATCCCTCAAGGATTTTGATTTTTAAGTCTTTAAGATATTATTAGCAAGTAGAATTCAGCAACATATAAAAAGAATTATACATTATGATTAAGTGAGGTGTATTCCAGGAATGCAAACCTAATTCAATTATCAAAAATAAATCAATATAATCCATCATATTAATAGACTAAAAAGAAAAATCATATGATCATATCAATTGATGCAAAAAAAAAAAAGCATCTGAGGAAATTCAGCATCATTCATGATAAAAATTCCCAGAGAAACAAAACTAAGGAAAAATTCCTCAACTTTTTAAAGAACATCTACAAAAACCTATAGCTAACATTATACTTAATGGTGAAGGACAGCATGCTCTCCTTCTAAGTTGGGGGCAAGGTAAAGATGTCTGTTCTCATCACCTTTATTCAACCTAGTACTGGAAGTTCTAACCAATGTAGAAAGACAAGAAAATAAAAATTATTCCAATTGGAAAGTAAGAAATAAAATTGTCCCTACTTGTATAATAACGTGATTATATAGAAAATGCCAAGAAATCTGCACAAAACTTCTAGAACTAATAAATAAGTTTAGTGAGTTCATAGAACACAAGATAAATGTACAAAAATCAATTGTATGTCTATATGAGAGCAGAAGATACACAGAAACTTAAAGTGAAAATACAATACCATTTAAAATCATTTAAAAATAGATAAAAAGCTAACAAAATGTGCATAGCATATATAGTAAAGATTACAAAATAAATAATTATTGGAAATAAATGCCATGTTAATGATCAGAAGATTCACACAGTAAAGATGTCAAGCCTCCTCAAATTGATATGCAGGTTTAACACAATTCCTATCAAAATTTCTTGTATATGCTGACAGATTATTCTACAATTTATATAGAAAGGAAAAGGAACTAGTACAGCTAAAAAAAGTAAATTTTGCAAAAGAAAAATAAAGTGGGAGAAAACAATCTATTCTATTTAAAAATTTATTATGTAGCCACAGTCATCAGGACTCTAGTGTTGGCAGAGGGATAGACACATGGATCACTGAAATAAAAGAGAGAATCCAGAAATAGACTCACATAAATTTGGCCAACTGATCTTTGACAAAGGTGCAAAAACAATTCAATGGAGCAAGAACAGCCTTTTCAACAAACTATACAGGAGTAACTGGATATACATAGGCAAAACAACAACAACAAAAACAACAAACTCTACATCTCACACCTTATACAAAGATTAATTCAAAATAGATCATGAACATAAACACAAAACACAAAGCTGTAAAACTTCTAGAAAAAAACATAGAAGAACATTTTCAGGATCTAGAACTAGACAAAGAGTTCTTGATACCAATAGCATGATTCATCAAAAGAAAACAATAAATTGAACTTCATTAAAATTAAAAAATTTTGCCCTGTGAAAGGCCCTATTAAGAAGCTGAGGGGTGGTTGGGTGGCTCAGTCAGTTGCCTTTAGCTGGGGTCATGATCCCAGGGTCCTGGGATTAGCCAACATAGGGCTCCCTACTCAGCTGGGATTCTGCCCCTTCCTGTCCCTCTGCTGTTCCCCCGTTTGTGTTCTCTCGCTCACTCTTTCTCTCTCTCAAATAAATAAATAAAATCTTAAAAAAAAAAACAACCCAAAACTGAAATTGAAGTTGAAAAGACAAGCTACAGACTGGGAGAAAATATTTGTAAGCCGTATATTTGACAAAGGACAGTATCCAGACTGTCTAATATATCAAAGTGCCTAATACATTTCTTAAGTGACATTACCAAATGTTGGTAAAGATGCAGAGAAACTGGATCACTCATACATTGTTGTAGGAAGGTAAAATGGTACAGACACTCTGGAAAACAGTTTAGCAGTTTCTTTTAAAACTAAACCTGCACTGAGGTGCCTGGATGGCTCAGTTGGTTGAGTGGCCAACTCTTGATTTCAGCTTAGGTCATGATCTCAGGATCGGGAGATGGAGCGCTGTGCTGGGCTCTGTGCTCAGTGAGGAATCTGCTTGAAATTCTGTCTCTCTCCCTCTGCTCCTCCCCCACTCATACACACATTTGCTGTCTCTCTAAAATAAATACATATTTTTTTAAAATTAGAAAAAAGAAACATGGACTTAGCATACAACAGCAGTTGTGCTCCTATCATTTATTCCAGAAAAGTGAAAGCTTTGTTCACATAAATATCTATACACAAGTGTTTATATCACCTTTATTTGTAATAGCTAAAAACTAGAAAATCCAGATGTCTTTCAATAGGTTAATGTTAAACTATGTTTTATTCATACCTTGGAATACTACTCGACAATAAAAAGGAACGTACTTTTGATACACATAGTACACTGAGTAAGAAAGAAAAGGCTACACACTATATGTGCACCCCAAAGGATACACACTGCATGATTACATTTATAGAGTATTCTTGAACTGACCAAATTATAGAAATGAACAATAGATAAGTGACTGTCAAGGGTTAAGGAGGGGTTTGAATAGCAGAAAAGTGGATGTGCTATAAAAGGACACCAGAAAGGGTCTCTGAGGTGAAGAAAATATTCTCTATTTTGATTGCATAAATATTAAATTATGCTTGCTATTTTACTATAGTTTTGCAAGATGTTATCTTTGGAGAAAACTGGGTAAAGAGCATATGAATCTTCTTTATATTACTTCTTACAACTACATGTGAATCTACAATTGTCTCAAAATAAAAAGTTTAATTTAGCAAATAGCAACTATGCGTTGCTTACCAAAAATAAAACTTAAATAGAAAGCCACAACGAGGTTAAAAATAAAAGGATAGACAAAGATATACCATGCTAACTTTAGTCAAAAGAAAGCTGGCTTAGCTATTTTAACATAAGAAAAAAGTAGATTTCAAAGTAAAGAATATTACCAGGGATTAAGAAGGTTATTTCAGAAAGTAACTGGGTTATTAATCATAAAAACATAAAGATCTTAAACATGTATGCCCCTAATAACGGAACCTTCAATATATAAAAAGTAAAAATTGATACAGCTGCAAGAAACAATGGGAAAATCCACAATCATAATTAGAGACAGCAATACCCCTCTCTCAATAACTGATAAAACAAGTAAATATAAAGTCAAGAAGGATATAGTTGATTTGACAAACACTATCAACCAATTTGACCTAACATTTATAGGACACACAAATCAAGAGTAAAATACACTTTTAAGTACACAGGGAAATTTACTAACATAGACCATACTCTAAACCAACTAATCTCAATAAACTTAATGAGATTAAAGTAATACAAAAAATATTTTCTGACCCTTACATAATTAAATTAGAAACCAATAATAGAAAAATATCTGGAAAATTCCCAATTTTTAAAAACTAAATACCACACTTCTTTTTTTTTTTTTTTAAGGTCTTATTTATTTATTTGACAGAGACACACACAAGAGAGGGAACACAAACAGGGGGAGGGGAGAGGGAGAGGTGGCTCTTCTGCTGAGCAGGGAGCCTGATGTGGGGCTGGATCCCACCACCCTGGGATCATGACATGAGCCAAAGGCAGATGCTTAATGACTGAACCACCCAAGTGCCCCTAAATACCACACTTCTAAACAACCCATGGATCAAAGAAGAAATCAAAATAAAAATTAGAAAGTATTTTGAACTGAATGAAAATGAAACAACAGCATAGCAGAAACAGTGAGCTAATGCTAAAGCAGTACATAGGAAGAAATTTATAGCACTGAACACCTATATTAAAAAATAAGAATGGTCTCAAATCAATGACTTCATCTTTCATCTTAAGAAACTAAAAAAAGAAGAGCAAACTAAATCCAAAATAGGAAAAAGAAAGAAAGATTAAAGAAGAAACCAATGAAATAGAGAGTATAAAAATAATAAAGCCATTGTAATCAAAAGCCAATTCTTTGAGTGTATATTAATAAAACTGATAAACTTCCAGCCAGATTGAGAAAAAAGGCCTAAATAACTAAGATCTGAAATGAGAGATTACATCACTATATTAAATGGTTAATAGTGAAATATTATGAACACTGTAATGACAGTGAAATTGACAAGTAAGATGAAACGGAGTTCTTAGAAGATACAAACTGCCAAAGCTCACCCAAAAAGAAACAGACAATCCAAACAGACCTTTATCTATTAAAGAGATGGAATTTGTAGTTAAAAATGTTCCCATGAAGAAATATCCAGGACAATAAATAATTCACAGATGAAATGAACCAAATATTTTAAAAGACAATAATGACAATTTACCACTTTTCCAGAACAGTGAAGAGGAAAGAATATTCCCAACTCATTCTATAAGCCCAGCACTGCACTACTACTAACACCTGACAAAGATATTACAACAAAAGAAAACTACAGATAATATTCTTCATGAACATAGATATAAATGTTTGAAACAAAGTATTAGCCAACTGACTGCAACATTACATAAAAATGATAATACATTATGCCCAAGTAGGTTTCATCTCAGGAATGCAGTGTTGAGTTAACATTACATAATCAACAAATATAATTCATCATATTAAGAAACTAAAAAAAAAAATCATCTCAATGACACAGGAAAAAAACATTTGACAAAATCCAACATATAGTCCTGATTTTTTAAAAAATTCAGCAAACAAGGAATAGAACTTGATAAAAAAAACCTGCAAAATATGTACAGCTAACATCATATCTAACGGTAAAAGATACTACTTTCCATCTGAGATCAGGAAAAAGACAAGGAGATCTACTTTTACTACTTCTGCTTAACCTTAGACTGGGAGCTATGGCTATTTCAATTAAGCAAGAAATATAAATAAAATATATCCAGATTGGAATGGAAAAAGTAAATGTGTCTATTCACAGATGACATGATTGTCTATGTACAAGAGCAAAACCCTTGTGCAAAAAAATCTATTAGAACTAGTTAGTAAGTTTAGGAAGATTGCATTATATGAGATTAATATACAAAATTTAGTTGATTTTTATATACTAGCAATGAACAATCAGAAATAAGCAAATCAGAAACAACCCAAAATAAAAACTAATACCATTAATAAAACAATTATATATGAAATTCTTAGGGATAATTCTCACAAAAGATATAAAAAGTCTGTATGCTGAAACTATAAATCATTGCTAAGAAATATTAAAAAAATAAAGAGATTTACTTTATTTATGAGTCTGAAGACTCACTAGTGGTAAGAGTTATATTATCCATAAATCAAAGAATTCAATGTAAGCCCAATAAAAATCTTAGTAGAATTTTTGTTGGAACAGACAGGATGACTTTAAAATTCATATGGAAATGCAAAGACCTAAGATAGTCAAAAAAAGTTTAGAACAGCAGAACAAAATTGAAGGACTAAAACTACCTGATTTCAAGATTTATAATAAAGCTACAGTAATCACAACAGTGTGATATAGGAGTAAAAACAGACTTATCAATGGAACAGAACAGAGTGCTGAAATGGACTCATGCATATACGGATAACTGATTTCTGACAATGGTACAAAGGCAATTTGGTGAAGATTTTTTTTCCCAACAAATGGTGCTAGACAACTGAATATCCATATGTTAAAAAGTGAAATTCAAACCATACCTCTGCTCATTAAAAACAAAACAAAACAGATCCCTAACTCATCCATAAAAACAAAAACAAAAACAAAAACAAAACAACAAAAAAATGACAACATTCGTAGAAAAATAAATAGATAAAATTGGCTATATAAAAATTCAAATTTTCTGCTCCTGAAAAGACACAGTTAAAAGAATAAAAAGCCAAAGTACAGGGATACCTGGGTGTCTCAGTTGGTTAAGCCACTGCCTTCGGCTCAGGCCATGATCCCAGGGTCCTGAGATCGAGTCCCACATCGGGCTCCTCGGTGGGGAGCCTCCTTCTCTCTCTGCCTCTGCCTGCTTGTGCACTGTCTGTCTGTCTCTCTCTCTCTCTGACAAATAAATAAATAAGATATTTAAAAAAAAGCCAAACTACAGACCAGATGAAAACTTGGCAAAACACGTATCTGACAAAAGACTTTAATCTCAGATATATAGAGAACTCTTAAAAGTCAATACTAAGGAAATAAACCAATCTAAAAAATAGGCAAGAGACTAGAACAGACACTTCACAAAAGGCCAGTTAACACATAAAAAATGTCTAACATCATTAGGCATTAGAGTAATGCAAATTAAAATCACATTAAGTTATTTCTTTATACCTATCAGAACAGATAAAATTTAAAAGCCTGACCATACCAAGTTTTGGCATTGATATAGAGGAATTAGAACTCTCTTACACTTCTGGGAAAATGAAAACTTGCACAACTACTTTGAAAAACAGTTTGGCAGTTGCTTACAAAGTTAAACATATATTTACCATATGATTCAGCCATTCTACTCTTACTTACCCAAGACAACAAAGCATATGTCCACACAGATTTATCTACCAGAATGTTCATGCTAACTTTATTTATAAGAGCTCTAAATAAGAAACATCTCCCCAGTGCCCACGAACAGGATAAAAAACTGTGTTAAATCCATGGAATACTATTCAGCAAGTAAAAGAACAAACTTATTAACATACATGACAACACAGATGAATCCCAAAATAATTTTGCTGAGGGAAGGAAGCCACACAAAAGAATACATACTCTAAATTCCATTTATATAAAACTCTAAAATAATACAAACTATAGTGACAGAAAGCAAATCAGTGGCTACCTGGGACAAGGGTGTGGAAATAGGGAAGTGAAGATGATTACAGAGGGAATGAAAAACTTTTTGGAGTAAGGACTATGTTCACTGTTTTTTTGTTTTTATTTTTTTAAGATCTTTCTTTCTTTATTTATTTGGTAGACAGAGAGAGATCACAAGCAGGCAGAAGGCAGGCAGAGAGAGAGGGGGAAGCAGGCTCCCCGCTGAGCAGAGAGCCGGATGTAGGGCTCGATCCCAGGACCCTGAGACCATGACCCGAGCTGAAGGCAGAGGCTCAAAGCACTGAGCCACCCAGGTGCCCCTATGTTCACTGTTTTGACTGTGGTGATAGTTCACAAGTATTTACCTATATCTCAAAAATCTCTTTAAATGTACACTTTGGACATGTGCTGTGTATTGTAAGGCATATCTCAATAATTCTACTTTTTTTTAAATCTCATTTTGGGACACATTCTTTACTAGCATTTCAAAGCCCTCAGTGTATTTTTAAAGTGAGTACATGTGAACTGTAAATCTTCACTTTCGGTAAGTGTAAAACTTATTTTTACCTACTTCTGAAGCTCTCTTCCCCAAAATACCCATCCTCTTCCATCAGCCATTTGAAAATAAAATGGAAATCCCAAGATAGTTTAGGTGCTTAAGATATTTAATGGTCCCATGCAAAATTTCCTACTAAAGACCCTAAAGATACCCAGTTTCTTCTCAGCTTACATGCAGAAAGTGTATAATAGCTCTGGTATGACTGGGCTATATAACATATAACCTGAAACTATGGGATAACGCCATAGTTATAACATCCTGCGGGGTTTGTGCTGTGGTAGTGATAAGGAGTACATTTAGAGGTAGAATCATAAAGAAATGAGACTACTGTGGGTGGTAAGCTTTGAATTCAGAAATTAGGACAGTTTAGGCTTGTCACCTAGAGGTTTGTATTCAAAATGCAGGGTGAAAGGCACGTCCATTTGGAGGAATTCAATGAACAAAATAGGAAAGAAGGTGAGTTGGGTTTGGAGTGAGTGGGTCAAACAGTACTGAAATGGGATTATGAAACAGACTTTGTTCCTGAGTAACCAAGGGAAATGAAAGTACTGGTTCTTACCATGGACTCAAAAATAAAAGCAAGAGACACTCCATAGTCACAAAAATTGCAAGGGAAACCCAAATCAAGGCAAATTCTAAAATTGGTTTATGTATTAATTTGGGGAACATGTAGTTGAGTGGGGCTGCACACCTATAACCTGAATAATTACAGATGGGGCACCTTATTCAATCAAAGAAAATGTGGCTTAGAAAGCCCTACAAATCGAGGGATTTGAGAGTTACCATCTGCCTTCTATCAAGACTTACTCACAATGCAACACTTACTTTCACAAAATGAGAACACATTTCTCTAGAATATGATTTAATTTTCAAAGGCCTTATCAACCCTTGTTATTAAAATAGAGAAAGAACATCTTTGGGGGCACTCCTCTTCCCCTGAAACCTTGTAAATTCTTATTGCTGTAAGAAGGCTTTTAAAAAGAAGGGCCTTTGTGGACAGCTGCATTAGATGAGAAAATAAAGAGGTGGGACAGGGGGAGGCTGAAATAAGAGCATGAAGCTAATAAGTGAACATGGGATAGTTTGAGATGATGTGACTATTTGAAACCACAATTCCTATCTACAAAAATCCAGGGGGCTTCCTAGAGTTTCTACCACAAAATCCCTCCACTGTGGAGAAATACGGTTCTAACTGATGGACACAGAATGAGGTCACAACAGGGGTAAGTGTGCCAAATGAAAAGGTAGGAGAGAAGATCTGTTTTTAGAAACTTGCATCAGGAAGAAGAAATTTTTTTTTATGATAAATAGGATAAAAGTGGTTTGAGGGCCTTCTCTCTGGGGGATTATTACACGGAATCCTTTTTATCAATTTAAGAGTATTAACGTGAAAGTAAATTTATCTCCTAGACACCTATTTTCATAAATACAGTAATGTTAGTAACTTTGTAAAGTAATGTTACAGCAATACTTAGAACCGTTATATTAACTGGAGGTACATGTGCATTTTTCACGGTCATCTTTTCACTGGCAGTGGTTTTTATCTTCGGGTTGTGTGTGTGTGTGGGGGGGGGGTCATCTCAAGCTGCTCACTGGATATTTCCACTTGACTTCCTTTGATACCTCCAACTTAACTTTAACCTTAACCTTTTGATCTTCAACTTAACCTGTCTAAATAAAACACCTACTGATTTTCCTAATTCTCTTTACTTGGCTCCTCTCCCTCATCTATTTTAGATAGCTAGTCATTCCCTTTTGTGAATCCTTCCTTTGTTGTTTCATTCATTTCTTTTTTCATTTTTATGGCGATCCTTTATTTAGGCCTTTGTTATCTTGTGTTTTTATCACCAATCTTCAAATTGGCATTTCTTTTTAGAGTACTTTTGAGGTCCTCTACCATAGATAATAGTGGGGATCAGATAAAGGAATTTTACCACCTTGAGGGTATGCCAAGTTGACTCACACAAAGGAAGTTCAAGGTAAAGTCAGCTGAGGAGAGATGAGATAGTTTTTGGGGTGGAGTGGAGGAGTCACAGAAGACTGCCAGGCAGGGTAAGAGGAGATGAATGAACTGAAGTGAGGCAGGTCTGAAGACTGCGGATGTAATTCTTGGTTCTTGGTATCCAAAGGTTAGAATAGGGTCAACCCCTCTTGATAGTGTGTCCTCAATATTTACCTTTCACTTATTTGTGGCTTCAACTGGAGATAGTGTAAGTTTGTTGAGGACAGATATACTTTTTCTTATAACTTAGATGAATAACACAATATTCACAGAATTTTATGAGTGATTTGTATTGTTGCTATTAGAGATAATATTTTAACATTCTTTATTTCAGAGTAAAGTCTTTTAGCTCCTTTTTGAGACCTTTAATTTTCATTTAGGTTATCTTTGAAGCTGTTTATTTGGTCATTAATTTTTCCTTGACTTAAATTACATTCCTTAGAGTTTATCAGACTTCCTTTACCCAAAAAGAATATTTTCAGAAAAATGTGTCCTAAATTGATTTTTGAAGCACTCAACAATGTTGCCTTGAAATACTACAGTTGTGGTTGTTGTTGATGTTGCTCTTCTTCTTCTTCTTTTTAAGAGAGAGAGTGTGCAGAGGGGAGGGGCAGAGGGAAAAGAAGAGAGAAAGAATCTTAAGCAGGCTCTGTTCCCAACATGAAGCCAGACGTGGGCCTCAATCAGGACCCCGAGATCTTGACCTGAAACCAGATCAAGAGCCTGACACTTAACCAACTGTACCACCCAGCAACCCACCAGAGATCTTCTTTTAAAGTTTATATTTGAAAACAATATTTTTCTCAGCATTTAAAAAGGAAAAATTTTGACTTATTAATTTGACCATGACACAAAGGTCTTTTTATCTCAAGATCATTCCTAGATTTCCCACTTTATTTTCCCTCCTAATCTTCTCAGGCTCTACAGTATTTTATGGTATTTTTAGTTAATATAGAATATTACCAGAGACTCCCTCCCAGTACCAACTCAGACTTTAATACTGATCAGTTTTAGCAGTTTCTTGTCTTTTACTTATCTCAGCTAGAAGACTTTGTAAGAAAAATGCAAATAAAAATTCCTGGTTTTGTTTCAAGTAATCTACTTTTCTTATAAATAAGTGGCTCTAAAGACCCTCCTAACACCTTCCCCAGTTACTTGCTTATCTCTTAGTCTTCCTTTGCTGGATATACATATGTTCCAAACGCCAGAGTTTATGCCTTAAGTTCACTTTGCAGTAGGTTATTCTTCAGCCCATGTCCCATAGGAATTGACGTTAAACCCCAAAGTATGGGATAATATCATATAGAAGTAGAGCCAAATGAGCTCTGTCTCAAATTTCATATATAAATCTACTGAATATTCATCAATATTCTATTTGTCATCTATTCATCAATATTCTCTTACCTCCACATTGTAGCTGTTAGATCTACTCAAATTTGGAATAACAAGATAAAAAAAAAATTCAGCCCTAATCTTTTTTAGTCCTTGAACTCTTAACTCTCAATTACCCCAGTGAATGCTTCTTCATTGTTAACTTTATATTCTGTGAGTCACTAAGCACTGAAGGAGCATTCAGGAGATATGGTTGTGAGACACTGCTTTAAAAATAATTTGCTGGGGGCACCTGGGTGGCTCAGTGGGTTAAGCCTCTGCCTTCAGCTCAGGTCATGATCTTAGGGTCCTGGGATCAAGCCCTGCATGGGGCTCTCTGCTCAGCAGGTAGCCTGCTTCCCCCTCTCTCTCTGCCTGTTGCTCTGCCTACTTGTGATCTCTGTCTCTGTCAAATGAATAAAATCTTTAAAAAATAATAATTTGCTGGATGATCTTACCTGAGCCATTTACTGGACAGCCAGTTCTTAATCTCCTTACTTAAAAATTAGGGGCTTGGAGTATTATAGGATTTCTAAACTTCTGACTCAAAAAGTCTGTGTTTCTATTACTAAAGAATCCTGAATTAATTAAAGCAGACTTGTTGAAATTAACACCACCAATGGAAGGAAATTAATGGAATTTCATTTCTTTCTATAATATAATTGGACATATAGATACTGAATACCATTAAGAGGGTAGGGGGAAATTGTACTTACCTCTAAGATTTTCTGATTCAAGTGGCAATGCCAAGGTATTCTTGCTTCTAGTCTGATTCAACCTTAGCAAAAGACAGGATTTCTTTTTGGTAAAATAATTGATTCTTGGGTTAAATCAATGTGTGGGTTAATGGATTATTGTCAGAGAGTGGCCTCTTAGCACTTTATTCTTGGCGTGTTACGCTTTTTAACATTTGTGTTAGTGACCTGAAAGAAACGTATTTCCCAAATCAAACTTGGGTGAAATATCTAATATAAGACAGCAGAATAAGAGGTCAAAAAAACATCAGCGAGGCTTAAAAAACAGGCACAAAAGCAAGAAGACAGAAATTAACAGGGACAAAGGTTACATTCTAGATTTGGTTCCCAAAACATCAGCTATCCAAATACGGAATGGAGTAGAAAAGCCTTGACAATAGTTGCAGGCTCCCCTCTTCCACTCTCTCCCCATCCCCCAATCTAGCATGAAGAAGCCCCACATGGAATTGATGAAACAGCACAAAATCTTAAAACAGAAACACACCCTCACGTGTATTACTAACAAAAGATTCAAATCCGAGAAAGAAAGCGCTTCCTATATCCTCTGCAAATCAAGCCTCTCCTGCAGATACGATCTAGTTTGGGGCACCGTACTTAATAAGGCTATGACAAATCCTTCTTGATACATGACGAGTTGGATAATCTGTGCGAGGAATTTGAAACCAAGGCACACGAAGAATGCTTCAGGGTCTAGGGATACGGTTTGCGGAGAAGCACACGTAGGAAGGACGAAGGTCTCTCACAGGAGAGAAGCGTGAGCTAGAAACGCCAGTGGCTGTGGCTAGCGGGTTGCTTAGTAACGGAGGCCGTGCGCGCGGCTGCTGCCGCCGCTCGCGCACCTGCGACGCCGGAAAGCAAGCGGCGCGGCCCAGGCGCCGTCGGAAGTGCCGAACGAGGTGCGACGGGCGACCCCGCGCGCGTTCCAACGGCACTTGGACCGCAAGTAGCCGTCTGCTCGCCGGTGACGAGCCGTGACGCCTCAATGGTTGCCGGGCGCGGCTCGGGGGTTCGGAGTCTGGCGGCTCCTCTCTTCGACGCACCTCTTGTCAGGAGCCGGCGGCTGCGACTGCGCCTTGGTCGGCCGTCGGGGCCGAGAACCATGAGCCCCGGGGGCGCGGGCTGCTCCAGCGGGCTGCTACTGACGGTCGGCTGGCTGCTCCTGGCGGGCCTGCAGTCCGCCTGTGGGACGAACGCCACCGCCGCCGCCCAGGATCCCGGCTTGGCCCGCGAGGGCGAGGGCGAGGGCGAGAATGAGGCGGAGGAGGAGGCCGAGAGCGAGAGCGAGGCTGAGAGCGAAGCCCAGTCTGTGGCTGAGGAGGATGGTGAGGGCGGGAGGCTCTTTGACAGGGGCCAGTTGAGGGCAAAGCCCTGCCCTCCATCCGAGGACAATGAGAATTATTATCCCTGTTATTATCCGTAGAGCTCTCTTGCAGACAGCCTCGAATTTATACTTTTTTCATATGCCTAATGGCCTTGAACAGAATGTGCTAATTCTCCAAGCCACAGCAAGAAAAACAAATAAGCATGTACATAAAAGTTGTTACAGAATTGCTGTTAAATATTGCTCTGGAGAAGGAAAAAGATGCCCCCCGCTTTTTAAAAGGGGTACGAGTCGGGAGTAACCTCTCACCCATGGGAATTATTTTGACTCCTTGCAGTTACACGTTTTTCTTTCCCACTGTAGATTTTCTTTTCCTGTTCCAAATTGCTTGAGGTCTTACTCCTTTCCACGTTTGCTCTTTAGCTTGGAGCTCAAAAGAATTAAGAATTCCCCTTACTGTGACACATCTTAGACCAAAATGCTGCAAAACTGCCCAGAAGCCCCATGTCAGTTTCATGCAGGTCTACACTTGAGCACCTCTGTAGTGTGGTGGTGTACGATTTGTACACTCAACTTCCAAGCAACTGTGGTTTTGTTGGGTATCTGGAGAATGAGACTGTGCTTGGTCCATAAACTTGCCTTATTCTGATGGCTCATTAAGCACTAAAACTTGACGAGCTATTATACATGTTTTATTGGTTAGTAACTCACATTCTGGTAGGTAGAAGTCCAGCTGCTGGTTTGCAGCCTTTGAAATCAGTAGAAATTGTACAATTTCCCTGTAAATAACCCAGCCAAGATTCTTTTAATATTCCTGGCAATCTCCCGTTTTCTATACATATAGAATAGAATTGTATTTATTGTTGTATTTATATGCTTTTCTTTTATTTCCTGATGACAGTGATTTTCAGCTATGGAAAGAAATTAGCCATCTGAGGTTAATGGTGGGGTGGAGGTTTGCCTTGCCTTCACAACATTACATTACAAGGAGCTTGGAGAGGTCCTTGACTTTGGAAATGTGAAAGAGACTAGGCAACAAACATGTTCTAAAATTTAATAGCTGTTGCTTCACTCTAGTTTTAAAAGTGGTTGAATTAGTTTTAGTATTGAACTGTTCTACCTGTAAAATACTAAATAGAGTTTAAGCTAAACCCAGGCAATGAAGTTATGTTGTCTTGGATACAAATTAAAATGTAGGCAAGTTACTTATTCCCTCGTCTCAGTTTCCTGATCTGTGAAGTTTGGAATTTTCTATGTACAATTTTATGCGCAGTTGCTTTTTCTGGGAAGAGTGAGAATTCAGAACTGTAAACAGTCGGAGGTGTGTAAAGATTGGAAAATTTCCAGAGCCATTATTAAAATTTGACAAAGCCCCTTTTAACTCTCAATGGACCAGCAAAAACTTTCATCACTATTTGCTATCAAATGGACATTTTTTTTTTACTTTTAAGGCATTTTACAATTAATTTACAAAAGTAAGAATAAAAGGTTAATGAAAACAAATTTGAAATTTTAGTGAGAATGTAAATATGGAAAACTCCAAATTTTTATTCCATATTTCCTGGTTTTGAAGATGTATATATCCCAAATGGGAAAGATATTTTGAAAGCAACTAAATGCTCACTAACTGTTATGCATGAGTCTGGAATGTATCCATCTTATAAATACTGCTTCCAGACTTCAAGTACATCTCTACTAGATTCTAGTTTATTACTTTGTGCATCGCCAACATACAATACTTTTGAAAACTGTGAAGCTATGCATTTTGTTGATCAGGAGACTACCATGTGGTTTACTCCATGATTACAAAATGTTTTCATTTTAGGCTTAAAAACATAATTAGAATTATTGGTCCAATGAATTTTATTCATTTCTACATCATCTATTTTCTTTTAGTCACCTTTGTTTACATACCTGCCATCATGATCTGTTCATTTATAAACCTGTTATCAAGTAAATTTTGGTGGATAAACAGCTTTAAAGAGGAAAGAATGTTGTCCATAACCTTTTAGCAAAACAGTATAGTCCAGCTTCTTTTCACAAAACATTTCAGGGTCAAGTCCTTCCTATTGAAAGACTAACTAGATGAGAATACCATATATCCTTTTCATACTTAGAAGTGAAATATTAATTCATTGATTCTTGAGTTAGAGAAAATTCATCGAGGATATTCATCTAAGTTGCCATCATCTCTCACTCATTTTGCTTATGCAATCAGTTTCACCATCATCAGCATGTAAGGTGCTGCTCTCTGTTCATCTTCAGATTAATCCAACAACTGTGAAGTTTTTTCTCTGTCAATTTCCTTTTTACCTTTAATGAACCAAAAAAAGAAAGAAAGAAAGAAAGAAAGATTCAAAAACTTCAACTGTGTTCAATGCAAGCTGAAAAAGACTTCCAGAAAGGTGTCTCCAGAGTTCTTTTCTATCTTCCTGAAAGACAATGCAATACTAGGGGCAAAGAAATAAGAAAACAAAGGATGATCTAACAGCTATGATTTATTTTACAATTTCATCATCCTTCTAGGCAATTCCAAACTTTCTTCCATTTTATAACTAATATTTAATATTCCAATATTATTCCATATTATTTATTATATCCTTTAAAAACACATAGTTGGGAATAATCAATAAGAAATAATAAAAATCCATCACTATAGATGATGAAATAACAAAATGGTTAAAAATGTAGGAAAAATTACTAAAATATTGTGTTAGATTTATACTCCTTCCTCTTATACTTCCCCATATATTTTACACCTTTTATACTTTTTGTATACTCTATAACTTTTATAAATTGATGGGTATACCTATACCTATGCCCTTAGACTTATAGTTCTCCTATACCTATATCCTTACATTTATAAAAGGGACCAACAATAGATCTACATAATAATTGCAAAATAGAATGAGTTTCATTCTTTACATTTTATCCTATATAAATATAACTGTATTTTCTTTGGAGCACCTCTAAGGAAAAATAAAAGTTATGAAAGATCAACCTTATATATTAACTCTTAAAAAAAGGATTCAAAAATTAATATTGGACCCTGATGGTATGTACCAACAGTTAAAGTGTGCTGTCCAGAATTGAAGAAAACATTCCAAGATCTGGTCAGAACAAAAAAAGTGTAGGATCATTATCTCCGTCATTATGGCTGACAGGCTTTTATCAGTAAAGTCTAAAAACCAAGTAGATTTTTAGGGTGGCCTCTTCACAGTCTTGATGCCTTTTGAACTTACTATTGAAATCTCCACTCATTTTCACCTATTCTATCAAATTAAGACCGCCTATCATATTTTGGGGACAGTTACTTTTCAGCTCTATGTGCAAGACTTACTTCCTTAAGGTTTCATTTTGTTAGACTCATGCAGTATTCCACTGTGGCACTTTTAGAGCCAGATTTATCTCTGAACATATTTTATATCTGTCCTAGTTTTTCAGAATCTCTGGACTCAGTCAGTATGATACCAGTATTTTCCAGGTCATTAATAAAAATATTAAATAGGACAGAATCCTGTGACACAGCATTCCTTACACATTAACACTAACCAGTTAGCATCAGTGGATATTACTGTTTAATGAGTTACACATAAAAATTTATTGACATTCAGACCATATTTTTCCTTTTTACTCTGGTATATAACAGAAAATTTTGACAAATACAACACTAAAGTCTGGATACATGTAATTTCTCTGACCCACCATGATAGGATTCCCATAAAAAATGGAAGACATTGAATGACCTAATGGGCACTCAAAACCAAAACGGACTTCAGAGATCATCTTATTAAATCCAACTTTTTTTTGAAGTTAGGAGAACTTAAGTAACTTTCTCAAAGTAGCATAGGTAGTGAACATAGGGCTGATTGATTAATTGTTTTTTAGTGACTTTTGAAAAGAGGTTATACAGTCTAAAGGTATTACCTCATTCTACTACCTGTGGTTTTCTATGTTCAAGATTAAGCTTTCAATTTACATCTCATAATGTGCCAACAAAGTATCCAGGCGTCTCAAGCAAAAACATCATTTCATAATTGATCTTGATAGTCTGAATAATTTCCCAATGTCAATATTGATTTATTTAACATACATGCATCAAGAGCATACTATGCATTCAGGGAACTGTATTTGGTGCTTGTAAGTATAGAATAGCAGTGTTTATGAAGGTATTGTTTTACAGAAGTCAGAATAGGAAAATGTGATGTGCACTGAGTGTGAAGTTATGATATCTTAAGCATGGTTTATAGCACTAAATAAGTTACAGAATGTTTTCACCTATGTTGTCTCATTTAATTCTTAACAAATATTCTCATTAGAGAACCATCAAATAAGATAGGTTCTCCTTTCCAAATTTTTGCAGAATAGCTAACCAGGCTTGACAGAGTTTATGTAATTTGCTCAAACTCAGTTGATTAGTTGTAGAAACAGCAATTTGGACTTCAATTCCATTGCACTTTCCTATGTAATATTGTTAATTTAGGATACAATGCTTAAAAAAAATTTTAACACCTCATGTAATATTTTTTTATTTTGAGACATTAGTTCTAATCTGCTATGAAGAATTGGTTATATCCTATAGCTGGTGGAAATAATGCCAAACTTCAGAACAATTAGAAACAAAGAAACTTGTGATTTAAAAATCAACAATACTTATCTACTTAAATACATTTATATTCCTAAATTATCCTGCTAAATAAAGTGTTGAAATAAATTCTTGGGAATAGTTTATCATCTTAATCTAAGAATGTGTAGAACCATTCCACAACATAATTTTAATGGATATTTGGTATAAGGACTTATTTTTGGATGGAAATGTTGCACTCAAATCTTTCTGAAAAAATAGAGAATAGAAAAAATTGGGCCTCACAATTGATTGGCAGCCTTTTTGTTTTGTTTTGTTTTTTTGATCTATAGAGCTTTAGCTCACCATGTATTGAGCTGATGAAAAAATTATTTTTAATTTTATAAAAGTTTAAATATAGACCTTTTCAAAATATTTTCTAATTTAACTCATCATTTCAAAGGTTTAAGCTTCTTTTAATTTAAGCAATAATAGAAAATATAGTAGGAATAACATTGCTTTTCTGTTTTAATAAAACTAAAAACTATCTGCTTTCCATATGATAAGTGCTTGTATCCTTTATCCTCAAGTAAGAGTATTTCCCTTTGAGAAGTTTTCATATGATTAAATAATGTATCTTTGCACTTTATGTTTAGTTTCAAATACGACAGTAGTCAAAGAAGTAGAATTTGGGATGTGCACCGTTACATGTGGTAAGTAGCAAAGAGCAGATAAATCAACAATATTATATTTGGTGGGGGGGAAGAAGGTAAAAACAGGCAATTTTTGTTTGTAATTTGTGTACTTGCATTTACCTCTCAAACTATAATTTACACACAAAACTTGAAAGGTAAGATATTTTCAGTTCACAACCTGTCTTATTTTAAGCCAGTCCATATATATATATATATATATATATATATATATATATATATATTTTTTTTTTTTTTGGCATAAACTGCCTTCACCAAGAAAAACTTTATCTCACAGATGTTCAGAAGCTGAAGGATCTTCTGATGCATCTCACAGATGTCTTCCCACACACTGTGTGGCAAATCAAGAAACTTGCCTATTTGTAATAGTCTCTTCTAAAATCTACATTTCTCCAATTCATATGTTATGTCTTGGAGAAAAGAGGTATTAGCTTTTGGGGGGGAAGACAATATTAAAAAACTATGACATGAATGGAAACTGGACATAAAGTCTCTTAAATGGGGGTGGGATTAAGGCTACACATACTATAATAGACCAGTGTTTCTCAAACTTAAGTGTTCACCCCAAGTGCCTACACGGCTTGTTAAAACACAGACTGCTGGACCTACCCCAGAGTTACTAACTCACTAGGCCTTTGGAGGACCCAAGAATTTGTATTTCTAAACAAGTTCACAAATAAAGCTGATGCTGCTGGTTAGAAGACTATCTTTTGACAACCACTTTGAGAACTACTGAGAAGACAATAGATAATTCACAATGAAATTAAGTTTATTCTAAATAGAACTGCCTTGGAAAAAGGATAGTGAAGTTAGGGAAAGACAGAAACCGAATGGTAAGAAGACAGAAAAATCCATGCAGACCTAGAGCAGATGATTTTTTAAAGAAATATACCTGAATTATTTATATTTGAGTTAACATATTTTTAGTGTGGCAAAATAAATCTAACATAAAACTTAGTACTTTAACCATTTTTAAATATTCAACTCAATGACATTAAACATGTTCATATTGTTGTGTAACCATTACCTCCAACCATCTCCAGAACTTTTTCATTATCCTGAAGTAAAACCTCCATACCCATTAAACACTAACTCTCTGTTCTCCCCTCCCCTCAGTCCCTGACAATCATTATTCTACTTTCGGTCCCTTGAGATAATTTTAAACCCAATTTTTACTTTACCCTTAGTGGGTCAGTCACAAATTAGAAGAATACATGTAATAAACTTGTGAATATTCATTTGTAATTTACTTTGCTGCCTTGAGAAATTTCACAGAATTATTTTTATGGGAGTTCTAGTAATTTTTGTTGTATTACTCTATTATTTAAAGATGTATTTCAGAAATTATATATTTATTCATTCATCAAATGATGTTTTGAATTTTGCCTACTATGTGTCATGTATTGTTTTAGAAGCTAGAACAAAGCAGAGGAAACTCCTTGCCTTCAAGGAGTGTATATAGGGGCAAAGACAAAAAATAGTATTAAAACTGGCCTCATAAAATGAATTTGAAGGTTTTCCTTCTGCTTCTATTTTTTTGAAACAGCTTCAGTAGAATAGGTGTTATTTCTTCTTTAAATGTTAGGTAGAATTCCCCAGGGAGTCATCTGGCCCTGAACTCTGGTTTTTTGGGAGGTTTTTGATTACTACTTCAATTTCCTTGCTGGTTATTGGTCTGTTCAGATTGTCTATTTCTTCCTGTTTCAGTCTTGGTAATTTATAAGTTTCCAGGAATGCATCCATTTCTTCTAGATTGATTAATTTGTTATCATATAGTTGCTGGTAATAATTTCTAATAATTGTTTTTATTTCCTTTGTGTTAGTCATGATCTCTCCCCTTTCTATTCATGATTTTATTAATTTGGGTCCTTTCCCTTTTCTTTTGGATAAGTCTGGCCAGAGGTTTATCAATCTTATTAATTCTTTCAAAGAACCAGGTTCTAGTTTCATTGACCTGTTCTACTGTTTTTTGGTTTATATTTCATTGATTTCTGTCTAATCTTTATTATTTCTCTTCTCCTTCTTGGTTTAGGCCTTATTTGCTATTCTTTCCCCAGGTCCTTTACATGTAAGATTAGCTTATGCATTTGGAATTTTTCTAATTTTTTGAGAGATGTTTGGATGGCTATGAATTTCCCTCTTAGGACCACCTTTGCAGTGTCCCATAGGTTTTGGACCATTGTGTTTTCATTCTAATTAGTTTCAATAAATTGTTCAAGTTCTTCTTTAATTTCCTGGTTGACCCACTTATTCCTTAGCAGATGTTCTTTAACTTCCAAGTTTTTGAGTTCCTTCCAAAAGGAATTATTCAACACAACAGGTGGGATATATTCCTGGGATGCAAGTATGGTTCAACATTCAGAAATTAATCAACATGATAGAGCACATTAATAAAAGAAAAAAAACAAGAACCATATGATCCTCTCAGTTGATGCAGAAAAAGCATTTGACAAAATACATTATTCTTTCCTGATTAAAACTCTTCAAAATATAGGGATAGAGGGAACATGCCTCAATATCATAAAAGCCGTCTATGAAAAGTCCACAGCAAATGCCATTCTCATTGGGGAAAAACTGAAAGCTTTTCCCTTAAGGTCAGGAATACAGTAGGGATGCCCAATCTCACCATTATTGTTTAACATAGTACTAGAAGTCCTAGCAATCAGACAACAAAAAGAAATAAAAGGCATTCAAATTGGCAAAGATGACATGATACTTTATGTGGAAAACCCAGAAGACTCCACTCCAACGTTACTAGAACTCATATAGTAATTCAGCAATGTGGCAGATAACAAAATCAATTGCATAACAGAAATCAGTTGCATTTCTATACACCAAAAATTAAGCTGAAGAAATAGAAATTAAGGAATTGATTCCATTTGTAATAGCACCAGAACCCATGAGATACCCAGGAGGAAACCTAACCAAAGAGGTAAAGGATCTATACTCTGGAAGCTACAGGACACTTAATGAAAGAAATGGAGGGAGACACAAAGAGATGGAAAAGTATTCTACGTTCATGGATTGGAAGAGTAAACATTGTTAAAATATCTATGCTGTCCAGGGCAATCTACACATTGCAATCCCCATCAAAATACTGTCAAATTTTTTCATGAATGTGGAACAATCTTAAAATTTGTATGGAGCCAGAAAGACTCTGAATTGCCAGGGGATTGTTGAAAAAGAAAATCGAATCTGGGGGCATCACAATGCCTGACTTCAAGCTCTGTTACAAAATTTAATCATCAAGACAGCATGGTTTTGGCACAAAAACAGAAACAAAGATCAATGGAACAGAATAGACAGTGCAGAAATGGACCCTCAACAAATTTTCAACAAGCAGGAAAGAATATCCAATGGAAAAAAAGACTGTTTCTTCAATAAGTGGTGCTGGGAAAACTGGAAAGTCACATACAGAGGAGTGAAACTAGACCATTCTCTTACACCATACACAAAGATAAACTCAAAATGAATGAAAGATCTAAATGTGAGACATGAATCCATCAAAATCCTAGTGGAGAACATAGGCAGTAACTTCTTTGACATCGGCCATAGCGACTTCTTTCAAGACATATCCCCAAAGGCAAGGGAAACAAAAGCAAACATGAACTTTTGGAACTTCAAGATGATAGGCTCTTGTACAGCAAAGGAGACAGTCAACAAAACTAAGAGGCAACACGGAATGGAAGAAGATATTTGCAAAAGACACTTCAGATAAAGGGCTGGTATCCAAGATCTTTAAAGAACTTCTTAAACTTAGCACCCACAAAACAAATAATCCAGTCAAGAAATGGGCAGAAGACATGAATAGACACTTCTCCAAAGAGAACATATGACTGGCTAACTGACACCTGAAAAAATGTTCAACATCACTAGACATCAGGAAAATACAAATCAAAACAACGATGAGATACCACCTTCCACCAGTTAGAATGACAAAAATTAACAAGATAGGAAACAACAAATGTGGACAAGGATGTGGAGAAAGGAGAACCCTGCTACACTGTTGGTGGGAACATAAGCTGGTATAGCCACTCTGGAAAACAGTATAGAGGTTCCTCAAGAAGTGTAGAGCTACCCTACGACCCAGCAATTGTACTACTGGATATTTACTCCAAAGATATAGATTAGTGAAAAGAAAGGGCATATGCACCCCAATGTTCATAGCAGCAATGTCCAAAATAGCCAAACTGTGGAAAGAGCCAAGATGTCCTTCAACAGATGAATGGATGAAGATGTGGTTTGTATATACAATGGAATATTACCCAGCCATCAGAAAGGATGAATATTACCATATGCATTGACATGGAAGGAACTGGAGTGTATTATGCTAATGAGATAAGTCAAGCAGAGAAAGGCAATTATCATATGGTTTCACTTATATGTGAAACGTAAGGAGTAGCGCAGAGGACCACGGGGGAAGGGGGGGAACCAAATGGGAAGAAATCAGAGAGGGAGACAAACCATGAGAGACTCTTGACTCTGGGAAACAAACTGAGGGTTACGGAAGGGAGGTGGGGGTAAGGAGGATGGGTAACCAGGTGATGGTTATTAAGGAGGATATGTGTTGTGATGAGCACTTGGTGTTATACACAACTAATGAATCATTGAGCACTACATCAAAAACTAATGATGTATGTTGGTTGACTGAGCATAATAAAAAAACCCAAAACAGTAATATTAAAACATATAATATGTCAGATGCTGATAAATTCTATGGAGAAAGATATCTTAAAAGGCAACATTTTACATCTAAAATATTTTAAAATATTTTCAGTTTAAAACAACTATTTAGAGGAACAAAAGAACTTAGTTGAAAATTCTATTGAACTCTCAAAACAGTATTCTAGCAGTCAAAAAGTTTTCTTTTTCTGGAATATCCAGGCAGATTTTTAGTGTTACTTGGAGTTACAGAAAATCTCACACCTACACACATTATCGCAATGAACTGCATTTGGCTAAATAAATTCATAAATAAACTTGCTTGGAAAATATTTATGCATTTCAGAATAAGGCTGTGCATCTAGAGAGGTACTTTTTATAAATTCAAGTGATGCTATACTGCAGCCATTCTTAGGCATCTCTTTTAATCAAAAGAGATCTTTCCTCAAAGAGTACACTTATGATGATCACTGAGTAATGTATAGAATTGTTGAATCATTATATTGTACACCTGAAGCTAATATGACACTGTATGTTAACTATACTGGAATTATAACTGAAAAATTAAAAAGAAAAGAGATCTTTCTTCTTCCAACCTTTGATCTCCTTATCTCATGTAGAGTCCTCTCCTTTGCTACTCAAAGTTTGGTTCACAGACCAGCTGCATCATTATCATCTGGGAGCTTGTTAGAAATGCAGAATCTCAGAACCAACTCCAGACCTACTGAATCAGAATTTGCCTGTTAATAAGATTCACAGGTGATTGCATGCACTCTAAAGTTTGAGAAGCACTGTTTTAAGTCATCTCTAGGCTTCAACTCTCCCTTGCCCTTAAGAATGGGTTTATGTCTACAGCTGTACCACCCTGAACACCCTGATCTCGTCTGATCTCGGAAGCTAGGCAGGGTCGGGCCTGGTTAGTACTTAGATGGGAGAATGGGTTTATGATTAACATTTTTAGGGCCTGAAAAAGGGAATCTGGTAGACAGGGAAATCAAGATGGATTGTTCCTTAGCCTGTGGCTACATTCTCTTATCACAGGTCACTTGCTATAGGACATGTTTGCCAAGATAGGACATTTTATCATGTTCCTTAATTCTGTGGTGAAAAGCAAACCCAGTGGAGAGCTGAGATCTTTAGTAAAGACTTGATTTCTTGTTATAAAAAAATGTGGTAATTCTCAAGAGAGTATCTTACTTTTTCCCCATAAATAAGGTTTTATTGGAACATGCAAACAAATAAAATATAATTTCAGGCTATTTGACAACATTTATTACAATTTAGGGGCACCTGGCTGGCTCAGCTGGTGGAGCATGTGATTGATTTTTTTAAATTAACATATAATGTATTATTGCCCCAAGGGTACAGGTCTGTGAATCCTCAGGCTTATACACTTCACAGCACTCACCATAGCACTCAAGAGATTATCTTGATAGAAATTGAAATTTGGTCATTAATAGTTTGTCCTCCTTTATTTAATACAGCAATCTTAGCAACCTAAATATTAAAAAGCATATATTTGTATTTTAAAAGTTTTTAAAAATTATTTAAGAGAGAGAGCGCACAAGTAGGCAGAGCAGCAGGCAGAGAGAGAGAGGCAATCAGGCTCCCCACTGAGCAGAGAGCCCGATGCAGGGCTGGATCCCAGGACCCTGAGATCATGACCTGAGCCCAAGGCAGAGGCTTAACTCATTGAGCCCCCCAGGATCCCCTTATTTATGTTTTAAAATGTGATTTTTGGAATGTCCTTCAAAGGTCCAAGACCACTTCTAAAACTTCCTTGGCCAGACAAATTTGGGAGACCCTGCATCTTACTATATTTCATCAAATCCAAGAATATCATCAGCTATGAGAAGCATATTTTATACACCTCTAAAAAAGGAGAAATGCTGCCTATTTGTCACATGCTGTCAATTCTAAGATAAATTCTGATTTCTGATTTTAAGGGTGTTAAAAATCTAAAAATTTTACATCTTAGATCTATGCAACTTCACACAGAATAGCTCATTAATTTACTAGCATATTAAAAAGTTCCCCCAAAATCCTGTAATAAAGAGGAAAATTTAATTTTAGTTAATGTATCATTTTCAATGTGTATAATTTTGGAATCCTTTTTCTTATGGTGACAACTAGAGGAACTAGTGTTTCATGTAACTCACTTTGAGAAATGCTGTTTTATGAAATAATTCAAAGTGAGGGAAATAAAAATATTCTAAGTATTATCACTCTGAATTTAGGAATTTAACTTTTGAAGTTAGAAGAAGAGTCTCAAAAAAGATCTAGATGGAAAAGTAAAGGAAGTGGAATGAATTTTTCTTAACATTTGCTGATTTCTTTCACCAAAGGTGTTGGTATCAGAGAAGTCATACTAACAAATGGATGCCCTGGAGGTGAATCCAAGTGTATTGTACGGGTAGAAGAATGCCGTGGACCAGTAGATTGTGGCTGTGAGTTGGACTCTGTATTGGAGGGAGATGAGGGGAAGACTTTACTCTGGGGAAATAGCCTTAACCTCAGGTTGCCATGGGTGGAAGGAATTGAGAAATTGATATATTGAAAGGAAATTATAATAAAACTTAAAATTCCACTTCTCTGGACAGTTAAAGCTCAGAGTACCTTCTGCCTTTGCCTTACATTTGTCAGTGATGTCTAAAATTTAACATATAGTCTCCATAATACACTGGAAGCTTCTTATATTCAGGGTCTCTGGTCAAGGCTGTCCTATGGTGAAACACTTTTGACACTTTGGTAATGGTATTTTATGAGTAGATTGGCAAACTTTAAATTGGGAACTTTGAAAGCTGTTCTTTATCATATTATACTACTTTGAGATTTCATTATCTCTAGTCAGGGTGGGGCAGGGGTGTGGTCCCTAACCAGTAAACTGAAAGCCACTAGCAGATCTCAAAGTTTAATCTAATACATCACTAAACTGGATGCCCTTGCCATATTTTCTGCTGAAGGAACACACAGCTATTGTATTTCCCACCCGCTTCTTTTGGTGACTTTGCTTTGCAGCCATCACTCCTCTCTACTCGTCTACATTGAAACCCTCAATAATAATTTTGAGAATGTCCAGCATATAGTTGATTTTAACACTGAAAGTGGATTTTAAAAGTAACCTTTGTATAAAACAATTTATAATGCCTAATGGTATATATGTATTTAATTTTTCTTGTTTTTAGGGGGTAGACCAGTTTCAGAAAGTCTTGAAAGTGTTAGACTAGCATGTATTCATACATCTCCTGTAAATCGCTTCAAATATATTTGGAAACTTCTAAGGCCAGACCAAGTAAGTAATAAACATATGTAACGTGGTGATTGCTAGTGAGTGATGAAATTTTTTTCCCAGTGCTTGATGGCTATCAGAAAACTCTCTCTTTAGAAGCAGTTTGAAAAAATGAAGTTAAAATCTTACAACTTTATTATTATTGAGATTTTAATTGAATTGGATTTTAATGCAATAATAATTGCATTATTAAGTGGGGCTGAAACTGTACACATGTCTTGAGGTCAGCTATTATCAGAATTTAAAAACATCCCTTTTATATAAAGTATTCTATTTTGGAAGCAAAGTTTTTTTTGTATGTATAGAAATTGGATGATGATAATAATAGCTAACATTAATGGAGGGCTTATTAAATATCAGACAACTCAAGCACTACAGTTTCTTTTAACCCACATAACGATCTGTGAGGTAATCCTTATCATTATATGCATTTTACAGATAAGCAACTGAGAAGCAGAGCGTATCTTGTCCTGGGTCACACAGGCAGAAGTGGTAGGATTATTGATGTCTGGATTGTCTGACTCTAAAATCCATGTGCATAATTAATTTTTGTCCTAGATTGAGAGATAATGACTATTCTTTCCTTATGGGAAATAAATTGTTTCCTGATCTTAAGTTTACATGAAGAATGTTGGCACTTTTTTTTTTTTCTTTTTAAATAGCAACCCATTATCCTTGCAAATGATTCAGCAATCCTGGAAGTACGCAGGGAAGTTCATCCCTCGGTTTTTGAGTGTTCTACCGTGGATAATAATGAAATAATAGCATCTGTGAAATTCACAGTCTATACAACAAGTGGTAAGTGCCCAGTAATGTTTTGGTTTGCTTATATCAAATTCTAAAAAGCAACAAAATCATCTGGAGGGCTCCTTGAACCAGACTGATAGCCCCACTCCCAGAGTTTCTGATTCAGTAGATCTAGGGTGAGGTGACACAATAGTTTACATTTCTAATAAGTTCCTAGGTATTGCTGGTTTGGAGACAACCTCTGGGAAACCACTGGTTTATATCATTTAGACTTTCTACAAGGTGGTGCTTAATTTCTTTTTCACAAAGTAGAGTCAGATGTGTTTCCCTTTGGGGAACTCAGTGCATTCCTGAAGCATCTCCAAAGAACAGTGCTCTAACTTGACTTATAATCTCTTACTTCTATCACAAAAGTGAAAATGGATACATGGAATCCTCATGGATGTTTACAAAATTTTTGATATAGTAAAATAATAAAATTAAGAAACATCCAAACATGGTTCTTTAAAAATTATTCACTTGAAGAAAATATTTCTTGATGAAATAATAATGCAGCCCTCAATATATGTCATAAAAAACAAATCTTGAGTATAATTTTATATGTGAGAAACGGTGCTTGCCTTGCAAAATGGATCCGTGTGCATGTCCTTTCAGTTTAGACTACGATATCTAATATATCCCATTATTTCTCTTTGTCCATTTTGCTCTTAACCATTTTATTACGGTTGTCATTGTTGTTGAAGGTATGAGGGGGTTTGGTCACAAGTTCCATTGAGAATCCAATCAAGGCTCAGGAGGTTTTTCCCAGAAAAATACCCACATAAATATGCTAAAAGCTATTTTTTAAGAGAATTCATGGATTTCTTGATGCTTTTTCTCAATCCCAAATAAAGAATTTATGCTATAGTTTAGAAACATCTTTCAGCATAACACTTTTTATTAAAATGGAAATAAGCTAAAGTGTTTCAGGGCTGACTTTTAAAAATAAACTATAAGTTTCTTTAATGTTTTTACTATCTTTAAAAAAAAATTCATGTGAAAGCTCATAATCTTAAGTTGAGATATCAAGTGTTATTATAAGAATAATTTCAATAAAGTGCTAAAAAAGGCAAGAAAGGACCAAACCTCATCAAACTGAAAAATACCTCAGTGAGTACTAGTTCAATGTGTTAAAACTTTTTGGGAGCCATTCTCGGTTTTTGTCCCCACAGCCTAGTCCTTATTAGGATCATAGCTCCTCATGTGATTGGAAGATTTTTTTTTAAATTTTACTTTATTTTAGTTAAATTTAGTTAACATATAGTATATTATTAGTCTCAGAGGTAGTGTTCATTGATGCATCAGTTGCATATAACACCCAGTGCTCTTTACATCACATGCTCTCCTTAATGCCCATCACCCAGTTACCCCATTCCCACCACTCCCTTCCCCTCCAATAATCCTCAGTTTGTTTCATAGAAGTCAATATGCATTTGACAGTGTGTAAGCTAAGGGCTAGAACACAGATCCTAAGTCAAGCAGAGAAAGACAACTATCATATGATCTCCCTGATATGAGGAAGTGGTGATGCAACATGGGGGCTTAAGTGGGTAGGAGAAGAAGCCCTTAAATGAAACAAAGTTGACTTCTCTCTTTTTAAAAATTTATTTATTTATTTATTTATTTATTTATTTTGCCTTGGCAGCTCATAATACATTTTTGGGTTGTTTTTTTTTTTTTTTTACTTTATTTTATTTTTTCAGTGTTCCAAGATTCATTGTTTATGCATCACACCCAGTGCTCCATGCAATATGTGCCCTCCTTAGTACATATCACCAGGCTCACCCAACCCCCCACCCCTCTTCCCTCCAAAACCCTCAGCTTGTTTCTCAGAGTCCACAGTCTCTCATGGTTCGTCCCCCCCCTCCGGTTTCCCCCAACTCCCGACTTCTCTCTTGTAGCAGTCCAAGGCTGGTGGGTTAGCTCTGTCATCTCAGAACATAATCTGGTTAAATGACAAAATGTTTCTAGAACACTTTGGTATCAGTTAGTTTCTTTTAAAAATGACAATTGGGAATACCACTATGATATACCCTTTTGGCTGTTTGGACATCAAACAGATATTTTGTCTATAAATGTCAGCACAGTATGGTACTGCCTTGAAACAAGTACACAATTGAAATATCTTTAGGGTAAGTATGGTTTAGTTAATGAAAATTTCCTATCCATCCTCTATACATCAGATTTTTCACTTCCACAATGGTTGTCTTTATAATTAGGCATTGTTATGAATTGAATTGTGTCTCCCTTCTCAAGTCCTAACTCCTAGAACCTCAGAATGTGACTATGTTTGGAAATAGAATCATTGCAGATGTGATTTGTTCAGTTAAGATAAGGTCATACGTACTAGAATAGAGTCTTTAATTCACTATGACTGGTGTCCTTATAAGAAGAGGGAAATTTGGACACAAATACAGAACGAGAGAGAAGAGAATGTCATATGAAGCCACAAAGACACACAGGGAGAAGACAGCCATGTGAAAACAGAGGCAGAGACTGGAGTTATGTTGCCATAAGCCATAAGGGAACATCCAGGGCCACCAGAAGTAGGAAGAAGAAAGGAAGGAAGACCACCAGAGCCTTTGGAGTGAGGGTGGCCTTACCAATACCTTGCATTCAGACTTTTAGCCTCATGAACGATGAGACAAAAAATTTCTGTTGTCTTTAAGTCACCCAGTTTGTGGTACTCTTTTATTGTGGCCCTAGAAAACTAATGTAAACCTTAGCTTTGTTTTCTTAAGAAGTGAGAATATTGAAATTCAGTCTATTTTTCATTTAAAAATTTCAAAAGGAAATGCAGCCCATTTTTTTTTTTTTAGGTATAAAAGTAGTCTAGATATAAAAGTGATCCTTGTAAGAAGACTACCCTTGAATAAAGTAAAATCTTTATACCTCTCACTCTTTATCCTTTCATGGCTAGTATTATAGGGTAGTGAATAAATGGAATGGAATTTTGCATTTATTCTTCTCAGGTTTTAATCCTAAAAGTGTCTTTCATTTTAGCTTAAAAACAAACAAACAAAAAAACCCTCATTGCTTCTGTCAATCTAAAATTATATAAAAAACAAGATTTGAAAAATCCAGCAATGTTGGAATATAAATATGATGTGATTTCTCTGTCACACTTGGAACTATTTAGTGAGATCACTAATTGAGTTTATAGTGCTGGAATTACTAAGGAAAATGAAAAATTGTACTCCATGGTGTTTAAAGAGTAGAACGAAAATCCAGACAAATAAGAATTGAGATTGCCCACATAGGAAACTGCTTCTGGTAGAGTGGTACTTACCAAAATTAAAATATTACAATATATAAAACATAGCTTGGGAAATCATTAAATGGACCTGAATGTTGGTTCACTTGTCTGTGTAATTCAGTAGTTCCATCTGGTGGTCTCTCTGGTCCCTCTCCATACAAATTCTTTAGGATCCTATAATTTGGGGGACCGAGAAGAACCACAAGAAAGCTATATAATTGGTAAAGTAAGTAATATTTGATGCAAATTGGTTTTTCACCAATTTAAAATGTAGCACTGTTATAATACATACAATAGACTGACTATCTCTTAAATAGACTTATTTGCAGGAAGAGCAGAAAGATTTGAGAAAGAATAATTTAAAAGTGTTGTGTGGATATTTGCATAAAATTAAACTGCAAACTCTATCTTACAACATATATAAAAATTAGAGATATGTCATTGTTCTAAATGTAAAATCTAAAACCATATATCTTTAAAATGGAAACATAGGAGAAAATCTGCATGATACTGGAATAGGCAAGGGTTACTTAGTTATGACTCAGAAAACAGTCACCATAGAAGGGAACATGGATAAATTAGGCTTCATCAAAATTAAAAAACTTTAGTCCATTAAAAGAAATCATTAGAAAAATGAATATGCAAGCTAAAACCTAAGAGAAAAAAATTCACAAAACATGTATAACCAGTACAATCAGTTTGGACAAAGATCTTAGAGTTTCTTAGAAAACTAAAGTGTAACTCTACCCTATGACCCAGCAGTTCCACCCTTAGGTATTTAAGAGAAGTGAAAAATGTATGTTTGCAAACAACTTGCATAAAAATATTCATAGAAGTTTGTTTATAATGGCTTAAAGCTGCAATGGCCTAGATGTCATGTCCATCAGTAGAAGAATGAATAAACAAATTGGAATACTACTCACCTACAAAAAAGAAAAACTATTGATACATGCAAAATTATGGGTGAATCTTTAAAACAGACTGAGTAAAAAAGCCTCACAAAAAGGAATACATAGTGTATGTTTCCATTCCTATGAAGTTCTAAAATAGGCAGAACTAATCTGTGATGGAAAAGAAAATCAGTAGAGTAGTTCCCTCCGGAAGATGTGTCAGGAATTAACTGAGAGGGGCTCAAGGAAGTTGATGGGTTATAGCAATATTCTGTATCTTCATAGGGTTTGAATTACATATGTGTGTTTGCATTTGCCAAAACTAAGTAAATATAACTTAAAATCTTTGTGCAATTGATCATAAATTTTACTTCAAAAGAAAAAATGTAAGCAAGTATTGAACTTGTTTGATATGCCTGTTGAAGATTTTTATGGGAAGAGTGCAGACATTAGCAAATTATGTTGAAATGCATTGAAAAATAAGATGGGTCAATGAATTTTTAGAAGGATGGGTAAATGGATAATAAAATGTTGATGGTAGTGTCTAGTTGGTGGGAGTACAGGATGTTCATTGTTCAATTCTTTTGACTTCATGTTTGAAAAGGACATTTCAAAGGTGATGAGCAAGTTTACTAATAATAAGTTTCTTTCCACTAATTCTTCTGTGTTTAAAATCTTTTCAGTTTTTTTTTAACTATAAAGTTTCCATTTAGATATATCTCTCTTTTTTTTCCAGTGGTAATAATCATCAGGTGTGTGTTTTTTCTCTAGAATTGCAAATGAAAAGATCAAGCCGACCAGATACTGATGCAGTCCTAGTTTTTGTGCTGACCATAGGAGTTATTATCTGTATATTCGTGATCTTTATACTTATCTTCATAATTATAAACTGGTAGGTGAAGGATTGAACTGGGTCATCACCCTTACTTGATGTCCTCCTTGTTGTCCTCGCCTCCCTGCTTGTTTGATGAAACCATATCCCTGACCATGAGGCCTCCCACATGTGTCTTGAAACAGTCCAACACCCTGTATACCTCCTGCAACTATTCTACATCAGGCTACCTGAGCTCATGACTTGCTTTCCACCATGAGAGAGAAATATGTGCAATGTTTATAATTTTACATAGTAATTGCAAAAAAAGTTTTGAATGAATATGTGTATTGTTCAGTTGTAGTTTTCATAACTCTAAAACTTGGTTAGTGTAACCTACTCTAATTTTTTAAAAGATTTTATTTATTTAATGCAGAGAGAGGAAGGGAGAGAGACACAGAGCAAGCAGAAACAAGCAGGGGAGAAGCAGGCTCCCTACTGAGCAAGGAGCCCAGTGTGGGGCTTGATCCCAGGACCCTGGGACCATGACCTGAGCTGAAGGCAGAGACTTAACCAACTGAGCCACCCAGGTGCCCCAATTCATTTTTTTAAAAGAATATTTCTAACACTTACATGAGTACAGTCTGAGGACTCGTCTACTACCATGTGGATACACCACAAACTAAAAATAAATTATGACTAAGGAGGCACTTCTAAATATAGAAAATTATATATATCTACTTAGTTTGGGTTTTCAGTTCTTTTTTTTTTAAGATTTTTATTTATTATTTGACACAGAGAGGGGGAAACAGGCTCCCCGCTGACCAGAGAGCCTGATGCGGGGCTCCATCCCAGGACACTGAGATCATGACTTGAGCTAAAGGCAGAGGCTTAACCCACTGAGCCACCCAGGTGCCCCTGGTTTTCAGTACTTGATGGACTTTTGTTTTGTTTCTGTTTTTTCTCCAGGGGGGCAGTCAAGTCTTTCTGGGGAGAAAAAGCCTCAACAACTGAGATACAGTCTGAGCTGAGTTCAACAAGATACAAAGATTCAACTTCTCTTGACCAATCACCAACAGAAATACCTGGAAATGAAGACGATGCTTTAAGTGAATGGAATGAATGATATATGGACGATATATAAGAAACCAAAGGAGAGTAGAGAATATCAGATTCATTACTATAAAAATAAAATATATAGTGAAATACTTTAATAATATTGCAAGTGATTTCCCACAGTCTGAAGGTAATGAAATATGAGAAGGGGCTGTTTTAGTCAGTGTTACCTTTGTGATGAAGTGATCAAAAATTAATTTGTTTTCAACATTTGCCACTTCAGATAATTACTTGGTAACTTTTACCTACAGGTATACACACACACATAATATTATAAACATATTTGTGATCAGTTCAATCACTTCTAAGGTGATTTGCCTGTTTTGTCCAAATAAGAAAAATGTAATATAGAAGATGCATTGCATATTAGACATTTTCCCTTGTGGGATCACTGGGTTGAGCAACTAAAGCAAATCATACTTGAGAATTTCTAAAGGGCATATGACAGACATACAAAGATTCACTTGTCAGACATGAAATAATAATAACAGCAGCGGCAACAGCAACAACCACCAGCAACACATAGTAGCTATATTAGTAGCTACTATTATAGCTACATAATATTATTATAATATATATTCTATAGCATTGTTATATTAGTAGCTACTAATATAGCTACTGTTGTAGCTATATTAGAAGCTACTATGTGCCAAGCATCACTCATAGCATTTGACATTATTTTAGATAATGTAACTATGACTGTATATAAGAAATCTGTAAGGAGGAACTGGGGTGGAACTTGGAGATGGATGGCTGAGTAAATGATACAAATTTAACATGCCCTGTGTTTCTCACAGAAAAAAGTAAATTAAGAACTTTTGAATGTCTACTGATAAGAACCTTCATTGTGTTTGATATACAGGTAAAAACTTCTCAAAGCCATTTTTTCTTATTTCTGAACATCATCACTGTCATTTCGTGCTGTGTCATTATGTGATACAGTTATGGCCAACTATCATGTAAGATATCAAGGCACTAGACAGTTTGATTTGGTAGATTTATCAGAAATAAATTTTCAGATGTTATAAGAGTAGCACAAAATACACTTAATTTTTTATAGATGAATTCTATGCCAATTTTATTCCTCTTATTATATATCTTATATAATTAAATATCAGGCCCATGCCTGATGACAGCATTAACTCTGCCCATCTGTGAAGGAGACACTGTAAATGGGCATTATTGTATATGTCCCTCTAGTAGCTGAGAAATAGGCTGTGTTGTGGAATTATCCATGCTTTCTATTTTATATTTGTATTTGAAAAAAGCAATGGAGAATTGGCTGGAAAATTATTGTTATCTGTTGTGGGAATTCCACTAGAGACTTCAAAGTGAAAAGAAATTGTTTTAATAAAATATTCCAAAATAATTGTGGTTTTTTGGTGATACCCCTCTTCCTCCTAGACAAGTGTGAAAAAAAAAAGTCAGGTTTCCTTATTTCTTATTTTGATTAATTATGGCATAGGTGCTGAACATTATTGAATGGTTATTATTATCCTTATTTTTAGAACCATGAGTAGCAGTGGTTTCTAACTGTATTTCAGTGACCATTAATGTTCGGTCAGGTTAACAGGTTTAGTTGTCAGTGCTGTTCACTGAATATTTCTGTCTACTCTTCAGGCAGATGGTCTGGTGGGGGCCATGTAACTAGTTCTGACCAATAAGCTGTGAGCCAAAATTCCAAGTGTCACTTTAAGACTAGAACATTTCACTGTGAAAGCATCCAGAGCTTTTCTCCTCTCTGCCAGAACAAGCAGAAATGCTTAGGTGGTGACTCTTCTGACACCTTGGATTCCCAGAGTGAGGTTCACATGGCACAGAATCTCTAGTCAACCAACAATAGACATGTAGCATGAGATAAAGTTAGACCTTGTTATTTTAAGCCACTGAAGGTTAGACATTGTTTGATACAGCAACTTTACTAAGATTATCCTTCGTGACACATAAATGTCTTCTGAAAAACAGGTTTTCACGGTCAAAGAGTTGAAGACTTCTTTAGTGCAGAACTTCCCATCAATATGCTATGTACAATTGTGACTCTAAGAGGAGGATGAAGGTGTAATATTTTTCAAATTTATTGGTGGCCTATGGAACAAAAGTGAAAGCATGCGTGCATGTAATACTATACCTACTCGAAATGCAATTTTGAGCAGAACTGTCTGATAGGTCTCTTTATAAGGAGTTAGGGTTCAGTGAACTAGTCTTTCACAATGTATAACACATTGCATATCAGCAGTACATCTTGACTATAGCAGCACTTTCTCTATTAGATTTATCTTGGTGTTACTCAGAACTTCCACTGGTCAAGACTTATTTTGATGGCCTTTCTTGAAATGATTTCCTATTCCCAAGAGCAAAGCTACTCTCTTAAGTACTATGACCACACTGCTCTAGTTATCATAATCAACAAATCTTATACTGAAGGAGATTCTTGAATTGAAGACCTCCTGTCACCTGCCACTTGGTCATAATCTCTGTGTTGGGGGTGATCTATTTCTGCCATGGTGCCTGAGGTCTCCATTGCATACACTAAAGATTAATGGGGCCAGTCACTTCCCTCTCCAGGATGACTAAGCCAGAGACGTCTTCTAGTTCTTATCTACTCCCCAATTTTAGACATTTGTTACTTTCATTGGTCATCAAATTATCCACAGGGAAAGCCTTGAGGTTTGCATTTGGATCCATGAGGTAAATGAAGCAAAACAATGAAGTATCCAAAAGAAGCCTTCCTTTTGTACCCCAAGGCATCTCTGCATGGAAGCAGGGTTTTTTGAAGTGTTCAGATAACACCCAAAAGAATCTTCCATTTGTTTTTTCATTCAACTAATCTTCATTGAGCCATTCCTATGAGCCAGGTACTGTACTAGACATTAGGAATACAGTTTGGAAAAAAAAAAAAAAAAGGATAGGTTCTCTCTTCTTTGGAGTTTGTCATTTACCTGAAACACAGACATTACAATTAATCACAACTGGAATTCACATATTAAAAGCTGCAAGCTTCTGTGAATTGTATTAAGGGAAATAACATTTAAAGGAGAATTGAAGCCTGAATAGGTATTACACTGGATAACAGGGAGAAGGGAGAAGGGCCCAGGTAGAGGGAGGAGCAGGGGTGAATGCTGTGCATGTGTGTGTGTGTGTGTGTGTTTACATATACATAAAAAATATTATCAGATGACCTGAGAAAACATATCAAAGGATTCAGTGTTGAAATTGGTACTTTTGATTTTTTGATAAACCATATATGCCCATGCTTTTCTGAACATTTATTATTGGCTTTTTGTTTTGTTTTTTAAATGTTTTATTTATTTATTTGACAGACAGAGATCACAAGTAGGCAGAGAGGCAGGCAGGGAGAAGAAGGGAAGCAGGCTCTCCACTGAGCAGAGAGTCCAATGTGGGGCTCAATCCCAGGACCCTGGGATCATGACCTGAGCTGAAGGCAGAGGCTTTAACCCACTGAGCCACCCAGGCGCCCCTATTATTGGCTTTTTGATAGATGACTGTTGATCCTTACCTAGATAAGGTGATCTATATTTAAATCTGGGTTCATTTGAGTCCTCCTGAAATGCAAGAACTCCTTAATTAGACCTAAGTATTTTCCATAATAGTTTCTAATTCACTCTCATATTATTCAGCTAAGATCTAGAAACAGGAGATTGAGTTCCCAACAATGATTAGGGTTGGTTGGCATACCTCTGGGCCAGCAGAAAGTGATAAGATGATTGATAGACATATTAGGCTAAAGTTTCTGACAACTTTGGACATGACATATAATGAAGCAGATAATGTTATTCATCTTGTTGAAATACATCCAACTTCCTTCTGTTAACATATGCATAATACTTCAGTTCAAAATGATTTTCTTCCCAGAGTAGTTCTAATACAAGCTGTATGTTCTCTGTTTCTGTCTTCTTGATCTCTTAAAAATTGATGTGATTTTTCTATTTTGGTTCCACTTCAACTATATTTTAAATCTACTTCTTCAGTTATTTTTTTTATATCCTGGAGGACAATCTTTTTGGAATTCATAACCCATCTCTGTTGTGATCCACCATCTGTCTCAAAGAACAGAGAACCCATTTACATGGTTATTTAGGCTTTGAGGTTACCACAATTTTGTTATCTGTGATCAAGTCATTTGTATGATGGAAAACAGTTTGTCTTTGACAGTTTTCTGATTCTTGTTGAAAATAAAACTTGGATGTTGAATATCAGGAGTTTTTTCACCTTTTAAAGGAAATAACATGCAACAAAGGGACACATCTTTCTCTGATACTTAATTTCTACATTTTGTGAAAATATCAAGTGCATTTAAATTAATGATAGGTATTCAAGTCTTTTTTCTTGAAAAGAATTTTAGGGTTAAACAACAATCATTTAAATTATGCTCTTAGAGAATTACACTCGTTTATTATTTTTTTGTTCTTATGTATTTATAAATATAGATCTTATTTAAAATTCTCTAGGCTCTGTAGTTTGTATTTTCATCAAAAATGAAGTACATTAGTTTCTCTGCTAAGTGAAACTTGCATGAGCAAAGGTTCAAAGGTGGCAATTAAGTTGTTGCTTTTATATGATGACAGTGCAATATGTCCTTGAGAAATGTTTCCACAGCTGAAAAGGATTTTATGCTAAGCTATCTATAAGGCCCACTGAATTTCTTTTTCACCAGATACATTTTTTTGGTGTACATTATTTGTTGAGGACAATAGAAACATCACATCTTCCTTTCTATACATTAATCTTCTCCTTTTTCTTGACAGATAAGGTTTTCTTCCAGGCATTACTGAGATAAAACTCAAGGTGCTTTTGGACACCCTGGTTGGGTTTAAGCCCTCTCATCAAAGAGGCATTGTGAGATTTGTATTATTTACACAGTACCCCAAGGTAACACCAATAAGTGCTTTACAAGAAATAGAAATCATCTGACGGTAATGAAATCATGTTCTTCCAGAACAAACAATATAAGGCCCTAGAGGTAATAGGGACAGGAAAGAGTACAGTACAAGCAATACTCTTTTGTATACTCTGGGGGGAAAGAAGCACACAGCATACAGTTATTAGAGCTAGCAAGCTTCATAAAGTGGATATGCTGGGTTTCTTTGCAGCAGCACTAGGAGCTGTATTGATGCACATGAGTTGGGAGGTCTGTGGGGGAATGACGTAGGGTGTTGGCCTGAAGTTACGAGTGCCTGAGTCTGATAGTTGAAGATGCCAGAGTTGATGTCAGGGCCAGAGGAAGGAGTGGGGGTGGGATGTGGACTGGGGGCTTGTAGGAAGGATGAGGAAGAATTGTAAACAGGTGGAGTCATGGAAAGGCTGGAAGGTGAAGAGAAGCCAAAGCAGAGTGGGAGAAACATAGTCTGAACAGCAGGAAAGGAAAATGGACTTGGCAGTAACATTTGGCAGAGACTGGAGTAGGGAACTGATGAGAAAGAGGCCAATGAGAAGGAGTTTGTGTAAATCAAGGCAGGATGTGATGAGTGTCTTGGCAGCAGAGAGAATAAAAAAGAACAGATTTTAGAGAAAAAATTTTAAGTAAAGCTAGATGTGAGGATATACAGATAAAGAGAACATGAACCCAGGAGCCAAGTTCAATCTATTTCTGTTGTTAGCCTCCCTCTCACCTACTCTTATGTCAATTTGTCCCTATTTTACAAAAAATCTTCCCCTGACCTTCAATAACACTGTTCTTTTTGTTTTTCTCATCTATCTCTCTGTCATTCTTTTTTTTTTTTTATGGCTTTAATCTCTCTCGGATGCCTCTAATTATGTATCTCCAACTTGAACAGATCCCCAGAGCTTTAATTTTGCGTCTCTGCTGTTGGATATTTCCTCATGGATACACTGCTATCATCTCAGGGTCTATAAAATCAAAGTTTCCTTTGTACGTAAATTTTTCAAGTACTTCCTCTGTGGTATTACTATCCTCCACTCACCAGGCTCAAAAATCTCACCTCTACATACCCAAGTAGTCATCAAGGCCAGCAAATATCTCTCCAGAATCTGTTCTTTCTTCCCATTCCAGTTCAGACTCCCCTTTCCTTAGCCCTCCTAGGGCATCTCTGCCAGCTGCCCCTGGTCATTCAGCACTCTTCTATTAAAACATTGGTCCCATTTCCTATATGAAGAATTTTACTCTATTACTTAAGTGTTTCTTTCTTTCTTTTTTAAGATTTTATTTATTTGCTTAACCGACAGAGATCACAAGTAGGCAGAGAGTCAGGCAGAGAGAGAGGTGGAAGCAGGCTCCCTGCTGAGCAGAGAGCCCGATGCATGGCTTGATCCTAGGAACCTGAGACTATGACCTGAGCCAAAGGCAGAGGCTTTAACCCACTGAGCCACCCAGGTGCCCCTACTTAAGTGCTTCTATAGTTTGGCCCATACCCAATGTGAACTTTGTCTTTTACCTCTCCTGTGTGTGTATCTTTACCTTCAACAAAATGGATCCATCAAATCCCTCTCAAGCATTTCTGGTGTGACATCACATCTTTGCTCTCATTTTTAAATTCAGAACTCTTATTGTCTTACTCCCTCCATCCCTCATTTTCACTTCCCTTTTCATCCAAATCCTGGCCACACTTCAAGACTTTTCATCAGGACACTTCCTTTTTACCACAGTACAGGTTAAGCTGCTATGATAAAGAGACCACAATATTCAATAACTCAAATAATGCAGATATTTACTTTCCTATGCAATGGTCTAGGTAAGCGGGCAGTCTGGAATGGCCCCTCTACTCTTGTGTATGAGATAAATCAGAGTTTTTTTTCTGTCTTATCATTCTACTCAATCAAATAGAAAGAGCTTTAGTAAAGGCAAAGTGTACAAGTCCATGTTCCAGTCACAGTAAAGGCAAGAGAGAAAATGGTGGATAAAGCAGATTTTATTGAAAAGTGTGACTTGGTAGTTGCTCACACGATTTACCATTCGCATCTTATTAGGCAGTACTTAGTCACATGACCACACTTAGTTGCAAGGGAGACTGGGAAATGTGGTTATCCATCTCGGAGTCTGATCCCAGGTAAATTCAGTGCCTTACTACTAAAAGGAAGAAGAGGAAATGCTGGAGGGTGGGAGATTCAGAGAGGTTGTGAGGAGGGGAGAGGGAATTAGCATTCTGCCCTACAACTACAAACCCTGTGAGGATCTCTACTGCCTCTAATCTTCTGTACTGGTCTGCTTATATTGAACTTATGCTCCTTTATTCTTTTACATTTTTCTTAACGCTCCACCTAAATTACAAGCTCCTTAAGGACTCTAACAGCATGATATAGTCTTTGTGTCTTATATGTCTAGCATAGTACTTGGTACATAGTGGGTGTGTAAAGATGGTCATTCTCACCAATTATGGTGGTGGTTGTGCCTTTTGGATCTGAAAATGATTGGAACTTATGGCATGAGTTGAGAAAGAACATTTTGAACAGTGCATTAAAACTTTTTGGTGAGCAGAGTGTCACAAGCTCTGAGAGGGGTGGAGAGTGAGTGTGCAGCTGCTCTCTAGAGGTGAATACTCTCATGTAATGAAGCTTAAAATGGGAAATGGTAGGACTCCGTATTCTCTATGTTTCTTGATTTCTTTGTGCTCATTAGGAAGGTTTTCCTACACACTTAAAAAGTGCAAACATGCAGACGCCTGTGTGGCTCAGTTGGTTGGACGACTGCTCAGGTCATGATCCTGGAGTCCTGGGATGGAGTCCTGCATTGGGCTCCCAGCTCCATGGGGCGTCTGCTTCTCCCTCTGACCTTCTCCTTGCTCATGCTTTCTCTCACTGTCTCTCTCTCAAATAAATAAAAATAAAATCTTTAATAAAAAAAAAAATTGCAAACATGGGGCACTGAGCCTGAGTGGCTCAGTCAGTAAATCAGCTGCCTTCAGCTCAGGTCATAATCCCAGGGTCCTGGGATAGCATCAGGCTCCCTGCTCGGCAGACAGCCTGTTTTCCCTCTCCCTTTGCGTACTTGTGCTCTCTATCTCTCTGTCGAATAAATAAATACAATATTTTTTTAAAAAGTGCAAACATAATGCATGCTTCTGGCTGCCATGTCCGATTCAAGGGTTGTCTTGGGTGGTCTACTGAATGGTTGATTTACAAAATAGAGGTAGTTCCTTTTCCCCTTTGTACCCAACCACTGGCAGCACCAAGGGGAAGACTGGGAGTTGAGTGAGGGACAGTGACGCTTTTAGACCCTCATAATTTCACCAGTTTCCATTCTTTCATATGAAAAATAGAAGATTCTTCAGTGCTATGCAAATATAGCTCTCCTTTTCCCTGTACTATATACTAGAATGTTGCACCTAATTCCTGCTTTTACAGAAACTCTAGAGCTAGGATGCCCAGATAAGTAAGGTATTAGTGCCTTCCCAGATGCAATGGATGGAAAAATAACAGAAGAAAATGATCTAATTGTGGGGCATATACTTTGTATATACATATTAAAATTTTAACTAAAAATGCCTCAACAGGGGTGCCTGGGTGGCTCAGTGGGTTAATCCTCTGCCTTTGGCTCAGGTCATGATCTCAGGATCCTGGGATTGAGTCCTGCATCGGGATCTCTGCTTGGTGGGGAGCCTCCTTCCTCCTCTCTCTCTCTCTCTCTGCCTGCCTCTCTACCTACTTGTGATCCCTCTGTCAAAAAAATAAATGAAATCTTAAAAAAAAAAAAAAGATGTGGAAACTTAATGCTAAGAAAAGGTTGAAGAAATTACCCAATATATGTGAGTGTTAAATGGTAGATTTTAGCTCTGGTTTTCTGACCTATGTCTGACAGCTTCCTTCCCACACCCACCACTAATTTATGAGTATGCTACATTTAAGATGGTGATAAGATAAACAAATTCTGAACATAAATATGATTGATATTTCTAAAAAGGAAAGCAACATTGAAATGCAAAGCCATGGAACCCAGTGAAATCAGACATCAACTGTACTCAGGTTAGAACTTAGGTGAGACCTAACAGAAGCCATTTTGTAGCATTTTAAAGAAAATAGAGTTAAAACTCCCCATTACTTCAGAAGGCTAATGGTCATGGTTCTAGATACTAAATTGTTATAGGCAAATTTCAGACCAATATATTGACTCTGTCAGCTATCTGTAAAGCTCAAATAAGCAATGGAAGATGGCTGTGAGAGCAGAGTGATGGCTGAAGGATTTCAGAAAAAAGAAAGAAGGGATTACATATGGATGGACACGGGACTATCATTTTGTTGGTTAGGGGTGAGGTCAGGATTCAAAACTCTATAATAGAGGAGTGAAAGGAGTCCTAAAAATACAAGGAAATGACCATCTCAACAAGGAAAGTGGAATCTAGGCACATGAGTAGATAATTGAATACAGATAGCCAAAAAAGCAATTTATACCATTCATTAATAAAGGTAGCCACTTTGAATAAAATTGGCAAAACCTAGCACCAAGATCATTTCATAAAGAACTAGAAGAAATGTGAGGTACTGAGACAATAACTTAATAATTTAAAAGCTTCTAGCAAAATGGAGAGTTCAGATGAGGCTGGGTGACAAAAGTTTTTGAGGTGGGAATTTTAAACAAGGGACAATGACCTTGGGTGGTGTTAATTTCACTAAGGAGACCCAACTGGATACCAGCTCCTCTGATGTGTAAGAGCACATAGAGCCTAAAATTACAAGAATAAGAAGTGTTTATGCTTTCATGGGTCTCCAGGATGGATCATTTGGTTAAACCTCCTACTCTTGATTTCGTCTCAGGTCATGATAGTAGAGTCGTGAGATGGGGCTCTGTGCTGGGTGTGGAGCTGCTTAAGATCTCTCTCTCTCTCTCTCTCTCCTCCTCCCCTCTGCTCATTCTCATGCACATACAGTCTCTCTCTCTAAAAAACCCAAAAAGCAATATATGCTTTCACTAGAAAAAAAAAAGAGCCTTTATGTTATTAAATTGTTTATTAGCAAATTGATACAATTTCATAATATGTCCGAAATCTGACATTATTCTGGACCAAGGGATCCACCACAGAGATTTGCTTTCTAGAAAGAAGGATATTGGGAAAAATAAATCCATCAAGATATATTTTTTCTTTTTTAAGAAAATCTGGTAGGATCAACTGCTTTTTTGCTTTAACTGTGGAATTGATAACATTTTTTGTAACATCAACAATATATTGCTTATGTCTCATTTTTCAGGGTGTTGTACCTGAGATTGGACTCTCCATTTTTTTGACACAGTGGGGGATAAGTCTGAAACTTCTATTAGAGGTGGGGATATGAGTTCAACTTTAAGAGAAAAGTGTCCCCTTTTTGTATTGGGAAAACATCTATTTTAACTTCATGGTTAAGCAAAGATGAAGCAAAAAAAAAATTGTTTTGTTTTAAGTGGTAAAAGTAGGAGGGACAAGTTCCACCATGCAGTCACAGGTTTTCCCCCTTTGTGAAAGGAGTTATAACTCAGCAGAAGCTTCTCTGAGTCTGAGAGTGAGAGGAAGCCTTTAAGAGATCAAGGGCTTAGACTGGATGAGAAAGAATTCTCAGGTTGGCACTGGTGTCTGGGTGTTCCTCACTATGCTTTGGAGAAACTTAACTTCTGAGACACCAGAAGAGAGGTACCAATAAGGAGACCCTGGAGGTGCATCATCTAGGGGCCTTGGGCATAATATAGTTTTACACCAATTGTCAAACTTTTTGTAATTTCTTTGATTACCTTTTGTGTTTCCTAAATCAGCAGTAAGATTTGGCTAAATGTGATGGTCTTAGCTGAGCTTTGGAGAAATGAGGGATGGATCAGTGCCTACACTGAGAGAAGTAGTAAAAGGAAGGGAGCAGCATTGTGAGGGGACACAGGGGTTGGTAAGGGGTCCGGAGGTGATAGGGTACAGACAGGTGTGCGCAATTTGCAACATTCCTGGTAGAATCAGTGAGGGAAGCCTTGTAAAGGGCTTGACTTTGGTGGTCAAGTGCATTGGGAGCTTGAGAGGTCATTATCTAAGCCTTAGAAAGAAGCACCATCTTTGAAATGTGGAAGGGTAAGAGACAGCTGGATTCACACTTTCACACAAAAATGCAAAAAAGTGGGGCACCTCAGTGGCTCAGTGGGTTAAGCCTTCTGCCTTCGGCTCAGGTCATGATCTCAGGGTCCTGGGATCAAGCCCCACATTGGCTCTCTGTTCAGCAGGGAGCCTGCTTCCCCCTCTTTCACTGTCTGCCTCTCTGCCTACTTGTGATCTCTCTGTCAAATAAATACAATATTTTTAAAAATGCCAAAAAGTTTTCCTCTCTAAAAATTTTACACATAAATTTCAGTTCCAATTGCCAACTAAGTAAATATTAAAAATTATTCGTTCCTGTTGACTGATTCATACAATATCTGGATAGAGTTTTTCTCCCATTGATTTTTCCTGTTCTGTTCTGTCCGAACCACAGGGCTCACCCAGATGTTAACTAGAATTAGACTATCATCTCTTTCTGTGCAGGGTGGAGCATCTTCCTCTGGAACTCATAAATTTCCTTGAGATCAAATTGGATACCTGCATACCTGAGACCTCTATAGCTGGGTTCCCCCCTTCACCAGTGCCCCAAAACCAATATAACCCTCATCTCTCCTCTGCCATTTCTTCAACATTCTAGAGGACAATCAGAGATTGGAAACCTGGACAAGGCAGTATGGGAAAGTGTTGCAACTTCAAGGACTCAACCCTCATTTAGTAGCCTTTTGGGGAGGCTGGAGTAAACTTTATAAAAAAGTATTCTTGGTGAGCTAATTCCTGGGAAGTTTCATTGGCCAGATGGCATCTTCTATGCATGTTTTAGTTCAAGGGCAGTTCAAGAATGGGAAATCTTCTAAAAGAATTGTCAACGAAAAATGTCTCTGTATTTTGTCTTGGGCTCTCAGCTCATCAGCACATTACCAAAAAGGACCAGCAGAGGAGGGCTCTCAGATGCTACCTAGATCAGGAGCGTTGTTCTCTGTGATCATCTGTGACTTAAACCACCACAGATGGGTTCCTCACTATGCTTTGGAGAAACTTAACTACCTAAATTTTACCCACCAGTGAAGCTAGAAATCTGGAGAAAAAGAATTTCATTTTAAACCAATTAGTTGAGATCAGCTGGAAAAAAAAAATCATGATAAGAAAGTCATTACGCAAAAAAAAAAAAAATGATAAGAAAGTCATTATGCAAATATCAGGTAATCCAATAAATTTCAGATTAAAATAAAAAACCTATATGGGGGAAGGAGTTTAATAAAAAAATTCAAGAGTTTTTTTTTTTAACAAAAATGTACTTTCTATGCTATTGTTCCTGCTGTTACTGCTGTTTTTAGCATTTCCTGTTCTGATAATAGAAAATAATATGTTTCTGAAAACTTATTAAGATTTATCAATTTAAATGATATGGGATTTGAGGTTAGACATGGAAATGTATTGTGTCTCTGCCATGTATTTTGTGTGCGACCTTGGGGAAATTATGTACACTCTCCAAGTTTATCTTCCATTATCTGTAATTATATCTACCTTTCCAGGTTTTGAGAGAGGTAAAAGAGATGCCAGGATAGAGCACTTATATATTGTGCAATACATCTTAGACACAATAAACAGCAGCTGTTATTACTATTACTACTATAGTTTTTGTAACTACTGCAGAAAAAACGCCACAGTCAAAAAGTTATAACAGCATACGCATAACATAATGAAATCTTGAAACCACATTTGCTTATTGTAGCAACTTATAAGTATCGATTTTATTTGCATGATTCAAGTTCCTAAGGAATACCAGAAGTCCCAAAACACAAATCACAATAAAACTTTCTCTTGCAGACAACTGAGGAAGAAGACAGAAGTCCCTGACCACTGGGAGATGGTCTGGCACTCACAACCAGGCCAACGTGTTCTGCTGAACACAAACAATTTCATAGAAAACCATCAGCAGACCAAAATATGAACATGGTCCAAACCACAGAAATAATCAAATGTACCCCTATCCTGTCTAACCTGAGTGGTTGCTGATTCTTTACCAACCACAAATTTTGCTTTGCTAAATTCTTCTCACCTTTTAGACAAGAATTATTAGGGTACTCAGTTACAAAAATACTGCTGTTTCCTGACAGCATATAATCTAAAGAAAAGCTCTACTTTCTTTAGAGTTTCCCTTAGAAGTTTATAGACCCTGAACTGTGATTTACAGCATTAATGGTTACCGAAGTCTCTGGGACCTGCATGGTTATTTCTGCCTCCTTCAGAAACATTTATTTCTGCTTGTGGTAAACTCAAAATTCATTTTTTGTTCTTGAAGATCAGGAACCTTATTAGGATATAATTTGGTATTGATTATCCTGTATCATTTTTTCTAGGTAAAGGTTTTTCTTTCAACCTGTAGATTCAGTTCTATCAATTATTCCAGAGGAGTTTTCTTCTATTGTATTGTTGGATACTTTTCTCTGTTTCATATGTTCTGTTTTATTCTTCAGAAACACCATTCATGTGTATGTCACACCTTCTCTGGCAGTTAGGCTGTTGATCACCTCTGTCAAATCATACTCCCTGCTTCTACTGTATCCACCCACTACCAGCAACCTGATACATAGCCAGATCTTGCTCTTGTAATTACAACAACCTTGGATGGAGTTTTTTGGATAGTGTCACTCACTTTAGCTTCTCAGTTTTTTGCCAACAGCCTAAGGAAGTACGTGTTGTGTCTCCACGCTCTTATTTATTTTGACCCCAATTTTATAATGTTTGGCAGATATTTTATAGTGTGATTTGAGGTTGTGCCCCCATCTTGTTGTATCCTTTTTGCTATTTTGGGTAAGTCTGAGAGACACTCAGAGAGTTTCTTAGAGAGAAATTTCATTTTTAGCTGAAAGTATCAGAATTGTTTTTAATGGTTATTCTATATTCCTGGCACAATGATGGTCCGGTTGGAAATGAGAGTTTTCTCCTTGATGCCCATTTTATCCCCTCACTTTGTATTGAAGTCCTGTGATTGGGAGGATGACCTCAGTTTCAGGGTGTGGCATATTCCTGATTGGACGTGTGGCAATGAGATTTGACATGAAGTTTGCAAAACTTCTGGGAAATATTTTTTTCTGTCTTAAGCAAGAACAGAGCAAAGGGCAGGTTCTTCTTCCCCTATTATCATCCTGCATGATTGTGAGGCCCAGAAGTGATGCCTCCACCCCCATTTCTTCTTAAGGATGAGGCTAACGTATAATGTTATACGTATAATGTATATTCAGAGACATAAACGCCAAAGGGCAAAAAAATCTGAATCCACTAAATTAGCTGACCCTCAAGCTATCCTACCTTTGGACTTTTATATTCTAGCTAATGCCAACAAATTTCCTTATTGTTTAAACGTGTTGCATTTTTCTGGTACTTCCATATTAAAATCATCCTGACTAAAAAAATACAGCAATATAATTCTTGTTCTACCTTACCCAGGCATGCATTGTGTGACTGGTATTTCCCCTCTGTAGCAAGTCCATTTAAAAATATGCCAAAGCAGCTCAGGCAACTACACTGGAAACAAATGCAAGCTTGGATGTCTTAACCATGATATGTGCACTGAAATGTCTCAGTGAGATTTTTCTATTTCTTTTCATTGTGAAAAAGTAATTCTCAAGTAATCATAGACTGAAGATTCTTTGGCTCTTAGGCAAGGCCATCATATTGAAATACAATACAACCCACTGAACATGCTTCTTTTTTTCTTTTCTTTTTTTTTTCTCCACTGCAAATATAAGCTAAGAGATTTTTATTGCATTAATAATTACGGGTATACTAATATCTCAAAATACTGAATTATTTCAGACATATGATTACAATAGTCATACAACAAACGGAGTGGGGACAGGAACCAGCGCGCTGGGGGGCACATCCGTATTGTACATCAAAATCAATGGCAAATATTTCTCCAGTTATTCTTAGAAAAATACTAGACAGATTCTTGATCTCCTTCTGGAAATGTTCAGTGGAAGTGATATACAATAGAGATATTTGGGAACCGTAGAATGATTCAAAGGGGGTAGAATGGACCAGATATGGACAGAATAAGATCTTTATCCCAATCTACATATTTCCATTACAGTAACCATATACTGAGGATAATTATGTTTAAAATAAAATAATTTGGGGTGCCTAGGTGGCACAGTGGTTGAGCATCCAAATCTTCATTTCAGCTCAGTTGTGATCTTGGGACTGTGGGATTGAGACCCACATTGGCCTTCAGACTCATTGTGCAGTCCACTTAGAACTCTCTCTCCATCCCCTCCTGTTTCTCCTCCCAGAACTCTCTCTCAAAGAAAATAAACAAATCTTTAGAAAATGATAAATTAAAATATTATCATTTAAAATGAATAAATAAATAAATAAAATATTATCATTTAGAAAATGATAATTTAAAATAAAATTGACTTGCTTATGATAAAAAGAAAAACACTATTATACTTCACTCCTGAATTTTTTAGTCTACTAGCTATGTTTTTTTAAATTAATTTATTTATTTTCAGAAAAACAGTATTCATTATTTTTTTACCACACCCAGTTTTCCATGCAATCCATGCCCTCTATAATACCCACCACCTGGTACCCCAACCTCCCACCCCCCCCCGCCACTTCAAACCCCTCAGATTGTTTTTCAGAGTCCATAGTCTCTCATGATTCACCTCCCCTTCCAATTTACCCCAACTCCCTTCTCCTCTCTAACACCCCTTGTCCTCCATGATATTTGTTATGCTCCACAAATAAGTGAAACCATATGATAGTTGACTCTCTCTGCTTGACTTATTTCATTCAGCATAATCTCTTCCAGTCCCATCCATGTTGCTACAAAAGTTGGGTATTCATCCTTCTGACGGAGGCATAATACTCCATAGTGTATATGGACCACATCTTCCTTATCCATTCGTTCGTTGAAGGGCATCTTGGTTCTTTCCATAGTTTGGTGACTATGGCTATCATACAAATGGCTATCAGACACATGAAAAAATGTTCATCACTAGCCCTCAGGGAGATTCAAATTAAAACCACATTGAGATATCAGCTTACACAAGTTAGAATGGCCAAAATTAACAAAACAGGAAACAGCATGTGTTGGAGAGGATGTGGAGAAAGGGGAACCCTCTTACACTGTTGGTGGGAATGCAAGTTGGTGCAGCCTCTTTGGAGAACAGTGTGGAGATTCCTCAAGAAATTAAAAAGAGAACTTCCCTACGACCCTGCAATTGCACTCCTGGGTATTTACCCCAAAGATACAGATGTCGTGAAAAGAAGGGCCATCTGTACCCCAATGTTTATAGCAGCAATGGCCACAGTCGCCAAACTATGGAAAGAACCAAGATGCCCTTCAACGGACGAATGGATAAGGAAGATGTGGTCCATATATACTAGCTATGTTTTAATATTTAATTATTAATTCTTTTGTTCAATAGCCATCTATTAAAAACTATTTGCTTGTCATGTTGCCAGATATTAGAGGGCCAAGGAGGAAGAGGGACAAGAGGATATAGAAAGGGTTAAGGAGATTCTCAGTTTTTGAGTTCTCGATCTCTGAAGACACAGACACAAAGAAACAATACTTTAAAAGGTAGTAAGAACAAAAACATAATTAAGAACCCAGAGTTGGAAATGGTAATTAATCTACCACCAACTAATTTATGCTAATGTGTTAATGCTTCACTGTGTCTATTCTCCTAAGGATATCTTTTTTTGCAAGAACTTTTTGGATATATATTTTAGTTCCTAGCAATGGTGGATAGTGAAGAAGAATTCTGAAGAAAACAATTCTCAAGTAATATGATGCAGAGAGCTACTTCTTATATCCAGGTATACTAAAGACTAGACAAAGACATTTGCAATTATTTTTTAGCAAGTGGAAATAACGGTAAGTTTGAGTTACTATTTATAATGACAGACATTTTGAACTAAACTGAGTTTTCTTATTGCAATACTTTTCTCAACCCTTAGATAAGTCTGGAGGCTGCATTTATTTCTTCAGGTTATGCAAGTATTGGTCATTAAATTAAGGTTGCAATGTTGTATCCAACACCAGGAATCTAAAGGTGTTAATTCTGCTTCAGAAGGTGCCTCTTATATTCAGGGAATAACTCAGAATATCTAGTTCATGTTTATGCATGTGATTTGGAACTCTCTTTGACAGGTTAGAATATATCTTCAAACTCTATTATCATGAACACAAGTGACTGTTAGAATGGAATTTACAGGGCAAGGATTATTATATGTCTAGCTTTTGGATTATTTTTATCCTAGAAACTAGCACAGCTTTTCCTCCCACGATTAGCAATGGACATAAAGCAGTAGCGTTCTGGAGAGGAATTAGCATATCTCTTGGTAACATCTTGTAATGGTAACTGGCATTCAGGGCAATTGATTCATCAATAAGCAATTTGTGGGAATTTTACCCTAGAGAAGTAGTTATAGCCGTCACTCACAAGTTACAATACCAAGCCTTTTTATTTTGATGATCCTATGCTGCTATAGAACTTTCAATCCTAGCCCCATATTTTTCTATTGAAAATGAAAACTCACAAAAGGAGTGTAGAATTAAAACTGGGGATAGCCCAAGAACGTTTCCATTGAGTGCCGAATTTGCCTTCTTTGTGGTTAAGCTCATGGGCTTGCATCATTCCCCACTCCCATGAAATTAGGTACCAGAGGAGAGGAGCCTCTAGCTGGGGAGCTTAATGCCCCCATCTGCTACAATATTGCCCACTCTTTTTTACTGATATGATTTTTCAAATGCTTCATTTCTGGGCACACCCAGAGTCAACTTCAATCACAAAACCACACAAGAGATCTATGAAATACAGGCTCTTTCTCGCCTAAGATGATTAGACACAGAACTGTCTTCTTGTTAGTAAATCTCAAGAGGTCATTAATGAAGGTGGTCTCCTGTCTAGGCTCCACATGGAACACATCTGTCTGATTTTCAAACCAAGTGTTCCCCAATTCCTAGCCCTAGCCCCAAAACTCTTAAGAGGCACATTACAATGAGATGATGTATTTCCCCTTTAACACTGCATCTCAGGCTGTCTCTGGGGATCTCTGTGTTCTGCTGAGGAACCTTTGACTTCCTGTGGCCATAAGTAACTAATTTTACTAACAGAGTCCCTCTTCCCCAATTCTCATCAGCCTTTTGATATACAGACCATAGAAAACACGGAGTTTGTCTGAAAAGACTATAGAATACAAACAACAGAGCCCTTCCATCCCTATAGATAGATGGAGCCCTTGTGCAGAAAGACACCCAAATCTGCTTTACATGGAAACCGTTATAGGTCTGACTTTTAGTTTGGGCAAAGGCTCAGGAATAGTAAAGGTGTTCTCTTTAGCTAGGAGATCCATAAATATCACTGATTCATTGTTCATGCAAACTTGTAGAATATCCACCAAAGGCAAGGTACCCAAGATATGCATCTTGGTCCTATACTGCCTATGTTCTTATGTCGCTTATGTCTTGATCCAACATGATTGGGCTCTTGATGGCTTCACTGAACACGGAACTATCTTTTAGAACTTTATGAACTCTACATCCCTGCTTCTGGAAAATCCCCATTCTCTTGTTTCTATCCGCTAAAATTACGCTCAGCACTTACATTGCATTTTCCTTGGTGAAAGCTCCTCTGCTTCACCTCCTGGCAAACACAAATGCTCTTATCCTTGTGTCCCCTGTAGTACTTTTGCCAAAGGTTACTACACAGATTTTTTTTAAAGATTTTATTTATTTATTTGACTGATAGAGATCACAAGTAGGCTGAGAGGCAGGCAGAGAGAGAGAGGAGGAAGCAGGCTCCCGCTGAGCAGACACCCTGATGCGGGGCTCGATCCCAGGACCTTGGGATCATGACCGGAGCCGAAGGCAGAGTCTTTAACCCACTGAGCCACCCCGGTGCCCCTACACAGATGTTTTTATGAAAATTCCTTCTTTATTATCTTTATTGGCTGAGAACACTATCCATTGAACCACTCCCTGCTTCATAGACAATGCTTGTGCAAACAATTTCTCTGAGTTAGAAAAGAGGATAAATTTTATCTCATAAAAAATTGGTAGACTTTCTCCTTCTAAGTATTGTATTTTCCCTTTTTCTGTTACTCCCAGAAAGCTCAAAACTAGCTTTTCTAAAAGAGAGAGGATGAGAGAGAGAGAGAGAGAGAGAGAGAGAGAAAGAGAAGCCAAGGAACAGACTCTTAAATGCAGAGAACAACCTGATGGTTAGAATGGGGGAAGGGAATGGGTGAAATGGGTGATGGGGATTAAGAGTACAGTTATCGGGGCGCTTGGGTGGCTCAGTGGGTTAAAGCCTCTGCCTTCGGCTCAGGTCATGATCCCAGGGTTCTGGGATCGAGCCCCACGTCAGGCTCTCTGCTCCGCAGGGAACCTACTTTCTCCCCTCTCTCTCTCTGCCTGCCTCTCTGCCTACTTGTGATTTCTCTCTGTCAAATAAATAAAATCTTAAAAAAAAAAGAAGAGTACAGTTATCATGATGAACACTGGGTAATGTATAGCATTGTTGAATCACTATATTTTACATCTGAAACTAATACAACACTGTATGTTAACTATACTGGAACTAACATGAAAAAAACTTAATAAACAAACAAACAAACAAACAAACAAGCTAGGTTTTCTAATAACTTCCAGTAATGATAGGGGCTTTAATATCTGCTTAATTATCCATTCTCTATTTTGATTTCTATTTGGTTCATTTTTTGTATTTATCATTTTTGTGAACAAACTCAAGTAATTTTTATAAGTAGATAGGGTATAAACAAGACTAAAGTGTTACATTGTAGTGATTCTTGGAAAAGGTAGTTATGTGAATGGGTACAGGTATTAGGTGCAAGTGGACAGCTTCCCTAGAACTGAATTTAGCCCAGTGAAAGAGCTTTGAGTGTCTAGGAAAGAGAGACTCTTTCTCAAATTATTTCCCTTAAATTCAATCTCTTCATCAGTTTTTGGATAAAAGCCAACTATTAGATCATTTAAACTAAGGTATTGGGACCTTAAGCAAGTTGAGTGAAAGAGAATGTGGATCTGGGACTTTGGGCCAAAGAGGGAAGAAGAGACCTAATTTAAGAAACTATACTTGAGCTAAGTAATTTGATAGAGTGCTTCCACACTAAAGAATCCCTGGGTAAACCTTGATTCAGTGGGAGAGAGGCTTATGCTGAAAAATCCTTCTTGCTTTAAATTCAGTGGTAGTGCAGCCTCAAGAGGGGAAGCTGCAGAGGTAGAAGGGAGAGGAAGAGCTCAGTGGATTCTACTCTGTAGAGTGAAGATGAATATGGCAAGAGAAGCAAGACTAGAGTTGGAAATGTAGATGCCATGCTGGCGTTTTTTTTGACATATTTCCTAATGACCGATACATACTAACTGTCTAGTCTAGTCACACTCAGCCTGAGTGTGCTCACACTCAGCAGGAGCTACCTTTGAGTCCAAAGGAAACTAAGAGCAGGTGGACACCAGTGACCAGCTATTGCCCCTGTTTTCGTAAAGTTCCAGCTGAATTGACCATACCACCTCACACCACCCTATACTGGCCAATACACCTCATCCCTACTAGCCACCTCCAAATCTCCTGTCAGAAGAACATGGGGAGGGGAGAATAGAGATGAAGCAAAGTTTTCCTCTCAGGATTGCATCGTCAACGGTAGATAGGAAAACAAGAAGCAAGGAAAGGAGACACAAGTCTCATTCCAAGTGCTGCTTTAAGATTAGCCATGAACTCTTCGAATGACAATAATCTTCCAAGAATGCCAAACATTTCTTAGAAAAATAGGCAAAACTAATTTGCTTTTCTCAATAAATTTCTGACCAAAACAATGTCAAAAACAGCAGCCTTTTAAAAAAGAAAAAGGAAAAGAAAAAGAAGCAGCCTTAAAGCAGAGCACTCCCCAGTCAGGAATGTCACTTTCTCTATACAGAACTTCCATCCCTCTGCTCCCACCAACATCGCCAATGACAGGAGCTGCCAGTTTCCTCATCCCTCAATTTCTATTTCAACTTCTTATCTCCAGAAGGGGCTCTAACACTCACCATTTCTGCCCATTTCTAATTCGGGGGGTGGGGGGAGCTCCCATTAGAGAGCCTGACAGAGAAGATGATTGTTTCAACCCCAGTTTCTGATGGAGTTGGTGATGATGGTTCCCTGAAGGATTCCATTTTTGACTTGTCCACCTTTCCTCTGCCTGTGTGCCAGCTGTATCTTCTCTATGTGTCTGAAAGTAATCTTTACCCTGAGAGCTGCTGGGTTTCTCATAAAAGGACAAATAAACCCTCTTCATCTGCCACAGAGGGTACCTGGAAATCTCTTCTGTTCTTTCTCCATCCTTTCCTCTCCTCAGTAATTGTTAATATTTAAGTAAATTATTTTAAAAATAAGCCCAGGTATGAAAACCCTATAAAATATTTATTATGTCAACAGTGACGCATAGTTCAGGGGTCAACTTCTATCATTAACCTTAGCATGGCTTATTTTTTTTAGGAAAATTTTCTTTTGACACATGAAATTAGAAATGTTTCTGAATTAACAATTTACATACTTATTTGCTTAAATTAGCTTTCATGTATACTTTGGATAAAAGAAAGCTGTAGCATCTTGAAAATGTAACATCTACTTAATTAGATACCCAGAAGACAGCCCTCTCCCCTGTTAAAATCAGCCAGAGCAAGGAACTTAAGGTGAGAGGCTTGATAAGAGAAGTAACAAGTCCTAATTATAGAAAAGACAGATTGGAGGTCACCTTCAAATTGGATATTTATTGCCAACTCTTTGTTCTCTCCTCTAATATTTTTTTTCTGGACTGCATCTTGACATTTTTGTCCAATATGAATGCAAATAGTAGCAATGAGGCATCCACACGGTAATGCTCAAAAATGTCACTGTGGTCGACTCTGAAAAGCAAATTACAGATACTGCAGGGGGGAAAAACCAAAATGTATATTTATTCTTTGAACCATGGTGCATTTCAGTGGAGGCTTTATGATGAGTCTCAGGGTCTTCTTCCATTAATCTATTTGTTTTTCCCTGAGAATATCCAAGAGGCATTATAATAGATTTCAATGATGAGCTACTACTCTGCTTTAAAATACTGACATTAATGGAGTTCACTTTAGACATTAAATAAAACTGAAGTGTAGAAAGACCTCAGAGGAAGGAGAGAAGTAAACATCTAATTCTTAAGTATATATTTGCAGTGTCGTCTCTAACAGTGTGATGTGTGATTAGATAAACTCAATTTCTTTTCTAATATTGAAAAACATTCCCCCCCCACCACTAGTATACTTTTTTCATTCTTGTATAAACTTTCCCACAGTTACAGCACATAAAACTATAATTAAATACACAGAACAACATTTGGGTGGGCTCAAAATCTGCTGTCCTCAAGTTGTACTGAGCATGACAAGTCATTTTTGCAAACATTCTGGTTTCAGAATCATGAGAGTCATTTACTGCATATTCAGTTTTGATTAAGATCCTTCTAGTTCTAAAACAATAGTGAGGCTTGAGTCATTGGCAGGATACATTCATGCCAGACTGTGGCAAAAAGAATGAATATCAAGAATTTGGGAAATATGGACTGTAGATCTGTTTTCACTTGTTATTTAAGGTAGGTTTGAAATACTTTAATTTGTTAAGGAAATAACTTCCTACTTTTTTCTTTTTTTTTTATAATCATTTGGGGTTGATAATTAGACTGACAGTCATCTGGGGTTGTTCAATCTCATGGAAAAATCGGGAATTGTCTGGCCATTCACACATTTGACATCGGGTATGGAATGAGAACAGAGAGTTAGATGAGTAGGAAGGGAAAAGAAAACTTGCTTACTGTAGTGGGGATGTTCATGTTCACTGTTAGCTAGTTCTATACATTACTTCTACTAATGTCTTGGTGGTGAAAAACATGCAGAACACATAAAAGCATTGACTTGATAAAAGGATGGGGTCTACATAGTCTGCAGAGAATACAGGTCACTGGTTAAAAAAAATACCATCTTTCTTCAATTCTAAGATATTTGCCAATTATTTTTCTTAGAAAATGTTAAGAATATTACAATAAGTGAATGCATGGATTATAAGATAAATCTTTATTTCAGAAATGTTAAGATGGGAAAAAGTGGTATTATAGAATCCCAAAATTATATTATCAGTTCAATGTCTGGCATTGTGTTAAATAATGTGGGGCTATAAGAAATAGTAAATCTATGTGAACATATCTGACGTAAATAATAAATCAGTTTGGAAAACAAACTCTTATCTGGCTATTATGTGAAAACAATTATTATTTAGATTATATCATCAAAATTCTGTGATTAATGAAGAAAATGAAAAGAATTTGGGACTGACTGGAGAAACAAGAGGTAAGAGAAGATATTTATATTTGAAAGGTAAATTGAGAAAAACCAAACTGCTAAAGTATCTTTAATTTTCTGTTTACATATTCCTTGACTTTGAAATTTAGAACCTTTTTGACATAACTTCAGAGAAATAAAATTCCCCTCAATCTCCTATTATATCAAGAGAAAGACTTTGTTTCTCAAAGTCACATGGTTGAGTCTAAGATAGTCTATAATATAATTTTGTCTCCAGACAATCATTAAGGCATAGAAAATAAGATTGAAAGGGAGTGTATTGAATAATAAAAACTCATTATTCTTTCTATCTTGTCTCTCTCTCTTTCTTTGTAAAAACTCATTTTATGGGCTTTCTGGTGGTTCATAATAAGTGTACGTCTACAGATCTACATATGTTCCCTTGGGATTAGGCCATCTGGGAAACTCGCATATGTTCTTGGGATACTGTATCTCAGCTGTAGTCTAAAGAATTTTTGTTTTTCTATAACCTACATTTTAAAGTTATAATTGTTAGCTATTCAGCATATTGCCTAATGGTTTTGAAAATATACTTGGCAAGGCTACCAGGTGGCTGGGTGAGGTTGGGAACAATAATGCTGCCAAATTAACTTCAATTAAACTTAAAAAAAAATAACCAAAGGCAGTGAAATTTCAGTGTTTAGTATTAGAAGACACTTTTGAATTCTAGTTTAGTCCAATAATATCAGATGAACTTTCGGAACCTCCAGAGGTAGGCTCTGACCTTTGGTATTAGTAAAGAGCTGCCTAGACACCTCTAAAGTCCAGTGAGGGTGGAGGATATCTGGTCTAGTTCAATATCCTTCCTTGTGTATGAACTCCTTCTACAACATACATGAAAAATGAGCTTTCATTCTTCTGTTGTTGGTATAGTACCGTTTTTTTTAAAGTTAGCTTTATTGATGTGTAGTTTACATATAATAAAAGTTATTGATTTAAGTATACTATTTGATGAGTTTTGACAGATGAAAGAAGTTATGTACCCATTGCTGAAAACAAGATATAGGAGAATTTTATAATTTCCAAGAGTTTGTGCTCCTTTGCAGTCAGTTCCCTGCAGTCTCCCCTGGCTACTAGACCACTGGTCTACTTCCACAGAATTGACCAGTGAAATCACCTGAGCCAGAGGTTTTTTTTTTTTTTAAACTAACTTATAATATATTATTTGCTTCGGGGATACAGGGCTGTGATTCATCAGTCTTACACAATTCAAAGCATTCACCATAGTACGTACCCTCCCCAAACTCCATAATCAGCCACCCTATCCCTCCCCTCACCACTCCCCAGGAACCCTCAGTTTGTTTCCTGAGATTAAGAGTCTCTTATGGTTTGCCTTCCTCCTCTGTCCCATCTTGTTTCATTTATTTCTCTCCCTACTTCCCATAACCCCCCTCCCTGCCTCTCAAATTCCTCATATCATGGAGATCATAAGATAATTGTCTTTCTCTGATTGACTTATTTCACTAAGCATAATACCCTCTAGTTCCACCCACATCATTGCAAATGGTTAAGATTTCGGGGTTTGTTGATGGCTGCATAGTATTCCATTGTGTATATATACCATATCTTCTTTATACATTCATCTGTTGATGGACATCTAGGTTCTTTCCATAGTTTGGCTATTATGAACATTGCTGCAATAAACATTGGGGTGCACATGCCCCTTTGGATCACTACATTTGTATCTTTAGTGTAAATACCCAGTAATGCAACAGGTGGGTTGTAGGATAACTCTATTTTCAATTTTTTGAGGAACATCCACACTGTTTTCCAGAGTGGCTGTACCAGCTTGCATTCCCACCAACAGTGTAGGAGGGTTCCCCTTTCTCTGCATCCTTGCAACATCTGTCGTTTCCTGACTTGCTAATTTTAGCCATTCTGACTGGTGTGAGGTAGTATATCACTGTGGTTTTGATTTGTATTTCCCTGATGCCAAGTGATGTTGAGCACTTTTTCATGTGTCTATTGGCCATTTTGAATGTCTTCTTTGCAGAAATGTCTATTCACTTCTTCTGCCCATTTATTGATTGGATTATTTGTTTTTTGGGTGTTGAATTTGATAAGTTCTTTCTAGATTTTTGATACTAGCCCTTTATCTGGTATGTCATTTACAAATATCTTCTTCCAGTCTGTTGGTTGTTTTTTGGTTTTGATGACTATTTCCTCTGCTGGGCAAAAGCTCTTGATCTTAATGAGTTCTAGCAGTTATGGAGTGGAGTCTTTTGGGTTTTCCACATAAAGTATCCTATCATCTGCAAAGAGTGAGAGTTTTACTTCTTCTTTGCCAATTCAGATGCTTTTTATTTCTTTTTGTTGTCTGATTGCTGAGGCTAGGGATTCTAGTACTATGTTGAATAGCAGTGGTGATAGTGGACAGCCTTGCCATGTTCCTGACCTTAAGGGAGAAGCTCCCAGTTTTTCCCCATTGAGAATGATATTTGGTGTGGGTTTGTCATTGATGGCTTTTATGATATTGAGGTATATACCCACTACCCCTACACTGTGAAGAGTTTTGATCAAGAAAGTTTGCTGTAGTTTGTCAAATGCTTTTCTGCATCTATTGAGAGTATCATATGGTTCTTGTTCTTTCTTTTATTAATATATTGTATCACCTTGATTGATTTGCAGATGTCGAACCAAACTTGCAGCCAAGGAATAAATCCCACTTGATCGTGGTGAATAATCCTTTTAATGTACTGTTGGATCCTCTTGGCTAGTATTTTGGTGAGAGTTTTTGCATCCATGTTCATTAAAAATAATGGTCTGTAATTCTCCTTTTTGATGGGATTTTTATCCGGTTTCGGGATCAAGGTAATGCTGGCCTCATAAAATGAGTTTGGAAGTTTTCCTTCCATTTCTATTTTTTGGAACAGTTTCAGGAGAATAGGTATTAATTCTTCTTTAAATGTTTGGTAGAATTTCCCTGGGAAGCTGTCTGGCCCTAGACTCTTGTTTGTTGGGAGATTTGTGATGACTGCTTCAATATTCTTACTGGTTTGGATCTGTTCAGGTTTTCTATTTCTTTCTGGTTCAGTTGTGGTAGTTTATACATCCTAGGAATGCATCCATTTCTTCCAGATTGTCAAATTTGCTGGTGTATAGTTACTCATAATGTGTTCTTATAAATGTTTGTATTTCTTTGGTGTTGGTTGTGATCTCTCCTCCTTCATTCATGATTTTATTAATTTGGGTCCTTTCTCTTTCCTTTTTGAGAAGTCTGGTTTATCAATCTTATTAATTCTTTCAAAGAACCATCTCCTAGTTTCATTGATTTATTCTACTGTTCTTTTGGTTTCTATTTCATTGATTTCTGCTCTAATCTTTATTACTTTTCTTCTCCTGCTGGGGTTAGGCTTTCCTTTGCTGTTTTTTCTCCAGGTCCTTTAGGTGTAGGGTTAGGTTGTATACTTGAGACCTTTCTTGTTTCTTGAGAAAGACTTGTGTTGTTGTATACTTTCCTCTCAGGATGGCCTTTGCTGTGTCCCACAGATTTTGAACAGTTGTGTTTTCATTTTCATGAATTTTTAAAATTCTTCTCTAATTTCCTGGTTGACCCATTCATTCTTTGATAGGATGGTCTTTAATGTCCATGTATTTGAGTTCTTTCCAACTTTTCTCTTGTGGCTGAGTTCTAGTTTCAAAGCATTGTGGTCTGAAAATATGCAGAAAATGATCCCAATCTTTTGGTACCGGTTGAGACCTGATTTGTGACCCAGGATGTGATCTATTCTGGAGCATGTTCCATGTGCACTAAAAAAGATTGTGTATTCTGTTGTTTGGGATGGAATGTTCTGAATATATCTGTTACATACATCTGGTCCAGTGTGTCATTTAAAGTCTTTATTTCCTTGTTGATCTTTTGCTTAGATGATCTTTCCATTTCAGTAATGGGAATGTTAAAGTCCCCTACTATTATTGTATTATTGTTGATGTATTTCTTTGATTTTGTTATTAATTGGTGTATATAATTGGCTGTTCCCATCTTAGGGGCATAGATACTTAAAATTGTTAGATCTTCCCATTGGACAGACCCTTTAAGTATGATATAGTGTTCTTCCTCATCTCTTATTATAGTCTTTGGCTTAAAATCTAATTTGTTTGGGGCACCTGGGTGGTTCAGTCATTAAGCATCTGCCTTTAGCTCAGGTCATGACCTGGGGTCCTGTGATCAAGCCCCACATCAGGCTCCCTGCTAGCTGGAAGACTGATTCTCCCTCTCCCACTCCCGCTGCTTGTGTTTCCTCTCTTTCTGTGTCTCTCTGTCAAATAAATGAATAGAATCTTTAAAAAAAAATCTAATTTGTCTGATAGAAGATTAGCCTGGTAAATTGTTTTCTACCATATTACTTTAAATCTGGAGGTGTCTTTGGGTCTAAAATGAGTTTCTTGCAGACAGCATATTGATGGGCCTTATTTTTTTATCCATTCTGATACCCTGTGTCTTTTGACTGGGGACAAATTTAGCCCATTTACATTTGGGGGAACTCTTGAAAGAGACAAATTTAGTGCCATTGTATTATCTGGAAGGTGACTGTTACTGTATATTGTCTCTGTTCATTTCTGGGTCTGTTACTTTTAGGCTCTCCCTTTGGTTAGAGGACCCCTTTCAATATTTCCTGTGGTGCTGGTTTGGTGTTTCCAGAGTCTTTCAGTTTTTGTTTGTCCTTGAAGCTTTTTATCTCTTTCTATTTTCAATGACAACCTAGCTGGGTGTAGTATTCTTGGCTGCATATTTTTCTCATTTAGTGCTCTGAATATATCATGCCAGTCCTTTCTGGCCTGCCAGGTCTCTGTAGATAGGTCTGCTGCCAATCTAATATTTCTACCATTGTATGTTACAGAACCTCTTGTCCTAAGTTGCTTTCAGCATTTTCTCTTTGTCTCTGAGACTTGTAAGTTTTACTATTAGACGTCAGGGTGTGGACCTACTTTTATTGATTTTGAGGGGGATTCTCTGTGCCCCTCTGGGGATTTTGATGCTTGTTCCCTTTGCCAAATTAGGAAAATTCTCTGCCATAATGTGCTCCAATATACCTTTGCCCCCCTTTCTCTTTCTTCTTCTGAGATTCCAATTATTCTAATATTGTTTCACTAATATTGTTTATGGTATCACTTATCTCTCAGATTCTCCCTTTATGGTCCAGTAGTTGTTTATCTCTCCTTTCCTCAGTTTTTTTATTCTCCATCATTTAGTCTTCTATATCACTAATTCTTTCTTCTGCCTCATTTATCCTAGCAGTAAGAGCCTCCATTTTTTTTATTGCACCCCATTAATAGGTTTTCTTTTTAATTTCAGCATGGTTAGATTTTTGTTCTTTTATTTCTCCAGAAAGGGATTCTGTAGTATCTTTCATGCTTTTTTCGAGCCCTGCTATCACCTTGATAATCATTATTCTGAACTCTAGTTCTGATAACTTACTAATGTCCATATTGATTAGGTCCCTGTCAGTACTGTCTCTTGTTCTTCTTTTTTTTTTTTTTTGATGAGTTTTTTCCACCTTGTCATTTTATCCAGATAAGAATAGATGAATGAGAGAACAAAATACTAAAAAGGTAGCAACAACCCCAGAAAAATATACACTAAGTAAATTGGAAGAAACCTGAAACCAGGGAGAGAAGAAAGGGGGGGGGAATATATGACTGGTGAGTAGAACACAGCCACAAACTTAATTTGGGTGTATTTTGGTCTGTTAGAAGAAACTGCCTCCCAAAATTTTAAAGAAAGAAAAAGTTATATATATACAAAAATAAGGATAACATGATGAAGAGATAGAATATGACTGTAAAGATGAACATTAAAAAAGATTCTAAAAAAGGAATTGATAAGAAGTTAGTTGAAAAAAGAAAAAACTTTGAAAGACTAAAGAATCATAGGAAAAAAAGCCATGAATTCTATGTGCTGTATTCCCGTAGCTCTGAAGTTTTACAGTTTTCATTGATTGGTGAACTTGTTTTTGGCCGGATGTTCTTGCTGATCTCCTGGGGGAGGGGCCTGTTGCCTGATTCTCAAATGTCTTTATCAGAGATGGAATTACCACACCCTTGCCAGGGACCAAGCTATGCAATCTGCTCAGTTTTGCTTTCAGGAGCTTTGTCCCTGAATGCTTTCCATACAGCTTTGGAGGACGGGAATGAAAATGGTGGCCTCCCAATCTCGAGCTCCTTAGGAGCTGAGAGCTCAGGGCCCCATCCATCAGTGAACCCTCAAAGAAAAGCAGCCAATCCCTCCCTTCTCCCTGATCTCTGGCCACACTCTGGGCTCACTTGGCCTGTGACCTAGGCTTTCTCTCTCTGGCACACAGCCCCGTTTGGAGTCTGCCAAACCCAACAGATTCCTGCAGCACACTCCCATGCTGTTCCTCCTTAAGGAGGAAGGGAGTTCTTCTCATATCTGCCACTTGTGGTGTCCCTGCTCAAAGAGCAGTAATCCAACTCTGCCTCAGATCATGGTTTAAGGTAAGCATGAGCTGAAAGCCCTCTTCCTTGGTTCTGTTTCTGTAGCCAGCTTCCCTGCTCCAATACCTGGGAGCCCTGCCACACTCAAACACCCCTGGTCTTTTTGTGACCCTGTGGGTCCTGAGACTGCACTGCTCCTGCAAGGGCTCCGCTTCCTGCTTAGCCTCTGGAGTGATGTCCCTCAGTGGAGCAGACTTCTAAAAGTTCCGATTTTGTGCTCTGCTGCTCTACTGCTTGCTGGGAGCCAGTCCCTCCCCTGCCGTCTATCTTCCTGTATGTTGCCTCAGATTCACTTCTCCACACATCCTACCTTCCAGAAAGTGGTTGCTTTTCTGTTTTTATCATTGCTGCTCTTCTTCTCTTTGATCTCCTGCTGAGTTTGTATGTGTTCAGAATGGTTTGATAACTATCTAGCTCAACTCCTGGGACCTGAGGATATTATGGTCTCCTACTCCTCTGCCATCTTGCTCCTTTGCCAGAAGAAAGGTTTTTAACTATGAATTCAAGTGGTTTAATAGATACATAGCAGATATAGATACAGAATAGATTTAGATTCATGTTCTGTAGGTTTTTCTTAAATGACCTTTGGTAGTTTATGCTAGTCAAGAAACTTGCTCATTTCATCTAAGATTTGGAATTTATTAACATAACATTTTGTGTAACATTTCCTTATTATTCTTTTAAGGTCTATAATCTTTCATGATGATCCCTTTTTATTCCTGAAATAGGCAATTCATCTCTTTCTCACTCCACTCTGCTAATACTACTAATAATACCAAAATGTTACCAGTTTGCAATTCTTTCAGGAACTTCCTAGGTGAAAAACTGAAATTGGCTCCTGTATTCCGAGGGTAGGCAGAGACCAAAAGAAGAGAGAGGCAGGTCACTATATGTTGTTATGTGGCAGTTTTAATAAGCAGAGGGAATTTATATACAAGGCTTGTTTTGAGTGGCAGCAAGACCAGTGGATCCCCACACCTACCCACAAATCCTAAAAGTTTATAAAGATGCCTTAACTGGATTCAGTCATGTAAACCATGCAATGGCTTTCAACACCACATCACTATCTCAAGGAGCAGTCTTTGGGAGCAGGAAAAGCAGGCAGAACTCACATTCTAAGGACAGGGGGAGAGGGTGAGGAGCTCTGATCCCCCAAGTTCAGCTCATGGGTCAACTGGTAGTCATGTCTTTCCAGCCACCATCCTTGGTAGAGGTTAACAGTCTTATTTATCTATTCAAAGATCTATCCTTTGGTTTCATTGATTTTCTAGAGTACTTTTTTGTTTTATTTCATTGGTATCTTTTTCTCTTATATTTATTATTTCCTTTCTTCTGTTTACTTTGGGTTTAATTTGTTATTTTTATTCTAGTTTAGGTGGAAATTCATTTAATTCATTTTGATCTTTCTTCTTTTCTAATATAATCATTTAAAGGTACAAATGTCTTTCTAAGCATTGAATTAGCTACATCTTATATATTTTGATGTTGTATTTTAATTTTCATTTAGCTAAAAAGTATTTCTTCATTTCCCTTTTTATTTCTTCATTAACCTAAGAGTTATTTAGAAATGTGTTGTTTAACTTCCAAATACTTAGGGTGTTTTAAAGATATTTTCTGTTACTGATTTCTAGTTTAATTCCATTATGGTCAGAAAATATACCTGTTTATCTACTATGATTTCAATTATCTACTATGATTTTATATTTATTGAGACTTATTTCATCCCAAAGAATATGTTCTATTTTGGTGACTGCTCAATATCCATTTGAAAAAAATGTACAGTTAACTCTTGAAAAATGCAGGGGTTAGGAGCTCTGACCATTATACAGCCAAAAATCCACATACAACTTTTGACTCCCCTAAATTCTAACTAGTAGTATCCTACTATTGGCCAGAAGCCAGATTCTTAACACATCAACAGTTGATTCGCACATATTTTACATGTTATATGTATTATATATTGTATTCCTACAATAAAGTAAGCTAGAAAAAAGAAAGTGTTATAAAGAAAATACATTTACAGTATTGTATTTACTGGAAAGAAAATCCCTGTATAAGTGGGCCCACACAGTTCAAATCCATGTTGTTCAAGGGTCAACTGAATATTCTTCTGTTTTTAGGTAGAATAGAAATCCTTAAGAAAATATCTATAAGTCACTATACATGATTATATATCACACAATTATATAAAAAGGATAATGTATCAAAATAAAGTAGGATTGATTCCAAGAACACAAAGTTGGTTTAACATTCAAAAATCAACGGATAGGTCACTTTGTTTGATAGTGTTTGGTAAACTCTTCTATATTTTTCATGATTTTCTACACTTCTGTCCTATCAGTTGCTGAAAGGAGTGTTGAAATGTCCAAAAGTTTCCTACTTTTTCTTTGTGTTTTATAAGTTTTGGACTCAGATATTTAAAACCATATTATTAGCTGCATACACAGGATCATGTTCTTCTGATAGAGTGACACTCTTACAATTATGAAATGTCTTTATCTCTGTTATATTCTTTGTTTTAAATCTAATTTATGTGATGTCAAGATAGCCTCTCCTACTTTCCTTTGTTAACATGATATGTCTTTGTCTATCTTCTCACATGGATTCAATCTATGTCTTTATAGTTAAAGCTGATTTTCCTGTAGACAGTTTATAGTTGGGTCTTGCTTTCTAACATTATCTCTGCTTTTTAAATTATAATATTTAAACTATTAACATTTAATGTAATTCTTTTACGGTTTAAATTATATTTACTATCTTGTTACTTTTAAAAAATTGTTTCATTGTGGTAAAAAAAAGAACTCACATAACATTACATTTACTATCTTAACAATTGCAGGTGTATAATTCAGTGTATGTATTATATTCTCATTGTTGTGCAGCAGATCCCTGGAACTTTTTATCTTACAACCCTGAATCTAAACCCACTAAGCCCTATTTTTCTCTCCCCCACTTCCTGTTCCCTCGGGCCTTGAAAACTACCTTTCTACTTTATGTTTCAATGCTTTTTATTATTTTAGATACTTCATATCAAAGGAATCATATAGTATCTGTTCTTAGATACTTATTTTTTATTTTCTCCATAACATTTTAATTTCCTGTCTTTGGGGGGATTAAGTGAACATTTTTAAATAACTTCATTTTATCTCCTTTATTACCTGCTATCCATACCTCTGTGTTGTATTTAGTTTTTTAGTTGTTGCTTTAAAGTTTACAATGTGCACGTTTAACTTATAATCTATATTCAAATAGTGTAATATCATTTTACATAAAAACCTTACAATATACTTTCATTTCTCCCTCTCACCCTTTATGCTTTTTTTGTCATATATTTTACTTCTGTGTATGTTAAGACTCTATAAAACATTGTTATTATTTTTTAAACAATCAATTATCTATTAAAGAGATACATTCATGAAAAAAGTCTCTTATTTATCCATATACCAGTCCTCTATGTATCCATCTTGTATCATCTTTTCTTCTGTCCAAAGAACTTCCTCTATTATTTTTTGTAATATATAGTTGGTTCCAATGAATTCTTTCAGTTTTTTCCTGAAAAAGCCTTTATTTTGCCTTCACTTTTGAAAGATATTTTACGTGATATCAAATTTTCAGTTGACAGTTTTTTTCTTCAAAACTTCAAAGATTTTCCTCCATTGTCTCCTAGTTTAATTAGCTCCTGACAAGACATCTGTTGTCTTTCTTAACTTTGTTCCTCTGTACATAATGTGTCTTTTTTCTCTGTCTGAAATTAAGACTTTCTCCTTAACACTGATGTTTAGCAATTTGATTATGATGTGACTTAGTCTGGTTTTCTTTATATTTTTCTGCTTGGTCTTTATTGGATTTTTAATCATCAGGTTTACCGCTTTCAAGACATCTGGAAATTTCTCAACACTACTGATTCAAATATGTTTTCTACACCTATACCCATAACGCCCCTCTCCCCTTTTCTGTGACTTTTTTTTTAAGATTTTATTTATTTATTTGACAGAAAGAGAGAGAGAGAGAGATCACAAGTAGGCAGAGAGGCAGGCAGAGAGAGAGAGAGAGGAGGAGGAGGAAGCAGGCTCCCCATTGAGCAGAAAGCCCGATGCAGGGCTCGATCCCAGGACCCTAGGATCATGACCCGAGCTGAAGGCAGAGGCTTTAACCCACTGAGCCACCCAGGTGCCCCACCTTTTCTGTGACTTCTATTACATATATATTTATTACTTGATGAAGTCTTATAGGTCATTTTTTTATTCATTTTTTTCTCTGTGTGTTTTATGTTGTATAGTTTCTATTATGTTTCTAGCTTCATTGATACTGTCTTGGGCAGTGTATAATCTACAGTGTTTATCTTATCAAGTGTATTTAAAAGAATTTCAGATACCATATTTTTCATTTCTACATATTTGTTAAGGATTTTTTAAATCTTTCTTTTCTCTCTCATGAAGTTCATTCTTTGCTGAAAAGCCTACAGAACACTTTAAATCATGAGAGTTAAATAAAACCTGTGGAATCTCTAAATAAATAAATATATTTGTTCATCAAATAGTTCTAAATATTAGAAAGCTCCTCCTATTACAAGTCAGATTCACATGAAAGCCCTTTATAGGTTTGAAGACAATTATAATAGCTAATCAAAAGTTTTCTTTCCTCTTCCCCTTATGTATCCCTCTCCCCAGACTCTCAGTCTTCTTTTTCTACATACTCCTTTAGGTATTTCTCTAGATTATTGGCAATCAACTTAAAGTAAAGGCTCAACATAGAACACAATGCTACAGGTCTATTTCAATTATATCTAAGTGGAAGAGGATTGTCTTCTTCCATATTCCAGACTAGTCACATGTAAATGTAATTTATGATCATTACTTTTCCCCCCAGACTTGTTATATTGTGAATCAAATTGCACTTGAAATAAACTAAAAACCTTTACCCTTTTTCATACATGTAGTTATTTAGTGATTTCTCTTGTACGCTGTTCTTGGGGTTTTGAAATTTGTTCATTCTGATTAAATTTTATCTCCAAATAGGCTCCATCAATTCTGTTTCTGTTGAGACCAATTTTATCTCCAAACACTCCAGCTAAGGTTGGTTCCTGTTATTTGTGATCCTTCAGATATCAAATACCATTGACAACACAGCCAGTTGCCATGTTATCTCAAAATCTGTTAATCTGTAAGATCCCTTAAATCAGGAACTTCTCTCTCTCTCTCTCTCTCTCTCTCAATAACCCCCCAGTGCCTATGTACCTGCCAAACATATACTATGTGTTCAATAAATGTTCTTTGTTTATAAATCCAGAAAGTTGAGTCATTCAAGGCAGGGGAAAATATCATTCAGAGCAGCTAAATTCTTCTCTTTGTGTCTGTTTGCTTATGTTTGTCTGCAATTCCCTCATATCAATGTTAATTTTGTCCTTTCCCATGTAATTGACATTTCTTCTTGACAGAGAAGACAAGCAAAATAGAAATTAAGACATTTTACTTTCGTTCTGTCATTCATGCTATTTCATGTCATTCATCCTGATCAGTGATACAGTGTTTAACTTTGTCTTCTTGCTCCAAGTACAACTTCAAACAGTCTTTTTGGTTGTTATGAACAGTATCTACAAGACTCAACTCATTCCAGTATATTGCCTTCTTTACATATGTGATAGATTAAAAATAAGTAATTTCTTTGTGAATCCTACAAAGATGAGGGATTTATTTCTCATAGTGCCAGAAACTGAGCTAGACTGTGAGTGCTTGAATCATAGAGTCCCCATGGCAATGATAAAGCTTGGATCCCTGAATCTTGAATCTTATGGAGTAGATTCAGGTGCCCTCAAACCTTTGGACTTTTAGTTTAGAGTAAAACAAACTTCTATCTGGTTAAAACCACTGTTATTTTGAGTCTCTGTCTCATGCTGCTGAACCTAACCCAAGAGATAGAACTAAAAAAAAAGAACAAAAAAACTTCTTTGTTCATCAACATTAGATCTGGAGCAGTAATTTTTAGGTAAATTTCTTAATTTTGAATGCTATCATTGTTCTTTCATTTATGTTTGTCATTGAAACATTGAAAAAGGGATGAAGGTGGGATACACAATTAACCAAGCCGTGGGGAAGGTATGCCTCAGAAACACAGCAATTAAAATCTACTGTAAGAGTTCTGAGGATTTACTGAATTTCTTATTCTCATAATTATGATTTCTATGTCTTATTTTCTTGTAATATTTCTCTGGAAATCATTAAATCTTGTGTAGAGCACTAGACCCAATAGCACAAGAATTCAGTGTTGTGTTTTCCTTTATTTCTTATGTATTAGCCTTGTTTCTTTAATATAGAAATTACTATGAGGAAGGAGAACATATCATATACTTCCTATAGTACTCATAGTATTGAGAGCCCTATAAGGGATGAAATAAAATTGAATTATGTTCAAATATCTGATACTGAGTCACTGGAAATATTGTCATTAGGTTGGTTTATGTGTTTCCTTTATATGTATCCTTATAATGCTCAATGATTTTTGTTTATGACCTATTCATCATTTATAGTAATCTTTTTCAAAGTGCATCATACTTATATTATTCATTTGAATAGTTTTTGGTGGTATTTATTATTATTTTCCCTCTAAGATTGTGAACATTATAAATGGCTATATATAAGGAAGTCATCATAATATGTTGATTAAAAATTATATTTCCTTGAGGGAGGAATTACACATATCTAAGAATTTTTTTAAAATATATAAAGTCATATACTTTTAAAGGACTAGGTGACATTAGTAATCATCTAGACTAACCTCTGTATAATACAGAGAAGTAAATGGAAATTCAGTATATTTTCCTCCAGCAAAATAAAATATAGGATTAAGAATATGTGGAGGGGCGCCTGAGTGGCTCAGTGGGTTGAGCCGCTGCCTTCGGCTCGGGTCGTGATCTCGGGGTCCTGGAATCGAGTCCCGCATCAGGCTCTCTGCTCGGCAGGGGGCCTGCTTCCTCCTTTCTCTCTGCATGCCTCTCTGCCTACTTGTGACCTCTCTCTGTCAAATAAATAAATAAAATCTTAAAAAAAAAAGAATATGTGGAAATCATGCCTTAATCAAAATTACACATTATTTATAAAGCATTTATATATATAATTCTGAGTTCATTCAAAATCTTTTTTTTAAAAACCTCAACAGAATGAAAAGAGTTTTGAAAAATAGAATCATAAATGTGTTGGTTGCTTCTGGCAAAGACTAAATAATCAGATACTGCCTCATGATTAATATGTTAAAATGTACTGCAGTAATGTTAATATTATGGCAAAAAACAAGCTTAGCTCATATTCCTGGTTATTATTTATGATTTTTAAAAAATTATCTTCACATCAGTAATTGGTAATGTGCTAGAAGGTGCTGTGGGAAGATCCGGTCACTGTATTTGAAGTCAGGTAAAATAAAATCTGGTTTACAGATTTAAGCCTACTAGATATAAATGGTAACAGTAAAGTTCATGGAAATACAAAAATTAAAAAAGTTTAAGCTCTTTTCTTTTTTACATGAAATTATTTCTTTTATGAGCACTATCTTGAGAATTACCAGATTGTAGTTTGGGAACAAATCCAAACCAGAGATTGTACCTGAGAGCTATAAGGTTAAAAAATTAGGTTACCGTATAAGAGACTGTGGACTCTGAGAAACAAACTGAGGGTTTTGGAGGGGAGGGGGGTGGGGGGATGGGTGAGCCTGTTGGTGGGTATTATGGAGGGCATGTATTGTATGGAGCACTGGGTATGGTGTATAAACAATGAATTTTGGAACACTGAAAAGAAATAAAATTTTAAAAATTAGGTTACTCTTTTCTCTTTGCATTTTTCGAAACCACAAGGAATTTTGACTCAATTTCCCTCTGTGCCTTTACTTTATTTCTACCATCCTACACCTTCTGCTTCCTGATTACCATCTCCTGGGGCTTTCTCTGCTCCAATGACATAAATCCTGCCATGGCTGCTCTAAGCCAGTGTTATTCTGACCCTTGTGTTTTCGTGATCTGCCAGGGATATTGCTTGTAGCAAACTTAAGAATCTATATTGTGACTTCAGGTGAGTTCAATTCATTAAATAAAGTTTAACATTCAGTTTCTGCCTCTTTTATTCCCTTTTCTTTCTCACAGACATCTCTCCTAATCATATTGCCTCCTCTAAGAACTTAGGTCTTCAGGGTCTTTTTATTGTAGAGATTTTTTTTCTAGTTAAACAGAGGCAGATATCCAGTTACTTACATCTTGACCATCTCATTCATACCACGGGTCACAGAGTTCTGCAGAGTAACTCTTTTACCTATGGCAAAAAAAAAAATGTTGGGCCTTGGTTAAATAATTCTACCTCCTTGGAAAAGTGCTCAGGTGTCTTTTCAAGCCAATCAATTCTCCAATAGGTTTTCAAAGTTAAAGCATTTAAATAGATGGAAGAAGCCAAGTAGGCTCTTGGTTGCCTTCTTTCCTTGATTCATTCTTCCTATTGTCTTCCTATTGTTTTTGCCCTAAGCTCAGTTCTGACTTCCAGGTAGTAGTCCCAAGCTCAGACGCACTGGCCTTCCTGGCTTTCCTTGTGCAACTTCTGGTCAGCTTCTTAATATAAGTTACCATCTTGCATTTGAGATCACCTTCCATCTACTGCACTGTCCTGACCAGAACACCTAGCTTCCTATCCTCAAGCTCAAATTTCTAGGTAGGACTTAAGCGGAGAAGGCTACAGAATCTGTTAGGTTGGGAATAAGAGAATGAATGGTCCTAGAGAGAGGGAGGTCCAGGGTCCTGCATGTAATGCTGTGGTAATGGTGGTGACAGTGGTGGGATGATAATGATGGTTATCATCAAGATACTGGAAAACCAGAGTAAGTTAATTCTGGGAACATTTTAATAATAAGACAGGATAACTGACAACATAAGATGAGAAAAAGAAAACTAAAAACCACGCTGGTGGTGCAAGAATACAACAAAAACTCACTTATTTTGAGCTCTTAAGGATTAATAGTAATAACTACTTAGTAAGCAATTGCCAATGTGGTAGACAATTTGCTACCTTCAGGATAGAGCAGTGAAGGTGAACTATGTCTGCCTCTAGTAGCTTCTCACCTGCTAATGTGCTAGTAATGTTGATAATAAAAATAATATCTGTTGATGTTTACTGAACTTATATTATGGTATTGAGGTATGTACTGTGCCTTATCTTATTTAATCGTAGCATCACAACCTCATCTGCCAGTAGTGGATACCATTGTTATCCCCACTTTGCAAATGAGGAAGTCCAGGCTAGAGTTGTTTAATAAATTATATAATATATACAGGTAATAAATAGTAGGCCAGAACCTGAACCCAAGTTCTGTTTGATTGCATAGCTCATTATACACTGGGCTTTGAATGCTATAGGGTAATACATAAAACAGCAAGTTCTGGGTGAGTTATATTGGGGGGGTGGTCAAAGAATAGAGGTTACATGATCAAAATAATGGGAATTGGGAATGGGATTTATGGTTAGAAAACTTGATCTAAGACTGAGTATTACAATGGAAATAAACCTGAATTCTAAACTTTCTGGCAATGAAGTATAAAAGGGATGAATATATTTTTTTGAGGAGGAGTCTTCTTTAATTGACGAAAGCCCAACAAGCACATTAAATATTTCACTCATTCAAACATGTTTTTGGTGGGTCTGCATTATGTCTATTATTTTGTTGGGCAGTGGGAATAAATATAATAAAACCAAATTTCCTGTTTTGAAAGAATTTATAGATTAAGGAAAAGATAGCTATGTAAACAAATACTATCAATATAATGTAATAAGGCAAGCAGTAGGTGTTTGGGGAATCTGGAATAGGAGGTTATAGGCCATCTTGGAAAAGTCAGGAATGTTTTCAGAAGAGGCTATTTCTGAGCCAAATTATGAACAACCAATTGGATTTTTCAGACAAAGAATGGAGGGAACATTCTGAGCAGAAAAGCCCAAATGAGAAGGCCTGGATATGAGACTCTGTGTTATTCTAGAACATGACAGAAGCAAGGTGTGAGATGAGGATAAGGAAGAAGATGAGAAGCAGATTATAGAGAGCTTTTTATGTAATCCAAAAGTTTAGATATTACTCTAAAGACACTGGAAAAGGCATTGGCAATTTACAAGGAAGTAAATAACCAGGATTTTGCTTTAGAAAGATAATCTTAAAAATTGTGGAAGTGAGAGTGCCCAGGTGGCTCAGTTGGTTAAGAGTTCAGTTCTTGTTTTGGCTCAGGCTATGATCTCAGGGTCATGAGATTGAGCCCCATGTTGGGCTCCGTGCTCAGAGGGAAATCTGCTTAAGATCTTTCTCTTCCTCTCCCTTTACTCCTTTCCCCATCATGCATGTGCATTTGCACTCTCCCTCTCTCTCAAATAAGTAAACAATTTTTTTAAATGGCGTAAATTGATTAAAGATAATAGAGCCATAAATATTCAGCTAAAATTCCTTTGCAGGTATCAAGGTCAGAAATTTGAGCCTGAACCTAGGAGATAGACATGGGTAGAGAAAGAAGTAGATGTGAGAGGTAGCAGAGGATGATTTCCCAGGGTCCCATCTTGGGTAACTGGAGATGCCATTCACTGAATCAAAAGGAGTCTCAGATCTACGACAGTGTTAGTTTTAACAATGAGTTCCATTTGCACATGTTGGGCTTGAGGTGCTAGGAACACAACCAGGTGAAGTTGGGCCATAGGCTCAGGAGAGAGACCTGGGCCCAAGATGTATGTTTGGGAGTCGTTGATGTGCAGGTGGCAGTGGAAGCCACGTGAGTGAACCCTGGGGAATTCACTGTCCTTAGTATAAGCAATATTGTACCATGCAATGGACAACACTGCCCCAAATAGTTTCACAGATGATGTCAAATTGTTGGTTGTACCTACATTAACCCTCAAGAATAGGTGGCAACAGAACATTAAATCATGGTTATGTAAAGATATTTCTCCTAGAAGCTAAAATAATACAATTTAGATATGTAGTTTTCTGGTCATCTAATAATATTCAAAAATACCTGATGGCCCATTAGAATCACAGCAAGTGTTTGTGAAGAATATTATGATGTTATAATTCAGCTAGTCTGGGGAAGCGCCCCCCACCCTGCAAACACACACACACACACACACACACACATAATGAAATTCTACCATGCAGCTAGAAATAAATGATTGTCATGATGTCCCTAGACAATTCCTCCTGAATATCTGTTGTCACTGCCAGGTTTTGGACAAGAGCTTTAAAGCAAACAATTCAAGACTAGGTGAGTCATATACTTTAGATTCTAAGCATCTTGTTAGCCAAGATGATATTTTTTCATAAAAATTTAATTTCTGCCACGAATTTGTCCTTAGCCAGATGGAAAATATCCCTCTTC